>NC_132901.1:20025153-20625153 GCF_030463535.1 Salminus brasiliensis | reverse complement strand
AAATAAATTGAGCTCTGAAGATGGCAGGTCTTGAAATAAACTTGTCATCAGCAAAATAGAAGCAAAAGGGACTCTTCTATGGCATTGCTTGAATCATTTATATATATATATATATATAGTAGCATGGATTCTGCTTTTAAAGAAGGTTCCAGAGTGATTTGTGGTGTTGAATGTACTGTTCTAGGGGTGAACGTCCATTGGTAAAGAACTTGGCAGATACTTGAAATTTTAAAAGTGTCTCCAGACTCATTTATCATATAATCATCATATTTAATAAATGGTTCCTGATGGACCCAAAATGGATGGACCCTAAAGCATTTCTTCATAGAATTATTGTACCCACCTTAACTTTTTTAAGTGTGTCCAGGGAACTAGATTTCCACTAAAATTTCCACTCTTTAACCCCTTAACACTCCAAGGTGTATTACACACTAAGGTGTATCATTCAGTGCTTACAGGGACTTCTGGACAAACTGTTGGCCTATTCTATGATAATAGAAGTTTGTAATAACCTAAGCTGTTTAAGGGGTTAATAACACCCCAGTCATCTCTCAAGCTTCCCTGTTCTCAATTAGGAAAATCAATTTGTTCCTCCCTGTCTTTTCTGACCAACCTTGGTTTCAATGCGCTAATAATATTAGTGTAAAACATCAGTTAGAAGTCCAGTGTTATAAAATTACCCTTTAATATGGGAGGCCTGGACTCATCAATAAGTCTGAGTGTGCACAACTCCATTATTAGTTGCTCATAAGTTCTCTAATTGCCGGATTTCGGAATATTCGTAAATGAGCAGCAGCGATTCAGCCAATAGAACTCCCATTGGTGGTGTAAGACACCAAAACAAACCTCTTACAGAGCCAGGTTAAAGTGGGGAGAGAGGCTAAAAGGAGGGAAAGGCACTTTTTTGTGATCCACGGAGATGTAGGGGAATAATATTTGGGTGCTTTCCGGAAAAAATGTTCAGTAAATTGCATGTTGCATTCCTGAAAAGCCTTTGATTGATGATGGTAATTTTAAAGCTTGGCAGCCTCCCGGTCCTGAAAAACCTCTTTGAAAACAAGTTCTGTGGGTTTTTCCTGAATTCCGTGGTGCCCACTGGCTCTTTTCTCCAGCAGCTAGGACTCAGAGGGAGAAGTTTTTGCCTGTCAAGAGACTTGCGGCAAAACACCCTCTATAGAATGGAATGCATTATTTCCCTGGAAATGTGAATTGCAAATAAGATGCATAACTCATCTCGTCTGTGCTGAATTCACCCATGATCATACGGAAGGAGATGGAAGGGCAGGCATGGCCTAAATGAGCCTGGACAGTTGAGTACACAGCTGGATCACTGAATCACTAAATTGTAATTGTGTGTGGCGTTCTGAATGTGGTCTTACTGATGTTGGATTGTTCCTTTTAGCTACATTCTGGTGTTAAATGTGGAATACATTTAATGTCTTGGAACAAACCACTGTACAGACAGCATGGTAATTGCATACTAATGAATAAAAGAATGACTGGTAGTCATGGCTGCTAAGAGACTTGATTCAGCAGCCAGATGGTTGTGGGTTCAGATCCCAGTGCATATAATGTCTTGCAACAAATCATTGGAACATAGTAATATACAGAGGACACTGAAAATAGGTTGATTACATAATGTATTTAATAAAAGAATAACCAATAGTCTAATGGTAAGAGGGTAAGAGAGATAAGTTAGCAATCATATGGTTGTAGGGTGAGATCCCAGTACATATAATGTCTTTGAACAAACCATGGGACCATTAGTGTATACAAAGAACACTGAGAATATGTTATATTCACATAATATATTGAATAGAAGAATAGGCAGTAGTCTAATGGTAAATTGAGTCAGCAACCCAATGGTTGTGGGTTTAGATCCCGGTACATCTTATGTCTTGGAACGAAAGGAAATTACAGACAGCCTGCTGTTTACCATTTATACTGTGTATTTAATAAAATAATGGCTTGTAGTCTAATGCTAAGAAAGTTGAGTCAGCAAACAGGTGGTTGTGGGTTCAGATCCCTATACATACAATGTATTGAAACAATACATGGGATCATACATGTACATGTACATATACATGCAGCATGGTAATTGTTTAATCTTCATGCAATATATGGAATAAAAGAATGGCCAGTAGTCTAATGGTAAGATGGTAGGAGAGTTTAGTCAGCAACCAGATGGTTATGAGTTCAGATCCCAATACATGCACACGATGTCTTGGAACAAACCCACATACCATCTTGTAATTACCATGTTGTTGGTATGCTCTTATGGACATAATGCCCTGAATAAAAGAATGGGCAGTGTCCTAATGGTAATAGAGTTAAGCCAGCAACCAGATGATTGTGGCTTCATATCTTCACATGAATAAGTATTCAGCAAGGCTATTTTCTCGCTGTGCTGCCACACAGAGGCCTATAAAAGCAATAGAGCATGATAGAGGATTATGGTTCCACTTGATGTGGGTGAAAGGATGAACTCTCCTGAGTGGGAACCCTCTAGACAAGGACCACTCGAGGACCTTTGCCCAGCACCATTTATTTGTCTTTGCGATCTTGCTACCTGTTGACAGAATGCTGGAGAGATATATCGGGCGCTTCATCTGGAGCTAAATGAGAGGCAATTCTTTTTTACCACCTGTTTAGCATGAGCGTGTGCAAATAGCAACTTAAGGTCTGGCAGGAATGTGGTAGCCTATACATCATTTCTAAATACTGTGGAAACATGCCCGCCGCTCTTGTGGGCGCAGCTGAATATGGATATGAATACATTTACAGGTCGGCTAACACATGAAAGATAGTCTCATTAATGTTTTGCTAGGAGCTGCAAATTAGATCCTGAATAAATCATGGTGCATCTGTAGCACGCAAGAACTCCAAAAGACTAAAAGCCAATCAAACAAATCACTTTGAGATAGTTTCGGTTCTGAGGTACTTAATGTACCCCTCGCTGGGGTTGTTACACATCGGCTATCATTGCAAAACAGCTTGAATCCCACCAGGATTCAGTGCAGTAATTCCTTTGAGTGGAAAGAAGATGATTGGTGAAATGGCTTGAATGACAGCATCAAGTCCCACTTGGTTACATGTCTGAGATTGTTTCAGTGTCTGGAGAAACTGACCTACACATGATGGACCAGCAAGAAATAGTGATTTTCATGTGATGTCTGGATGGACCAAGACTATGTTAAATCCATGCTATAGGTGAATGCTAAGATGCTAAGAACGCTGGTCGTCAAGTTGCGAGGTTAACTGTATTGTCAAATTACACAGGTGTAAAGGTGAGTGAAAAACTTAGGTGTAAATACAAGTCTGTAGTCTGTGTGGGGAGACGTCTTTGTGGGTGCTGTGTGACTGAGCAAAGGACACAGTTCCAGTAAGTAAGTGCAAGGTGCAGAGTGTGTTTATATGGGGTTCATATGGAGGTCTGAAGAGACAGGTGAGAACTTGGACTGTAGACTGGTACACTGCACTCTTGTCTGTTCAGCAGCCTAATTGCATGGGGGTAGAAGCTGTTTCAGAACTGGCTGGTTCTGGTCTTCATGCTTCTGTACCTCACTTCTGCTTGCCATCTGTAGCCAAACTCTGAGAGAGCACAATTGCCCAACTCCCGTTGGCTGTTGTATCAGAACTGGGAAGCCATGCTTTGCTCTGAGCTTAGCTGTGGTAATCCTAATGTTGGGGGTATTGTTTGTGATGGGGGGGGGGGGGGGGTCATATGAATGGGGTTGGGTAAGTGGTCTTATATAAACATATATATATATATGTGTGTGTATGTATATAAAAAAATCACCAATTTTGACAGCAGTTGGACATTTTTATTACGATCACAAGGCTGTGGGTTTGATACCCAGGTCCACTAAGATGCCACTGTTGGGCCCTTTACCTTCTCCAGCTTACCCTGTGCTCTGACCCTGGGATAGCTGGAATATGCAAAGAGTTGTGTTGTATTGTACAAATAACATGACAAGGCATTTATTATTACTATTATTATTATTATATTTTTGCAACTTTAGTAAACTGCCAAGCTTGGTTTTATCCAGAACTTGCTGAAAAGAAAACTTGGAACTGCTCCCAAAGTCAAGGTCATGATCTTTCCTTACATGCAGTTAATGCTAACGGTGTTTGCTGTTCGAGCAGTCGTTTTTTCTCCTGGTGCGGTTTGTAAACATGGCACAAGCTCAAGTTTAGCAGTACTAAGCCACACTGCTGAGGCTTACACGGCTGGCTTTCCTGGAGACACATTAAGCTCAGTTCGAGCCTGAGCAGATGAATCCCCGTTGACAGCGTAATTCAGTCCAAGGGTCTGCAATCCACCCCACAGAGCAAGTGTTTCTTTAAGAGGCATCATGACGGGGGCCAACCTCTGGTATTCAGCTTCATTTCACCAGTGTTTGCCTAGTCCCCTCTCGGCCGGCGGAGCTCTCCGAAGAAGAGCCTGCTTTATTAATGTTGACCTTTCGGATCGGGAGAGTGGAGTCGACGAGCTTCCTCATGAGGCCGGCTTAACTCGACAGCCACTGAATGGGAGTTTATAAGGGAGGTGGTCGATGGGACCGGTGTCTTGCATGGACATTGATGCATTGCGAAAATATTCTGAAATCGCACAGTTTGGCTCCTTTCATCTCTTTAAAAAGGGTCTTTCAATGAAATGTTTGTGATCAAGCATCAGGTCATTAAAGATATACACCAATTAGCCATAACATTAAAACCGCTTTCATGCTGCCCAAACAGCCCTGATGCTGTTGGTGTTGATGGCTACCCATGACCCCGTTGCCAGTTCAACGGTTGGCCTTCCACTGCACACTGGGAACACCCCAGAAGACCTGCCTGATGGCTTAGTGTGTAGTCCTAGAGCAAATTTTTCTTTCGAAGGAGAAATTGCACCCATTGCTGACACAGACAAGCTACACAAGTAGAATAGGACTAGATAAACATGAACCTGTTGGAACCATGTGTAAAGCCGGGTGTGGGAGGTGGGGTATAAAGCCCCTCAGCATTGAGCTGTGGAGCAGTGAAACTGTGTTCTCTGGAATGATGGTGCTCCATCCAGTACTCCTGGGATGAGTTGGGGAGGTAGCGATGAGTTGGGGTTGTGATCATCCATCATCCTGACCTCACTAACGCTGTGGTGGCTGAATGCAATCAAATCCTCACAGTAAGCCTTCCCTGGACAGTTGAGAAAGTATAGTGTAGTGCTACATACATTTGACTAAGGATGTTTTTTCTAGTTACGTTGTTCATCATGGTGGGCATTTTTATGGTTCTACAGCTCAGGCTCTTGAGCTTCCCAATCCTCCCCTCTCTCTCTCTCTCTCTCTCTCTCCTACCCTCTATCTATCTCTCAGCTGGCTTGATGATTTATTGACTGGAGGTATTTGATGAAGCTCTGCAGCAGAAAGCCTCTTGATAGACTCTCCAAGCAGTGGAAACAATTTCAGGCCAACTTCACAGATAAGTAGGCACTTTAGCTGGCAGACTTGATTTCTGAGAGCAGCGCACCGCAGCCCCCTGTATTAGCACCCTTCCACTCAGTCCATTTCGGTGATGGGAAGACAGGAGAAGCAAAGTAGTTCATGCTAGCCAAGTTCACTTCCTCTATTTTTTCGACTTGCCTGAAGCAACGGTTCAACCAAAAATGACCTTTGTGCAGTTGTCTTACTTCCAAAAACATACTCGTTCGATCGACCAGGACATAGTTCTGTCCTGCAGCTACTATGCTGTAAATATGATATGGTATTAATGGCTGTTTATTGTCAAACAACCTTCCATTGAAAGGTTACTGAGGGAACCGAAAGCAGTTCTTCAATCTCGCAACTCCAAAAAGCCCTTTTTTGGCACCTAGCTAAATGTCTACAAGCTAATCGAACATTAAACACTTTTTCATAAGACCTAAAAGCTCACTCTGACACTGACCGATATTTCTTCCCAATATCTCTCTGATGTACACCTCTAGAATCTGCCCAGACAACATGCCCATGTGGGGCCTGTACGGGTAGACCAGAAACTTTTGTCCATGGCTTCCATGATGGCCCCACATATAGATTCCCACCAGTGTTCTACCAGAGTCAGTGATGGGACCATGGGCCTCATCTGGGCTGTACACTGAACATGGAACCTAGATGGGATCCTATGAGATTAGGGTGGGCTGTATAGGGTAGCCAATTTGGGAAGGCTAACTGGGTCCCAGTAACGTCACAGTAACGTATAAACTCACTCAGAACTCAGGCCTACCCACCTAGTTTCTGTTCCATCCATGTGAGCCCCACATGAGCATGCTGGCTGGGAGGGGTTCTTCAAGGGTGGTTGCCTGGTTAATGGTGTAGAACCTTTTAAAAACGGGTTCTATATAGCACCGGACAGATTGTACATGAATAGTGGTTGACTGACTGACTAGCATTGTTCTCAGTGATAGCGGGAGAGGGAGGGCCACCTTACTCAGAGAGAGCCGTCTGGGACTCCTTGCCACGGATGGCTGTGTTTTCACAAGGGATTGAACCGGTGATCTCCTGATGGTAGGGCCAGGGAGTAGAAGAGAGCACCACTGGCCTAGCTCTATCTGGGTGGGTAGGACAGCCCTCTCCATCACTTACCACAATGCCTGTTAGCCAGTCAGTTATAATATAAAGGTTCCACAATTGTTATGGTACTGTAAAGAACCTTGATGTATGATTTCAGTGCTAATCCAGGTGGATCAAGCCTCAATAATGTTCATAAATAAATATGTATGTACCATAAATGTATCATGAATATTTCATGTAGGTTTATGAATGGACTACAAATACCCTCATATCAGTCTCCATATCAGTGCATCCCTACCGCAAGCCTCGTTCTCTGAATGCTCACATCGCTCAGACTTAGCCACAGCATAGTCAACCATACCAGAGCCCCATTTCTGCTATTGTGCCATTCTCACAGTCAGCTCAGTCCTGTTTATAGTTCAGAGATTCCCCAACTTTGTTTCGTCCGAGCTTGATTGATGACGCCCTACGTCAAGTGTGAATCGGTGAGTAATTGCTGTAATATGGCTTGATTCTCCGTCCTTTTTTTCCCTTGTCTAATATACGTAGCGAAAGCATCTTGAGGTAATACATTTCAAAGCACCCCAGAGTCCTTTATTATCCGGCCTTTGTAGCAGCTGTGCGTTCTGCGCTTAATGAGACTGCAAAGCAATGAAAGTCAAAGTCAGCAGCATCGCCGGCTTTGTTGGGAGCGTTTTGCAGCGGGACGCAGCGCTGAGCAGGGCTGATTAAACAGCGCTTGTTATCGACTCTGTTCACATGTGTAAATATGCCTCTGTGTTCATACATGCAAGCATGCATGGATGCGAATGGTTGAGGGAGACCATTAAAAGAGAGAGTGTAAAAGACAGTGTGTCTGTGTGTATGCGGAATTAGGAGGGGGTGGGGGGGGGGGTAGCTGGATTTGAAAATTGGTATGCTCACTGGCATGCTCATTTTCTTCCCCCTAATAATTCCATTACCTCTCTAATTTCATTAATGGGCTTTGAAAAAAAAAAGCATAGAATGTCAGAGGTAATTAAAAGATAAGGTAAAGCAGCAGAGGAGAGACTGCAACTCCAATTCCCTCCTCTATCAGAACCAGTGCGAGAAATACTGTCTTATTCTCGACCAGTTATCCCAGTGAAGAATGTGTGTATTAAAGAGGATGAACAAGGCTACTCTACATGCTCGCTAATGACAAGGCCACATAACTATAAAGAGGATGAAACGCAATGTACTTTTTGCAGTGGTTGCATTTTGTCAGTATCTCACCATTAAACCAGGCTTTCCCATAATCCCAAGGCTGTTCCTTAAACCCATATCACTTATGGCATCTTCTAGGAATTTCCATTAGAAAAGTCAAATAAGCTATGCACAGAATGTTTACCGCTTCTATTGATATAGTAAGTCTTTTTTGCCAAACGTTTTTATCCTGGCATCATTTCTTCTATGAAAAATGTCCTTAGCTTTGATCTCCTGCCTTTCCACTATGGTGCTATTGTGGGCCCGACATAGTAACGTAGCTATTTCAGCTCTTATATCCATCATTTTCCGTTAATAACCTGATCTGTCAGTGCTGTGCAATGCTAACAACAATACGCCCTTACTGATGCAAACGACACTCTGATCTAAGCTTAGTTGAGACGTAGTACATAATCTTGCCTGTGTTTGGTATATAGCCATGTACAAATCCACAGATTCACAGATTCGTTGGTCTGTTGCGGGAAAGCAACTTTTGACATGGCTGGTGTAGCTGTGCATGCTGCGTCCTCTTGTGGCAGATGTATGTGTGTGTATGTGTATGTGTTCTACCTATTTTCTTCGGAGGTTTATACCAGGTCCATCAACTCACCTAAAAAGGAACAAGGCTGCAGAACATGATGGTCTTGTTGCAGCTTTCTGCAGTATCAGTACTACACTGGCCATAATTGCTATACAGATTAGCAGACAATGTACTGTACAGCCCTGTTAACTAATGGCAGTGAATGAATGGATCACTGGATGAAGGTATGGGTGGATAAATGGATGGATGGAGATGAATGGATTGGTAAATTATGAATTATGGATGAATGAACTGGTAGATGAGTGGATGAATTAAAGGAGATGGATGGATGCAGAGGTAGTAGACAAATTATGGGCCAATGGATAAATAAGTAGATGGATGGATGGATGGATGAATGTATGAAACTGGAAGAAGTGATGGGTAGATGAATGGTTGATGGATGAATGGATAAATAGATTAAGATATGGATAGATGAATAAATCAATAGTTAAGGCCATGGATGGCTGGTCCTATGGTTGAATGGGTGGATGAACAGCCCAATGAATGTGTGGTCAGGTAAGCAGATGAATGAATAGATGGATGAATTAATGGATGGATGGACAGAATGGTTGGATGAGTGCTCTACTCAGGCTAGAGTATAGAAGACAATGACTAAACTAGCAGAGACAAAAGAGCCTTAAATTACCAGGCCTTAAACCTGGTAATGAGAGATGGGTTTAACATTGAAGGCCATGTGGTTTTACTAAACTCTGCACTGCTGCACTTTTCAAAGCCCAGCCCAGGTTGGCTGCAAGCATCTATCCCAAAGGCACAGTACAAAGCAAATCAGTGAAACTCAAACAGCGCAGGGTCAGCACAAAAACATACGGCTACAGCATGCCACAATATTTCTGTGCTTGCGGGGAATTTGGCGGTTGACCCAGAAGAGCTCCTTTCGCAGGTTAAGAGGAGAAATAAAAAACCTCCTTTTTCCGCCAGATGAAAGGGAAGGCTGCAGAGGCTGCATGGGAGGGAGCTGGGAGCTGCGATCAGACAGGAACAAAGCTTCCCCCCCCCTTGACGTGGACTGAGGGTGACACACCATATTGCCTTGCTGCCATAATTATGAAAAATGAAATATGACAGGTGCACAATGCTTGTCAACACGCATGATGTATAAACAAATGGAATATTAGGCGAGTACCTTCCACAGTAGCCTTTGTAAGGAAACACTTTCGGACTGGAAACTGGATTTTTGAGGATTATTGAGCTTCTTGAAGAGTGGTCTATGCCATCTGTCCAAAGAAACCTCTCAGAATTGTCTCAAGCCCCTTCATTGGGGAACCATCAGAAGCACACATGAACCAAAGGCAGGTTCAACTCAGCACCTTCAGTTCAGTTTTCGGTCCTGGATATCTCTGGAAGGGTATTATACTAGGTGGGCACTGAGTTACATCAGTAGTGCCCAGTAGCCTACGCAAGAAATGTGAGGCTTCCGTTTGGACATCATTTGCAGCAGTCTCTTGTTCTTTAGGGAACCAGTGGAAGCTTTAGCCCTGGACTTTAAATCGTTCTTGGTGCTTTTTCTATGAGAAAAGTCTTCTCAGCTCTGATGCTGGAAGCCAGTTTGTGGTCCAGGAGATTGCAATCACTGGAAGGGTATGAAACACAGTGGCCACAGAGTTACATCAGCAGTTCAGCAATTACTAGCGATCACAAATTCTAAGACCCGTAGCGAATTGAAGGTTTTTGAAGACCTCTCTTCTACAGCATCTTTTTAAAGAAACCTTTCAGCACCTGCATGTTGCCTCGATGTGACTTTGCACATATGGAATTCTCCCCAGCCTGTTCATGATGAACCATCAGAAGCAGACTTGGGAAATTAGGCGAGTACCTTCTGCAGTGGCCTGTGTAAGAAAACCGAGGCTTCAGTTCAGACATCATTTGCTAGGGTCTACATTCTTTTTTCTTTAAGGAACCAGGGTCAGCTTTGGTGCTTATTCTATGAGCGAGGTCTTCAGCTCTCAAGCTTTTGGTCCTAGATATTGGGATTACTGTGGGGTAGGTGGCCACTGAGTTACATCAGAACTATGACAATTAACCAGTGAGCACAAAATCCACAACTGGAAGCTGAGTTTGAGGTTTTTGAATACCTTGAAAGCTCCATCTTTCTAAAGAAACCATGAAATTCTCTCCAGCCCGTTCATAAGGAACTATTAGAAGCAGGCTTGGGAAATTAGGCGAGTACCTTCTGCAGTAGCCTATGTAAGGAAACCGAGGCTTCAGTTCAAACATCATTTGCTGCAGTCTTGCTCCTTTTTTTCTTCACTAACCCACCCACCAAGAATTCGTGCCATCTCTCTCCGGCGAATAGCAAAATAAAGAAGTTCAAAGACGCCGTAATGAGAGGCTTTTCTTGCTGCATTTGGCTCTGCGCATTTGTGCTTGTCACGTTTGACCCTGAAGAAGATTATGATCAAATCAATATTCAAAGCGCTTCATGTACACAGCGTTTCAAGAACCCACCACGTTTGGCGGCGATGGAGGGGGGTAGATGTTGACAGGCCCAGCAGTTTGCTCCTCTTCCTCTCGCTTTCTTCGTCTAATGAGCGCCATCGACGAGCCAAAGAAGAGAGACAGAAGAAGCGGTGTTTGCTCAGATTTCTACTTGGCTACTCCGAGGACTCTTTCCCCAGGCTAATGGTGTACTGTTGCACACACTGCTGTGCTGTGTTTGCCTGTCTTCTCGTAAGAGCGCCCATAGAACTTCATGTTTCAGTACACATGTGGCCTGCAGTGATTTGCAGCTCAAGTCATACCATGGATTATGTTGGACGTTCTCCCCAGCCACGACGCATTACATGTGAGTTAAACTTGATGTTGTGGTAGGTTTATGCCTTCTAGTCTCCCATCGGAGTCTCTTAGGGCTTGCTGTAACAGAAGAAGTCATGATATTGAGACATGAGGCCATGAAGCTAGCCAGGCTACACCTGATTACACAGAAACAAATAGTTTTGTCCCACTTTGGTGCTACCAATTAGCCCACCTGTTCTTAGCTACCCCTAGCATTAGCAATGCTTCCAACACTAGTAGGGTAATGACTTATCACATCTCCTTCAATACATACGAAGCCAGCCACCGCCTCTTTTCAGACTGCTGCTAATGCATATAAATACATGGTCAAGTAGGTCGATTAGCGTTGAAGGTCTGCAGGTCTGTAGCTCTCCATAGAGCAGGGTTGATGACCACTCCTCTAATAACTACCACATTCTACCTACACCCTTACACTCTTAAAAACCTGCTACAAAGGGTTCTGTGGAGCAGAAGGGAGCAGTGGTGAAGAAGAAACCTTTAGTTCCTTAAAGAACCATCTATGTACAAGAGATCTGTGAGTGAAGGCCTTGATCTAAAGGTTCTTTGCCAGTGTAAAAGTTATTCACACTCGTTTCTTTCACAAAACAGGTTCTCTTAGAAACCAAAGGTGGTTCTTCTATGGCATCACTCAAAGAGCCCTTTGTAGCACCTGTATTTTTAAAAGTGCACAAGCATTTAAGCATACATTTTCAGGCCGATGTGTACAGAGGACTATGAAGAACATTCAGTCTGGTGTATTACATTTTTTTTTCTGGTACTCTAACCACTCTTCATGACCTCTACTTAAATTCAGGGTCAATCTGGTGGGGTTTCTTCAAGAGGAAGCCGAAGTGTTATAGTGGAAGTAATCCCCCCCCTCCCATTCTCTCCTCATCCAACTTCCATCACCTGCATCTGACAGGATCAGAGCAGGGGACTCCTGCATCAACTCCATCAGTTAATTAAACCCCATTTCGCCTTGATGAACGCTAAATCCTGGCTGACAGCTGGCTGGACAGGCCACCACCACTTCTCTGACTACTGCGTATATATAGATTTCCCTAGTGGCCTCGCTGCGGTGGGGGGCTGTGGGGTGTTTGAGGATAGCTCTGTTTTTTTGGGAGTGAAATGGAGGTGAGAGGACAGCAAAGGGACAGGGAGGGAACAGGGGCGAATAGCAGCATGGATTACTCACCTAGGATAGTACAACTGTGAGAGGGAGAGCTTTAGCCCTGGAGCTGAATATCCGCTGACCGTTCCTTACACACTTCTGGACTGAAAGGCTGCTAAAAGCTTTGAGCTGAATTTCGGAAAAATGGAAATTTTAGCTAGTTGATTGCTTTGCTTATGTTACATGTGGACATTGCTTTGTTTTACTCTAGAACTACGAGGCTAATGTAGCTTGTAAGCAATAGAAGCAGTAGAATATCTGGAACTACATCAGCAAGTTTACTTAATACAGATTAGATAGATGTGATGATAGGTGCTGTATGCAGTTTAATCAGTGCTAATTAGTGAGATCAGCTTCTATCTCTTCAATGAACCAAACTTGGGGCACCTACAGTGCTTTGGCTGATCAGTATTGTGTATTGTGCTTTGTGTACTGATGAATCGTGGCACACGTACTGATGAAAAGCCCCAAAGCAAACAGAGAAATATGGATTTTAGTTCCCAGGCTTTAGCTTGCAGATGCACAACCACGACCCTCGTTCTCATGCTATGAAAAGCTGTGCAGATAATTTGCCACTAAATGCATCGAATTTATTATTGCGTCTATGGGGAGCGTTAAAAGTCCATTGTAGGATGCTATTAAAATGGCACTTTAATTGGTTTCTGTCCTTCTCTTTTTTTCCCTGCACTCTTTAAAGTAATGGGCCCGTACGAAGTGAGTAAATTTGGCCAGGCGTTTGACAGTCCTTGGGAATGGGTGCCCCATCGGCCCACTTCCTTTGTGCTGAAGCTCCCTGCTGTGAGCCAGTCCTTGAGAGGGGAGCTGGGTTCGGAGGCAGGAGGCTCAGACAGAAAGAAAGAGGCTTCGAATGATGCAGGCATTAGTCCCGGCTAGCAAACACAGCGCACATGCCAATGCAGTAAATGTGCATTGCTTGTCTAAGCCAGTGCTGTATACACTCACTTTATTATACACTTTATACACTATACTTTACATTCATGATATTTAGCTGATGCTCTTATCCAGAGCGGCTTACAAGCTAACTCATATTACAGAGGTGGGCCAACGTAGTTAGGAGTCTTGCCCAAGGACTCTTATTGGTGTAGCGCAGCATGGTCACCCAGACCAGGAATTGAACCCTGGTCTCCCACATGGTCTCCGTGGCAGGTAGTGGTGTTATCTGTTGCACCACACCAACCACTTCTATACTTACACTGACTAGGACTTCCTTATGCTCTCAGTTCTTCTTGGCATTGGAAACCAAAAGATGCTGGAATTGTTCTTTTGAGGTTCTGATCTGTAATTCCTGCAGCTTTTCCAGGAGCATCTTCAGAGGAGAGGGCGCTTTCTACCCACCCAGAGACAGCACAGCCAATTGTGCTCCCTCGGATTCTGGACACTGATGGCAAAGCGACGTGGCTCGGGATTCGAACTCGCGAACCCCGGGCCATAGTGTTAGCATATTAGACCGCTGAGCCACTCTGAGCCTGAAGGGGGGCTGTTTGTCATTTCACCATGAAGGTTGTACGATTTATTGTCATAATGCATGCTGGGTATTGTAGTGTAGAGAGAAACTTATGGAAACCTGATGGAATACCCTCCTACTAGATATTAAACAACATGACAAACTGCATTTTTAGCCCAGACTTTGCCTTTAAGTACTCTCTCACCACTGTTACAGAGGAGGTGCATAAATATTCAGACAGTGATGAGGGGCAGCTGTTGCTTCGGGTCGGTGGGTGGAGAGCGGAGAAGGAAACACTGAGGCTCTCTCTGCTGCTGTCCTGCTACAAACAAAGCTTTGAGTGTTTTGGTAGCTTCTTCTCCACACTGAAGTGCTCTGTTCCTCCTGGGTTAGATTACTTAGTAAATCCCCTCTCTTCCCATCTTCTTCTCATCTCTGAATCAGTCCTTCATCCTGTCAGCTCTTTCTAAACGCCACAACTTAAACACTTAAAGTGTGACTTCTGCGAGATGACGCAATCTGCCTGCTCGGAACGTCCTTACCGCTGCTAGAGCCACTAAAACCCACGATTTGATGCACGGGATGCGCTAAATCAACATCAGGAGAGCTAGAACATGCTGTGTTGCAGCGGCTAGAACCAGCAGCAGTAGTTAAAGTGGGAGCAGATTTACACACCACAGATGCTGGGTGGAAAGTGGCATGCCTCTTCAGAAAATAGGTGGCAAAATGAGCTATTCTGGGATAGCAGGGATAGATCTTCAGGTTAATTAAATAACCTTTCGTTTTACAATACTCACATTTATTTTCTCTAATTTAGTTTTTACAAGGTCCACTTTTGGTGTATCTGTGATTTTGTTCGTGCCCAAAACATTCTTTACGCCTTAACATGACACAGGTTACTGTGCCTTTTAAGACTGATATATTTAAATGCCCTGTTCTGATTGGCTGTCCTGAATTTTGCCTCATTCAAAAAGTAGTCCAGCCTGAAACACTCCTTATAACTTCAGTGTGAATGGGCAGAGCTTAATGGTTGTACACTGTATAGGTGAATATATGCAAATGTGTTTATTTAAATGCGATTTTTGTGACTGTTCTGAAATGCTAGCAGTGCTGACACACTACGTCACACCATTTCATTTCAAAACCATGAGGACGGATAGTTTTAATGTGATATGGGTCCTTTAAAACCGTGGTTGTGGGTCTGGAGGACCCCTGTACTTCACATTTTAGTGGTTTCCTGTTCCAACACATTCAGCTGATTAGCTGAATCAGGTGCAGAGTAAACACTAAGGCTGTGTACTGTCAGTACCTTAGTAGGCAGCACTGTCATGGTCCTTCGTACCTACAACCGAACTACATTCAAGACGCACTTCGAGGTTAGCAGTACGTCATGACGTTGCCAGGATACCGACAAATGCTGTAGTACTGTTGTAATTCGGCTGTTACACTGACAATTCTTCTTTGGACTTATAAATAACATGTGTGTAGTTTGCTGCTTACCTTTGCTTTTTTTTCCTTAGATATTTTTTAAATAAAATAAAAACTTGTATTATTTAACCAATTGGAGAATGATTGATCCTGAAGGGCCATCTTTCAAGCATCTTGTTGGATTCCTTGGAATCGCTTTGTCTGGCGCTAATGCCGCCGTGCAGGCATGTGTGACACGGATGGGTCTGCAACGAGGCCGACGCTTCAGGGCAAATTTCAAAACACAGATGGTCACTCTTGCTGGCAGAGGGGTAAAATAGCTCAAGGAGAGAAAGCGCTTGTGTACGTTTCAGCTTTAAAGAGGAGCTGGAGAAATACGAGTGACAGACGTCTGCCGGGATTGAGCACACAAACAACGAGAGCAGAATGATGTGGACAGCACTGCAGAATCCACACACGACACTTCTGCATCATACTGTCAGTCACAGAAATGGAACCGTTAGACATCTAGAGATAGCACCTTCCAGATCACTGCGCTTGATTCGGATTGCGTAATCGTTTAAATGTACATGCATGTTTGTACGTAGTTACACAAGCGAATACAGTGACAGTTGATCTTTTTCCAAAAAGCAAGACTTTACTCATGATTAATTAAATTCAGTGTATAAACCCTTATTCACATATATAAACACCAAACATACAGTAGACTATCATTTGGGGCAGTGGTGGCTCAGCAGTTAGAGCGCCGGGCTGTCAATAACAAGGTTGTGGGTTCGATTCCTGGGCTTGGCAAACTTCCACTGTTGGGCTCTTGAGCAAGGCCCTTTACCCTCTCTGCTCCCTGGGCGCTGGAGTTGGTTGCCCACCGCTCTGGGTGTGTGTGTACTCACTGGCCCTAGTTCACTAGTGTGTGTGTGTGTGTTTACTACCACAGATGGGTTAAATGCAGAGGACATTGCTGTACATTATACGTACAAATACGTGCACCTTTACCTTTGATGTACAGTGAAAAGTATTATGGAATGTCCAGTGTGGGTCAGCTGAAGGCACAGCTAATTAAAATCATTACATAAAATATTTTACACCAACAATTTCTCCTCCAAAATAAATGATTATGGGTAAATAACTGAACTCTGTACTGGTTGCAGTTTACCAGTGTGCCTGGGCATTTAGTAATATGTATTGGACATGTGTAATAGCACGTTTGAAGTCACCAAGCTCCTAGGTACAGCTTATACTACTGCCATCACCGCCTCTGTCTGTGATTATTGCATGTGTGTTTGATTTTGTAACACCTGTCAGCAGTGGGTGTAGCTGAAACACCTGAACTCAGAAAATAAAAGCCATATTGTCACCATCCTGTGAAAACCTCATTGCAATGTGTCAACCATGGACCAATAGAAATGCTCCAAAATGACTTGGGATAAAATATGCAATATATAGATATATAAATAAAATATAAAACATAATGCATCCTGCATTCTTTAGGCTGTGAATACCCTTATGGCTTTGATGGAGATAATCTAGATTTCCTGCTGTACGAGATGCTTAACCTTGATTATGATTAAAGAAAACAAGGTATTAGTTACTACTACAGACAAGTCCATGAGTCCAGTACTTTGTATGTGACGTTAAATGTACTGACATTTAACGTCCCATTCAGGTATAATGAGCCTTCTGATCTGATCTGAAGCCCATGTGCCATTGAATAAAGAGGATAAAGAACGTCCCTATGCTGTTTGTTAATTAGTATTGATGACCCCCTTTATATTGACTAGAAAACAAGGCTAAGCTGCATTGCCACGAGGCCATTACACACACACATGCGGAGTCTAATTCAATCAGAACACAGCAAGCCCTCCATTTCACTAACACAATTAGAGATTCTGCAGCGCTGGTTGGGGCTCAAGACTGACCGTAATGGCCGATGAAATGAAAGTGACCGTCTGATTACGTACAGCTCTAGTCGCGGCTTTGAGAATTAGATTATGGTTGAAATCTGCTGGTTAATCATGTTTGTATGGATGCGTATGTCTATTTTGTGCTTAATCCAGCCTTCTGTATGTGTCAGTCTTCAGAACTAAGTTAAAAGTAATAGCAGATGCTGATCTGGGGCCTGAATTCTGACTCTGTACGTACGTTTTATACATATTAGGCAGCAAGTGAACAGTCGTTTGGTATCCAGTGGTCAGTACCAACCAAAAGTGGTCCAGCAATGGCAGCTCACCCAGCCTGGATATCGAACCCACAACCCTGTCATAGTAGCTCTAACCGCTGAGTCACCACTGCCCCAGACAAATGGCTTATCCTGCTTTTGTTGGAGTACCTGTCTCTACTGTCCAGGGGAAAAGGCTTTCTACTAGATTTTGGAGGCACATTGCTGTGAGGATTTGATTGCATTCCAGGACAGAAGCGTTAGTGAGATCAGGATGATGGACGGTCACCAGCCCACCTCATCCCCTCAACTCCCCAACTCACTCAGAAAGTACTGGATGGAGCGTTGCCATGCCAAGAACACAGTTCTACAGTTCCACTGCTCCACAGCTCAATGCTGGGGGGCTTTATAGCCCTCTAGCCCACGCCTGGCATTAGACAGCATGGTGCCAATTGGTTCATCTTTATCTGCTCCAGAGAGTCCTATTCTATTGCCAGTACCACTCTACAGGGACCCAGACAACAGGGCGAGCAGTATGTGTGTATTTGCACAGCTCAATGTCAGCAATGGGTGCATCTTAAAGTAGAAGGGGTGTCCGCTGGGGTGTTCACTTGCTAAGATATCCCTTTTTTGCAGTGTGACTGACTTATACACTACATTTTGAAAATTCAGTGTGATTCCCCTTTCACTACACTTTGAGTCAAGTGTGTAATGCTTTAGGCATGCAATTTGCACATGCCTAAGCTTCCACTACTTGTTTGCTACATTAGCCTTGTAGCTCCAGTGCAAACAATGACTGAAGGACGTTGAGAGTGAAGGGAGCGGTGTGTATACTCTAGATTTTGTAAAGGGGTTTATTCTGTGAGAGTGGGAGATGAATAAGCTGTTGTTTTTAGCAATAAGCTTTAAGAGCTTGCGGAGCAGTGGAAATATGGCAGATTGGGTAGCGTGGGTTCGGGTGAAGGAAACTCAAGGACACAAAGTTCTTTCTTAACATTTCTTTGTGTCATTCAAACACAGTTAAATATAATTTAACTAGTTTTCTGCATTTTTATTTTTCACACTGCCATGTAACAGGGCAGGGCAGTCACGTTCTGCAGTCCCACAATATCGTCCTTTAAAAGCAGAAGTGGAGGTGACAGATACTCGATGCAGTAAAACTGAGTACATGGCACTTATGCTATTATGCTGTATTACATAGATATGTGTATGTTGAGTGTGTATAGCCTTAATAGCTCATGTACGTATCTCTCTTTTCAGATTATTGCAGTAATGTTCAAGATTAGTAGTTAACTTGATTAACTACTGAATGCACAAAAGTAACGGGACACCTGCTTATTCATTGTTTCTTCTGAAATCAAGGGTATTTTATCCTGAGAGTTTATCCTGCTTTTGTTGGAGTAACTGTCTCTACTCTTCAGGGAAGAAGGCTTTCTACTAGATTTTGGAGGAACATTGCTGTGAGGATTTAATTGATTGCATTCAGCAACAAGAGCATTAGTGAGGTCAGGCTGTTGGATGATCACCACCTCACTTCATCCCCAACTCCACAGCTCCTCCCAAAAGTATTGGATGAGGCACCATCCATCATTCCAGAGAACACCTTCTCCACTTCTCCACAGCTCAATGCTGGGGGGCTTTATGCCCCTCTAGCCCACGCTTGGTATTAGGCAGCATGGTGCCGATAGGATCATGTTTTCTGCTTCAGAGAAATATATTCTATTGGCAGTACTTCTCTACAGGGACCAGACATGCTGTGAGAGTGTGTGTGTGTGCATTTGCACATCTGTGTCAGCAATAGGTGCAACAGTACAAAAGTAGCTGAATGGCTTAGTTAAAAGGGGTGTCCACAAACTTTTTTTTAACCATTTGCACAGATGGTTAGTGCATTTTGGGAGGTGTTTAAAGTTTTCTTCTTGGCAAAGAACCACAAAAATGACTTGCCGACGATCTGCCAACAAGACAATGCAGGATTCCTCAAGTGTCTTAAGAGTGGGTTGAATAGGAAGGAAGTTCAGAAGATGTCATGGTCAGAACAATCATCAGATATAAAAATCATGGAGAACTTGTGGGACTGAGTTGGGAAATACGTGGAGAAGAATGATCTAATCAGTATAGGAGACGGGTGGATGGGTGGGAAGCCATAGCTGTAGATCATTTTAGGAAAATGTTGTGAAAATATGAGCATGCAGTAGGAGGTGGTCATCAAGAGGAGGTGGACTTATACAATACTGAAGCACACTCTTAGTCACACTCTAACTCACTCCCTCACGCTCACACTCCAAAAGTACCTTGAGTATTCTTGAGTTTTCAAACCGTAACTCAGCCCAGTGTCTCCTCTGTGTCCTTTCTCCCCTCAGGAAAAGGGAAATGTGGCCGTGATCTTCAACGTGGGCACAGACGACATAAACATCGAGGAGAAGTCGAAGTTCGTGAACGATGGAAAGTACCACGTGGTGAAGTTCACAAGGAGTGGGGGTAATGCCACGCTGCAGGTGGATGACCTGCCAGTCATTGAGCGGTACCCCACAGGTAAGAACCCTTACTCTTGAGCTCCAGATATTTAGCTATTAGCTGTTAGCTTCCGGAGGTGCAGGGCTAGGATTAGCACGGCGGTGTTTTCTGGGGATTTGTCAGTGTTTGTATTTGTGCTTTTCTTTTTCTTTCTTTATGCTGATCTCTAGAATCATGTACTAGTTCTCTACCTTGTTCATCTGTCAGAAAAGTGCAACTGTTATGGTCAGGTTCTGATTTGGGGTCGAAACTGGTCAAAGGATGGTTGAAAATTCAGAATGTTACCACCACCATGCAAAGTGATCTAACCTCACAAGCAGTAAGAGCCCTCACTGGAAGGCGTAAGTAGTTGTATTTGTTTCTTGAAGACACATCAGTACGTCTGCAGTCACAATTGATGAGGAAAGCTTTCTATTCTGTAGCAGCCGATTTAGCCATGCCGTTACGCTTCTGTCCCCAGCTCCACCACATCAGCTCACAGACACCTGTGCCAGCCAACGTCGCATCTGATCGACTGAATAGAAACATCACTGGTTGCAGCTTCAGTTTCAATGCTGCTAGCTAATTAAGTTAATATGCTAACACTGCTAGCACCAAATCTAAGAAAATCGATCCAACGAACGCTGAGTAGGTCCCCCTTGTGCCGCCACAACAGATCTGAGTATCCGAGGCATTAAGGCCACAAGACCTCTGAAGACCTCCTGTGGTATCTACCACATAGACGTTAGCAGCACATTCTTTAAGTCCTGTAAGTCATGAGGTAGGGTCAAGCAAGAGCATCAGTCAGCCTTAGGTGCCAATGGTTCTGCCGCCAGTTCCACTTTTGGCAGGTACTGACCACTGCACAATACCTGTCTGACGTTTTGGAGATATTCTGGCCTGTGTGGCCTGGGACCAGTATGAGGTACCCCTGTTCTATTAAGTTAGAGGTCATTCAGTGTATCCTTGCTCTAAGGCTGGAAGCGAGAACCTTCAGTTGATGTACTAATGGAGAGATTCTTCTTCACACTCACACACCTCAATTACAGACATGGTTCTTATGGCCTGTCTTAAAGAACACAAGTGATATCTGACCTGGTCAGTTGCTACAAAGGAGAAAGCTTTCCCCGTTCATTTCAAGAATACCTGCATTCTGATCTGAAGCTCAATTTGCCTGCAGACTGTTTGCAGTAATTTGATTGATGTGTTAGCAAGCAGCATATTCCACTACTTAACACCAAAACGTCAGCCAGGTGCTTTCACCACATAGTGTGAAATCTAAAAGCCTGTCAGGCCACGTTCACAACACGCGCCTCAGAAGCTGCACAAAGAGCGCGGCGAACAGCAGCTTATTGTTATGTATGAGTGAGCACCGGCTCGCTCAGTGTAGGCCAAAATTGGGGTCAGTAGAGATGATGCAGTACAGACAGACACGTTGGCTTGTCTATAGGGAAAATGAGTCAATAAAAGAGGGGCTATAACTGAAATTTGACGTTACTCAAGCGCAGACACTTGTAGCTGGTCCCTGTTAACCCTGCAAGACCTGGATTCTCACATTTACAAAATATAGGTTTCTGAATTGTTCTTGTTTAGAATAGCATTAAAGTAGAAGAGCAGAGGCTAGGAAACATTTTCACCAGGTATAAAACCTGAAAGATTAAAGAACCTTTAACCCTATCAGACCACATATCTATGTCCTAAATGGTTCTAGATAGGAACAAAGAGTTCTAGGAAACATTTTCACCAGGTATAAAACTTGAAAGATTAAAGAACCTTTAACCTTATCAGACCACATATCTATGTCCTAAATGGTTCTAGATAGGAACAAAGAGTTCTAGGAAACATTTTCACCAGGTATAAAACTTGAAAGATTAAAGAACCTTTAACCTTATCAGACCACATATCTATGTCCTAAATGGTTCTAGATAGGAACAAAGAGTTCTAGGAAACATTTTCACCGGGTATAAAACCTGAAAGATTAAAGAACCTTTAACCCTATCAGACCACATATCTGTGTCCTAAATGGTTCTAGATAGGAACAAAGAGTTCTAGGAAACATTTTCACCAGGTATAAAACCTGAAAGATTAAAGAGCCTTTTCTTTAACCCTGTCACACCAAATATCTCACAGTCTTACAAATATAGGCTCCTAAATGATTCTCGATTAGAACAAAGAGTTCTAGGAAAAATATTCACTATTATAAAACCTTGAAATGAAAGAACCTTATGCTGAGGTCCTTATGCTTGATCTTTATCTCAATCAGACCAAATGTCTCACAGTCTTAAACATAAAGCTTCTTAAGTGGTTCTTGATCAGAACAAAAGGTTCTAGGAAAATATTCACTTTATATAAAACCTTAAATAGTATTTTTTATTCCTTAAGCTTTTTTTATACTGAGTGTTTTTTTTTCATATCATACTCTGTCTCAAAGTCTTAATAATAAAAGTCCTTAAATGGATCTTGGCTTGGAGGTGCAGTTCTTGGAAAACTATTTAATGGATTTAGAACCTTTATTTTATTTTTTTTATTTATTTAACATTCTAACATAGATCAATTTAGAAACACACACACACACACACACACACACACACACACACACATATATATATATATATATATATATATATATATATATATATATATATAATAGCATGTCCTCATTGTTCAGTCCTTCAAAAACATATTTCCTTCAGATTTGTAATTGTCCTTGTACTATTGATTACAAACATCAAAACCAATGAATCAGACCCTCAGTCTTTATTGAAAACATGATCTGAGTACTTTACAGTGACAGATACCATTCCATTTAGGTAGAAAGAGCCTTCTAATCAACCAGTTCAATATAATTAGGAGGATATATAACCCTGGTGTGCAGTAATGGAGGGGGCAAATGGCTGAGGAACAGCATCTGTCGATTTATTCAACTTGAGACCTCTGGATTCTGTTATATTCTAATGTAAGTTCTAATTCTAGTTTATGAACACCATTTATAAATACGATATAGAGCTAGATATAGATAGATACACACTCACCAAGCCTTTTATTAGGAAGGCCTGCACACCTACGTATTCATGCAATTATCTAATCAGCCAATCATGTTGCAGCAGTGCAGTGCATTAAATAATGCAGATACAAGCCGGCAGATTCAGGTAATGGTCACATCAACCCTTACAATGAAAAGGTGTTCTCAGTGTTTCTGAGCATGGCATGATTGCTGGTGTCAGAAGGGCTGGTTTGAGTATTTGTAGAACCGTGGATCTCCTGGTATTTCCACCAACAGAGTTTACAGAGTTTATAGAGAAAACCCATCCAGTGAGCGGTTTTGCAGTTCTGCAGACAAGAACGTCTTGTTGATAAGAGAGGTGGTTAGCAGATAAGCAGGCGGATGGGCTGCAACAGCAGAAGACCACATCAGGGTTTTCTTCTGTCAGCCAAGAGCAGAAAGCTGAGGTTGCAGTGGTCACAGGCTCACCAACACTAGAGAAATATAGCCTGTCTAAATCAGCTAGAGAACAGCTTAAGATGTGGGAGATTTGTGAAAGTGCTTTTGATAAATAATGGCAGTCACGTCAACATGAACCTGCATCTCAGAGAAAATATGTAGCATCTATTCCAACACATTTTTGGACGCATATCACAAAGGTGGTTATACACTATATGTATACTATAGACAAAAGTATTGGGACACCTGCTCATTTATTGTTTCTTCTGAATTCAAAGGTAAAAGGTTAAAACAGAGTTTCTCCTAACTGATTTTACTGTGCAGGGAAGAAGACGTTCTACTAGATTTTGTAGGAGCATTGCTGTGAGGATTTGATTGCATTCAGTGAAGGGAGTATTAGTGAGGTCAGGATGTTGGAGGATGATCACCATCCCACCTCATCCTCCAACTCCTCAATTCATCCAAGAAGTATTGGATCATTCCAGAGAACACAGTTCTTCCACTGCTTCACACCTAAATGCTGGGGGGGCTTTCTACCCCTCTAGCCCACGTCTGACATTAGGCATGGTGCTCCAAGGAGTCTGATTATTTTATTGGCAGTATTTCTCTACAGAAGCTAGACAAGCTGTGTATGTGTGCATTTGCACATCAATGGGTGCAACCTAACATAGCCAAATGCATTCTTTAGAAGGGGTTTCCACAAACATTTGGACGTATAGTGTAGATATACAAATGTGTTGCATCTGTTCCAGCACATTCTTGGAAGGACATTATGTAGGTGGTTATAACTGCGCCTATTGGGCCCATGATTATACCTGCTCATATTGTGCCCTCTTTGAAGTCCTTCCACTCTGTTACAGAGGACAAAAAACACAGGATTGTAACCTGCTCTACAATTAAAATCATTTGCATGACAAAGTGCCCTAGTGACCTTGGAAGCTGCAGAGAGCCTTATGGGATATGTTGAAATCAAACCATGTCAAACCATGCCTTGAAACACTGACGCCTCAAGAAACTCAGCCCTATTTGTACATTTAATGGCTGAGCATTGTGTGAGATTCCTGTTGAATCTGTTTTCTAAGCAATTGGATGTGCACACTACTTGATAAAGGCCCTACACAGATTGAGAAACTGTCAACAGCTCAGAATAACCTCACCACAGCAGAATAAGGCCATGTGCTGGCTTTTTATAGCAATAATTGCTTTTTCAAACCACTTGTTCAATGATACCCGTTGGCGTTTTTTCCATAGTACTGTCATTAGAAGTTAATAGAAATCATCAGCAGTACTGCTGCATTTAAAGCTTCACCTTTTACAGAGGAATTTGTTCTAGAGAAGCTCAACAGAACCTCGTCTGGGTCCGTGGACTGTAAAAGAATGAACTGTAGAATGTGATGGAATAGGAAGTGCAAACAGTATTCTGGAAATTTCATAAAAAAAAAAAGTAATACATACAATGTATGTCCAAATGTTTGTAGACACCCCTTCTTCACAGCAATGCTTCTCCAAAATCTAATAGAAAGCCTTCTTCCCTGGACAGTAGAGACAGTTGCTCCAACCAAAACAAGAAAAACCCTTTTTTAATACCCTTGATTTCAATGAACAGGTGTCCCAATACTTTTGACTATATAATGAATGTAGTTCAATGCCGTTAAATGGTCAAGTAGATACATAAGGACAGATTTCTGAGAACTATAAGTGCTGTAGTATTATGGTTTGATTAGAAGCAGAAGGGTTAAGACCTTGAAACTGCCCATGAAAAATGATCTAATCAACTGGCCAACTAAATGGTATCTACATAGATATAGTTAAGCTAGTTCTCCCATTGGATAGGTCTTTATGGGCTGTACTGAAGGCACATCACATTAACCACCAATATTCTTTAACTAGGAACTGAATATGATGATTTTCAGCCAATTGCAAGCTTTAAAAAGTTCTGAATGCCCGTGTTTAGTCCTGAAAGGCCTAAAAAAGGATAATCTGCACCCAAACTGAAGATCTAGCTCAAAAAGACCACATTTAAACCCTACATTCAACAACCAGAACACTAACCGGAGACATATTCAAACACCAAGTGTAAATACATGTGGCTAAAATCTTCTCAGATTACAATCCAGATACTAGTCATATGAAGTGACCAGGTGTAATCAGGGTCAAGGTCTCTGCGCATTACTACCTGTAAGTCATATGAAGATATAAAGGCAGTCTGCTGCATGATCTGATACTAATCCTTGGTATTGAACCTTTACTGCTAAGGTTCTCAAAGTAACACAAGAAGTAACACGAAAGAGGAACACAATATAATGCATAAGGTGGTAATTCTCAATCTCATCTCAATCCCAATTCAGAAGGTCTTGAAGAAGTTCTGCGCCCCAAATCAGTACTTGGCCTTAACATGTAAATGGTGATGCTTAGATTTCTTGGTTTTGTAGTCTTTTGACATGCTAAGAGGTTTTGACAAAAGCTTCAAAGGTCTAATGCTATTAAAGGTTTCTACGTTATGAGCCTACTCCAACACAAACGGCTCTCATCCCTCTCTGACCAGTTTGTTACTCATCATTTAGCAAGAAATGAGTAATCGCTAATCAGGCATCTCAGCGGATTTGTCTATTTTGGGACCTCTGTTGAATAGAAGATTCATCTCAGATATAAAATTGTTTGACGCAGTTGAAATGACCAAGCAGTTCCTCAGGTCTTCAGTGCTGATGCTTAATTTTCAGGCCTTTAAGAGCCATTAAAAGTTAATTTTTTTATTGTCTTCTTATGATTATTATTCAGTAGCTACTGCAGTACATGCAGTACTGAATGTAGATGGTGTACATTGTTTTAGGAAAGTAAACACCCCCTACAACTAAAGTGATGGAAAATCTATCATTACCACTGATTCTTAAGATCTGTGAAGGAAATATCAGTGGTTCCTGGCCTTTTTTTAGGAACACCTTGGCCAGTTTGCATTGCTTTTGCTCTTAAAGGTTATGATGCATCATAAGGCTATGATACATTCATCCAGCTCGGTGACTCTAAAGCACTATTTATTTCATTAAACTTATTCATAAAGTGGCAGCATGGTCTTCCTCCTTGGGCGGGACTTTTATATATGGGGGTGGGGGGTCACCTCAGCCAGTTTGCATTGCTTTTTTAATCTGGGTGCCGACCACTTATTCTTGAGGCATAATAAAAGTCACAGAGCATTAGGGGGTTAAAAATAAGGTGCTACAAAAGGTTCTTTGAACTATGCCTAAAAAGAACCATAATTTGTTCTGTAGATATTGTAGAGACAATTTTGCAATTGAGAAATGGTTATATGAAGAAATAGATGTAAAGGTTCTCAACCAAATGTAAGGTTCCTCACACTCGCATTTCTTATAACATTAAAGTTCATGAAAGAACTGTGTGGACTTTCACTGGTAAAGAACCTTCACATACACCTCTGTAAATTGTTACACACCCACATTTCCTTCAGGGAACAAAAAATGCTTCTTCTGTGGCATCGCACTTGTATTTTGTGAAAGTGTAGGTTCAGATTAGTATCATAGTTTCATTCCTTCAAAAGTTTTGAACAGTGCTTCCAAAGCATCTCCTGTCTTTTGAAAGCATGCCATGTGTGCCCTCTATTGCTTTTAGTAGGACAGCAACCTTTCTTTGGTCTTGTAATTTCTCCCAGTTGTATAAGTGCAATTTACAGTTTGCACCCAGGGGGCTTCGCGTGATCGATCTACTGTGTGATCAGCGGTGAATGGGCCTTTCATAAGCTCATAGCCCAGCTACGGCTGGAGCTTGAGCGAGTGCTATCCGTCTCTCGCCTCAGCGTCGCCTCCTTCCAGCCCTCCTCCAGAGACGTTCGCTGACCTTTTCAGCCATGCACGTCGCTTTCATCGGAGTGAAAGAGCTTTTTCGTGGTGGAGGGACTCTATGGCCGCCCCTCGCCTCAGGTAGAAGCAGGAATTAATGGCTTTTGACAGGCAGCCAACATGGAGGAAAGCACCGGCGGGTTAATTGCCTGGGCCTAAAAAATCTGACCGCACAATTCAGACGCCATACACATCTTCTCTTGGCATGCACCCCCCCCCCCCCTCTCTCTCTCTCTCTCTCTCGCGTGCTCTCTCGCTCTAACTCTCTCTCTCTTTCTTCTGGTATTCTTCAGTGCACCAAAGCAGCATTCAATAGATGCGCGGGAGCTGGTAAATGAGGATAGAGCACCTTATTTTTTGCCTCTGATTAAATCTTACCATCGGTAATAGCCTCTTTCCTGCTTGCAAATATTTGATTTTCATCGTGGGGCGTGCGTGCGCAGGCCACTGGCGATTAGAAGTCGCACTTTTCACGATCGACGCTCGGCAGCACCGGCTTTGAAAAGAAGTCCGCTCTTATCTCTTTAAGGTTATGATACATCACGAGGAGCTGTTTTCCGCGCTGTTTGGATCTCATTTCATCCAGCTCGCTGACTCCAAAGCACTATTTATTTCATTAAACGTTATTCATTACGTAGCGGTAGCGCGGCCTTCCTCCTTGGGGTGGGACTTTTATATGTGTGTGTGTGTGTGGGTGTATATATATGAATGTGTTAACTGATACAAGTAATCTACAAACTTTAACGCAACGTTATTTCCTTTTTAACCCAAATTTATCATCTTA
The DNA here is from genome assembly GCF_030463535.1 of Salminus brasiliensis. Classification (NCBI taxonomy): domain Eukaryota; kingdom Metazoa; phylum Chordata; class Actinopteri; order Characiformes; family Bryconidae; genus Salminus; species Salminus brasiliensis. The sequence goes on along the minus strand of NC_132901.1, from coordinate 20,597,240 downwards.
CCAAGTTCGGCCCCAACTTCCTCCTATTGATCTCTCTCTTTACAGAGCCTAGTGACGTATTACCGGCTATATTTAGCGATGTAAACACAGCATCACTGCTGTTGAGCTCAGAGGGTAGATAAAAACTTTTTTTACTTATTTATGCTGAAATATGGATTCAATCTCATAACTAACCCTCATTCTCTTACACACACTCACACACACACACACACACACTGACTCACAAACAGCTGCTCCTCTCTTAGCTCTTAGCTTAATCCAGCCCAATGACTGATCATCCATTTATCTCTTAAAAAATAGTTGAAGCATTTTCTCTTTTAAAGCTTCTGTGTTTGAGCTTCATCGTGCTTGAGGCTAAAGTTCTCAAAACAACACTGAAATATTATAAGAAAAAAAAATCCTCTAGCCAGTTTATTAGGCACTAATTATTTGTTCTCGCGGCCAAAAATTCAAGGACGTGCTAGCTGGCATTTTAACTTGAACGTGATTAATCATAGAATATTGTTGTGATTAAAAGCATTAAACTTTTTCATAGATTGACATTTTTAATATTTACACACACACACACACACACACACACACACACACACACACTGTAAACACATTTAATGTCAGGCCCACTAAAAAAATGAAAGTAACTGATTACAGAGTGTTTCTCACCATTGCTGATTAGCAGTTAGACTGTAGGGCCACTCTACAGCTGTGAAATTACACTACATAAACACAGCCCCGAGTAAATGTACCTCTCTGTTCCTTCATGTACACATATGTACATGTCTTCACAGCTCTTGAGTGGAGCAACTTTCTAACTGCCTGCTTGTCAAGAGTCAGACGCTCATAAGTGTGAATCCTATGAACACCACAGTCCTTCATGATCAGGAGTCTTAGAATAAGAAGGCCTCCCCTCATGTGAAAGGGGGAGTTCTAACCTGCAGATGGGAATGTGTAGCACTGCTGTGTCTGATCCACATGCTAACACGCCACCACTGTGTCAGTCAGTGTCACTGCAGCACTGAGAATGACCCACCACCCAAATACTGCCTGCTCTGTGGTGGTCAGACCTGTTGGGTCCTGAGCATTGAAGATCAGGGTGAAAGTATGTAGAGACAGATGAATACAGTTTGGATTCATAGAACTACAGAGTGATGATATATGGTATAATGGACCCAGTTCATTTCAAACCATGGGTGGTCATACACGCACACCCACACACACACACATATGTAGTATATATTTCTGCACTTCACAGACTGAAGACATCCACAAAAGCTTTTGGGGAAGGAGGGTGAATTAATCTAGTTAAAGGTTGGTTAGTCTTCTCATTAATTCGAAGCTGTGGGTTTTCATTTTACGGACCGGAGTAATTACGATCATTCACTTTTACGGAGGCGCTGCCGCCAAGGCAAGATTAAATTCAAGGGCCGAGAAAGGGGGGAGTTTTAACCGTTTTAACCTCCGGACTATTTCCAGTCAAGAGCCTTAAATAAATTGCGCTGTCTGCGATTGACCCGCTATCATTCGCAAAGGCAATTAAAGAATCCCGCAGCCGATTCGCCTCCGTTAAAGCGACTGCTCGACACCTGGCAATTTGTATTTTTTTTTTGCTACATAAACAGGCAATTATCACTTTGTGCTGGCTTTTAATGAAAGTCTGTTACAGGCTCAGGCTTCTACAAGGGAGCTTAAAAGGCTCTAAAGTGTTTGTCTCTAAGTATGGAAGCATTTTCTATTCCATCATTCAGAGAAATGCTGGCAGTCAAAAAGAATTGCAGACGCCTGTGTCCCATACCTTGATGTCAGCAACTGCATTTGACATGTCTGTTCCTTCTGTTTCTTCTAAAAGGTGAAGTTGGATGTTCTGACATATTCTAGCAAAGCAATGTCATCTACAAACCTGAGAGTGGTGAAGTGGTTTGAGTAGCAGGATGCTGAGATGATGTCATTGTAGCCCGATTTAAATTCAGTTGAGAACAGGAATGTTTCTTAATGCTCTTAGAGGTGCTTGTCAGAATCTGGTTCCTTGAAGGACTCTTTTGGATTCCTAGAGGTTCTTTAGATTACTGTATGTGAACATCCAACTATAGCTGTTTGCAAAGGCTTTCTTCTAAGAATCCTTTCTTGAAGGATCATTAAAGCAAACTGTTAAAAGTATAAGATCCTTAAGGAAATTTTGAGGTTCTTCAATCGAAACTGTGAAAGAACCTCTTAAGGTGCTTTGAGGAAACTTCAAGGAATCTTTTTCTACTAAAAACCTTTTCTTGAAAGTTCAACAAATCATCTTAAGGGGTTCAAAATGAAAACCCTCCAAAAGTTTCTCAAGGGTCTTGTCCCTTGTGTAGGTTTATGAATGGTCTATACATTGGACAACATTGGTGAAGAATATCTGAGAAGCTTGGGTTTCTTTAAAACATTACATCAGCAGTCACTGGCCCTTTCTCCTGGAGATCTACCTTCCTAAAGAGCTTGACTCATCTGTCCCCCGAATGAATGGATCAGGTAAGACTAGACATGAGTTCTGCAGGAAGGGAGCCCTCTAGGAACAGCGTTGGTGACCACTTCTTACGGTCATGACAGTTTGACAGAGCATGTATTGTATGATGGTCTTCAAGTCTAGAAGAAGATCTACAAAATGCTTCAACCCACTCATCGATCTTTACAACAGCGAAGCTTGTGCAACTCTTTTTGACTGCCAGCTTATTAATATCGCTTCAAGAATCGCAAGCACAAGGACAGCGAGCGAGAGCTGACAGCAGGCCAAGAGCGAAGGAGAGGCTTTTTTTTCCTGCGTTGCTGTCAGGATGACTGAAGATATTTTCAGTCTGCTTATCATTACATGTAATATAGCAAAGTGATGTAAGACAGTGCAGTTTGTATAATGGAGAAATTCAAATCTGCCTGGCCAAAACAGGTGTAGAATCTTAAAAAAAGTGCTTCAAGTGGTTCTTTGAGAGATGCCAGAGAAGTACCTTCATTTCATGTAAAGGTATATTACATGACCAAAAGTGTTTATTCGATGGCATCGCTCAAAGAACCATCCTGAAGCAAGAGTGAACAGACACTAGCTCTTAAACTCGCAAATGTGGCCACCTAGTTGCATGGTCGTGGATCTCCATGTTTGCTGTTTGGATCTCATTTCATCCAGCCTGGTGAATCTAAAGCACATATGTACACAATTCAAAAGGTTCTTTGAGAGATGCCACAGAAGAACCCCTTTTGGTTTCATAAGAAGCATGGTTGTAATGGAGATGTGTGAGTGTGAAGAAGATTCTGAAGGTCTAAAGAACCTTCACATCACATAAAGGCCTATTACCAATTTATAGACAAGGTTCTTTATCAAACCAAAAGTGTTTATTCGATGGCATCGCTCAAAGAACCATCCTGAAGCAAGAGTGAACAGGCACTAGCTCTCAAACTCGCAAATGTGGCCACCTAATTGCATGGTGATGCTTTTTGTGAAGCATTTAAATTCCCAGTACCCTTTTGTCAAGACTAGAAGACAAAAAAAAAGTCTACGAAAATAAATCAGCGTTCCTCTGGGGTTTTTTTTTAAGCAAAGAGAGATTTGGCTTGGAGAGACTTCTTGAAGTCTTGAAATCGTGACTACTTTGTATTATTTGGATTTTGATTGACTCACCAGTTCAAGAAGGCTCTGATAACCCAAATGAATTAAACATTTTAATGAGAGCAGTGGTGAGAGAGATAAGTGCAATGTCCATAGGCTTACAAATTTCATCTAGCTGAGGGTTAGTTAAAAGCTGATTTTAGTGGAGCTTCAAAACCAGCAGTGTATTTCCTGAGCGCAAGTGGTAGTAGTAGGGATAGCACTACTACTAGTAGTAGTAGTAGCAGCACTGATGAACAGACCAGAATCCTCAGATTTGGAAAGATGTTCTGATATTAAAGCTGCCTGTGACTGTAGGGAAGCAGCAGCCAGGATCTGGGCCACTACAGACCAGCACTGCTTAACCCATCTTGAAACTGTGTCAGAGAAATATAGAAAAATGGGTTCCTCTGGCAAGCACTGCAGCCCTGATTCCATGTTGTGCTATAAGCACCTCTTCATTTCTCTTACCATGAAGCTGGGATGGGTCTTGGTCCTAGGGATTGAGAGGTCACTCTCAGGTCCAGCCAAAATGTGTTATCTCAGATCCTGCCCGAGGTAGGTTTCCTTCTTTGGAAGGGAAGTGCTTTCTCAAAAGGAAAGACCTTATGCTTAGATCTTAGGACATGCCAACTGCCCGGATGTCGAAGACCTAAGTTCACTACAAATGTGTTATTCCCAACTAAGGTGCAGACTTGGTGTGAAGCTGAGCTCTTTGAAGCCTGGAATAGGAGAACCTGAGCTTTGTGTCTGATTTGTGCCACCGCAGGGAGCCAGTGAAGTGATTTCAGAAGAGACGTCATATGGGAGAACTTTGTTGTAGACCAGACAAGCTGCAGCAATTCTGGAGGCTTTTGTAGAGGAGAAGAGGTTGAGGGAAAGCCAGCAAGCAAGGAATTGCAATAATTGAGTCTGGAAATGACTAAAATTGAACAGCCTCTGCAGTCAGCAAGGGCCATATTCTTTTGATGTTCTGTTGTAGGAATTTCCAGGATCTGGTTGTAGATATTATATAATTAGAGAATGGCCAATCTATCAACCTATCATCAGGAGTGGCATTATTTCAGCCATGCATTACAGGACGGATGCTGATAGAGAGGTGTAGTGTTGGAAGGTACCTTGCAAATAGGTAAATCAGGTCAGTTTGAGATGACCGGTCTCCATCCAGGAATGAAACGATGCTGCAAAGGCTCAGGTTTGTACAGAGGTACAGCATTAAATGTTATCAACATATGTGGCGGGATAAACCAATGCATGGAGAACAGAAATGGGCCAAGAACTAAGCCCTGGGGGACTCCAGTTGTGAGGCTGCAGAGAGCTGAGAGAGAAACTTTTCAAGGCTGCTGTCCTGAAGATGAGAGAGCAGTGTTACCGATGCCAACATTTGATGTCAGTGTGTCAGTGTTGTATCAGTGGTTCGTAGGTACACGTTGCTTCAAAGTGAGCGGACATCAAGGAGGACGAAGACAGGGACATGGAGTTTTCAAGAGGGTGGTTTCTGGTGGTGAAGTTCTTCCCAAGATGGGAAGGTTCTGGCAAAACAGCCTGGTGTGAGATTTTGGACAAGAAAGGGGATCAGTCTGTAGTTAATAGGGTAAGTTTCTTGAGCAGTGGCTTTACTTCAGCTTTGCAGAACCTGAGGAGGTTAAAAGGGAGGCTTTTTTTTAATGGGCAGGCTGATGTTGAGAAATGGTCTGGTAGTATCTGCATTCTTCACTTACCACATGCTGTGCTGTGTTTAGTAACAGAAAGTGTTGAAAGTTGAAGTTTGGTCACTTACTAGATACACTATATGGACAAAAGTATTGGGACACCTGTTCATACATCTTTTCTTCTGAAATGAAGGGTGTAAAAAAGGCTTTATCCCGTATTAGTTGGAGGGACTGTCCAGGGAGTCTAGACTATATTACTAGATATTAAAGCATTACTGTGAGGATTTGATTGTATTCAGCAACACAAGCATTAGTGAGGTCTGTATGTTGGGTGAGCACCACCCCACCTCATCCCCAACTCCCCAAACCATTCCAGTCGTATTGGATGGAGCTTCTTTCGTTCCAGTAAACTCAGTTCCACTGCTCCACATCTCAATGCTAGGATGCTTTACACCCTAGGGGTGTCTAGAGGTGTCCATAAACATTTGACCATATGCAGGTTGTTGGTTATAAAGGTTCTGGAATCAAAATACTTGCACAGTATTTTAAGAGGTCCTATAACCTCATATAGAGGCTTTCTGGTATTTTTTAGATGTGAGTCCATGATTTTTTTTGTAGTGTCAGGTCCTAAATATTATCATCATTCAGCATAAGAAGTGCATTTTGCAAAGTATCGCTAAAGACTTGCTGCAGTTTTCGAGGAACTTGAATTCCTTCAGCGTTCTGTGTAGCGGATTCATTCTTTTCCTGTGGAGGCGGCTTGCTTTCAGTGGCTTGTAATGAGAAAATGGCAGGGTCTTATCTGACCACATTATGAACGTGCAGAGGGAGCAGAGAAACAGCCTGAGCCGGGGCAGCAGGAGGAAAACGCTACAGCTCTCCTGCGGTGCTGATAAGTGAGCTCCAAGCCGGTTCTCCCTTTGGGGGCACGGTTGTGTTTAGCTGGATGAATAGAGGTTAGAACAGTGCTGGATGGCTGCGAGATAGCTTTGTGCAGCCACCCCACATTCCCAGATAAAAGAATTCACATTCGATTGGCGCTCGATTACATTTACATTTAATTAACACCACCCATACGAAGGCCGCTTGGCTACGCTAAGAAAGAGAACAGCAGGTAGGCCCTAATGTATTGAATGTTCAGTATTGCTCTGCTGCTTTTATATATATATATATATATATATATATATATATATATATATATATATATATATATATATATATATATATATATATCTTTTGTGTGAATCCAGACAAATTCCCTTCTGAACATTGAAGGCTTTGAGGCCCAGTGGTGGACATGTGTGTCTCTTTGACCCGTATTCTTTAGCGCTGTTACTGATGGATCTTTATCTGTGTTTACTGGAGCTGCCAAGTCAGTGAAAAGACACCATACAATTTCTAAAACCCTGTCATTTGAGAGAGATTAGTCTTTTGTCAGGAGGCCGCGTGGGAGGCATAGACACACGTCAGCCGAATCAGAGATACAAAAATATATAACACAAAGCTATATAAATAAATAAGTAAACTTGAGGCAGCAAGAAAGTCGTTTTTGAAAAACAAAATTGCCCTGAAGAGCCCCCCGCCATCATCAGAGCTGATACAGTTTATCTGCCTAATGCTATCCTGAAATTCTCTCTGGCCATTTTATTAGAAACACTTTCAATTTCATTAGAGCTGACTTTATAGGTCTGCAATCACTGACTGTAGCCCATCTGCTGGTGCACAGTTGATTAACCCCCTCAACCCATCACCAATAATGCAAAAGGACCACCACAGAACCCACAGAACCACTAAACACTGCTGACCAGTTAATGATATTTAGAATGTGGAATATTTTCAGCACACAGCAACTGACACAACTGACACTGTCTAGTCGTGGTGGTGTGTGTTGGGCTGGTACAAGTGTATCAGGTTCAGGAGCATTATTGTAGCACTAATAGATCATCTGATTGGACACACCTACACCTACCTAGTACTTGGTGTACACTTTTTACCATGAAGGTGCTACTGAGGGTATTCTGCAATGCAATAAAAGAACCAATTTTGGTTCCATAAAGAACGTGAGTGTGGAAAGTGTTATAAAGTCTCTATATAAGTAGCCTTTAAATAAACATTCATTTCATAAAGTAATATGGTAATAATATGTCATATGGTAATTATTAACATAACCTAGTCTTATAAACTTGAATATTGATTTATAAATGTTATTTAACACTTATGCATGTGTTATAACATTCCTGTGTAGGTAGTCGTCCAATAAACATTCATTAAAACATGTTTGTTGACCGTAGCTTCATAAAATCATTAAACAGCTTGCAAGGTCACCTTGCAATTACTGACATAAGCTGGTATAATAGTTGAATATTGGTTTATTAATGTTATTTAATGCTTATACATGTTATAAAGTCTCTATGAAACTAATTAAACTTGCATGTTGACCTTAAAAACATAAAATAGCTTGTCATCTTGTGATTATTTACATAAACTGATCATAAATACTACCTTATTCCTTTCAAATAAAACGTGCTGGATGTTGACCTTAGCTTCATAAAGCATAAGATGACATAAATATTTGAATATCGGTTTATACACATTATTCAATCCTTATGTATGTGTTATGAAGTCAGTATGTAGTTACCCTTTAAATAAATATACATTTCAATTGTAATATTGTTACATGTCGTCTATGATCAGTACAGGCTCCGAGGGTTGGCACTGTGTGTAGTGCAGGCTTGTTCTACAGGCTGATGTAGTGGAAGCAGTGTGTTGACCGAGCCTGTGGCCTGAGGGCGTCTACTCCCTCTTACAGAGTGTGCATAATTAGAGAGTAATAACTCTCAACGTGTTTGCCTCTGACATAGAAAATCAAAACCTCAGGCCACACACAAACACACACACTCTCTCTCTCTGTTTGCTTCTCCCTCACGATCCTCAGGCTAGTGTGTTTGATGACGTTGCGTCTGATCTCCCCACCTTGCGTCTAACCCCTTCCCAGCGAGGGGTCTGGGGGTCAGCAGAGGGCTGATGGGGTCAGCAGATTCAAGTGGGTTGGTTGAGGTGGGACAGGAGGGGCAGGGGGACAGTGGGCACTGGCCTACCACAGTTGCCCAGATGGAAGGTGACAAGTATTCATTGCTGGCCCTTTCCCTTATTTTCTTAGAATGTTTTTTAAAGGGCCCATATTCTACATTACAGGGATCCACTTTTAAAGCATGCGAATACATCAAAATAGTCATAAATATTTTTTTTTCAGAATTAACTATGTATTAAATATTTGTATTGTGTAGGACCTAAATGCCTTTTTTGTTACTGTACCTTTAAGATTGAAATTTATGTAAATTATACGCATATACATATGTTCTGACCTGGTCTGTGACATCACAACCATGACCAGTTCAAAACAGGATGCTTTTGTGGCTTTATTTATATAATTGGACAGTTTGGACTTGGTAGTGACCAGTTTTTGGTAGTGCAGACCAGTTTTAAGTATCACATGCGTATTCAGTGCCATTTAAGTGTCCTCGTAATTTTTTCCCATCATTTTTTTTTGTTTGTTTATTTGTTTCAGGAAGAGATTAGAATAAAACCCAGAATTCCACTTTAATAATATTCAAATGTGACATCACAACCATGACCAATATTCACCTGGATGCTTTTGCAGCTGTTTTTCAATATCTGGAGCATTTAAGGTGGTAAACAGTTCATTTTTTGATATTGATATGGGCCCTTTAGGTGTCCTCTGAATATTTTCTTGTTATCCTTGGAAAGCGAATGTTTTTGTTTTTTTAAACATGGACAGATTTGTTTCAAAATAACTAAAAGAGGGCTGCGAGTGCTCCCAGATTTTCTCTTTGGCGTTGAAAGATTAAAGCTACCTCAGCTCAGCCCGTCTCCGAACCGTATCTGTTCTGCAGGGGCTGTGAGTCAGAACACAGCACAGTCTCTAATGCTGTCAGACGCTGCGCTCGTGAGTCCGCGGCCTATTTTACATGTCAAGGCTTTTCTAAATCAAAGAACACGCTCTGTGCCACAGAGAAAGAGTCTGAGACAGGTGCCGTCACCCTTTTGCCTTCCACCTCCAAGCCAGAGCAGCGCTTCATCTGACGCGCCGGTGCACTGGACTGTACGCTGATAGATTGCAGCGGACTGCAGGTGGGTCGTGTAGGACATGGGCCTCTGAATCTGACCCTAAAGCCATTTACACTCACTTTATTAGAGCCCCCTGCCTGGCCGGTCCCCCGGCTATATCTCATCTGTTGAAGCTCGGTTTGTGTTGGTCATCCTCCAGCCCTTCATCAGTGGTCCGTTTCTGAGTACTTGAGAGTTGCTCTTGGCTGGGGGTCCACTTTAAACCTTGCAGTGACGTGTACAGCCCTCAGCCTTACTGCTTTGCCTGACACACTCATACCAGTAACACACATTACCATGAATGGTCCACCACCCAAATACTATCTGGTTAGCAGTGCTCCTGTGGTCAGAAACTGACCAATTATTAATAAGGACAGATGGTGATGTAGCTAGTGAGTGACCAGTGAGTGGAAGTACAAGGTAGGTGTTTCTAATAATGTGGCCAGTGAGTGGAAGTACAAGGACGGTGTTTCTCATAAAGTGGCCAGTGAGTGGACATACAAGGCCAGTGTTTTTAATAAAGTGACCAGTGAGTGGACATACAGAGATAAAGTGGCAAGTTAGTGAAAGTACAAGGCAGGTGTTTCTAATAATGTGGCCAGTGAGTGGAAGTACAAGGTAGAGGTTTCTAATAATGTGGCCAGTGAGTGGAGGAACAAGGATGGTGTTTCTCATAAAGTGGCCTGTAAATAGAAGTACAAAGTATTGTAGGTGTTTTTAATAATGTGGCCAGTGACTGGAAGTACAAGGCAGGTGTTTCTAATAAAGTGGCCAGTGAGTGGACATACAAGGCCAGTGTTTCTAATAAAGTGACCAGTGAGTGGACATACAGAGATAAAGTGACAAGTTAGTGAAAGTACAATGCAGGTGTTTCTAATAAAGTGGCCAGTGAGTCTGCTGTAATCTAGATTTAGTTTTAGATGTCCCTTGCCTGGCTTGACCCTTTCTTGACCAGTGTTAAATTGCCCCCCCCCTAACACCCCCCCCCCCAAACCATTGCCTCTGCCATGGTCTGACAGAACTAACGTAGCGGGAACGGATGGAATATTTTCAATCTGTCGGAACAATTGAGGCAGCAGGAATTCAATCAGTGAAGACTATGGAGAAAGGACTGAAGCCCCTTGAGAACCCCCCCTGTCCCCCCGTCCCCCCATAGCAACACCACCACCGGCACCACCTGAAAGTCCTCATTTTTCCTTCACAGATTATCAGTCCTCCACACCAATGAGGCTTTTCCAGCACGGCATCAATCTTCATTCCCACTCTTCTCCTCTGTCCCTTTGCTTAACAGGTTATTTCTGTGCAAATGCTGCTGTTTGGCTTGTGCTGTTTTATCTTCCCAACCTTCTGCTGTATTGTTTCCTGTAGGTGTTCTGTTTTTTTTAAAAGACCAAGAGAAACAAACAGGGGTCCATATAAGCTTTTGTCAAAACCTCATTCACTTGTTTACTTATCCTGTGCTACTACTATTTTCATGCTCTGTCTCTTGACCTTCTAAATATTGTAATCACTGTGTTTTTTATTGCTAGCTTAATTAGTTTGATAATTAGTTCCCATGTTTTAAAAGGTGGATGGAAATGAAAATATGGGTTATGTTTTAGGTACTTGTATGCCTCCAAACTGATAATTAGGTGCAAGGTACGGAATGCATTATTTCCCTGGAGTAATGTGTAACTAGATAAAAGTTGGCAATAAAAAAAAAAAGAAAAAAAAAGATTAAAAAAAAGAGAAAAGTAAACTTGTAAATATAAAGTTGTCTCATGGGATTTTGATAGAAGTCTTGGATCTGTGTTGGTTTAACGTAATTCTTTTAATCTTCGGTACAAATTAATGGAACTTAATGGTCACGTAATGTAGTTGTAGTGTTTCAAGACGACGTAAATTAAAATGGTTTCAGGTTAAAGTTGTTTCGGTGAAATGTTGCAGCTTTGTTTTGTTTTTTTTGTTTTTTTTTTTTTATAAACCTTCCTAAACTGTCCTAAAAGATTAAAACAGTCTAGGCTTTAATCCTTCACCTTCCAGACTTTTAACCAATGAAATGTCTCTTTAAACTTTAAAGGAAACATTGATAACGAACGACTGGCGATCGCTAGGCAGCGAATCCCATATCGACTTGGTCGAGTAGTTGACGAATGGCTACTCGACAAAGGTAAAAACACTGATTAAAACTTAACGAGTTAATGGAGCTTTAAAGTAGCATTTTTCTGCCTTAAATAAACCCATAAATTAAATGTGCAGTAAATAAAATCAAATATAAAAAGATTTAAAAGCAGCTAAATGTAGCTTGTAATCTTTGCACATAAAGTTAATAATGTATTTGAACTGTATTTAATTGTATTTTTATTTTTGTGTGTGTTAACCACAGGTTAAAGGGACTGTAACGATAAATCTTAACAAGCATTAAAGCCAGCATTCTTAATATTAAAATTAATTTAACATTTAAACCATTCATTAAGATTCTCTGTTTCTCTGTTAAACGCTTAAATGTTAAATGATTAAAAAAAAGAAGCCTAAAGTAAAGTACATTTGTTGTAGTTGCTCAGCTGCTTGTTAAGTGCATATGTGTAGATGTATGTGCTGTTCGTATAATCTGTGATATTAAACTGATAACTAGATTGAAACCTTATTTAATTGGCCTGAGAATGTAAGTCCCTTTAACAGACATTTTAAATGTATGTAGGGCTTAAAGTAAAACATACAAACAAGGAAAAGAAAGTCAACCACAAAGTTTTCAGTGCATGCCTGTGTTCCATGTTTTGGGAATAAACAAATGATATGTCCCCACATTGGAAATGTGCCATCGTTCCTTTTTTTTATTATTTGTTCTGTTCTGCTTTAAGTTTGCTTCTGTTGAATGAGTGTTACTGGACTGTCCGTCCGTTTCTTTCGCCATTGCATTCTCCAGATTTTCAGACCACACTCCCGTATCTCAGAAACTTGCTAAAAGGCCTTGAAGTCCCGAAAATGTGCTTTCCGATTGGCTAGCGCGTATCTCAGTAACTCGCTACAAGGCTAAAAGTTATGGGAACTGAAATCTGTCTCGCATGATTTCTTGCCGAAACCCTCCCACGTAGAACTTCACGACACCGAGGACTTTTAAAGAAGCTCGAGTCGTCAAATGTTAATTGGTTGACAAAGAGGAAACATCTGTCATGGATGCGTTCCTTCAGAGCGCAGATGACATTAGCCCACAAAAATCTCTTTAACCACATATGGGGAGTTCATATGGAGAGGTGCTGCCATCATTAATTCTGAGAAATGACCTAAGCTTAGCACATTCGGATCATTTCCGAGACTTGACTGCCAGTGGTAGTCAGGAAGGCTTTCCTGGCCTCCTCAAAAAGTTCTCATCAGAACGTGGCCTTTCAGCAACATGTTGGCAAGTTTAGTTTTTTTTATTTTTTGTGTTTCGCCACATTCTTTCCTTTATCATTATATCTTCATTTCACGGGCACTCCCGCCCCGCCCACACCCCCCAACATTATAACAACGATAAATTACCAGCCACTCCCACCGGCAGTGGGTAATTTATTGTGCTCATTACCCAGCGGCCAAATAATCCGTCTTTTTCTCCAGGCGCGATTATTCCTCATTATTCTTTCCCTCCACCCCACCCCCCTGTTCATGTGTTAAGATCTTGCCAGCATGGCACTCTAGCATTGCCGTACATTTGGTGCCATTGTTTGCCGTCCCACAGGTCGCCAGCTTACCATTTTTAACAGCCAGACCACCATCCAGATCGGGGGATGGGACCGGGACCGCAGCCGCTCCTTCCAGGGCCAGATGTCAGGCCTGTACTACAACGGCCTGAAGGTGTTCAACATGGCCGTGGAGGGCGACTCCAACATCCGCATCGAGGGCAGTGTCCGGCTGGTGGGCGAGGCGCCCTCCTCCTCCTCCATCACGCCTCGGTCCAGCGCCACGGCCAACCACTCTGACACCTCCACTTCCATCATAGAGACCACCACCACCACCACGGCGTCCAGCCGCAAGGTCAAGCAGACCACGCCCAGGGAGCCACAGCAGGTGAGGGTCTTCCGTTTGGTTTCTGCTGCTGGCTTCTTTCCTTATGTACCTTTTCCTGCTACACTAATGAGCGTTGGTTCATGGTGTCGGGCTGTTTGCCTGAGTTGTCAGGTCGCTTCTCCAAACATGGAATAATTTCTGGCTGAATCTTTCACTTGCACGTTGCTGGGGTTAGGCTTAGCTGGCAGGATCGTTTGCTTATGGTAATGTTAGATAACTAGCTATCATTTTTTATAATGCTTGGCCTCCTTCCCTTTGTTTTTCTTCTGCCGGGCTAATGTTGTCTTTGTTAATGCCGTCAGACTGCTGCCAGTACAAAAGCTCAATAGTGGACATTTGGGTAGGACCCAAAACCTAAATCTAACCTTCACCTTGGTCCTAAACATAGTCCTGGTCCAAATCGTAGCGTTAGCTAGTAGTTAGAAACCAGGACATCTGCTGCTTGCTTTGAATGCAGAGCTCTAACAGTTGTGACACTTGATCAGAGCTGGTCATGCTAGCTAGCTGACTAACTGTCTCATAGATTGCAATTGCAATGCTGACTAGCAATAGCTATAGCAACAGCTAGCTGTTCATTTTAAGATTGATTAGGTTAATTGAGGCACTCTGCTGATGCACACATGGCAGTGTATCCCAAGTTAGCGGTTTGAAACCTTTACACATGTTCAGTCTCACGTGATGGAGCCAGTCCCGTAAGGCCAGTAGACCCAGTCCCACTTAGTCGCACTTTCTCACTGATCATATTAGGAGCATCTCATCACTGTCACATTAACTTTCACAACATCACACGTTTTCGAACCGGAGCTCCAGACACCTCACATGCAGAGAAGAGCAGGATAAGAGCAGGGAGCTTACAGTTACAGCCGTAGCAGTAAGTTGGCGCAGCTTTAAGAATTCATGTCTTTAGCTAATCCTCTTATGCATGCCAAGGATTTGGAGATGATGCCTCTGATATTGGCCATTCTGTGCTTTTTATATCAATGGAGGAAGGTATCAGCCGTGGTGTTCATGGTGGTTGATGTCTATGGTGGATTAGGCAGGAATACTGTTATTGACTAGAGGACTTTTATTCTGGAATGCGAGTAATCGGACCGAGGTTCAGATGTTCCATACTAACAACGCCCACCCCACCCCCTAATAAGGGTACCAAACATGTTGAAATTTGCTAGGATAATATTGTAGAAGAGGTGAAAGAGGTTTTCTAGGATAATGGATATTTCGCTATGTTTTGGACCATTTAAAAGTAGCTGGTTCTTTGCCTGGATAAATTACTCTAAGGTACCACCATGTGGTTCAGTCTCTTAAAAAGGGTTCTGTAGCACCAGTAAGCGTTCCACTATTGCTAGTATTAATATTGCTACTGCTAAGCACATGGATAACCCACACTTCCTGTCTAATCTTTTTAACTGGAACATCTTTGGCCTGTTAGCTCTTGGAGAGGTCATTAATATTTTTTTTAAATGAATGTATCTTATGTAAACAATAATGTATTTTCTGTTTTCTGAAAAAAAAGGTTTTAAAAATAATATAAATAAATAAATAAATAACATTTATTGGTGATATTTTAGATGCAGACATCATGTTGGTCGATACGGGCATGTGAACAGGACCATGTAGTAATGAAAAATGATTAAAAATACTTTTTAAGAAAACATATTTTTATACATCATGTAGACAACCAGACTAGAATCAATAGCTTTAAGCTTGGGAAACACACTTTGGCACATTTTTTGTTTTTGTGCTTAATGTGTCTCATTAAACGTTGCAGACGCAGATGGCATCTATTTCGTAGAATGACTCATATGAAGCTATTTTCTTAATGAAGAACCGTTAAAGAACCTTCTGAAGGGTGAAGATGTTCAGGTTACATGTTTCAGTTGTGTGTTTTCTCAGAGCAGAGCTGAGCTGTTTACACACTTCATTTGTACTAGGTCACTATAAAAAAAAAATAGCCACCTGTATGACCTGGTTTATTTCAATGCGCCCGCCTTTGTGCCTGTGCGGCCTTGTCCGCTCCTTTCATTTAAGATACAATTTCCGAACAATGGCTTTATTGCTTTGGAGTGGCAGGAGCAGTTTTGTGCTGAGGAAGTGGTTTAGGCGGAGATAGACGTGGGAAACGCATTCAGGTCAGCAAATGGATGTCGGGGCAGGGGGTTCTGTTAGCTTCGAATGCGGGCCCCTCTTGTGTGTCGTATGAGGCAGAGGCAGTCGTTAAGTGTGTGGAACGAGTGACATCCTTAAGTGTTGCAGCCATGCTAAACACAAGCCCACGCGACCTGAAGGGCCCTTTTCTGACCGCATGCTTCAAGGAACACGTATAAGAGCTGGAGCCATTGGCATTTTGATTGCCTTGCACTCGCGGGCTCTTACTGATTGCATGTTTTTGAACAAAAGGGAAGGAATGTTTGCTGGCGGAGCGGAAAGCGTCCAATCGCTCCCATGCGATGAGCGGTGGGCTGCTCTCGTGCCAAATTGATGGAGCAGGACATTGTGTGGACCGGAGCATTGGCCGGCCTCCGGGGTGAATGTGCTAAAGCTTGGAGGGGGCATTGCCGGGTTCCACTTGATCAGAAACCAAGGAGACAGCCAGGCTGTTAAATGTAGGCCACAGTATAAAGAGCCGAGTTACTGGTCAAACATTCGGAATCTCTTCAGTGATATCAGTCATATTTGTTATTGAAATTTGAATTTTGAATGTTATTGTTATTTGAATATTATAAATGTTTTTAAAAGACATTTATGTTTGTTTTAGATGTTTTATTCCATATTTTCACAGTGACCAGACTCTTTTGGCAGCCATCAGAAAGCCACTGGCATGTGGCTGTGGTTGGACATTTGCCCTCCTCCAAAAGCCTTCCCAAAAGCTTAATGTTAGCCTGCTTTATCCATTTTGTAACCATGTGTAGAATGTGATGTGTGCTTGAGGTGACTGTACTGTTGGAGTGTCCAATTGTGTTCGGGTTTCAACCGTCCAGCCGATGATTTGATGTTATGCTAGAGAATTCTAAGACTGCCCTCCTCTATCTTCATTTTTCCATCTACTAACCAGCCCAAGAACATGGTGCTACCACCACTATGCTTAACAGTTGCTAAAGCTGGTGTTCTTGGCCTTCACCTTTACTCCTCCTGTTGAATCTTACATTAATTAATGTCTGAAAATGTAGTATGATCTAGGTGGACCAGGAATGCAGACTTTCAGGAGATACTAATAGCCTAGAGGATAAGGGTCAGATGCTGCAGGGACAGTCATCTCCAAACATCAAAAGGCTTCTTCTTCTTTGTCCATGTGGTCGTCTGCAAACTTTAGTCGAGCATGAAGTTCTTGATTTTGAAGGAATTTTGGAATTTTGGATGGAAAACTCAATCCATGGTGATGCAAAACCCTGGCTTCCCAACAGCTTCCAAACACTGATTCCAGTCTTTTTAACTATAATATATATTACAATATTTCTGTGATGCTTTTTATAGAAGTATTATTATTTCGTTTTCAGCTTGATTGAACTTGTATTGCAGAAACCCTCTTGGGTCTCCACAGACTTCAATCTACCTTTATGGTTTGATTGCTTTTTATATCCCCAGTTGTTTTGTCAGAGGAAGAGATGAAGGTTTGTTTCAGCAGTATAGTTCTGTTCAAAACATGCAGTTTACCATGACTTGCTAAGGGTGGGTTTAACATGGCAAAACAATTCACTTCATAACACTAAATATTGTGAATTTAGGTTCTCAGAGGTTTGTGAAGTTGGTATAGGGCTGGGCGATATGGTAAACATGATATATCATGATAATTAAAGACATTTCTTATGATACACAATATTCATCGCAATATTTTGTCATGTAGATAAAATGTACCAACAGTGTCAAATTTCAAAAACTGCTGAGTACTGTGATTTTTTCGCAAAATATGCTGATACAGTTTTTTGTAATGAAAGGTAGTGCAGTTAATCAGTATTCTTTAAGCACTGATAAAAACAAATTGTTTACTAAGATTACAAAATGCATCACAATACAATAAAATACTGCCATATTGCCCAGCCTGAAGCTGTTATGACCAAAAGTGCTGAAGGTTTTATTTCAACATTTGCAAATAATCATCCAGCGAAAGGAGCATACAGTTCCAAATGAGTGGTTAAAATAAAATACTATTATTTATTATAATTAGATGACATCATAATGGGGACATCCAATCAGCTACTTGTTGCTATGCAGTTTTTACAGTTGCTACACACTGATTGTTTTTGTTCAGATGTTCTTTATCATTGGTTTACTGGGTCTTTTTTTCAGTGGTTCACTGTTCTACAAGAACTGCTGATACTCATGATGCACTCTGTTGTCTCTAGTGGTTCTTTGAGCCTTTTGCTATTGGGATAATAAAATATCTAGACCAGTTTATCAAGATGATGGCAGCTAGTGCTTGGAAAGACAGTGACAAATGATTACTTGTGCCTACTGTCTAGCTCCCAGTCTTGTTGCTGCGTCTGTCCATATTGTACTGAAGTACTGCAGCTCACCCTCGTCTTTCTGGGCCTCTTATTATGTCTGTCTGTCGGCCTGTAGGCTCCTCTTAGCATGTTTTATTCTTTCCATGGTTGGAAGACCGTTGCACCTTGATCAGACCCTTTTGTTGGCCATTAACAAGCTTCTGGCAGAATCGGTAGTTCAGTACCAAGACAGCCCCAGGTTGTGTTGCTAACACGCTAACACCATGCTTAACAGTTTGTTGGGGTTGAAGGCTTCACCTTTACTCTTCCAAACATCTTTGTTTCATCTGACCATAAAAAAGCTTTTAGCTTTTAGCTTTTGTATTTGTCCATGTGGTCCACTGCAAATTTTAGCCAAGCTTGAAGGCATCCTTGTGCTCTCACCCACAAATACACATATTTCATAGCTGTTCTTGGTTGAACAAGATTTATAGAATTCTGGAAAACTAGAAATCGGACCACCACTGGCTGCATAGGGTCATCAATAGCATTTCAACAGTGGGGAGTTTGGGACCAAAATATCTGCTCTTCATTGTAAAAAAGGTTCTGTGGCATAAAATGACCTCTATTATGTGTCCTGTGCCATTTCCTGTGACCCTGCCTGGTAAAGGACTGGTAAATGCTCTGAGAGCATTAAGATGTAAACCCCATATTTACTAGTTTTTAGATGGGAAGGGCCCAGAACCTCATAAACATGGCTTGTGCCTAATGCCACATTAGCGATGCTGGTGTGGTAGCGATGCTAACAGAGCAATAGCGATGTTACCATGACGGTAGCTATAGTTACCATGCAAGCGGTCACTGTGGAAGTGATGCTTGCAGTGTAATGCTGGGCAACTCCACATGCTATCGCTACAGACTTTGACAGTTTGTCTCTGCACCACTTCCCTTCACAATTATGTCTCAAGCAAGGAGACCCAACCATCAGCTTACCTAAGATTACATCTTCTCTCAGTAGCACGGATACTTGTTAGCTTTTTAGTGTACCCAAATTTTTCACATTGGACTGCTACAGGAGTTGGTAGATATCTTAGCTGGTGCATAACGTGATGGGTAGTTCACTGAAACAGGCAGGTAGTAAACAACAGCAACACAACAACAACATAAACAATGTGGATGTAGCTAGTTTCTTATGAATGAACACATTTTACAGGGCGTAGAATGGATAGGTCACTTCATTAAACCCCTGCTAAGTAGAAATTTGGATACAGCTTCGCATCCCTTTATGCAGCAGAGCCAGTTCCTTTAGATCCGGAAACTCAGTCCCAGCACTCTTGCACTGATCATCTTCACTCTGTCCCACCAGTGTCACTTTAACTTTCACATCATAACACTTTTTTTAAACCACATCCATGTGAGAATCCTTACAGCCATCCAGGCCCAGAGTGTCACATAAACTAGCTGAGAACAGGGCGTGAGAACAACAGTCGGAGGACAAACTCTTAATTGGCAACGTTTCAAAGCTGGGTTACAGTAGGGAGTTTAATAATTGAACAAAAACATCCCCCACTGAGAGCCAGGCACAGCTATAACAAAGCCCCAAACCAGCAAACAAAAAGGTAAATAAGCCCATCGCTCCAACAGAATCTCAGCCTAACCCGCCATATGAGAGGACACTGAAGCTGATGGGCACAGAAAGCTGAAAGACCTGAAGCTATATATGTATGCAGACTCTCTAGTGGAAGCGTCTTTTCTTGATATGAAAATTAGGCTTGAATAACAGCTGAATGCTGAAAGGGCAGGGAAATGAAAAGGTGTGGTGTTATGTTGCTCATTTGATATTTATAGGCATTTTTGGTGTGAATTTCATTATTTTTCCAAATATGTATTTATGAATGTTAATATTCAGAAATAAACTTGGTCATGTGACAGAGGATAGGCCAAGAGCTCACTGGTAAACTTTAAATAAATTCAGTCTAAATCATAAAAACATATCTGATGGGTTTCCTTCCAAAAGCCTGTGTAGTTGATCCATTCACATATATTGGAGCATTTCTATTGGTCTATTCATCATGACATTTTAACACAACCTAAAGAACAGCTACTAGATTCAAATGAAAGTGAACGTGAACAAACAAATTGTTATTCACTGCAGTTGAGGATGAAATGAAATAGAAACTAAATGAGTCTACATCGAAATAATATTAGCGTTTTGTTGACATGCTACTGCCAAAAATGCAGAGATGAGAAAATAAAAATTGATAAAACGAGGGGAAAAAACCCACAAAAATTTTTACCCCTCTGTGAGAGCATATGAACGACTATAAGACCTTTTAAAATGTTGTTTTCTGAAAGCACATTAGCCATTAGCTACACTTTCCACATTCATGCCCCATGGATGCAGCCCTCTGCTTGCTGCCCTCTGTCCCTCATGGAGCTCTTTTCACTGTGTGTAACTGACTCTTGTGAGAAAAACTCCCCATTTTTCTGATTAGAATCCGAAACCGAACGTGCACTGATCTCCAAGAGCTGGTGCGGCGAGTTGACCAACTGCAGCCCGTCAGTTTGAGTGGCGTCTGCTTGTTAAAATTAGCGTAACTTGATTAAAAAAAGTCAAAATGGCTAAATTGAAATTGAAAGTTTATTCAGTTTCACCTAATTATGAGCCGTGGAAGCCAAACTTAATCGGCAGCAAGGGAAATCCAATGAAGCTCGTGTGCCAAAAGCATTCCCAAATCTGTTTGCTTCTTTAAATTGGTTTGAGACACTAGTGTGAAGAGGGATTTCTTCCCGCTACGAATTTGTGCAACATGGGCAAGTTTTACAGCCAAGCCGTGCTTTATCCTGTCAGTTAATAGCATTGCTCTTGGTCACAGAACAGTGGAACCAGTTCTCATGAAATTTCATGCACATGATTGTCTGCGCGTGAGGAGATAAAGGAACACATTGTACATTTCTGCTTCGGATACATGCAGAAGACGCCAGGAGAGGCGCTTTTATTATTTGGAAGCTGCAGCTGTTATTAATATTAAGTGCTGAATGAACCAACAGAAATGTTCAAAGATCAAAATTACATTAAATAAATCTTGTTATATTACTCGCTTATAAATAATGGTGACTGATGCCATAGAGGAACTACTTTTCCACATTTCCATAAAGAATAGAGATGTTAGACATTTTACATATTTACATATATATTTTACATGTTAATTTGTATTTGCATTGATAAAGAACCTTTAGATCAAATTAAGGTTCTTCCAGATCTCACATCTCTATTTAAAAACAGTTCTTTAAGGAGATACAAGTTTTTTATGGTATTGCTCAAAGAACCCTTTGCAGCACCTTTTTTTTAAAGAATGTAATATAGAATCCCGGTCATGCTGCTAGCCATCGGCAGCCGAGGCCCTGAGAGAGCACAATTGGCCTTGCTTTCTCCAGGGTGGGTAGCTAGCGCCCCCACATTGCTTTGTTGCGGTGCTGTCCGTCGCTGGTGTCTGCAGGCTTGTTCATTGGAGCTGGGTATGCGCCACTTCCCTCCAGGTGCGTTAGTTGCCCGCAGTTAAAAATATTTGCAGCTTGACTGCTCATGTGTTGAAGGGGGCGGTGACGGGGGCATTGTGTGCAATGTTGGGGGAGACTACGTACGGGTTGAAAACTGGCAGTCCAACCTGAAAATGGGACACAATCAGATAAAATTTATAGAGAAAAAAAACTATAAATAAAGTATTTATTAGCGCATTTTCTACAGCGCTGTGTAAAAGCCAGAGGACCTCCTTCATTCAATTCATTCCAGTTATAAAAATATGTTTCAGAAGTTTTAAGAGTTTCCATAACTGGAGTTTAAAAAATGGATTGAAATATACAGAGAAATTAACCATACAAAACTCTGTAGACCACCAAGACTGTCCCCATCAGATAAACAGCACCTAAAACCTCCATCTTTGAGTTAAAGCAGAAACTCGGGCTCCACTCTTGCTTCAGATCTGAAAACATCTCCAGATCTTTCTGCCCATCGTTACACTGTGAGAAGATGACTCAACACTGTGGCTCCAAAAGGATGTGGAGCTGGTCAAGAAGCTCTTACTGAGAAAAACAAACAAAGACTGCGAAGAATAGAAGAAGAATATTATAAATAAAACTAAAAGCTGCTGCTGTTTTCAGAACAGTGGGCTGACCGCCCCCGAGTCCAGATCTCAGCTCAAGGTCTGCATCACTGAACGTTTTTCTGCAGTAAATACTGAAGCATATGGTAATGTATTTTGTTGATATGTTGTTTTCTCTGTAATTCTCTGTACTGTGTCTGTTTCCTGTCTTTTCCCCGGAGGCTGAAAAATGAATAACTTCAGCTGTCCTTCAGAATTCAGCTCCAGCCCAGATCTAACCATGATCAAGTCATCAAAACCACGTAAATCAATGACGTGTGGCTTTGTCTCATCCTTAACTTCCGCAAAGTCAGTTCCCCTATGAGTGATATCTTACCCTGTGGAACCAAATGGGTTCAGATTGAGCGGAGTTCTTGTGTCCAGCTCTGGCTCCTGTCATCAGCTATGGAATCTGAGGCTTGTGGCATGCAAGCAATTTTTTAAAGGAGCTTCCACACCATGGCCAGCAAGTGATTCACAATGGAGCTGAATTTAATAAGAAGCTTTATTTGGACAGAAATGGTTAGTGTGAGGCTGCAGCAGTATATCCAGTGCTGCCTCGAGCTTTTCTCCAGGCAAAAAATTCATTATTTGTCCAGACTCATGCAGCTCAATTCTGAAAGATCCAAAATAATCATTTTAAATTTGCCCCGATGCCAGGCAGATGCCAGGCCGAAGCCAGGGCGCCTAATAGTTTTGGCCTTCGTACTACAGAGAAACGGCTGCAGGAACACTTCTTGTATATGAATTCAGACATTAAAGGGTTTAAAATTTTTTAATTTGACAGAAGCACAAGGAGGATCATAGGGAATAAGTAATTACGGCACAAGGAATATTTCTACGATCCACAGCATATCATCAACCCTAATTCAGTCATTTTACATTTTATGAATTACCTTTTGACAGATGCAGGATTCAGACTTTTTTCCTCCTTCTTTCTGCTTGACTTGTCTTTTCTCTCATAAGAAATCATAGCATTTTTTCCCTCTGACATGACTGAGATATCAAATATTCCAAATTCTGTATAAAATGGCCTTGGGTTTTTGAAAGGCACTGTGTGGCAATAGAAGGTAAGTGGTCAGTTCTCCTGTGGAAACATTAAGAATAAACTGACCTTCAGAAAAATAGAGGTTTCTCAATAATCCTTGGCTTCAACACTATTGAAAATAGAGGCTTCTTACCTGATCTTACTTTCAATCGTCTTAAAAATAAGGCTTCAAAAATTGTTATTGGCTTCAGTGCCACTGAAAATACAGGTTCCTCAATAGTCCTTCACTAGTCTCTTATTATAGCAGTCATAAGACAAAGGTTCCTCAATAGTTTTTGGTTTC
This sequence comes from Salminus brasiliensis, assembly GCF_030463535.1. NCBI lineage: Eukaryota > Metazoa > Chordata > Actinopteri > Characiformes > Bryconidae > Salminus > Salminus brasiliensis. The sequence continues at coordinate 20,573,939 of NC_132901.1, read as the reverse complement.
AGCACTCTTGAATGTAATGGTTATTTAATAGAAATTGCTTTTAACTCTTCAATTAAAGACTTTTCAGTCGTTATCATAGATTTGTCATTTGTCAACAATGTGTCATTGTTTGCACTCTCAAAATAGATTTGTCAGTAGTTATTAATTTCAGCACTCTTTAAAAATATATATTTTTAGTAGGTATTAATGTCAGCCATTAAAATAAAGATTGTTTAGTAGTTATTGATTTAAACACACAAAATAAAAAGTATTCAGTAGTTATTGATTTAAACTCTCCCAAAATAAAAAGTATTCAGTAGTTATTGATTTAAACTCTCACAAAATAAAAAGTATTCAGTAGTTATTGATTTCATCACTCTTAAAATAAAGATTATTCAGTAGTTACTGATTTCAGCACTCTTAAAATTAAGATTTTTAAGTAAAGTTCTTGACTTCAACACTGATTTTTCAGTAGTTATTAAAGTCAGCCCTCAAAATAAAGATTATTCCATAGTTCTTGATTTCAACACTCAAAATAAAGTTTGTTCAGTAGTTCTTAATTTCAGAACCCTCATTATTTCAGGGCCTCAACACTGTTACAAATAACACTGTACTCTAAAACAACTACAATTGTTCTTCCATGGCAGGGGTGGGCACCTAGGGCCGGAACCCTGCACAGTTTGCAGATTTCTGTGCTCTGACAGACCTACCAAAAAAAAAAACCTGCAAATGCCCACCTCTGTTTTTATGGCTTCGCTCGCAGGGCTCTTTGTGGCACCCTTTTCTAAAAGTGTCGGAAAAAGATTTAATTGGTGCAGAACCTTAAAGTATGTTTAAATGAAACTACGCTTCAAGAAGGTTGACTCTCATTTACAAAAGTAGGTCTCTGAAGAACCATCTCCTGAAAAGCTCATGAAGGAAGCAAAAGTGGCTCTTCTGTAGTATTGCTCCAAGGATGATGATGCATCAAGTAAGCCACATTGCCTGTAAACTGTCTGACTGAGAATGTTTTACAATCTCATTCCACCTTTAGAGCTCCCTAAAGCACAGCCTTATCCTGCTCACGTCTACTAAACTACCACCCACACATGCCTTCAAGGCTCATGGCCTTCATAAATGAATCAGAATTCTGAGATTGAATATAGATGCAGAGCTGAACGTTGTCGTTCGTATCATTCTTCTTTCCGCATAATCAGAACAGCTATGACGTTTGATGTCTGATTAGCGTTTAGCAGGTCTCGCTTCCCCCTTTGCCTGCAGCTGTGTGATAGGCCATGTGGTGGATGGTAGATGGGCATATATATATATATATATATATATATATATATATATATATATATATATATATATATACACACGTACACCAGGGACACCTGTGAAGTTCTTAGCATGGTGGGTTCAGGTGTTTTGCAGACGTATTCCACACATTTCCACTCATTTGCGTAATGTGCGCCTGTACGTTTTGCTCCACATGTTAGCATGCCTGCACATTTTCCTGCCTTTGCTTTTACTGCTCACAGCCTTAATGTGTTTCTTTGTTGCTGCTGGTGTTATTTTTAGATGACCTTGTTCCCGGTGCCTCTTTAATTTCAGCACGTAGAAAAAGAGAGGAAAAAAAAGAAATCGTAACAGAGGCATAACAGGCTTATCTTGCGGCCTAAATAGGAATTTCGGCTTAATACGCTCTCGCCGCCATCCACCTATCATCATTAACAAGTTAAAACTCAGAGGACGTGGTGTAGTAATTATCTCCAGTCTGTGGAATGCTCCGAGGGGTTGGAGCTGTTAGATGGTGAGAGGAATGTGACAACTTAAAGGCTGCTGGGTAATGGAGAAGCCAGAACAAGCTGGAGAATAAGAAAAATACCCGCAGTGCTAATGTACGCATGACTGCATTCAGGTAAAGAACTATGCCATGAAGATCTTGACTTCTTTAGTGCTCACCACTGGTCAACTTTCCAAACTAGTGAACTGACATTCGTGTTAGGCTAAGGTCAGTCAGATTCTGAAGTAGAAAACGTAGCATGTCGGCTCCTGAGTGGCCCAGACGTCTAAGTGTTGGCTCTGTTGGTCTCATTACTGGGTGATCATTGGTATAAACTTTGGTGATGCCACAGCCATCCATCACCTGGAGTCCCAGACAGCATAATTGGCCTTGCTTTCTCTAGGTTGGCCATCCCTTTGGCCCATTGCTTGTTGAGGTGCTAGCCAGTGTGGACCTCAGTGTGTTCAGCTGTCCTAATTGGTCCTAACTACTTGGTGGGAACTGGAAGTGACTAGAATTGTGGGAAAAATTGGGAAAAAAGGAAAGTCCTCTATTTTATCCTCTTTTTGAAGTTATATTTTATTTGTGTGTACATAACATTTTGTTTCAACCTCTTAGAATTGTTTGCTGGTGTGCCTTTAAGACAGATCTATGTAAATGACCTGTTCTGATTCGCTGTACTGTATTCCCATGTTAGGCTTAGGTCAGTCAGATAATGAAGTAGCAAACTTAACATGTGGGCTCCTGAGTGGCCCAGACCTCTAAGTGTTCGCTCTGTTGGTCTAATCACTGGGTGATCATTGGTTCAAACTTTGGTGATGCCACAGCCACCCATCACCTGGAGTCCCAGACAGCATAATTGGCCTTGCTTTCTCTAGGTTGGCCCTCCTTTTGGCCCATTGCTTGTTGAGGTGCTAGCCAGTGTGGACGTCTTTTCCAAGTAGTCAGTGTGGACCTAAGCATTGGCTCTGTTGGTTCCATCACTGGGAGATCATTGGTATAAACTTTGGTGATGCCACAGCAATCTATCACCTTTTCAGGGCTGCAGTCTGCAGTTTTTTAACATTACTGTTCAGGTTAATCTGCTATAGGTTGAATTGATGGCCATATGAAATTGTGTTCATGGTTGTGACATCACGACCACGCCAAATTCAAAACATCCTGTTTTTGCTGCTTAATTTACATAGATTATAATCGCTGGTTAATTTACAAGAAAATGCAAAGAAAATTCAGTTTTCATGATATCGGCTCTTTAAGACAAGGACTTATTTGCTGGAATCTTTATTTTAAGAGTTATTTTCCTCGGTTTCCACTAGTTTCAACCATCATACCTTACCTTGACATACTGAATTGTGCGCTTTGCAATTTAAGCACCCGGACAGGAACCTGCATGCAAGGTATTGCATTGTATTTTGCTTTCCTTAAGGCTCCTTATGAGGAAGAGGCGCCCGGCAGTGTCAGCGAAGCCGGCGTCTTCTAATGAAGTGTCAGCTCCCTGTAACCAAGCTCAATCTCGTCCAATTAAGCCTTAATGCAACACTGACAAACTGTCTGCCTCCGCCACAGACAGCAAAAGGCCAGCCCCCAGCAAAAGGCACTCACACACTTCAGCTCTGTCCCAGACTGACAGATCATCAAGGCCAGTGCTGAAGCTCTGTTCACATTACGGGCTACAGATTTGAGCCCCTGTCGCTCTCATAGGTTGGACACATACAGTACATTATATGGATAACACTTCTTTGTAGGAAACACAAATTATGGGTTATTAAGGTCTGGTTGTTTGTTCAGAAAAGCCTGAATTAGACATTTATAAGAGATCTATTCACTAAACATTTGGCTTCATTCATTGTGGGAGGTATAGTACTTAACTGGAGGCCTGTTATGTGAAATTTTAATAAAGTTGCATTATTAGTTGTTTTAAAGCACAATAAGCACTTTGTTACCACCCTGTTATGTGTTATGGGGTCAACCCTGCCCAATCGCTCCCTTTTTCTGCTTTAAATACATTACCTGGATGCCCATTAGACACGGATACTCATGTCCCCTTTTTAAAAACCAAAAATATAGTCACTCTTTATAATGTATATCTATCTCTAACTTTAGTGCATCATTCACTGAGGAGAAGATATCTTGTAGAAGACCATTGGTCTTCACCAGGATCCAGTGGTGTTCATCTAGGTGTTAGCTTATCGACTCATCTGAAGGACAGCCCCCATAATTCATTCAACACCAAAACCTACCAGGTTATCTAGGTTATCTACTTAATAATACATTTTCCCCCTAAAACCAGGTTTTAGCTGAAGTTCAGAAGCTTTACATAAGCACCAGTCCAGATGCTACTGACAGATATGGGTCACTTTTACCATCACAAAAGCGAATCATCAAGGCAGAAAGACGGAATCTGAGTGAAAGATCGGAATTGAGCGATAAGGATTGTAACGTAAACGCAGCCAACGTCTGTTCAATTTCAGCGGGACGGTCCAAGGCCTCTCCGGCTTGCCTTTAGGGAGGCTTGGACTGTCCTTTGAGGCTTTTTGACAGATGAGGCACTTCCCTTTGAATAAATCTGCCGTTCGCCAAGCTCAGACATGACTAATGGCGGCCAGAGGTGCCAGCCCAAATGGACGCGTTGAGCGATGAGCTCCGGAGATAAATAAAGTGTGTGACAGAGACACACTGGCTCCTTTCTCTCCATGCCGCGACCGCATGCTACCCATGTTAGAACAGCAGGAGAGACAGAGCTTTCACCTGGTCATTTTAAGAATGGACTAATTGCCATTTAGATTTATGCAGTAAACTAAAGGGGCAGCAGGTCAATGTCACTGCAGCGGACACACGGTGTGTGTTGTCATTCCGAGCAGGCATTAGCAGAATTACTGGCAGAAACAGACTTTAAGTAGCACGACTGGCGGGATGTAGACAACACCAGGCAAAAGTTTGGATCCAGCTGATTGAATATGCAATATTATCAGTCAAAAGTTTGGACATCAAACTTGGACATTGTTCTTCTCCTGTTGTTTTTCTTAAATATATTTATATATAATACAGTATATCTAAATGCTAGTGCGGGTGGTATGACAGTAGACCATACATGCTGGGTGTAACTTGTGTATCTTACATACCAGTATACCACAATTAAAAAGCCCAGAAAGACATTTAGTGCTGCATGATTTAAGCACATCACTGTCAGTCCGCAAGTATTGCTAGCGAAAATAGGCTACCACTAGAGAGCATATATATATATATATATATATATATATATATATATATATACTTAGATACATGAATAGCCTTTATGACCAAGTCATTTTCTTTCAGTTCAACATAACTTGACTGGTATAACTTGCATACTGGTCACTGTCCCACAAATAACGGATCTCTATTTGTGGGTTTTTTTTAACATGATGTCAATCTGGCTGTTATTCTTTACATTTGTGTCACAATTTTGTAAAATTGTAAAGACCAATAGAAATGCTTTAAAATATTTGCACATCGGCATTGTGCATTCTGTAAAGTTATAATTGTAGACATTTTATGTAAAAAATTGTAAAGTATGTAAAATTATGTAAAGAAATAAAAAAAAATAAAAATGGAAGTGAGGTTACTGTGTGACAGTGACTATGTATGTTTGTGTGTGTATATGTATATATATATATATATATATATATATATATATATATATATATATATATATATATATATACACACATTTATACATTTTATCATTCATAAAGTCATATATTGACTTTAGTTAAGGGTTTTTTTCCTTCTCCTGTAAATGTTGGAGATATATCTATAAACACCATGAAAACATCTAATTCAACCACGTTGCTGCACCTTCCAGCTCATTGTATCATCGTATAATCAGTCTTTATGATGGCAGATTTGTCACTATGTATGCTTTTATATCTTCAAACAAGCACAGAAGATCACGTGAGATGAAGTCATATGTGCTGTAATTCATAGGCAGTGGACAACCCACCCAGTTACACTCACAGGGACATGTGACAGAGCACAAGAGTCACTGCGACAGTGACCCAGAATTTCTTAATTAAATCGAGGGCCGTGCTGAGAGGCTGCCCCAAGACTGGCTGCAGGTGCCGGTTGCAGACGAGGCCGTGCTGATGAATCCTCGGCTGCTGCTGTTCGCCGCTGTGTTATCTGGAGTGTCCGGAGCCAGGACATTAATCACGCAGGTGCTTCCAGACCTGCTCACAGAGAGAGAGAGAGAGAGAGAGAGAGAGAGAGAGAGAGAGAGAGAGAGAGAGAGAGAGAGAGAGAGAGAGAGAGAGAGAGAGAGAGAGAGAGAGAGAGAGAGAGAGAGAGAGAGAGAGAGAGAGAGAGAGAGAGAGAGAGAGAGAGAGAGAGAGAGAGAGAGAGAGAGAGAGAGAGAGAGAGAGACTAAGAACTTCCATAGTCTACTGGATACTTTTACTGCAAACACTGGGAAATAAAAGTGCACAATTTTAAGGGTTCTAACATGGTTCTATGCTTGGACAAATGGGTCTAGAAAAAACTATGCTATAGATTATATACATATAATATCTTAATACCTGTATAACTAATAATATGTTATTCCAATTTTGGAGTTTTTTTATTGGTCCATTAATCATGGCATTTTGGAATTTAAAGACCTGCCCCATTCATATTATGTTACAATGTAAAATAGCACAAATTAAGATACAAGGTACAGTCTGTTACTGTCTGTTTAACGCTTCTAACATCTGTGTGCCTGTGTTCAGATTTGAACTGGGAGTATTCATGACCTAAACCTAGATTGCTTCCTTCTGCCTGGATGATTTAAGAATGCTGAAAAGCAGTAAAACATATGAAAGGTAACCCTCTGGAGTTGTTGCATCAAATTCAGTGTTTCTCAAAGTTTCTATTAATATCTTTGTGATAAAACAGTGCAGAAGTACGGTGCAAATGTTTCCTGAATCTGTAGACGTATTATTATTATTATTATTATTATTATTATTATTATTGCTTATTGCCAGATCATACGTGACTCATTTCCGGAGTTACAACACTGTGAAGACATGTTGAGATACTTGCCTCTGCCTCTCGCTGTGTCTAACTGTTGGGTTTATGTGTCCATCATCTGCCTCTCCTCTGCAATTGGTGGATTCATGTGTCCATCTGTGGTTTAGAGTGAAATTGACCAATGGACACTCAGAACCTTGTCGTCTGCCTCTCTCTGGTTATATACTATTATATACTATTCATATATTCCACTGCTATTGTGAAGCCAAGACTCTGGTAAACCCATTTCAAGCACCCAAACAATCTGACCTCATGAGTAAAGGTATGTTTTCACAAGAAATATGAAGAATTGTAGTTTCATTCGTTATACTGAGAGAGTTTTTCAGGTAAAAAACATGTGGGTATTTTCTTACAGTGGGGGAAAAAAGTATTTAGTCAGTCACCAATTGTGCAAGTTCTCCCACTTAAAAAGATGAGAGAGGCCTGTAATTGACATCATAGGTAGACCTCAACTATGAGAGACAAAATGAGAAAAATAAATTCAGAAAATCACGTTGTCTGATTTTTAAAGAATTTATTTGCAAATAATGGTGGAAAATAAGTATTTGGTTTATAACAAAAGTTCATCTCAATACTTTGTTATATATCCTTTGTTGGCAATGACATTAGAGGTCAAACGTTTTCTGTAAGTCTTCACAAGGTTGGCACACACCGTTGCTGGTATGTTGGCCCATTCCTCCATGCAGATCTCCTCTAGAGCAGTGATGTTTTGGGGCTGTCGGCGGGCAACACAGACTTTCAACTCCCTCCAAAGGTTTTCTATGGGGTTGAGATCTGGACAGAGAAGCCTCTTAAAGAAGAAGTTACAGGTCTGTGACAGCCAGAAATCTTGCTTGTTTGTAGGTGACCAAATCCTTATTTTCCACCATTATTTGCAAATAAATTCTTTAAAAATCAGACAATGTGATTTTCAGAATTTATTTTTCTCATTTTGTCTCTCATAGTTGAGGTCCACCTATGATGTCAATTACAGGCCTCTCTCATCTTTTTAAGTGGGAAAACTTGCACAATTGGTGACTGACTAAATACTTTTTTTCCCCCACTGTACAAGTGCCTTAATGCTCTTAGACTCAAGACCAAGAAATAGCCTTAATAGCCTATATGACCAAATAATCTCCCTTCAGTTCAGCCTACAACTTAGGCCTACTCTTGAAATTCTGTTTCCCCTTCATTGAAATATGATCAACCCAGCATTTGGATCACAATTTTTTATATATATAAATAAGTGTGTGTGTGTGTGACTATATACAGCTAGTATATAGTGTAACAAATCTAGGAGACGCACAGACTACTAACTATATGCAGTCACACGAAGACTGCTAACCATAGACATTCATACTAAGACTACAAATCATATACATCAATACTAAAACTACTAACTACTCACACTCAGACTAATACTGATATAACCATATACCATATACATTAATAGTGCTATATTATAGTAAATTGAGACACAAGGAAAGAGAGTAAGAGAGAGAGAGAGAGAGAGAGAGAGAGGGAGGGTAGTTGCAGTACTATCACAATTATGTAAGTCAAATGGGAAAGCACTGATTAAGCAGCTAGCTCTCCAAACAAAGCGTTTGTGTTCCTCGCTCACGGGGGTGTGTGAGTCGCTCGCTGACGAGTAAACGCCGCTCCAACTTTCTCTCTTCCCGAATCGTCCCGGGCAATGTGGATAATTGGCGGAGACATCTGCACTCTCCCACTCACTGATATTGTAACCGCGTGTCATATCAGTTTTTGCCTTCCGCGTTAGCGCTGATTAGATGTATCACACTTAATTACTAGCATAAACAGGAGCAGCCAGCGCTGGGCTCGACAATGACTAACACAAACACTGCCAATCCCGAGACTCCTCCGTTATTGTGCTTACTCCAAACACAGCAATCGTGGTAGAGTTCCTGCAACTGTTTGCAAAGTCTAATCTTGGCATTTCCATTCTACAAGTGTCTGCTGGTAATTTGTGTTCTTCCTCCGAACAGTGGCGTTGGTGTGATTCCTGCTGCAATTAAAGACGTTTCTCAGTGTTAATTAGCAATCCTGTAACTGTAATGTGTTGGGAAAAAGTGTTAATGGACCAGGATAGCCCATACCTGTGTGTAGCGACAGAGCAAGGCAGGGAAGGAAGGAATAGACTCCAGTCCTGGAATTCTAATGATCATCTAATGGATGCTGGGTCCATGTCATGGTCCTGCAGCTGCTGTTGCACCACTTCTGGCTTCTGCTGCTATGCCGTTCCTACTCCACTATCCGGTGCTTCCCAGAGGAGGCCGGGTTTCTCCTTTTAGGTCTCGGTTTCTCTCAGTGCTTCTTCCTCATGCTGTTTGTGAGGTTTTTTCCTGACACAGTCTCTCTCAGCAGCTCATTAGGGACCTGCACCTACAGTTCTGGAAAGCTGGACGAAAGGGGTGAAGTCTTGTAGAGTCTGTAAAAAGCACTGCCTAAACAAAACTGCACTGAACTTGGGTGAATGGGTAGACTGAGCAGGTTTGGATGTGAATGGATTAGATAGGGATGCGTATTGTTGAATAAGTGAAAGGGTGAATTAAAATATGGATTCTACTATAGAAGGATGTATATATGAGTGGGTGCATATAGCTGTCTGTCTGGGTCTGTGGAATAATGGATGGATGAATGTGAATGGATTAATTGTGCTTGGTTGGACAGATAATTGGATTAATGGACGGATGGATGGATGATAGATGGGCAGAATAAATGAATGGATGAATAGATACATTTGGATAGATGAATTCATCTAGCAATAGCCAACAATTTGCATAAATATATTGATATTACTAAACGTAGGAACATATGAATGGATATATGGGTTGAATGAATGGATGGATGAATGGATTGATGGAGGAATGGATGACTGAATGGATGATTGAACAGTGAGATTATACAAATAGATTATAAATAGAGAATTGAGACCTCTGAAGTCTTCTAGCCAGTTTGGTTCTTGTTAAACTTCACTTGCTGCCCTTGACAGATGCCACTTCACTTGTTAGTGGTGCCAATGTTATAAATCCAGTAATAAATAAATTGGTATTACTGGATTTCTGAGAATGCATGAAAGGACAGATCAACAGATGGATCAGTACCTGGTTGAATGTATGAATGGTTGGGAGGATGGATGGGTGGGTGGATGAGCAGAAACTGAATTGATGGATTGATGCTCTTCTTAAACTAGTGGATGTATAACTGATATTACATTGAAATAAAACCAGTGTAGGGACGAGTTTTCGAAAAAGGGTTTTACTTGCCTGTAAAGCTGCTTTGGGACAATGTCAAAAGAAAAAACATCTGCGGTAGGGATCAAATTGAATTGGTCTGAACTGCTAGACAAACCACAGAGGCCTTGAAGAAGAAATAAACGTATAAATACAGCATGAATGCTGGTTCAAACCAGTTCAAATCTGGTTTAAGGGAATTCTATGAAAAGGCCTAAGTCTGCATTTCTAGAGTTTAATGGTATTTTAACAGTTTTCCTGTTAAAAACAGAGACTCCAAAGATCTTTTAAACTTTAAACCACTGCTGGCTCTTGGCACCTTTGTGAAAATATGATGTATTCTGTTATGAAGTTTAATGCAATTATGTTTGGGTCATTTCTTACAAAGTCCCAAAGCAGCGTTCCAGGAATAGACATATACAGGAGGTTAGATAGGGGAACATGTTAGAAAAGACATCAGATCAGACCAATTAGATAAGTTTCAAGCCACAGTTTCAGCGACCAACTCATAACGAGTGTGATTGAGGCCGTTCAAACATCTACGAAGGAGAAGTTTAGCTCTAATTATGACAAACAGCCTCAAACTTGTGGATTCCTCATTTACTCCTCCTCACTGTGGAGCCTCAGTCTTCTGCACAGCGTTCGCCTTGTTTGCTACTGCTCACCTGCAGGGGCACAAAGCAACAGGGGCCGAAAGCGAGAAGACCTCCTCGAATGTGAAATTACACAGTTCCACCAATTTCCCCAGTTCCGTTATTTTATGCTTGTATTTGCATGAACATTTCTGCGTTACTGCTCAGCAGTGACTTTGGGCGAACCCCGTTGAGCTCTTTGCGTAACACGCTCTGCTCCGAGATACAGACATGCTTCCGTCGCCTCCCAGTGTGGTCCCCGCACACAATCAAAGTACAATTAATTAACTATAATTGCAACTTTGTGAGTCATTAGTTTTCAAATGACCTCCCTCTATTAGAAAGATGATGAAAGCCACCTTCCATTACATCCAGTCTCAGGATGGCGCTCAAACGTGTCCTCACTACAGCTACTGTAATTACTTTATCTCCTTGTATTAACTGTAGTTTGTTTTTTTCTACACCATCATTTGGCAGCTAATCAAGGGTGCCAAGAAATATGACTGCAGGAATCTGCAGGAAGTTTAGTTGTGTACAGCGCGGAAGTGGGATAATGTCGTCCACCAAGCAAATAAGCAATGCAAACTTCCCATACCTCAGAACTCCAGCCTTTATTAAATCCTCTTATCTGCCGGCGCTTGGACCTGGCTGTTCCTTCATCTTAAAGAAAAAAAGAAAAGGAAAAAAGTAATAAACCCACTTTATGCACAGTATCCATAATTAGGCTTGACCCATATACTGCATATTCTCATGCCGCCCCTCTGCACACGCGTTAAGACCCTGCTCTAAATATGCAGAGTAAACACAGCACATTTATAAACGCTCGTATTTGATTCAAGAATCCGTTTCATTAATCGGCTTCTGAGTCTGCAAATTGTTGGACAAAACCCCAGCTCTTTTATTGTTTACAAAAGCAAAAGGGCTTTTGGTCTTATGAAGCTCATTTTTAATTTAGGCTAATGGGTAACAGGCTTAGCTGCTGCAGGAACCGAGGCTGGCTGGAGGCCGAGCAGAGCAGCAGCCGAATTATTCAACCCCATAACCACCACTGGCTGTGGTGTGTGGCGCACTTGACATTGTAATTTGAGTGAAAAAGTTGCTAACATAGTTAGCAGAAAAAATACAAGCCATTAAGACCGAGCCTATTTTCTTTAATGATTAGCAACATTAGCATGGTTGTGTAGTTTTGCCAAAAAAACGAACAATATTGGCCGTAAATGAAAGTCAGGGGGGCTCGCTCAGTTTTCTTTAATTGTTAGCCACATTAGCATGTGTAGTTATATTGAAATGCTAACAGTGGTAATGCTAATTGAAAGCCAGAAGGATTGGCTTTATTAGCATATCTGTGTGGCTAAGCAGACTGGTAAATTAAAGCCGTTAAAGCCAGAAGGACTCTCAACCTTACTTTATTGTTAGCCACATTAGCTTTATTGTGAAATTTGACCAATATCATATTTTATTATAAACACTGCTAACAATAAATGAAAACCAGGGGGACTCTGCTCTCTCTGCTCTCTTTATTTTTTAGCATTTTGATACAACTGCACATGCTAATGTGGCTAACCTAGCTACTTAATTAAAAGCCAGACAAGACGTTTGGTTTTAACAACATTAGCATGATTGTGTAGTTTTACCAAAAAATGTAACATTGTTGACAGTAAATGAAAGCCAGAGGGGCTCCACATATTGTTAGCCACATTAGCATGTGTAGAATGCTAACTCTAACTGAATGCTAACTCTAATTGAAAGCCAGAAGAATTGACTTTATTAGCATTAGAAATAAAACGCTGACTGGTAAATTAAAGCCATTAAAACCAGAAGGACTGACTGTTTATTTATTTATTTATTTATTTTTTTGCCATATTGGCTTATTGTTAATACCAATATATTCTAACTCTGCTTTCTTTAATTGTTAGCCACATTAGCATTGGTAGTTGTATTAAAACAGTAAATGAAAGCTAGGAATACTCTTAATGTTTTATTCACGTTAGCCACATTAGCATGTCTGTGTATAAAAATGCTAGCATTTATTATAATAGTTTATAAATATTATAAAAGCAAGGGGGACGGTCTACTTTGTCTTTAGCCACATTAGCATGTCTGTGTATAAAAATGCTTGCATTTATTATAATAGTTTATAAATATTATAAAAGCAAGGGGGACGGTCTACTTTGTCTTTAGCCACATTAGCATGTCTGTGTATAAAAATGCTTGCATTTATTATAATAGTTTATAAATGTTATAAAAGCAAGGGGGACGGTCTACTTTGTCTTTAGCCACATTAGCATGTCTGTGTATAAAAATGCTAGCATTTATTATAATAGTTTATAAATGTTATAAAAGCAAGGGGGACGGTCTACTTTGTCTTTAGCCACATTAGCATGTCTGTGTATAAAAATGCTTGCATTTATTATAATAGTTTATAAATGTTATAAAAGCAAGGGGGACGGTCTACTTTGTCTTTAGCCACATTAGCATGTTTGTGTTGTTTAACAATGTAACAGTACAGACTGCTTTCTTTCGTTGTTAGCCACATTAGCAAGTGTAGCAAAATGCTAACCTACTTAATTGAAAGCCAGAAGGACTTTTGATTTTAGCCACATTAGCATGATTGCATGATTATATCAAAATGCTAACATTGATGAACGTGTCAGCTTTCGTTCTTTGTTGGTCGAAATACCAGGTTTTTCATTCACTGTTAGCCACTCCAGCATATTGTTTTTGAAGGGCTAGTTTGACATAATGCTAACATTGTTAGCAGTAAATGAAAGCTAGAGGAACTGACCAGCCAACCTTTCAGCCCTGTTATTGGCCATGTCAGCATGTTTCCTCTCTTGTTCTCCCTGGCTAGCCTTGGGCCGATGCTGTTAGAGTTGGCCCCATGCTTGACGCTAATTGTTTTGCTGGTGTTGCTAAAACTTCTTGAAATAAAATAAGTCCTATTTGTTCAGATAGTGAAATTCGGCACTTTAGTAGAGATGGATTAGCCCCATGGCTCCATTAAAGCAAATGGAAACACCTGCAGGTGTTAAGGCCTTTCAGCGCTGTGCGGGCCAGCGCTACCTGTATGCTAGCCTTAGCAGATGGTTTTGCTACGGCTGAGTTGCCTTGTAGTGACCGTGTCCTCAGCTTCTACCACTCCTCCTTTCTCTCTCCCTCTCCCTCTCCCTCTGCCTCTCTCGCCAGAGAGCTTTAGCCACCCACTGTTTTACAGAGACAGATTGAGACTTGACATACTGCCATCCACCTCGGGGAGTGTCCTTGTAAGTCAAGCTGCCTTAGCCTGTGGAATTCATACAAACTCCGGGGCCACGTGAGTCATGGCAGATGCGAATAGAATACAGCTTGGAAAAATAGCTGCACTCCCCCACCCCCTCTTCTGCAGATGTTGTGGCGACCCCTGGGATGATCCTTTTGACCATTTCTGTCCTTTAATTTCTCTTTTGCGGGGATAACAATATGTGAGCTTTGCTGGGAAGGCCAGGGTGTACTGCTGTGCTGTCTGCTGGTGTTTGTCACAAACCAGGCTCTACTTGTGCGGCTGTAAACAGCCGCTTTGCTCAGTTTCAGTTGTTGAGGTGTTTTGGAGACACCAAGAATCTGTTCCGACTCCAAATTGATGGGTCTAACTGTGTGGTTCCGGTCCAACTGTGTGTATACAGCTTTTTGGTCTGATGTACGGTTTACGCATAGCGATGGATTTTCTTTATAGATTTTATACCCATAGGAATAAATGGAGTGAAAAAGTTGTGCTAGGTCCCCCACAGCAACCAGATGGCAAAACCATAGCAACCTTGTGGGATACCATAGCAACTGCCTAGCAGCCACTAGCAAACACTAAGCAGCAATACCACAGCAACCACCTGAGATACCACAGCATCAATCCATCTAATCTATCTAACATCATAGCAACCACCTAGCAAGACTGAATTACCCGTCTAGCAACCGCATAGCAACACCAACTAGCTGTAATACAGTAGCAACCATCCAGCAACATCATAGCAACCAGAAAGCTCCCAACCAGAAATTTTGACCCAACCCCTACCTAGCCTCCTCCTATCACATTCAATGCTCCCAACACTGGGAGGGTGAAGACCGACACACGCCTCCTCCGCCACATGTGCAGCCAGCCAGCGCCTCTTTTCCAGAACTGCCACCTATGCAACATCACCGGTCAACCAGCAGATGCCAGTGACCGCCAGCATTGCACTGGAGTGATGTGGGGAGAAAGTGCCATCTACTACATCTGTCCTGGACAGAGCACGGCCAATTGTGCTCATTTGAGGCCCCGGCTGCTGATGGTCACCTAGTAAAAACACAGTACCTAGCTACCCCACTGCAACCAGCTAGCTAAAGGGCACTGTTTCAGAGTATTTTTCTGTGGAAGTAAAGCATAAATAATAAGCCTACAATAATGATATTAACTGATTAACAGAGATCTCAGACATTCATCATTGATCACATTTAGCTTATTTTATTTAAACCACAATACAACTGGCCTTTCGATCTCTGGTTTAGCCACAAAAAGTCAGATAAGGGTATGATGGGTATTTCCCTTTAAATAAAGCAGTTTCCATCAAACTATTTATGGTACAACAACAACAACATCTATCAGTTCTGATGTCAGTAATAGCGCTGTCCTCTTAGCTCTGCCTGTTTCAGAAAGACATCTTGAAAGAAAGCCAAAAAAAAACTGGAACACGTGTAGCCCTGTAGGGATGATATTAATTTTTCAACAGGAGAACTGCTAATGTAATTATTACTGCTGAGGTTCTTTAAGGCTATCCGCACTGGTCAGCGGTTTTTACTGGATGTGAGAGAGCCCCAATCTCGTCCTCTCAGTATTGACTTATAAGTGTTGCCAATTGCAAATAGTGTGAGCAAATGTTGTCCTTGTCTTTATTTAGTTAAAGGATTTGTGTGTGCGTATGTGTGTGTGTGTGTGTGTGTGTGCGTGCGTGTGTGTGTGTGTGATCAGAAGCAGTAATAGAAGTCCTTGAAGAGGCTTGCCTTCAGTTGTGTTTCCTGGTTGGAAATAAATGTGAGAGAAAAAGAACGAGGAGATCACTCAGAAGATCCTCTTCTGGAATCAGACATTAGATGCTGGAGATGGTTTGGTTTTAAAGGGCTCGGGTTATATTTGTATTTACTTTCCAGATCTTTTAGAGCTTCTCAGAAGTCCAATGTGCTACTACTGTGGTCGGGGGGGGGTCATAGGTTTGAATCCTGAGCCATGCTGCTTTGCCATCAGCAGCCAGAGTAAGAGAGAGCACAACTGGCTGTGAGTAAATGGAGCTCTCTCCCCTTATCACTCTTAAGGGATGTTGGCCGGCACAGGCGTCTGTAAGCTGGTGTGGTGGAGTTGGGGACCTGGCGCTTTTCTCTGAGCGTGTTGGCTGGCGAGCAATGCTGCATCAGTGCCTGGCTTCACATGTATCAGAGGAGACGTGTGTTAAGTCTTAACCCTCCTAGTGCCTGGAGCGTTGCTAGTGCTAGTGCTAGCCTACAGCCGTTTAGCTCCACCTGGTTACATTGACGTTATGAGGAGTGTTTTAGACTGCTCCTAATTTTTTTGTTTTTTTATGCACAGTATGTGGCAGCCAATCAGAATCCTTAAAGAACCTGTATCCTGGAAAACAGAAGGGGTGGTTATGTGCTACATTGTAGCATCACAATCATGAGGAATTAAAAAAAGGCTGTTTTTGCAGCTTAATTCCCACATATTTAAATACTTGAAAAACTTTACAGTATATAAATGGTAAGGTCACAATTTAACCAATGACCACACATTCAACATTCAGCATTGTAATCTGCCTGTTCATGTCAAATAACTGCAGATTTAACACCCATTTAAAGAGTAGAGGGCAGTGAATCAGAACAGAGGCCACTAAAGGTACAGCACCAAAAACAACCAGTTTTATTTAGAGATAAATTAGTTGTTTTTGTAAGAATTAATTGTCTTTAAAAAACCCACACAAATGCCATAAATAGACCACAGGGTCTAAAAATATAAATATATATATAAAGGTGCCAAAAAGCCCCAAACCCCCTCCTCCTGGCCCTCAAGCCCCTTATTTACTTTGCAGTCCAACGTCGTTGCCCTCCCATTCCATCTCAGGGCGAGGTCTGCACTAGCAAAGGGTTCTTTAGAGTGATGAATATAGTTCACTAAAGTGAATTTCAGCAAAATGATTATTAATTAAAGATTAATTTGTGCATTTTAGACCCTAAAATAGAACCCTGCGGGACTTAAGATTTGCCAATCTGAATGCCTACCGAATAATTGACAACAGTTTCTGCATTAGGATTCATAACTGAATAATAGACCTAGGCCTCCAGGGGTTAAGGAACCTCTGCGTGATTAGAAGACTCAATACCAGCCAGTGCGTTCTTTTAAAAGCCAAGAACCCCTTTAGCGAGGTATGATCAGCTCAGGGGGTTTCTGTTTTGTGGTAGAAGACCAGACCCCCCCCCCCCATACACCTTCTGATAAGTGGAGCTATGAGTGAGCTGGTGGAAGGTGGTGGGTGGTGGTGATGGTTGGGAAAACTTCATCGTAAACACATGAACACAGTACAGATCAGAAGGAGGAGGGGCTTCAGGCATGTCTCCTCCCACAATTAATTTATTTTATAACTCCACCTAGAGACCATGTGCTTTTTTATGTGTCTCAAAACTCAGTCTGGATATGTATTCCAGTGGCGGGCAGAAGTTTGGCCTGTGCTTGCTTGCAAAAGTAAGAAAGCGATGCTAGAAAATGAAGTCATTTAGGGGGACTGGAATGGTAGCGTTCGAAATGTCATGATATGGAGTCCACTGATGACACTTTCTCACTTTCCTGGAAATACTTGGCTGCTTTTAAAGATTTTAAAGAAGCGATCCTGTATTTAACATGGGGTAATTTGTCCACAGGCTGCCCTAAATAAGACATTTTCGCAAAACTACTTTCACATCTCTCAGTCTACGTTTCCCTGTCCATTCTCCAGAGGCCGTAACTTTTGTCCTGCCCATGAGTCTCCTCCTTTCAACGTGATATAATAAAGCAGGAGCAGCCCAATGCATAAACATTTAAGACATTATGCAGCACAATTAGGCCACTCTCGCTGGGAGGGAGGGAGGGAGGGAGGGAGGGGCTGAGGAAGCTGGCGCTTGTCTCTTCACATTTTCGTATAGGGAAAAAAAGGAAGCTGAATTTCCACCCCGTCACTCCCTTGACATAATTTGCCAGGCATTTGCTTGCAAATCAAACGTGTTTATTTCTTCTGATGATAGAGCTTCTGCTAGCAGTGAGGAGCGCGATCTGTGCTAGCTTTAAATAATAGATAAGGCCTCTGCCGGGGTATCAGAACGGAACATTGCGTAACGGCCGTCATTTCCACTGTCAGAAAAACAAACAAAAAAAAAAAAAACGTAGCATGGGTTATATCACTAACCCTCTCTCTCGCTCACTCGCTCGCTCACGCGCCTTGCCAGGTGTCAATCAAGCATTCTTAGTGACTGAGCGATGCATGATAATTAAGGGAACTTTACTGTGAATCATACTTTGGGGGCGACGAAGGAGAGAACCGAGGGGGTATATGGGGTGCATCCCTCCCTTCTTTAAAAGCAGTGTAATGCATGTCGCATCTGAGCTGTCAGCGAATCATGCTGTAGTTTCATAAAATTAAAAAATTAAAAATCTCCAGACTGATGGGAGCTCTTGTCAGGAGGCTGAGGCTCTTAAACATTTAAGAACTACTTTGGGAGAGAAAAAAAAAACATGAAAAATCAATAAGCATAGATTTCAGTCAGCATGAGTGACCTTGAATTTTAGTTGCAGTCAGGAATTTTCCCGGTTTTGAAAAGTCACTTTTTTCCTGAAGGCAGTTCATCCCTCTGCAATGCACCAAGGGAGTCAAACTATTCAATACATGGCTCTCTATTCAAAGCTCTATGTGTTGGAGCAAATGTGGACTGTCTAAGGTCTCTGAGGAGCACTTTGTGAACCACTGCTTTATATATATATATATATATATATATATATATATATATATATATATATATATATATATATATCAAAATTCATTAGATGGGTCTTTAACCCCTTAACACTCCAAGGCTTATTACACACTAAGGTGTATTACTCAATAACAACAGGGGGTACAAAGTGGCATGTAAAGTTATTTTTTTAAATGAAAGGATGTTTCTAGAACAGTAGACTGTAAACTTTACATGTTAAGTTTCCTTATAAAAAACTAAGTGCCTCACCTTTTCTACGTAATGATCCGAATTAAATCTATAAAGTAAAGTAAGTTTAGCACATCTAAAGTTCAGGATGAAGAGTTAATATTTCTGTGTAATATTGTGTTGCTGTTATGCAAAAATCTTGGATCTCCAAAATGGCAATTTTACAGGAGAAGCAAAAAAACTAAAGCCTTCTACAATTTCAAAACTGAAAAAAAATATTCTATTTTGGAGCATTTCTATTGGTCCATTCGTCAAGAAATTCTTACACAACGTAAAGAACCGCTGCTTTTTATGTCAAAAAGTGAAAAACTGCAAAAAATTGAGATAAATATCTTTTTGCGCAACTGGTTGGAAATTTGATCAGTTTTGCTGTTTAGTAAAATTTCTTTCCTTTAAAAAAACCTCTGAAAAAAAATTCCACAAGACATCAGTTTGTTTAACAATTAATTGCTTAAAAATTAGTAGCAAAGTATATAATGATCATTTACACTCAACATCCAAACCAAGAACACAGGATCCTTTATTCTGAATAGTGTTGCTAACACAAAGACCACTGCTGTATTGTAAGCAGAGACTGAAGCTTTGTTGGAACTGAAGCCAAATAAATGTCTCAGTAGAGTTCAGGATCATTCCATTTCCGTAGGAAAAGAGGTCGTCGCGCTACTGAGACACAGGGTACCCGCCCAGCTGACCCGGTTAGACGTACTAATTGGAAAAGGTCTGATAAACTTTCAGTGAAGGTCAGAGAACTAAGTTAAGCTAAGTCAGAGAGTTATAATAACGGGGAGAGTCTTCCACGTCCTTTCTCACCTTCTTAGCAACAACGTTTCTTTAGCTTTGCTCTCCTCGTTCATCTCCCAGGTACCACCTTCGATTGTTGAGCTTGTAGCCTGGCCACAATTAGCGAGCACGGAGGACAGACAGGCTGACTGAACCCTGCTCTCTTCCATGTAATTAGAACTCGGAGAAGGATATGCCAGGTGAATTAGTATGTGACATGCAATTCCTTTTCCCGGAGAGGAGGACTGATGATGAAGACTTTGAAGACTCAAAGTCAATATTCATACAAAAATCATTCCACAGTTATTACAGTCACCCTCTCGAAACTCATACTGGATGAAATTATTTCCAAGTAAAACATTTAGCCTATAAATAAATTTAGACACGCTGTAGCTATCTCTCCACAATATTTAGCCACCCTGTCAGAGCTACACACTGCGGATTCATACTGGATGAATATCACTATACAGGTATTACTGCCAGACTGTAAGAAATACACACTGCAGATTCATACTGGAGTAAATTATTTCCAATTAAAACATTTAGCCTATAAAAGCTACACACTCTGCAGATAATCTCTCCACAATAATTAGTCAGACTGTAAGAAATACACACTGCAGATTCATACTGGACCAATATCACCCCACCATTATACTGTCAAACTGCAAGAAATACACACTGCAGATTCATACTGGATGAATATCACTCCACAATTATTACTGTAAGACTGTAAAAAACAACATACTGCAAATGCATACTGTATCAAACCCATTCCACAATTATTACAGCCACACTATAAAAACAAAAAGCTCTGCAGATTCTTTCTGGATTAAAATCATTCCATAATTATTATAGCCAGCCTTTAAAAAATGCACACACTGCAGAATCATACTGGATTAAGCTGCAGTATCTATACTGCATCACTGTTGTTCTGTTAAATCTGAACCTCCAGTTAAATCAGTTTTCATAATGGCTGCATTTCTCTGTGTTGATGTCACATCAGCTGGTGTTACGACAAATGGAGTCTTTTAGGTTATTATCAGTTGCTATTAAAAGCTTATGTAGGCTTCTAGACGCCTCCCTTCAGTAAACTGCTACCAACAATCAAATCTAACTGAATCATGGGGAGAGAGTTTACTGTCCTTAATGGAGACAGTGGTCTAGTCTGGAGAGCTGTCACAAGTGTGGCCCCTCCTGCAGCCATCAGATGTGTGACCGGTCTAGGGGTCATGGCACTAGGCGCCCGGATCTGACGTGATGGATGGAGGTGGATGTGATGTCAGAGACCTGCTCTGGCCCTGAGTAGGGGACAAACACTCCGAGCGACTGCCCATATCAATCACTCAATCCCCTTCAGCCGCACTGATGAAAACTGCCCTTCAGCAGCCACTAACACACACACAGACACACACACACACACACAAACACACACACAGACACACACACAGACACACACACACACAAACACACACAAACACACACAAACACACACACTAGTGAATATACCTCTCTTTCTCCATGTACTGCATTACTGATCACTACTTGTCAGTGGTCCTTAACTGACTTGTGCTAATTTAAAGGTTCTACAGAGACTAGATAACTACACCAAATGGTCAGGGATGGTGTCTGTTGTGGTGACAGAAAATAGCTGTTATGCTGTATAATGTAATGGGCTCTGTAATGGACACAATGCCGTCTGTATGGAACAGTCAGTCTGACAAGTTGCAGTACACTCCTAAACGTGTAGGGGGCGATATGGCTTCTGTTCTTAAGTTCAACCTTAAAAGAAAAGAAGAAATCACCTGTTGCTTTGATGGAACCTTAAAGAGTTCGACCACCCTCAATATACAAAAGAATTACAAAAAGAAGCACATCATGGGGTATTTAATTACTGTGTGGAGGCAGTAAGTTTCAAGTAGGATAGAAACCAGCCAATCAGAGGCTTTTCTGATGCATATGTCCCAGTGCCAAATAGCAACATTCGGAAGATGTCCGCCCACCACTATGTAAAAGAGGAAAAATGCTCACTATATTATATAAAAGTTACATATTAATCCTCAGTAATTACTCAGACTGTAAGTAATACACACTGAAGATTCATACTGGATCACAATCATGCCTCAATTATTACTGTCAGCCTGTAAAAAACACACACTGAAGATTCATACTGGATCACAATCATGCCTCAATTATTACTGTCAGCCTGTAAAAAACACACACTGAAGATTCATACTGGATCACAATCATGCCTCAATTATTACTGTCAGCCTGTAAAAGTTACACACTGCAAATTCATTCCGGATCAAACCTATTCCACAATTATTACTGTATGAACTGTGAAATACACACTACAGATCCATACTGGATAAATTTCACTCTATAGTTAATCCTGTCAAACTGTAAGAAACACAGATTCATACTGGATCAAAACCATTCCAAAATTATTACTGTCAGACTGTAAAAAATAAACGCTACAAATTCATACTGGGTGAATATCCATTACTGTCAAACTGTAAGAAAGACTCATATTGATTCATACTGGATCAAAACCATTCTAAAGTTATTAGTGTTAGACTGTAAGACACCATTTTACTTTATTGTCAGTTGAGTACAGACACAGCAGAACTGAATGTTCAACCTCTAGAGGGCGCACTACCCTGATTTGGAACAGCAAAAGTAGAATTAATCTTCATAAAATAGGAAAAATCACTTGTTTTAACAAAATGGCTGAATAAGTATGCATGTAAAAATGTTTGTTAATGAAAAAAAATGTACTCACTCTTCAAATGATGGCAGGAAATGACGGAAATGTGAAAGGAAGAAAAACAAAATCAGTTGATTCAGCAAATAAACTACAATAAAGTCCATAGACCAGAACAGTGTGATTTGTGCAGCTAAACCCCATTCAATCCCCTAGATTTATGAATCAGTTCACAAACTATTGTGAATTATTTGGTTTAATGTTTGGTTTAGCGAATCTTGTGGAGTCCCACAGGGTTCTATTTTAGGCCCTATGAAACTGATGTTAAATATGACAGCAGTGTAGATATAGGAGGGAATAACTGAAACGTGGGCTTATATACAGGGTCTGTAAGGCTAAGCAAGTATCAGGTGGCTGCTATGGGGTTGCCAGGCTGTTGCTTTGGTGTCGCCAATCGGTTACTGTGGTATCTGACAATGCATTGATTAGTCTACTAAACAGATTGTAGTCAATAAATGAAGTTCATTAGATTAAGTACAATCAGTGGGGTTAGGTGCAATGATGGTGTGGCCACTGTTTAATGACCTACTCTGCGTCCTCCTGGTCAGGGTTGTGGTGCACAGAGCAGGAATGCCCCCTGCGATTCTACCCCTGATGACGACATTGCGGACCAGATGTAGTTTTAAAGCACAGATTTCAATAGAAAAGCTGTGTAGTTGTAACTGCTCGGTCTGCAGGTAGTTCTGTGATGCTGTTTTGTATTCATTCGCACAGCTATCATTATCCTCCCCGACAGGCAAACATTGTTTTCCGTGAACCTATTTTGAAGCGTCAATTAAAACGCAAAGCCATTGTAACATTTACACCTCCTCTGAACCCGTACTACCTATGCTAATCTGTACGGGTGCTTTCGTAGCCGTGGCGTAATTACACTCGTGTGCGTGTGAGGTTAATTTACCATTGTGCAAATTGTAGTCTGCGTTCATTCTTACAGAGCGAGCTGGTAATTAGTTGACTGGAAAGATCCTCAGAAAGGCACCTGAAGCATTCTCCTTTATGTTCACATAAGCAGTGCTGCTCAGGTCTGAAGGCTTTCCGCTTTGCTGGTTCACATTCATGCGTGTAAGTGACCCATGTCGGTCGTTAGTGTAAACACATCCCTGAACCCTCAAAGAAATTACATGCACGCATTTTGTTAAATTAGTGCAACTTTAGGCACTGGACAGTGATGATACTGATATGTGATACTTGATATGTATATGTGAACCACTTGCTTTAGGGTAGCATTGTAATATATTCGATTTATCTGATCTAAGACTAGGCATATCCAAAAGTGGCTCAGTTCTGATTAGATCGGGTTTTGATTTTGAAAGAAAATTGACTTAAAACCTTTAAAAAATAACCTTCCTTCCTTGGTGGATTAGAACAGCATTACATTATTAATCTCCAGCTTCAGCCAGTTACACTAGATAATACACACTGCAGATTCATACTGGATTAATATCAATCCACCATAATTGCTATCAGATACTAGAGATTCATACTGGATTAAAATCACATCAAAATATTACTGACAGACTTGATTACAATTGCTGTCTGACTATATTAACTACACACGTTGCAAATTCATAGTGGATTGAAATCAATTCACAGTTATTACGGACAGTCATATCAACGCACTGAGGATTCATACACCAAAAGTATCACTGTCTGACTATATGAACTATACTCTGCACATTTGCACTAGACTAATATCAATCTACCATTATTACAGTCAGACTATATATCTACACACGTCTACACACAGATTCATACTGGATTAAAACTATCACACACTAGTATTACTGTGAGTTTATAAGACTTATAATACTGAGACTTTAAAAAATACACACTTCAAATTCATACTGGCAAAAAAAAATCACACTATAATTACTACAGTCTGGCTAAAAGAACTATACACACTCCAGATTCATACTGGATTAAAATGACTCTACAATTATTATTGTCTGGCTAGAAGAACTATACACACTTCAGATTCATACTGGATTAAAACCACCCCATTATTATTACTGTGAGACTGTAAAAAATACACACTGCAAATTCATACCAGCATAAAATCCCTCTACAATGAATACTGTCAGGCTGGAAGAACTATACACACTCCAGATTCATACTGGATTAAACCACCCCACTAGTATTATTGTGAGACTTTGAAAAATACACACTTCAAATTCATACTGGCAAAAGAAATCACACTATAATTATTACAGTCTGGCTAGAAGAACTATACACACTCCAGATTCATACTGGATTAAAATGACTCTACACTTATTATTGTCAGGCTAAAGAACTATAAGCACTCTAGATTCATATTGGATTAAAGCCACCTCATTATTATTACTGTGAGACTGTAAAAAATACACACTGCAAATTCATACCGGCATAAAATCCCTCTACAATGATTACTGTCAGGCTGGAAGAACTATACACACTCCAGATTCATACCGGACTGCTGGCTTCTGCTAGTGAGTGGCCTGGCTCTTGCGGAGTTCTTGCTGTGGTGTGTTTTTACAACCTCTCTCCACTCTCTCTTTACTTTCAAGGCGAGGTGTGTTTTCTCCAAGGAGAGATGGGCGAGAGAGCTTATGTCATCCTCTCTTTGTTGTGTCATTGCTGGGGTGTTCTTATTTCTCTCTCTCTCTCCTTTCTCTCTTTTGCTTTCTGCAACAACAGCTGGTGCTTCTTTGTGAGATTCTCCTCCAGCAGTCCAATAATCATCGCTCTCTCTCCCATTCTCTCTGCAGCTCCTCCTGTTTTTTTCACACCCTTCCTTACTCTCTTGCTCTCTCTCTCTTTCTCTCTCTCTCACACACACACATTTTCTCGCTAGCACAAACTCTCTCTCTCTCTTTGTAAAACAATTGCTCTTGCTCTTGCTTCTTTGTCCCATCCTTTCTTGATTTGCTCTAATTAATCCTGCTGGCTGTGTGTGTGTGTGTGTGTGTGTGTGTGTGTGTGTGTGTGTATTTGTTTATTTGTTCCTTGTCTCTGAATGTAATGGCATCCTGGATGGCATTGCAGTCTTTCATCACACACACATCACATCAATAATTCATGTCTGCGGCTGCCTCCCCGAGTGTGATTAGTGATGGCCCCCCTAAATTGCCTCCCATGTGGCGTTGGGGGGGGGGTACAGAGAGAGAGAAAAGAAATAAGAACTGAACACAAAAAGCCCCACTTTAATCTTCTTCTCGCCGCTGCAGACGTGTAATAGGTGCTGGCGTTGTGCCGTGTGCCGGCGATAGTGATTTCAATGCATAGTGATCATTTAAATATCTGCTGGAAAAAGACCCTTTTCTGGTGGAGACGGCGAGGCAAAGGCTGGTGTAGCCTCCATCGCTTCATGATACATTCTCTGTTTGGAGCCACACTGTGAATATAAATCAGGCCATTCACAACAGCCGTGTGTTTCTTTTTCTCATAAGAGAGCAGGACTGTAGCTCTGAGAAGATTTACAGTGCTGTGAAAAAGTTGTTTATTTCACTTCCAGTCAAAACAGCCTTAATAAAGAAAGAGCCTCCACAAGTAAACTCTAGTCTCCACTGGTCTGCATTAATCTGCTGATTCTGCACATCTGGTCCAGTGGATTGGGATTGAGGTTGATCCAGGAATGTTAAAATGACTTGAGCATTGGCTGTTTAAAGCCCAAATCGGTTTTGATCCTTTGTTTTTACCTCTGTGTTCTAGCAGAACACCCTCTGGCATCTTCTAGCCATTACTAACAGACATTAAAAAGCCTTATCCACCATCCAATCATTCTAAAGTAGAGGTTTCTTCTCAAAACCCACTTATGCCAATGTTTTCTTATTCACCCAGTTACGTCACGTCGATGGCTGGTTACAAATTGAACTGTCACTGAAACGTGTGGTGCAGCTGATGTAGTCATGTTTGATTTAGAGTGAGCAGACGATGGTAAAAGCCGATGGTAAAAGATGGCGAGAGATGGTAAAAGACAGCCAGCTAATTTTTAACTTTTAGCTTAGCGCAAATATTGTGCTTTCTTGCTTCAGTGGGTGTCAAGTTTGAGGTCTAGAGATGGAAGTCTAGAGATTGAGGCCTAGAGTTTGAGATCTAGAGATTGAGGCCTAGAGATTGAGCTCTAGAGTTTGAGCTCTAGAGTTTGAGCTCTAGAGATTGAGGCCTAGAGATTGAGGCCTAGAGATTGAGGTCTAGAGTTTGAAGTCTAGAGTTTGAAGTCTTCTCTCCAGTATCAACAACACTGTATTCTCCTGCAGTTGCAGTCAAGTTCTACTACTTCCTCAGCTTTGACTAGGGCATTCTTTAGTGGGTGGGGTTAATGCTGGAAATCTGCAGGAAAAAGACCCTTTTCTGGTGGAGACAGCGAGGCAAAGGCTGGTGTAGCCTCCATCGCTTCATAATACATTCTCTGTTTGGAGCCACACTGTGAATATAAATCGCTCTCATTTACCAGTGGGAATAACACTCGCCATTCTTCAGTGAATTGCATGTGAGTGGAGGAGGCTAATGCTAACACGCATGCTATAGAGCATAGACAATACTATAAACTAGCTATTTCACACGGTGTTTGACAACTAACAACAGACATCAGTTAATAGTGTGTACCTCTATATAGTGATTTGACTGTTATGTAAAGGAACTGGGAGCTGAATGGTCAGGGAGGTGAGTTAGACTGGATTATGCGTTATATTATACAGACTGGATAGACGTAGGGGTTCCTAACTAAATAAATCAGTCCAGAATATCACAATATATAATACAGAATTATGTTATTACATCATTTCTATTTATATTATATATAGAAACACAAAGATGGTATGAGTATTCCCTGATACTCAGCA
Source organism: Salminus brasiliensis (assembly GCF_030463535.1). Classification (NCBI taxonomy): domain Eukaryota; kingdom Metazoa; phylum Chordata; class Actinopteri; order Characiformes; family Bryconidae; genus Salminus; species Salminus brasiliensis. The sequence continues at coordinate 20,546,700 of NC_132901.1, read as the reverse complement.
CTAATCCTACAGTGAAACTGACTTCGAGTATGACCTCAGCCTTGGCGACTTTTCTGCAGGTTAGAATAGGTGAGACATTCACTCACACTCCACACTAAACCTCCAACCGCCATCCCATCCACCCCCTGCCCCCCCACACACACATACACATCTCCTTTACTCTTCCCTTGTCAGCTGCGCAGTCTCCGATTGGCTCTGCTGATGCGCAGACAATTTATCTTCCTCATCTTTTAGCCTGGAGTAGGAGTTGACCAATCGCTGCTATCGATTTCAGAGCTTAGACCGAATTTCCTTCTGCAGGTTAAAGGGAAGAGAAGAGTGGGAAGTTTCAAACAGAGGAGCCACAAAATGAGTTACATGAACAGCTACTGTATAAATCCACTCCTATATGGACACCAAATGTGTTAACACTGAGGATTCTTACTCCACGGTAGCTGGAAAATGGGCCGAGAAATTATTCATGCCTTTACGCCTGCATTTCATCATTAGCTCATTTGGAGCTTTTTCAGATGTGTGGGTTTTCCTAAGTGCTCCTCTGAACATTTCTCTGGTTTTTAGCAACGCAGCAGGTACGGTATGTCTTGTACAAACTCTAATAGGTTGGTTAACTTGGCAAAGACAGTCAAGATGATACAAACTCGTATAAAAAGTTACTGTTACTGTATAGTTTCATAGTTTTAAAGGTGTCCTAGAATGGAAAACTTAATCACATTGACATATCATGAACCTCAGGCACTGTAGTGTCTTTCAAATGAAAACCACCACTAGACAATGCCCTAGTCAAAGCTGGGGTATTAGTAGAACCTGACGGCAACTTCAGGAGAATACAGAAGACTAGACCTCCAGACATGGGTTGCTCTGTGCATCAGGTGTTCACAGAAAGGGAGCTTAACCTTGACACCCAAAGAAGTAATAAGGCTAAAAGTTAGCTTGGCCGGCATTTACCATCACTTACCATCTTTTACTATTGGCTGTTACCATCATCTGCTCCCTCAAAAACAAACTGGACTGCATCAGCTGAGCCAAACTGAAGCAAAAAAGAAAGGAATGTGCCATGTGAGAAAAGCAAACCCAAGTAAACATGTTGGGTGCTAGGCTAAAAGCTAACATGGCTACAGTCTACAATCAGCTAGCTAACTGCACATTGCACTGCAGTGCAGTAAACCTGTCTATAAAAAAGCAAAGCTCCTTATGTTTTCACAAACTCACCATATTAAAGGAAAATTAGCATGTTTTATTGCGAGGCTAAATAACAGGGTGGTAACCTTGCTTGTAAAACTATATCAGAGCTACTCCTTTGGTAACGTCCCAGATAACATGCCCATCTGGGGCCTGTATTGTATCCCAACTGGGAACCAGAATGTTTTTGTCTATGGGTTCCATGTTGGCCCCACATATGGATGCACACAAGAGTCCCATCAGGGTTAGTGGTGGGATTGGAAGGGGTTAAACATAAGCCCCATCTGGTTTGTACACTGCCTATATGGGACCCATGTGAGATTAGAGTCATTTTAAAGTCCTGTCTTGACTTCAGTGGCCAGCTATGAGTGGCCACTGGACTGGTACCTCAAAGGTACAGCTTAAGTACTTTTAGTTAGGGTACCTTTGCAGTTGCACTGCCCACATACACTCTGCCATGAATACTTAAGTCTTTTTGATTATGAAAGGGTACAAATATGCACCTTTCCCCAAAAGAAAGATGTATATAATGCACTCATCTAGACCCTAATGACCTCACTGGACGTTCTGAGGTGGCAAAAATGGACCTGAGCAGTACCCCTTTTTCCTAACAACTACGCAGGGATGGATCGGACATAAAAAAGGGCTTGGAGAATTCCTGGCGGGTATTCCATGTGTGGACCACTGAGAATGCAGAAACGGGAGAACCTCTAAACTCACATTAAAGTATTTGCACAGCCACCAGCTTATGCATGCCGCAGTCGCTTCTGATGTCGTCTCATACAAAATGAATGAGGACCACCTGGGATAAACGGCAAGTGCTGGGTGAATAGTGGAGTGCACATACTTTAGTGTCCCTCAGCCATTCACACAAATGCTGCCACCCCTGGGACAAAGTGTAATGACAACAACTGGGAAAGGTAGACCAGGAAAGCTGGCTAGATGCACTCTGAATGGGTAAGTTCTGTGTTTAGAGGCCTTTAGAGACCTTTGCTTAGTACCAAAACCTGAGTTAGCCCATGTTTTATACAGTAAATGTTATGCTAAGACCTCTTATGTGAACACAATGTCCACTGTCTTATGAAGTTCTCATGAAGGCACCCGTGAACTAATGTGTTGCCGTTTTGTCAGCGTTTGGTGCAGAAGCCAACTGAGCAGTGGAGAACCTTGGTATATAGGTAGACCCATCTCAGCGAAAATCTGTGCAGGGCACAGTGACAAGTCAGTGGTACCCTCATGATGAAGGTTGTTTTATGACTCTGTATCAAACACCACAGCATGCCCAGTCACAGTTGGGCTTGTTGAAATATACAGCACAGGATGTGAAGCAGCCCCAACGCCTACATTTCCCAGCAGGACCTGGAACAGCGGGTGGTGAAGGAAGCAGGCGTTCTCACGTTTCCTCCGGCATTCACACACATGGTGTGAGCGCTTTCTGACAGTGCTGTAGCAGTTCCCATCCTACAGGATCTGATGTACTAATCGCGCTGGCAGAGCGCCCCCTCGGGGTTTGTATTGTCTACCTATGTTTAGCCTTTCTCCAGCTTTAAAGATGAGGGGTTGGAATTTGAATTGCCAGTTATTCCAACAACCCCTACATACATAACCCCATCACATGCAATGCTCCCGACCCTGGGAAGGTGAAGAACAGCACACGCCTCCTCCGACACGTGTACAGATAGCCATCGCCTCCCGGGTCTGATGCATGGGCCAGCAGATGCCAGTGCTCTGGAGGGATGTGGGGGGGAGGGGAGGGGGAGCGCCATCTACCCACCCAGGAGAGAGCAAGGCCAATTGTGCTCTCTCAGGTCCTGGCTGCTGATGGCTAGAAGCATGACCGGGATTCGAACTAGCCTGACTGGACCACTCAGGGCCAAAGTTGTGTAGCGAGAACTTTTGGCCTGTAATCAGGTACTGGAAGCTGGCCTGACTGGCCTGTACATTTTTTACAATGTGGCAAAGTCTCAATCTTAATATCAGCGTCAGGATTAGGTTTAACATGATAAATGCTGTTAAAGAGACTCAGTGGGATGTAATGACATCATTAGGTGATTGTTTTAGAGCGTTTCCTGCAGGCAGCGTGGAGCTCTGGCTGCTGAAGGTGATTCCTGGCTGGGCCGAATGGAGATCGCCCTCTTTGTCATTGACACACTTTGCGGTTAGGGAGCGCTCGGCTGGCCGGCTGCTGTGAGCAGGACACGCATGAGGTCTGCGTGAGAGCTGACGTGTGGAGAGCTCGCAGTGGAGGCGGGGGGAGGAAAGGGGGGTGGGGGGGGTGGTAACCTCGGCTGCTGGCTCTCGCGTTTCTGCTGTCATGTTTCCAGAGAGGTGAGCACGCGAGAGAGCGGCCGGCAGCCATTCATCTGCAGCTCAGTGCGGCTATATTAGGATGACAAATCTGGCTCTGTCACCTGACGGCCGACTGGGAGCACGCGACAGAGCGCGGGGGACACTCGCGCGGGGTGATTTGTGGGCGCGCTTAGCAGCGTCTATGTGTACTGGGCTTTCTGTTACACTGTGATGAGTGCTCAGACACACACACACACACACGTACATGTAAGGTGTGTGTGTGTCTCTCTCTTTCTCCCCCTGTATTTTCTGCCTCTCTCTCTATCTGCCTCTTGCTTTCTTTCTCACACTCTCTCCCTTTTGCTCTCTCCAGCTCTCTCTTTTCCTGTGTGCTTTCCCCTGTCTTGCTCTCTCTCTCATGCACTCTCTCGCACGCTCTTTCTCGCTCTCCCATTTTTTCCTCTCTAAAAGTACTGTCTTTCTCTCATGGACTCTCTCAGTCTCCACTTTTCCTCTCTGCTTCTAAACTTTACATTTCTCCTTTACAGCTCTCTCTCTCTCTCTCTCTCTCTCTCTCTCTCTCTCTCTCTCTCTCTCTCTCTCTCTCTTTTTCTTTCTTTCTATCCATAGCTTTCTCTCTCTAATCTGACCATTCTCTTCCCTCTAGCTCTTTCTTGCTTTCTCTACACATCTTTTTCCTCTCTCTCTCTCTCTCTCTCTCTCTCTCCTCTTTCTCTCTTTTCTTTGTTTTAATCTCTCTCTCTTTTTCATTATCTCCTTCGCCTTCTCCCTGTTTCTATTTTTAATTTCCCTCTGTCATATTGTCTCTTCCTTCTTACACATCTCTATTACACTCTCTCTCTCTCGATCTCTCTCTCTCTCTCTCTCTCTCTCTCTCTCTCTCTCGATTGCCATACACACATAGGTGATGAGCAGTGTCGAGACGCTGCACTGATGGCGACACTGATAGTACCCATTTACTCCAACCTCAGGCACATCATCATCTGCTTATTACAGTGAGGAACATGCAATTGAAGGCTTGACGGATTTGCAGCGGCGGCGGTGAAACGGCCTTCGCATCCCGCTGTTCTGGCGGCACCAGCTTTCAAACAGCGGCCTGGCTGCGAAAACAGCACCTGCTGAAAGCTGCGTTTGTTTACAGTGGTGTCCATTAGTAAACTCAGCACCGGTTCTAGCCATCATGCTCATTTCTGCAGTTCCAGGAAGGGACTGTAGCAAGTCTTTACAAACCACAACCCATGCTTTTATACCTCCATAGTTATCTCAGTGCTGTTAACATAGTGCTAAATATATATTTCCATCTCATCAAGCTGGGGAACTTTCCCATGACCAAGCAGAACAGAGTCGACTCCTAGCTCTGCCTCAGTCTCCTCAGGGGAAGACGTAAGATCCAGAAGTCCAAAGTACACGGCAGCAGAAGTCCAGGTCTTTGTCTAGGTGTACTCTGGCAAACTTTAGCCATACCCTGACTGTTTACCTCCTTGCCCAACTCCCATGAAAAAAATCAATTTTGTGCAGTTTTTCCTCTTTCTGGTGGTAGATGCTGTACTTTGACATCCCCTGCAGGTCCCGTGAGGACATTTTAGGGTTGATGGAGACTTCTTTACACATCTATGTTCTATCCATCCATGTTCTGCTCTTTCAGTGCAGCATCAACTTTCAGTCCTCTGACCTTTAACATTAGAACTATTGACTTTAGCAGCTATTTGCTAACTGACCTGTGTAGATTAACTATTAGTAGTAACTGGTCGGGTCCCGCAATTTACCATCTTCATCCTCCCTGTAGATGGTCTGAAGCCACAGATGTCGCTTTTTTGTGGTCCTTCACTCTTTAGAGCTAAATGTCACGTAGCAGGTTTTAGGCAGGGTGACATTATTATTTCCGACTTATGATTGGGTTGGGGGCTGTGGTCAAAAAGTTGGACAAAAGTTTTGGGACGCCTGCTCACCAGCTCATTGTTTCATAATCAAGGGAATTAAAAAAAAACGTATGGCATGGAGCACCAACCATCATTCCAACCACAGTTCCAGATGTCGCTTTTTTGTGGTCTTTCGCTCTTTAGAGCTAAATGTTACGTAGCAGGTTTTAGGCAGGGTGACATTATTTTTTCCGACTTATGATTGGGTTGGGGGCTGTGGTCATATGGACGTCAGGGGAGTGACATATGGTTGCTCTCATCCATTGCAGTTGCAAAAAAGGTAAAAAGGACAGAGGACATGGGGGTTTCTCTTAAACAAATAAGACTGAGGGATGCAGTGCTGCAGTAGAGAATACTACCTAACACAGCAAATATTTTTGATGCTAGCTTCAGGTTGAGATGCCCCTTTGATAGGTCTTTGAGATGTCCATTGAAGAGAATTTGCCCATCTACAAAAGAACCTTCAGCAGACTATTAAAATAAAGTGTAATCGGGAGTCGGGGAATCCACCAAAAGCAAAGAAAAAGAGAAATGGCAGCCGGTCTTTTTATAATCCTCTCCACCCCTTCCTCCGTGCTGTGGGTGAATTTCATGTGATTCGTGGAGATTGCTGGAGAGGAGAACTGCGACAAGCCCCTAGGTTCTAGATTCGATTTTGGATAATGATCATATCATAGCGAGGGGTTCTGAGAGGTAAGGAATGATCCTTTACTGCGGACGGGGATTGCATTTATCAGAAACATGGACAGGGAGAGGGAGTGGAAGTGTGTGAAGTGTGGAAGCTGCTGTTTTAGAAATGCTGGACAGCAGGTCCTCCGGTCAGGGCCATTCTGAATAATGTAGGCTGTTTGTTTGAGGATGGAAGAAGCTAAGACCCTGTGGGGTTTTGGCCACAAGGTATGAGGACTGTGTGTGTGTGTGTGTGTTTGAGTGCAGGAATTGAGCTGAGTATTGAGTATATTCTGTTCCCTTATTAAATACATTGTCTTCCACTGGAACACGGTCGTGTTAGGTGAGCCAGAAGTGCAGCAAATTCATAAGCTGCTGTCGGAGTTTTACAGTAAGCACAAATCTCAGAATGCAGCGGCGTTCGGTTATTTGGGGTCACCAGGTGCCGTGTTCCCGGCGCAGCAGAACCTGCAGTGCGCTGCAGTCGGACAAGGCCAAATCATTTCTCAATGAAAAGCTGTCTCTCGTGCACATTCTGCCCAGAAATGCACGTCAAGCACTGAACAGAATGCTGAAATACGGCCAAACGATGCAACCATTAAAATACTGCCAGTCTATAGCGCTGCTGTTGTATCTGCAGGGTTCTGTGAATAAAAAGCCTCCAGGCCCTAACGGAGGGTTGGTTCCTAAAGAGCCCATATGTTACTTTGACTTATGATGGACATAAAGCAGTCACTCTTATTTACCAAACCCTTTCCAACCTTTGTTTATCTAAGGTAAAGGTGCACGTATTTGTCACTGTACAGTGTACACTATACAGCGAAATGTGTCCTCCGCATTTAACCCATCTGTGGTAGTGAACACACACTCACACACATACTAGTGAGCTAGGGGCAGTGAGTACACACACACCCAGAGCGGTGGGCAGCCAACTCCAGCGCCTGGGGAGCAGGGAGCAGCCCGGGAATCGAACCCACAACCCTGTTATCAATAACCCGGCGCTCTAACCGCTGAGCCACCACTGCCCCTTTATTACCTTCTAATATTCTGTTTGTTACTGTACCTTTAAAGACTGATGTATGTAAATGAGCTCTCTTCTGAGTGGCTGCTCTGTTTTGTGCCCTATTAATTAAGCAGTGCAGGCTGAAACACTCCCTGTGACTTTGGAGGAGAGTAGGCGGGGCCATAGTTGTACAGCTCCACCCATTCCTGTCAATGTTACGGGGTGGTGAAATAAGTAAATGAAAGCACAATTAAGCAAAGTAAGCTTAGATGGTTTAGGTCTTAGTCAAGTTAGGCTTAACCCGATTGAATCAGGTGGTCCAGACTGGTGTAGCTTTTTGACACTACACCAGTCCGTCACGTGAGGGGTGTTCAGCCTTACAAAATCAGTCTCCATGGAAACAGGACTGTAAATTTACATGTTATTTTTAATGCTCTTGTAAGCATTACAATTGTTCGATCCAGTTCTTCAGATGGTTTAAGAAGCTTGTGTGCATGTAAACCTACACTAAATGGACAAAAGTTTTGGGACACCTGCTCACCAGCTCATTGTTTCATAATCAAGGGAATTAAAAAAAAAGAGTTTATGCTGCTTTGTTGGAGAACTAGACTTTCTGGTAGATTTTGGAGAGGAGCCTTGCTGTGAGGATTTGATTGCAGGATGTTGGCTGATGGCCCCACCTCATTCCGAAAAGTATGGGATGAAGCACCAACCATCATTCCAACTACAGTCCCACTGCTCCACAGCTTAATGCTGGGGGGGAGGGGTGGGGGGGTTATACCCCTCTAGCCCATGCATGGCGTTAGGCATGGTGCCAGTAGGTTTACCTGCTCCAGAGATGCGTATCTGCCCCAGAGAGTTCTATTTTATTGGCAGGACTTCTCTAAAGGGACTAGAGGCCTATTTATATTGAGCTCTCCTGCTTTTAGCCATTGTTCTAATTTATGTGCAGTTATTTCTGCACAAGTGTTCTCCAACTAAACAGCAGCATTCGTAAAGCCACATGACGTTTACATGAACCTTTCATGACAGCTGACAACCAAAAACCAACATAATGAATTATAAAGGTCGTCAGTTGTTAATTAAGCAGTTTTTGCCCATTTTAATGGTGGTGGTTTTACTCGGCAAGCATTGACGTTTGTTTCTGCAGGTTTATGTCAGGTTGTCAGGAAAGGCTTATGTAAGAGTCGTGTAGGTCTGTGAATGCTGCCCTTTAACAAAGTGGTATCTCAGGCTCTTTGCACCTCTTGCTCAAGTTCTCATAAAGCTCTTTAATAAAAGATACTGTGATGTTTCCTAGCAAGCTTTAAGTACAGCGGTGAATGCCTTTGTAAGCTTGATAAGATCAAACACACATTTGTATCCCTATGATTCGTTTCAGACGTTGATTTGAATCCTGTTCCACTCGCTGTTTCTCAATAAAACTCCTCTGTTCTCCAGCACATCAACGAGGCTGGTGCTCACATCCTCCTGCAAGATCTAATCTAAGCTGGAAAGCAGCTGTTCCTTTTCATCCTTATTGGCATGTATGAGCCATTTCATGTCCCGCAACCGCCTGTTTTTAATGAGCTTCTCATGACGAGGGGAACGGCAGGGAGAGGAGCTAATCGGAATTCCTAATCAGTCGTCGCAAATGAGGTGGGATTCCCTCATTTTTCTAATCCACAGCTGTGCCTGAGCATTGTTCCTCATCTTACGCTGATTAAAACGAACGCTCCGAGCGCACCGGAACACGGCCGACATCGCCACAAACCGTAAAATGAACACGAACAAACTGTTCCACTCCAAAAACTAGACAGCCGTCCTTGGAAATAGACTTACCCGAGCTGTTTCCAGGGATTCCATTCAGCTTCTCGTTCTACGCTTTATCTCAGTGACGTCAGAGCCGGTCCAGAGAAATCCGGCTCAAGGACCTCTTTATATGCTTGAAAGGCAAAACAGACTGACAACAGGAAACGGCATCGCATTGCAGCTGCGCTGGTCTGACCTCGACTAGTGATGGGTGATGGTTCTGGATGGTCAGCGGAAGCAGACTAGTGGAAGCTGGCCTTACTGAAGCCACCACAAATCAAACTCCTGTAGTCTCAATCAAAGGAGCCGTAATCGTGGTGCATGTGACGTAGAGGTGAACTCTACGGGCACCCTCAACGATGTCTGACCCATATGTCTCTCTTGAGGATGAAAGGATCTCGTTATATGGGAACGGATATCCTCACCACTTGAAACATCAGTTGAAAGGAGATCTCCATTGGCTAAAAGTGATTTTCCACATGGCTCTGAAATTTCTCTGTCTGAGTGGTTCTGCTTTCCCAGGCCTGTCATTGAAGTTACCCTAAATCAGGGCTTGGATGTATCCCAGGGTACAAATGGAGTGACTGTACATCATAATTCAGATCTTTTACAGGGCCCACCACAGGAGTGACTATTGATCACAGCTTGGATGTTCTCCTAAGCCGGATTGACTATGACGGCTTGGATGCTTTTCTGGGCCTGCTGCTGGATGGGCTCTGCATCGTGGTTTGCATGTTCCCTATGACTTTACATCATGGCTTGAATGTTTTCCTACACCTGGAATGACTTTACATTGAGACTGGGATGTTTCACAGGCCCACTGACTCTGCATCATGGCACGCCACCAGAGTGACATCATGACTCTGATGTTTCACAGGCCTGCCACCGGAGTGACTCTACTTCATGGCTTGGATGTTTTCCTAAGCCCACTCCCACTGAGTTACTCTGCATTGAGGCTTGGATGTTTTTCTTGGCCTACCACTGGCATGACTATATCCTGCAGACCTTCCACAAGAATGACTCTACATCGTGGATCAAGTGTTTTCCCAGGCCTACCACCAGAGTGACTCTACACTGTGGCTTGGATGTCTTCTGAGTTGATGAAATCTACATAGTGAATCGAAGCCCTGGGCCTGTTTTAATAGCCTTGTTTCAAAGCATATGATATAATACAATACACTGTATTGTTACAACCCTAAATATTCTGTTAATAAACATAAAATAGCAGTTTTTCTTCACTAAATGTCTACTACTAGATTCTTCATATGCTGTGCTAGTCTCCTGCCCTTATCTTATCCTTCTGATTTCCCCAGTTATAGGTGTTCCTAGAGGCGTGATTACGTGAAATCAAAAGATGGGACTGTTATCAGTAGCATGGTACTCTGCCCATGTAATGAATTAGCATAGAAAGGCCAATAGAATATTATGAGGAAAAGTATTTCAGTTGAGCTAGATGTCAATGAACATGCTGTGCTGTGTTGGTCTGTTGACAAATTGACTTAAATGGTGAACATTTTTAACTTGAAGCATGACTGGCTCCTGTACTTTCACAGTGCTAAATTTGTTTGTTTTGCATTGCATTTGTTGTTAGCAATAGTCTCCATTCCTGGGTGAAGCCTTCCTTTAATAGCAGAACCTACCAGGGCTGACAGACCTTCCCTACAGGGTGTGTGAGAGCCTCCATTTCCCTTTGGGTCTCTGAGTCTAGTTAGAGGCTCAGTGTGCATTGACAGTAGGCCGCTGGAAGATGTATGGCTCTCACCCACTCAGCCTCAGGTTCAGTAACAGCTGCTCACTTTTAAATAAACTCCAACCTCGCGCTCCCTCCAGGAAAGCCGCCTAAAACCTAATAACTGAAAACAGCTGTCCTCTCCGACCTTCCCCGCTCTCTGTTTGTTAACACTCGATGTGGAGAAAAATGCATGTGTTTAAACCCGATGAGTGGCGATTCCACGTAAGGTCGGTTTGCTTTTTGCCAGTTGAAACTGCCGAAGTTGAGTTTGCGGATGCCATCCGTGTGTTGAAGATCTGAATTTAAAGTATCCTTCAGCTGCGACCTAGTTTCAGGCTGCTGAACTGGACCCTCTGTGCCTTCAGGAGTTTAGGATGAGACTCTATGCCAGATTGCCAGAGTGAAATGCATATGTGCACTTCTACCAGAGCAACCTTTTTTACGAGCTACACAGATAGTAGCATTCTGCAAACAAACAGAGAGTGTAAAAATGGAATTTTGGATTTCTGTCACTTTCTGTTCAAGCTCCAGCAGAGCTCTGTGGGATGGCTACCTGTTTCATACTATTTTACCTATATCATTAGCTCCCTTCCAGTTTCTCAAATTGGTTCCAGTGCGGTTGTTACCCAAGGGTTCATTACTGCCATACCTAATTTTGGGTTTAGAGGGACGTCTTTGAGGGGGGTTTTTCGTATTATTTGGGTAAAACTATGCTTGAAGGCTTTATACACAGAGACTCTATTACACCTGTATAAGAACTGAATAACACATTGAGTGTATATGAAGAGCTTCTGTCAGTATTCTGAAGATTCCTGTAGTTATGTGGAGGGTTTCTGTGTTTATCATTATTGTAGCTCTATTAAAGAATCCTGTGCTTCTATGGATGGTTTACGTAGTTCTATGGTGAATTTCTGTAGTTCTATTAAAGATTCTTGTAGGTTTATTAAATATTATTGTGGTTTTATTAAATATTATTGTAGTTTTATAGTGGATGTCTGTAGTTCTATTAAATATTTATGTAGTTCTATTGAAGATTCCTGTAGTTATGTGGAGGATTTCTGTGTTTTTTTTTTATCATTATTGTAGCTCTATTAAAGGATCATGTGCTTCTATGGATGGTTTATGTAGTTATATGGAGGATTTCTGTAGTTCTATTAAATATTTCTGTAGTTATATTGAAGATTCCTGTAGTTCTATGCTGGATTTCCGTAGTTCTATTAAATATTCTTGTGGTTTTATTAAATATTATTGTAGTTCTAGTAAAGATTTCTGTAGTTCTATTAAAGATTCTTGTGGTTTTATTAAATATTATTGTAGCTCTAGTAAAGATTTCTGTAGTTCTATTAAAGATTCTTGTGGTTTTATTAAATATTATTGTAGTTTTATAGTGGATGTCTGTAGTTCTATTAAATATTTCTGTAGTTCTATTGAAGATTCCTGTAGTTATATTGAGGGCTTCTGTAGTTCTATTCAATATTTATGTAGTTCTATGGAGGATTATTGATGTTCTCTTTATGCTACAGCTTTGCTTTTATTTGCAACATGACTTAGATTCTAATGTCACGTTGCAAATGTCAATTAACCTCAAGTAATGGATAGCTGTTATCCATTATAACACTGTTATTAAGCATAACTGCCAATTAATGTCACAACATCATGTACTTTATAAACATCTGACACTGTGTTGCGGACATTAACTTAAAGTAGTACTTTATAACAACGTTATTCAGTACTAATGCATGTGTCATGAAGTCCCTATGTAAGGAGGCTTCAGATAGCTTTACTAGTATTCATTTCAGCAGTGTCCTAATCAGGAATACTGTAATACAGCCAGCAGAGCAGACCCGACCCTACAGTAAGCTGAAATATAGATTTCACATTGTGTTAGTAGCACAACTTCAGCTTTGGTTGCACTGAAGAATGCTTGGATGAATCTAGGCATGGCACGTGGGCCTAGTAAAAGCCAAGGGCCTTAGACAGCTTTACTGTCAACCTCTACCCCATTCATGCCACTGCTAACAAGAGGGGCTCATGCTACTGCTAAAGCACTCGCGTTTCTGTTTTTTTAGGAGCCGTAGATCGCGTCTGACGCTGTTTATGTAGCAACTTAGGCCAGACACTGAAGCCAGCAGACATTCACACCTGCATATGTTAGCGTGTTCGTGAAAGCGAGGGAGAGAACAAGCTTCTGATGTGAAGGCGCAGAACCTTCAGATGCCTCCGACGTCCTTCTGACTTTCAGCCTTATTTCCAGAGAGCTGTGCAGTATGCCAGGGAGCATTCATCACATTAGACTGGAGAGTAAACAAGAGGCAGAGGGAGAGGGAGTGTGTGTGTGGAGGTAGGTGAGAAACACTGCTCTCCTCTGGGACACTCAGACAGGTCACCACTCACAAGCAGGAGCTCCCAGCATGCCACCTTCACCAAGCTCTGCGGGGAGCTGGGGAAGAAAAACACTAATGGTATGGTTCACTTCCCAACAGCACTCTTTTTATTTATTTTTTTTTACCCAAGAATTGCACTAAGCATCCTAATAGACACCTCCATGCTCCACCCACCAGTGCATTCAACTGTTGGAATGTTGGCCATTGCTGTGTACAGTAGATTGGCGTCCTTTAGAATGGCAACTTTACAGGAGAACGAAAAAACCTTCCTGATATTCAATGAATGTCAATGATAAAAAAAATTTTTGCAAGTCATTTTGAAAATTTGGCCAAAATGTAAAGAACAACTGGTAGACTCAATTTATGTCAAAAAATGAAAAATGATGAGGTACAAATTTGTGGGTGAACGTCCTTTTGCAAGAAGTGGCATCAGCAACCCTACCCAAATCAAACACCAGACCAGAGTGTCTCACCAGACATGAAACATAGTCCCGTTACGGTCCCTGATTATCCATCTCGGCCAATCCAAGAGCGCGTGACAGGGTTGTTAGCGACGATGATGGCTGGCCCTGAACCCGGAACTCCATGTGTTCATATCATGCCCTCCGCAGCTCAATCAGAATCAAGGTTAGCATCATTCAGCTCCCGGGCATTCAAACTTTTATTTTCAATTTGTCAGGCCTGGCCTTAAAAGATTTATGGTGGCAGCATCTGGTGCCCGTGCCCTTTTGCACAGATGGCTTTTAGGAATTGATTTTCTCCATGCAATTAGTCATTTTAAGGGGCTAAACTGTTATCCTTTCACAACATGGCCACCCCGGGTGACTGAAAGAGTTTGTGCTTTCAAAGCAGAACCTTGAGCTCGTTCCCTTGAACCTTCCTCTTTCATTTCCATTATTCACCTTGAAATCGGAGCGATTCGGAGTTCTCGTGACCTGCCGACTCTGCTAAGTACATCAAAATAAGACGGTAATTCACCATTGCGGTGTGGAACTTTGAGTCTCGGAAAGCGTGATGCATTGCATCTATTTCGGCTCTGAGTCTCGGCAGATTAATGAGCGCTATCGGGCCAGTCTGCCAGCACGCCGCCGGTTCTTTAAGAAGTGCTCAGATTAATGAGGCCAGTCCTGCTCTAGGCCCCGCTTCAGAACTCTACCTAATGTCTGCTAAAATGCAAACTTTGCTTTTGCTCTGTGTCAGAACTCAGGATATTTCAAAGCTTTTTGAAGACTGTCAACACCTGAGTTGTCAGATATGCTCTTCTGGTGTTGCTTACATTAGTTGACTTGCAGAGGCCTGATCGTTTAGCTAATAATTGCTTAATTGTGTAACTGATCTTAGTTATTTAATATAATGACATTTACACTGCAAGGTTACACAAACACCAGTGATTAGGGGGGCAGTGAACACACTTTGGGCAGTGGGCAGCCTCCTCAGCACCCAGGGAGCAATTGGATGGGGTAGGTGACTTTCTCAAGGGCATATCAGCCATAAACATTGAGGGTAGTAGAAAGCACTGTTCCTTCACTCCCCTGCAACCACTGAACCAACAACCTTCTGATTCCAAGACTGATTCTCAAACCTTTTTAAGCTTTAACTGCCTTCAAAGATTGTACTCTCTGGATATCCCAGCTTGGAAAGTTCATGTTAGCCATGCTATAACGCCACTGGAAAGGGTTAAGGGCTTTGCTCAAGAGCCCAAAAATGGCACCTGGACCCCAGACAACGAACCCACAACCCTGGGATCAATAAACCAGATTTTCTCCACTTGTGTCAATGAGCTACAAGTCAGGTGTAATATCACGTTGTAATATCACCCCCTGCTTTTGAGTGATTCTCCAGTATGTTTGGAGAACATCGCTTGTCATCACAGCTGTAGAACTAGCTTGTGAGAACCGTAGATGTTATTGAACAGTGTTGGGTCAAGGTGGCTCTCCCGATTGGGCCATGTTCAGCAGCATGAGCATGTTTATGTTGTGGTCACTGGCGGTTTATAACCCTGGCCCACGCTTATGAAATATGGATGAGGTTGGAGGGTCAGCTCTTTGATGAGCCAGGTCAAAGACAATGATTCGGGTCGTACGAAGCTGTCAGAGAACATCATTAAAATGGAGCGTTGGAGTCGAGTAAGCTTTCTTGACTTGGGCAAACATGCTGAGTGTGATGTGTTAGACTTGTAGAACGGCCTTCATGAAGAATAGTGAAGGAGCACTTGGGGACTTTGTGCAATAAAATACAGAACAGTAAAAGACTTCTAAGGACCTGCAGACTTGCTTGACATTTTATGAGTTTTGCTTATTTTGCTCTTTTTCCTGCACCTTTCCATTAACCATTTAATGCTGAGACAAACCCCAGATGTTATTGGTCTTTGATTAGCTCTCCTCCTTTAATAACTTGGCTTCTCTGATACTTCTGTAGATTGTAGATTTGTTTTTTGCAGAGTTAGAAGATTACTAAAGTTTGAGAGAAAGACCAGGCCCAGGAACTACCAGGCCTACTGTTGGTAACCCATAGTTGTGGGCTACATAGCGTTCTGGGGCCCAGCCATTGGGGGACATTAAACAGCATGGCTGACCATTACACTGTGGTGTTTTTCTTCAGGTGCAGTATTCGAGTGTACATCAAGCTGGAAGTACTGAGGCTGGTTAGATAAAAATGCACTGAAAATGCAGTCCATCCTCCAGCCTAAGATAATTGCCTTGGTTGTCAATTGATAAAAAAACATTTGGCCTGTTGTTATTAAGTCTCAGAACTGGCCCGTAGCTCTACTTTCAGACCAACATTTCCTTGTTCCCAAAAGCAAAAAAGCCAACATAAAAATCCATTCCCTGAAAAATGCTGAGTACTTATTTTTGACTAGCTTTTTTCTCTCCAGCTTACCAGAGCCAGGCCAGTTAACCACTGCACTCAAAATGGGTTAGCTAACAGCCTTTTGAAGAATCAGGGCCTTTTAGTTTTATTCATTACCTACTCTTATTTATTTGCTGTGATGAGATAAACAAGTCGATTTCCATGAAATAACTTTCTTAGCAAGCTTTTAAAGGCACTAAAAGCTTTGGACATCTAGTTCTGATTCACTTTTGTACCACTGTAGCACTTTGAACCCCAGTATTTGTTAAGGTGGAACATTAGCTTGCACAGAAACCCTCAGAGTGCATCTAGTAATAAAGGCAGCATAAAGCTTCCTTGATACAGTAAAAAAAATGGAAGAGCCACTTTCAGCACCGTAAAGAACATCTTAGAGGCCCATTCCCAAGTTCATATAGTCTGTTAAGAGAACCTAAGCTGCAAATCTGCTGGCTTTGAACTCATTGATTTTGTGATGTCACAAAAATATATGCGTATATACCCGCTTATTCAGCCTACAGTCTCAGTACCCATTCATTATGAAGTTATAAGGAGTGTTTCAGCCTCAACTGCTGTTTGAATGGAGCACAGTACACGACTGCCAATCAGAATAGAGCTCATTTACATGTATCAGCCTTAAAGCTCAGACAACGATCATGTAAAATCAGTCTGAAAGAACATCAGTCTTGTGGTATAAAGGGTTCTTTAGAGTGATGCTATAGAAGTAGAACCTGTTAGTAGAACCTAAGCTGCAGAACTGCTTGTTTTGAGTCCATTAATTTTGTGATTTCATAAAAACCATGTGTAGCATACATCTGCCTATTCAGCCTGTTATAGTTTAGCCCCACCCATTCACACTGAAGCTATAAGGAGTGTTTCAGCCTTGACAGCTTTTTGAGTAAGGCCGAATGCATGATTGAGGCCCAATCCACAGCAGCCAATCAGAACAGAGGTCATTTAAATGCATTTAAAGGTTTGATTCTAACAGGTAAAGAAGGAGTTGTTATAATTGGACCTTAAAAAAAATGTCAAATATCTAGAACCGTACATCCAAGAAGTGGAGTATGGCGTCCACAATTTGTGTAGCCACACCCTGTCTTCTTCCAGAGCAGAGGAGGCTATAGAGGGGGATAAGAGGTGGGAAAACATAGGATGGATGGATGGATAGAAGGAGAGAGAGGGAGCAGGAGGGAGGGGAAGGATACGGCGCGAAGAGCTGTATCGATCCAGCGCCTCTGTCTTTGGGCACAGTGCAGCGGGATCTCCCGCCAGGAAAAACAAATCACATCGGCAAAGTGATGGATGTGGCGCTCCAGGATCTGCGGGCTCTGCCATCTGGACGGCCGACACTGTACATCAGCCTCATGCACAGCAAATTAAATTTACATCCACTGCAGCCTCCTCCTCCGGCAGCTCAAGAGGAGCTGGGCACACAGAGGCTCTCCACACACACACATACACATGCACACGCACAAACACACTCACTCGCCAGTGCTCATCACATGCTCTCCATATGGCTCTGGAAGAGGAGGAGCCTTTTAAAAGTGATACGTAATTCAGCAGTTTTGCAAATAACAGGGCAGTGCTGAGGGGGCTTTGTACTCCTCTAGACCACACCTGGCCTTAGGCATGGTGGCCTAATCTATTGGCAGTACTTCCCTACAGGACAAAATACACAGCTAACAGCATGGATCGGATCGGATCAGATCCGATCGGATCAGCTTCGTTCCTTCCGATATCTGCTTGCTACCAGTGCCATCTCTACTACATCATTTTAATGCACACACACCCTTAGTGCACGTCCTGGACCATGACTGTAGGGGCAGTGCACTGGTAGCTACTCACCGGTATGAAGCGTTAACATATAGAGTACCTAAACTCTCATTTCCCTTGTAAGCTTATAACATCGCATTTTGCCTCTTGAGGTTTTCCAGCTCTATTTCTAGAACTTTAAGGGTATTCTCTGAGTGCGGCCACTTATTAGGCTGGAAGGTGAACTGGAATAAACCTCAGTTTAATGCCCCTGGGCTGCGCTACCTCAATAACTTTACCCTTGGACATTCCTTTCCTCTCCGCCAAGGATAGTAAAATTAGGTTAGCATTTAGCATGATGAGCAGGGCACGGCGAAATCAGCCTTGTTAAGGGAATATCTACAGCGTCACGCTGGGTAGTTACACTGGTGGTCTCTAATGTACACATTCCATGCTAATTTAACAGCAGTGGTTTAGCTGTGGGTTTGTATTGGGGCAGTTCTTCATTTGGGGGCTGCTCTTGACCATCTTAACATCTTAAATGTGTTGTAATTCTGTCAGTGACTGTGTTTACATGCTTTATAGTAAAGACTTAAAGAAGGAAATGCTGATGATGAAACTGAGAACCTCTTATTTCCATCTTCGGGTGCCGTTACCAGCACAGGGGCAGTGGTGGCTCAGTGGTTAGAGCCTCAGGCTATTGATGACAGGGTTGTGGGTTCGATATCCGGGGGTTTGGCAAGCTGCCACTGTTGGGGCCTTGAGAAAGGCCCTTCACCTTCTCTGCTCACCAGGCGCTGGAGTTGGCTGCCCACCGCTCTGGATGTGTGTGTGCTCACTGCCCCTAGCTCACTAGTGTGTGTGTGTTCTCTACCACAGATGGGTTAAATGCGGAGGACACATTTCGCTGAACATAGTGGTTTTATGTCAGTGCTGACGCATTGCGGTCATGTAAAGGGACAAAAAAAGAAAAATACGCTACTCAACAGCTAGTATAAGATGCCCTTTAGGCTCATTACACACTGCAGGGATTTATGTCCAAACTGGTGAGAATATTCTCTGGTAATAGAGGTTTTGAGCCATACAGATTAAATACAAATACATACGTTTTTTCATAAAACATTGTGATAATGGTATAAACAGTAATAGTGCTGAATAAATCTGATGAGGAGGATAAATGAATAAATTATTTACTTTCCAGAAATCAAAATGTCACTCTTTTCTCTTGACATATTGATTCATGGTTACAGTATAAAAAAAATGTTACAAGCTCAAGCTGTTGTGGTCATTTTTTTCAGTTTTGTAGACAATATATTAATATTTTATCAAATAATAAATAATAATGTAATCAATTATGTCATATAAATAATGTAATATAAAAATACAAACATTATTAGATGTTGTGTTTTCAACAGTGATTTGAAAGGAACTCATTCCTTTTTATTTACACTTTTTATTAATTGACTGGAGCAGAGCAATTGCAGACCAAAGGCCAAAGTAGCAAAACATTTTTTTAAATTAAATTCCATGATTTTTGTGCATCATTATTTGCAATATCTATATACAACCAAGCTTTTATTTTGTACTGAAGAATTTCCTAACATGAATGTATAACCTTTATAACCATTCCCCTAATCAAAATCAAGTCCCCCATTGGCTGCGTGTTTGAGATGTTCATTGCCGGGCTTCTTATATCGCTCGGTTACAGAACTGTAGTCCGTCCTGCCGCAATTCATTTGCAGTAGTACAGTGTCTTCACAGCTGCTCTTCTACATTACACAGACCTTGGGCATTAGGTTAATTGGCACTCCCGTCGTTAGAACCGGTTACTGATGGATCTTTTGAATGTGAATTACGCAGGGCTGGATGACTGAAGAACCTTTGACCCACAGGCACAAAAAAAGACATCATTAGTGAAACTGAGGTGGTCACAAGTTCTTATTGAGGAAATATGAGCTCCAGTTGGTTTCACCTAATCAGCCTTTAATGATTGCTGTGTAATGTCCATGCTGCACTACATGACCAGACAGTCCAAAGAGCTCGTTCCCGCTTCCTCTACTCCTGCAGGTTCTCTGTATGCTGAGACACCCTCTGAAACAGCGCTTGATGTAAAGGTTTAGTGTAAGATTTGTCTCACAGATCCCAAATAAGCCTGCTGTGGCTACAGCCCGGGAGTGCCGTCGACTTTCCTGAATCTACCTTCACTTTAAACTAGGGCGGCACAATACTGGCAAAATCACACATTGCAATATTGTTAGGGGTGTTAGAGAATTGTGGATTAATGCCAAAATCTATTGATTTTCTTGTACATATCTGGTGATTTGGATTTATAAACATTTCTAACACTTAATAGCAAGTAATTCACATTACAGAGAATTTGGCATTTATTTCTGTAGAGTCATAAATGCTACAAAGTGAATTAAATGCAGATGTGTTACTGCAGTAACTTTCTGGAGCCTTCAATAAATACATCATCAGTTATCAGTTTGACATATCAATCAAGAATAAACATATGTCCAGTGGTGATATATTACAAAAATATTAATTTATTAATTATTAATGTTTTAATGAACTTAAATTTATCCATTTTTCAAAAAGGAATTCTGAGTGGTGTAACTGTGTAAGTGTTGGCTCTGTTGTTTGAGATGCTACCAGCATCAATGGCTGGGAGCCAAAGAGACCCACAGTGGCTTTGCTATTTCTGGCTGGGTAGGAAGGCGTTAATTAGCTGATGTAATAAAACTGGCACCTAGTGTTCTCCTCTAATCGTGTTGAGCTGGTTAGTGATGTGTTAGCTGAAGTCTGAAAAGATGTCTGACAAGTTGTGACTTAGAGAAAGCACATGCTAATCTTCACTGTCCTAGCTTTGTCCCATTGTTTAAAAAATACAATGAATAAAGTTGCTATTGGCATAATGCTAAAGCATATCTAACATATTTAATTTCTTACTGGTCAGAGCTTGACAGGCACGAAATGGTAAAAAAAAACAAAAAAAAACACTGTAACTGGTTTGATTATTTAAAGCCAGTCTTTTCCCAATTAAGTATTTCATGATTTTTTTAAAAAGGGCTGTCCACAGTTTATTGTTCAGTTATGTAAATTTTATGTACAATCATCAGGATAATCTGTAGTTGACAAGTAATCAATTATAGTGTGTGTGTGTGTATATATATATATATATATATATATATATATATATATATATATATATATATATATACATACATATATATATATATATATATATATACATACATATATATATATATATATATACATACATACATACATCTCTGCTGTCCAATGAAAAACATTCCCCATTTTTGTCTGTTTTTAAGCTTTCGCCATGCTCTGTACACTGTGTAAACAGACCAATAGAAATGCTCTAATTTGCTTCAAATAAACTGTTATTTCACATTGACTTCCATTTAAAGTTAAGAGCATTTTGGCCTTCTCCTGTAAAATCACCATTCTAGACAGCGACAATACATATGATCAAATATATACATTTGTTACATTTATTTACTTCCTTGATTCATCAAAACACCCACAGAACCTCATCTGGAACGTCTAGCATGGTTCTGGATGCTCGCAACACACTATGAATATCTTTGGTGAGATTTATTTAAGGGCTGAATTTTGCAGACGTTTGAGACATAAGTATTCAAAAAGCCAAGATTGCGTTTGAAAAAAAAACTAGCCATATGTTGCAGCTCTACTTCACAATTGTGCATACTAGCACCGCTGAAGCAATCCCCAACCGAAAGTCATAGCAGGTACTTTATCACATGTGACAGTTCTCTGGCGTGGTTGTTTTGACGCTACATCTGTTCTGGGTGCATCTGATGCTGTGACATTTCCTCTAAAAGCTCCCTTCACCTTGTTTTGAGGAATTGTTCTACACTGTAGCTCTTTACGTCACTCAGTGGAATTCCATTTACTGAGCATACAGCCCCAAATGGGACTAAATTAACACTTCTGAAAAGAAGGATTAACACTTTCTAATCCATTGATTAACTAACACATAGCAAACCTGCCAGTGTCAATTTAACACCTATAGTGCAGTCTGTAGATGTGGGTAACAGCACAGGCCATGGAGGGGACGGACCACTTTAACAGTTTCCTGTGAGAGTGTGAAAGATTGGCTAGATTTTAGTGAGAGGGTGACAAACTAAGTACAGAATTAGTAAGTGATGATTAATACATTACTCAAGTGCATCATTAATGTATGACTAGCTAGTTTGAAAAGTGTAACGACTAACAGTCCAGTCGCTCTAGCTTTTATCATTTAAAATCATTTCAATAGAACGAGCATTTCCGCATGTCCGACCTCAAGGCGGAGTAAATGTGATGAAAACTGATCTGTCAGTTTACATGCTTGACCAATAACGCTGGTGGTCCTTTAAATAGCACTGAAGCACTTGGTGTGCCACTCACACCAGTTATCATCACATACTTTCTTTGAAATAGCTTGTTGTACTGCACTGTACTACTGTACTATCCTTTATATATCATTATCTGGCGTAATCAGTGTGGTCACTTCTGTGTTTTATGGTTTATGGTTGCTAGCAAGCTAACTGTACCAAAAAGAAGGGTGTTTATCACTGCTAAAATCTTCATTTTCAGGCCAGTTTCTGTTGGCTACCCTGGTCAGTGCTGACAAAGAGGCCTAAATGATGTCCCTGGGCTGATTTTCAAATGACAAATTCAATATTAAAGGTCGTCATTTTAAGCACTGAATTTGTTCATGAACTCTCTCTTCCTTTTTTTCTTCTCTTTTCTTTTCCCCAGACGACAGATGACTCGTTGGTGGCGTCTGCCGAATGTCCAAGTGATGACGAGGACATCGACCCGTGTGAGCCGAGCTCAGGTGGGTTAGGTTAGTCATCTTTTTTATTACTCCTTCTCTGGTTGTGTCAGTGTCTCTCTGTGTCTCCACGCCCTGGTGAACTGTGTGTCGACCGTCTTGTGACTGTCTTTGTTCTAATTACTTTAGCCCGTGTTTAATGTAAAATTATGCAAAGATATCAAGGCAAGTCAAAGCAAAGGACGAGCGGAAAAAAGGTAACGTCTTTGGAAGACTAAAGAACAGTGCTAACATGCTAATTTGGCGAACAGTGACTGGAACTCAAGGTGCTCAAGGTGCCATAGGTTGGGGTGCCAAATGCTCAGATGCATTTACCACCCTGTTATTTTTGCCTCATCATGTCATTGAACCATGCTGTTTTTCCTTTTATAGAGGGCTTGCTTTTATTGGCTGGTTTACATCCCTGTGAAGGCCCACCGCCGCATAGCCCAGCATTGTTTTGAGACCTGTAGCAAGAGTTGTAATGGTTTTTGTCTGAGTCTCACTGGACAGTGTTGCTGTCCTCTCGGTGTCCCCTTTGCGTCCTTTCAGCACAGTGTGAGAATAGCTAGAGGAAGACAGTGGCATCGTAGTAGGGTCTGGTAGGGTTAGCTTTTAGCTTTGTAGCCAGCTGGCACCAGCCTACTTTACTGGCTTCCTCTGGTCGGCCTTTCTTTCAGCTGTCTTTTTAGCCTCGCTTCTGTATTCTCTCAAAGAAGCCATTGCATTGAGCCTCAAAAGGCCTTTGCTAGTGGGCTGGGCCTATGTAAATTTTAGGGGCGTTAATATTACGAGTAAGGACTGTTATGTAACAGTTTGGAGGTTTTGGAATTGTTGTGTTTTACAGCTCTGTTTTACTTGTGGTCTCATTATTCTACTATGCTAAGGAAATTACAGTTTTCCACTCTAGGGGACCTTTAAACCCGTTTAAACCAGTATGAATCTATATTTTCTACTTATTATTATCCATTACAGTTGCCGTTATCTCTGGCAATATCCAAACAGTGGTATGGTTTTATATCAGCTATGATTTCTCACTCATATCTAATTTAGTCATTACATCTAAATGCTTAAACAAAAGAAAAGCAATAGCTCTAGACTTCTAAAGGCTACATTTTGGGGGGTGCTTCCTTTAAGCCAGCCCTAATAAGACCCTTTGAGGGTCTTATTAGAGATGCCTTGCTCTGATGCTCCATGCGTGAGAAGTGTGTGAGAAGGGATCTTAACCCAGATAGGAGCCGTCAGCCGGGGGAAGCTGGGCCATTTGAGCGGTTCATCCACCTGCCTCAGCTATGTGACATGCAGCAGGTCCCCACTGTCATTAATTAAGCTCAGCGGCGGCCAGGGGAACTAGAATTGTGTTGTCTTGCGCGCGCCTCTGTTTACGGGAGCTGATTACACATGACACGCTCCTAGTGCGCCGACTACGTCAAGTGCCTTCTCTGAGGAAAACAAACACTGTTTTTCTGGCGTGCCGAGTGTTCGACTTCCTGCGCCACATGGAGAACAACACAATACCCTAATTAAGAGGACGGGCAATTGTACCTAGACAATTGTACCCAGGGATGAGTAAGTGTTTTGACCTGGAAATGATTTCTTGTGGAAAACAGCTCATTTTACTGTACCTGGGTTTAATTAAACTGTGTACGTGTGTAACATAGGCCGCATTAGTAAGTATTCCTTGAGTTGATTTCAGGCAGGAGAAGCAGTCAGAATGCAGGCCACGTCAACCTCCAGCACTGCTCTGTCACTTGGGTAAGCGTTCCGTCAGAACAGGAACACTTGAATGTCAGTGGAAATAGAGATAGTAAAGCATTTGGGGGGCGGGGGGGACTGGGGCGCAACACAAACTGCTCCAATTTGTTGTTTCAATAAGCCAGAAATCTGTCATTTCTCCAGAAGCACAGTCACTGTCATTTCTCCAGAAGCAAGGACAATTTCCTCAGGAAAAGAGACGCTGTTGTGGGAGGTGTTCAGATGATTGTAGGGAGCAGTTATGGGATTTAATAGTTATCAGTTTATGCTGTCAGTAAGCAAGTTGATTTTACAGATCAGTTGGATTTAACAGATAATGCTGCTTACAAGATTATGAAGAAGATGATGTATATAAAACCATAAACCATAATGCATAGTTGGACTCATTCTAATATTAGTTTGGCATAAAAAAAATGATCATATATCAGCTTTTAGAATCAAAGTTAGCCCTACTTGTTTTTGTTTTAATGTATATTATGTATATTTTTGTTTAGGGTATACCAATAAAAAAGAGCACCCCTGGTCAAAATATCTGTTACTATGAATAGGTAGCAAGTACAAGATGACCTTGCATGGTCAGTACTTAGTAATCCCCCCATTGACAAGGATCACAGCTAATAAACACTTAATTCTCAGGCTTCTAGTTCAGTGAAGTTCTTGCTGCACTGCTCTTTTGAAGGGTGTCCACAGATTTTCAGTGGTCTTTAGGTCAGGGGACCTGTGAGGGCCATGGGAAAACCTTCAGTAGTTCATTGTGAATTTTGAGATGTGGTTAAGACTATTACTCTGTGGTAGAAGCTGCTGGTACTTAATTGAATCTATTCTGCCCTTTGCCAGTGAAGTGCTCCCCATGCCACTGGCTGCAACACAAGCCCAAAGCATGATCGATCCACCCCTGTGCTTAACAGTTGGAGAGGTCTTCTTTTTATGAAATTCTGCACCCTCTACAAACAAAGCTTGTATCTTGTTGCAGCCAAGAAAGTTTTAACTTCATCTACCCACAGGACTTGTTTCCAAAATAGCATCAGGTTTGTTTAGATGATGCATTTTGTGGCGAGGGCACAGGAAAGGGTTTGTTTTGATGACCACCACTCCAGAGTCTCTAGAATCTTATTAAAATATTTTAATTTTAGCCTTTTCAGCCAGGTGTGTTTTGAGATATTTTGATCCTAAACAAGTAGTTGACACTTTTTGTCCCATTGAGTTAAACAGGCATGTGCTATTTTGGTTTACCTTATATATGGACTATTTAAAAGGTTTATTTCAACTGAGGAACCAAAAGCCACCCATATGATTTCAGAAAACTGGGCCCTTACTTAATATTCCAAGTAAAAAAAAAAAAACACTTTAAATCCATAAATGTACTCTTCACCCTGTAGGCGGTTCTAATCTCCCCTCTCTGGCCACATACCACCTGAATGGAAGTACGCCTGCTGGCACCTTAAGAGAAGAGGATTACAGTCAAGGCCTACAAGCCTCATAAGTGGAACGAACAATTAAGTCCAAAGACTTACCGCCTCTTGCGCTCCCTATCGATCAGAGCATAACCAATAAGCCCCTGCACCAAATTAATGTCCGCCCCACGGTAATCCAACATCTGTCTATCTGCAGCCAACATGCGTCTGGGGTGCAAGCTGAGAAGATAAGGAGGTGTATCTGTCCCTTGTCCCTGAGCCTGACAGATGGAGATCAGCTTTCTGGAGGAAAACCACCACCAGGCTTTAGACCTGCTATTACATTTTTTCCCCTCCCATGCAGCAGATGAGCTTGTGTACGTTTGAGAGGATGGTAGCAAGTGTTACACCAAGCGTATTGTGCAAGGTCAAAGGAGGGCAATGCGGAAAGCCTAAACACTGTTTTCTCCTCTGCAAAAGAGTGCATAAGCGCTTCCGCAGGGCTGTCTGGGAGATTCGACACCAGCTGCCCTGGGCTGTGGGGGTGACAGTTGTCTAACAGCATATACTGATCAATATCTACATTCAGTGCCATTTCCATGGCTGGCGGAGCGGCGGATTGCATTTTCCCGATACCTGGCCCCACGCACGAAGGACTGGATTCATTGCCGCTGAGAAGGTGTCTTGGGTTACCCCTTAGTCTCACCGTCCTGTTCATGCCTGAAGGAGAACATCTCACTTTGTGCAGAGAGGGGAAAAAAAAAAGGCTTTCGCTGAAATTCTCAATAGTCCTAGAGTCCCAGAGAATTGCCCAAAATTGCCTGGGGTCCCGAGGGATTCCGATCAAGTACATGCTCCACTTTCTGGACACTCTTTAGTGCTCAAATTGTCACTTCGATAAATACCTCTTTCCACCCCAAAATTGCTTGGTTCCCCAGCCACCTGCAAGATAAAGCAGGTTATGTGCCTTATTCTTCGTTGGATACACACACTCCTGGCTGTGCGCAGAATGAAGCAACTGTAAGATGTCATGGCGGCTTGCTCACCGCACAAGGTCAGTCCAGCAGGCTGTAGATCATACATGAGGCAGCACTATCAGCGATCGAGTGATATCGATCCCCAGCCTTATTTGTCGCCGCACTTTATTTCTTTTACTGCCGGAAAACGGTGAGCTCTGGCGGCGGAGCGGGCCGGAGCTAATCTTCCAGCAGGACCCAGATTAGATCACACTGCAGCAAACTGAACCTCTCAGTTGGTGAAACCACAGAACAGGAAATGCAGACTCTGCCTCGCCAGCACGCTTGAGGATAAGAACAGGGGAACAGATGAGATATAGATGCGTTTCAAATCCCGGATCACCACTGTTGAAATATACAGCAATATACTGGAACGTCCTGGAAAGATTAATGGGCCATTGTGGTATATGCTACACAGTGGGACTGCAAAGTGCACAATACTTGCCCCTGTCAAGTTCTAGCCCTGATTAGCATTTTGTGTTATCTAGGCCTAGCATAGAAAATGACGTACCTTTGGGGGCCTATTATCCCTCCTGTCCTTTTGTACTGGGTTTTAATGTGTAGTGTTAATGAAACCTATAAATACTGCATTTGAGGTGCGTGGCATGACTGAGCTCAGCACAAGAACTTAATGAGGGAAAGAGAGAGAGATGCAAATAGAAAACTGGTGCATTAGTGTAGTCTGTGTTGCTCCATGCTTTAAACTGCTTGGCACTGAACGGACTTCTTTATCCCAACAACAATATCCAACTCCATAAACTCAGAAAGCCATCTTCTCTACTGGACCCCAAGCAGACTAATAAGCAAGCGATAACGTGAGTGATAACGTACATTCAGGACAGTCGTGGTGGAGGTCTCCCTCGGCCCCTAGACCAAGGTTCTTCATCCTGGTTCCTGGAAGGCTGGTGCCTAGCAGAGTTGTGTCACATCAGATTAACACAATTTACCTGTTAATTGCCAGGTGGAGGTCTTCTTATGGGTCCTGCCTGAATAGCTAGATTGGTGGTGTAGCCTAGGCTTAAAATCCTTGGCTGTGCAAGCTCACCACACTTAGCCAATATAAGTCCATGGGCAAGAATCCTAACGCTACGTTCTTCTACCTGGGAGGCATGATGCAAACGTAAGGATAACGCTCTGGATAAGACTGTCAGCCAAGTGCCTAAAATGTAAGGGCAGGGAAATCTCCAAAATGAGCTGGACATCTCTTCGTCCACCGGCCTTCCAGGATCGCAACTGAAGAACGCCGACCCAGAACATGAGCAAACATTGATGAGACTTACTCATATCAACTACTGTCAAGCTGTTTATGGCACTGCTACTCTCATTTGTCACTGCAGTAACCAGGCTGGCTCACTTGCCTGTTAGGCAGATGCTGAGGATGTGTCATCTTCAGCCTAAGGTCTTAAGGCTGGTCATTATTAATAAGGCAGGTTTTGCAACAGGGCCTCACCCTATGGCATAAGACAGTGGTGCTTTGGCACAGTTCCTTCTGTTTTAATCAGAATGTGTTCATACAACCTCCTAGCATTACCCTGTACACGGAGGCACCTATTATTCATAGGTCACTGATTCCCTTGGATTCTCATAGATGACTGCTCCTCCTGCTTCAGTACCTGACATTGCCAGGCTGACGGAAAGTGTGCACTCATTACATGACAGATCCTAATGTTTTTTGGAAGCCACATGTTGTGCAGTATAAGACCGGCAGACCCAGCGCTGGTGGCAGTGGAAGCTTGTTTGGTGCTCAGAGCACTTCCTTCAGAACCCTGTCCAGAATTGCTTCTATGCCGTCATGCAGAACAAACAAAACGTGAACGATCGCCGGCGGTCCCGTGCAGCCCAAACCCACACAAAGGGAGCTCTGATCCGTGAAATGTTATGTTATGTTATGGCCCAAGCTGGGAACACGAATGGAATAATAGTAATAAAACACTGAACGTTAGCTTGCAGCAAAGGCCTTGTTTCCTGAACAGGGGGGCAAGCGTTTCTGAACAACCCTGGCTCCTAACATTGATCTTCTGATAAAGGCTCATGGCTACTTCTGAGGGCTCCAAAAATAACTTGCAGTCTTTGGAAGGAAGGCAAGCCAATCCCCAATCTTTATTACCAGTAATGGAGTGTCTGCCATTACCGCTCCTTTTATATGTGACCCACTGTATTTACACCAACGTATTGTCCACATTGACAGCAGCATCTTATAATGTCACATTTGACTGATTATTTCTTAATGAGCTCTTTTACAACAGCTGGTGGCAGGGAGGTTAATGTGACGTTTAAGCCGGACACATATACCAACGACTTTGTGTAGAGTCAGCAAGTGTCTGCAGTTAGGACTGCCTGTTTTATGGGCCAATAAAAAGCGCAAGCTTCTATAAACACAGCCGATCGCTCCATCTAGACCTTGCGATGGTGAAACGTGTGCAGAAACAGTAATGAAATCCTTAAGCCGCAACTCTTTCTTCTGGCTGGTCAGCAACCTTGCTGTGCTGACCTGTTCTCAAACATATAAACACTCAGTGATTAGGGTTCCCCTAATTGCTTACACTTGCTCAGTGTGTTCACTAAGGTTTTGGACACATATGGCCAAACTTTCTCCAACTGTGAGTAAAGCTAAAAAAGAGTGACTCAGAGTATTGGAATATTTGACTGATTGAGGCCTGCATATTCTATAGAAAGCTTAATTGGCAATAACCAGCACTTCGTCCATTAGACGATGTTACATTTCGGTTTAGCAGGGGATTTTAGATCTATTTTATGGTTTTCTAATGGGATTTGAAAGTGTCCAGTGAACTAGTGATCTCTACTGACCATACATTTATAATTACAGGCATTTAGCTGACGCTCTTATCCAGAGCGACTTACAAGGTAACTTGTATTACAGAGGTGAGCCAATGTAGTGTTGGGAGTCTTGCCTAAGGACTCTTTTTGGTGTGGCGCAGCATAGTCACCCAGACCGGGAATCGAACCCCAGTCTCCCACGTGGTGTGGTAGCCCACTGGCAGGTAGTGGTGTTATCTCTTGTGCCACACCAACCACCATCAAACTATGTGTATATTTTTTATTTTCTCTAAAGATCTTTGACCAGGATAAAAAAAAAAAAAAAAGCTCTCTGCATTTCAGAAATTGGGGGGGGGGTAGCCATGCCAATGTAAACAACCCCACGGCTGCTTGTTTTTGCTTTTTA
This sequence comes from Salminus brasiliensis, assembly GCF_030463535.1. NCBI lineage: Eukaryota > Metazoa > Chordata > Actinopteri > Characiformes > Bryconidae > Salminus > Salminus brasiliensis. The sequence continues at coordinate 20,516,919 of NC_132901.1, read as the reverse complement.
TGTGACCATGCGAGATCACATTGTTTTGTGATGCCTCCATCTCTTTAAAAAATCATGGCCTCAGCTTCATGTTCTATCATTTGTGCACTGTGCTCATAATCTCCTTGAGGCTCCAAATTTTACTAGATATCGTCGCCCCTTGCTGGGCTACTGTAATGTTCTCGAGCCATTTTGCAGTCATTTTTTGCAGACGTCTTTAAAACAGCATCTTCAAAAGCATCAGGAAACTAATGATCTAAAGGCACAACTCTTTACGAGCCTGACACACCGTGTGGCTTCTCAGTTGAACATTCCCTCTTCATGGAAAAATGCAAGCAAGAACTAGGAAACCCTCTTCAAGGCACGTTTATGCGTTAGCCTCCTCCATATGCTTACTTTGCTGGATAGTGCTCAAAGGAAGCTTCATCTCAAGGCCTGTGAGCTAATTAGTGAAGGGAGCGAATACCCCCGTGCATTGTGGCTGGAAGTGATGCTGCTCTAGGAGCAGTGACCCATTCACATGCTGATCCACTCTAGAGGCTACAGATTACAGCCACCAGATTTTGTACTGTGAAATGCTTAGCCAGACGTTCTGCTAACTGAAGATGGGAGGCCTTACAGCAGTCTAACCTAAACCATGCCATATCAACACGCACAAATATGACAAACAAAAATGTATTAGCGTAATGCTAATACTCCTAGCCACTGAGCAGTTTGTGAAGCTTTATAAAAACACTAGCCAGTTGATTTTGCAAGGTAAAATAAGCCATGATGAAGACACTGAGCAAAGAAACGACAGCATTCAGTTACACTGTAATTGTGAGCGTGCTTATAATAATACGCAGACACAAAGCGTCTGGACCTTTTAGACATTTTTAGATAAATAGTGGTCTGCAATGAATGCCAAAAAGGGAAGCAGACTTGATCGGCTGTCTGCTTCCTTTTTACTGAAAGCAAATGCAATCTTGCCAAAGGGAGCAATTTACTGTATCCATATTTGTACGGCACAGATGCATGATTTGAATGGATAATGTTGCCTGTTACAGAATGATACCTGATGATGCAGTAGCAGAGTCTGAGAGGGCTATGCTACACAACGTACATGAGCTGTCTTGATATTTCCTTTGTTAGTGGTCATCAACTTTGCATTAACCAGTATGAATCAGGCTCAGTATTAATATTAATATTAACACTGTATTCAGAACTGACTTGATGTATTTCATGCATGCTAAAGAAATCCATTGTGTCTCACATTCTCCCTAGCAGGTAGCATCAAGCTAGACGTGTGAGCACTCCACAGCATTACTAATGGCGTTTCATGGTGCATTGAACTTAGAAAACATGCTGGCAAATTATGAGAAATAACAATGGGGGGAAAGCCTTGCTAATGTTTTCAAATGGATCCCCTGCTGCCTCGCTTCTGTTCCACTTTATGCTTTACATTACATGTACGTTTTCAATGTTCAATGTTTTACCCAATTAAACAGCAGTAGCAGAAAGAGGCCTCACTTTGCACTGTACAGCTATAGGCAGTACATGCCATTAGCTGTTACACTTAATTAAAGCTATCAGCTCAGTCTAGCTTTTAAGCCTTGCATTTTTATCCAGACCTAATTCTGACCTCAGCTCGAGCTGGACAGAGAAACTGTCTGATTTTTCAGCTTGTCGTAACTGGAAGTCTAACTGGGATCTCTTTGATAACACTTTACTGAAGGTCAAACATTCTGCTAATTCACATTTGTAGTTATGCTTCTCAGTTTGGAGTCCCAAAAACATGAGTTAAATGATCTGCAGCTGAAATTGCTTAAATATTGTGTATGATTTTTAGTCTGTAGCTCCTCCCCCTCAATGTTCACTATATTCACATCTGTAGGTCAGAACTCCCCGTTACGTGAGCGAAGATCTACCAATTCTCGATCTCTTGACTATGGCAGGCTGTGGTCTTGATGAGATTTACTATGAACTATGTTTGTATGTAGTGTCTTTTCACAGCTCTAGGGTGGCCCTACGGTCTAACTGCAGCTTATCAACTGTGAGGAGATCATAAGTTTAAATCCTAGCAAGGGCCCAGTGCACATTGGCAAAAGCCTCCCAGACTGGGGACGTCATGTGATATGGTAGGTGTTAAGGTGCAGGTGGTAATAAACAGTAAACAAATTGAGGGGGAGGAGCTACAGACTAAACATCTTACACAGTATTTACTCAGTTTCGGCTGCAACTCATGCTGGTGTTCAAACAATGTCACAGTATTAGATATCATTATTAATAAAAAAAAGTCTATTCTCTACATTTCCATGACACATACGGTCACATGGTTGCGTCGCTATAACCCCAGTGTTTCCCTACTTTGTTGCACCCTTACATGGCATTGTCCCAAATCATTTTACCCCATCAATCATACTAATGATAGGTCTACAGGTGCACGGTCCTGTCATTACAGCCCCAGCAGACAGACTGATCACTTTACCTGCGAGAAAGTGTCTCGCTACATCCCCCATCTCGCTTCCCTCCGAACCCCCCTCTACCACTTCCCCTTGAAATTACCAAACAAATGAACCTCTTTGCTGCTGACAAACAAGGGAAATAGGCTATAAAAGGAGCCATATATTCAAATCCCTACTGACAGTCCAGAATCTCTGATCCTGCTCTGCTCCCGACAGCAGGCTGGCCACAAGCCGAGCCGGTAAGGAAATGGGCTCGTGGGTGAGGGGACGAGGGGTGAAGGGGGAGTCGGCAGTAGCGGGATGGGTGTTGAGCGGGAGAGTGGAGGCGAAGCCTATGGAAGCTTGTCAGGCATTTCAAAGCAAATTAGCCAAGCAGCCCCTGCTCTCCTCAGCTATAATCCCTCTCTGAGCCACGTTTCGGAATCCTTGAAGGATTAGTGGCCGCCGAAAGACACTTTACGCAGAGCCCGTTCTCCTGCTGATTTCCTTAAACGCGGCAGGGCTGTCGCCAGCGTCATGCATCCTGCCCGCCATCTGCCACGTACAACCACCTTCACTTCATGCCATTACCTCAGCTTTCCCCGGCCGTGTATCATATCGCTTAAAGGTGTTCAGAGAGAGGGATATCCGTAGTTAGTATTTGTAGTTCCACATGGATACAGACTAGAAGTGGGTGTGGGAGGTGGGTACACAGTTAGGTCCATAAGTATTTGGACAGTGTACCATTTTTTTTTTTATCTTACTACTGTCCATTTACTGGTAGATTCTCTGACATTGCATAGGCCTATTACATGGCTTTTTGTTGCAGAAATGTTCACAAGTCACTCCATTCAAAGTCAGAGTCGAGCCTAGAGTCTTTGGGGTGCAGGTTAAGTCAAGTCTCTTGGGTGTGAATGCGAGTCAGCCCTTGAGCCTTTCAAGTTTCAAGTCTGAGTCTAATCCCAAATCAATAGATGCGAGTCTCAATCGAATTCTAAGTCTTTGGGTTGTGAGCACTAGTCTAATCCTGAGTCTCTGGGGCAAATCTAAGTCAAGTTTTGAGGCTTTGGGGTGCGACTCTGAGTCTAGTCTCAAACTGTGAGTCTGAGTCGAGTGTTAAGTCTTTGGAATGCAAGTCTGAGTCTAGTAAGCAAGTCTGCAGCTATGAGTCAGGTTGAATTTCATGTCTTTGGGGTATTAAGTCCTTGCCGTGTGCATCTCATGTCGAGTGTTGAGTCAAGTACCAAGACTCTGAGTCAAATTTTGATGTGCAAGTTCGAGTCTAGCCAGTCTTTAGGTGCAAGTCTGAGTCAAGTCTCTGGGGTGCAGGGCTCAGAGTGGCAGAACAAGAGGCATGTTGCTAATGCTGCTTCGCCATTAACAGCTGGAGCCTGAGACAATTGCCTATAGTCTCTCTGGGAGGGTAAATAGTGCCCTCTCCTCCCCATCACTCCTATTGTGGTGCTAGCTAGCCGAGCTGTTGGCTGATGTATTAGAGCCTTGTGATGCTACATTGACAGTAGTTCGAAAAGAGGCAGTGGCTGACTACAAATGTATCTGAGGATGATCCATCTGTCCATAAGCATTGCAAGTGATGGAGGGAGTCCTGGTGAGAGGATGGGTTAATTGGCTAAGCTAAAATGGGGGGGATATAAATAAATAAAATGTCATTTTAGGGTGTAAGTGCTAGCGTTTTAGGTCTCTGGGAGTCCAAAGGAGTCAATTTATCTAGCTACATTTTTAACATATGTAGATTGGCTCTCATGACTATCAGGGGTCCTTTAAGGGGGCTGGTCAGTCAACATGCCAGTTGATGACTGTCTCAATCTCTGTAAGGAATCAAAAATGGTTGTTTATATTTGGATTTTTTTTTTTAAACATACAACATTATTGGTTTTGTATATGGAAACAAACCGGATGTGGGCGTGGCTTTAATAGAGTATTAGTGTGAGGTCATAAAAGAGGGTAAATTAGACTCACTCCAAGCCATAAACTGGTAGATTCCCTCAGACTGCATATGACATAAGCAGTCTTCAAGGCTTCAAAAACACTTTCTTTGCCAAATATATTAATAATCTAATAACACACAGAGCAACAATTAAGTAGCACTGCAGCGTAATCAGGAACACTTTTTAAAAGCGCTGACTTTAATACCAACTGTGTCACATTTCAGGAACACTAGGACTGCACAGATATGATGCAAAACATGTGCAACAAGTATGGCAGCGATGTGCCGCATTCTACAAATGCACAGATGCTGTGACAGTCTCTGACAGTCTGCTTCCACTGGCACCCATATCTGTTCATTTGGAAGGCAGGGAAAATATGAGGTGTGCAGAGACTCAACACTGTAATCCCCAGCAAACAGATAGGCTATATACATGCACATGCACACATACGTACTGTACACAGACACTCCTGTTCTCTTTCAGGGTTGCTGCTCACTGTCTTTACCACGCCCCTTCTGCGCTATAGTGAGAAAAAGGAGAGAAAATAAAAAAAAACACACAGCATTTGGAGGTCGTTTTCTCTCCCTCTATCTAATTTTACCCTTGGGTGCACTCAAGTGGAATTTACAAAAGCCTCCCATTATTTTAAACACTCGTTTCAGGCATGGTTTCTCCACCAGTGTCATCGCTTAGCCGCAGAGCACTAATGGAGAGCCAAGTGTACGTACAGAAATACGCAGGGAGAGCTAAGAGAGTGAAAGACAGATAGATTAGAAGGTCTCAGTGTATTCTCGTAACTCATTTAGGCCCACCATGTTGCAGTATACCAGGATATGGAAAAAATGTGGAAACCCCAGTAAACCTTTGTGTTTGAACATATTTAAACATCTGGATATTTCATCTTCATCTGATGAATATTGTGAGATTGGGGTAATATAATTAAAGCCATACTACTAAAGAGATGCCTTTACAAATCAGTTGTAAAATGTAACAAACCAAGCAAAGTATCTGGTCAGATGAAGATCAACTGCTCAGATGTTTAAATATGTTAAACAGACAACAGGTTTCACAAGGTGTGCTAACTTTTTCACATGACTGTACATTAAATAATGTCATGATGAAACGTGACGATGATTTTCATCAGGAGTTCACTGGCCGGAGAGGGAGCAAGGGAGAGGGAGATAAATACACACCTGTGCCAACTATTGTCTTTCTCCAGACGCATGAATTAAAAAAACGAATGACACTCACTGACTGAGCACAGTTCATGCAGCTGCAGGTTACAGCCACCCACCCCCACTGCAGACTCTCTGGAACCGGCCGTCTGAGCGATCGGATTATCGCGAGGGCGTCTGTAGACAGGGGGACTGATGTAAATCTGCGCAGTCTTGGCAGTACTGTATCTGTCTGTTGTCACTCTGCCATGCCCCGCATGAGACCAATCAGCACATCTGTGTGGCTAGCAGGTGCGAAAGGCAGCCAGAACCGAGGCTGCTAGCTCACTGCCTGCTCCGAAACAACCGGGGAGCCAGTGTCTCCTGGCGTTCCTGGCAAACAAACAAAAAGTGAAGTGGTATTTTCAAGTGGGGAAACTCTGGGTTCTAGATGATACGTGAGTTTAACGAGATGTGGCAGCGCAACCTTTAACCTCTTAAAACAGCCTGTGGTCCGCTGGTAGGCCGGAAGTGTTTTTACAAACTTCTATTACCAGAGAATAGCCCCACCAGTTCATACAGAAGACCCTGTAGGAGTTTGTTTGTAAGCTAATATTAATCTGTGTGGTTTACTATTTTGCAGCGTTTGTGGACGACCCAATATCATTGTTTTTGGATATCCTACAGATCTATTTGCTTAGTGGCCGTAGTAGTATTTACTAGATAACCATTGGGTATAAAAACACAGTCTTTCTTTGAGCACTCGGACACAGCATTAGCCTGATGAGATTCCTCTGAACAGTTCCGGTTCACATACTGTAAGCAGGAATAGCGACTCCCTAGCTGAGGCTCCCTAGCTGAGGTTTTCCTGGGTTGGTCCTTGGCAGTAGACTAGCAGCTACAAGTAGCCAGAAGCTACCTAGTGTTCTGAAAATGAGAAAAAGAAAAAAACAAGAAAACATGTTTTAGAACAGGATGGAAGTTACATTTTAGGTCTTTTTTTAAACATAGCCACACAGTTGGAAATGAAAAGTTCCGTTCCAAAGTGCTCTTTTCTTGTAGGGAACCTTCGTTGGTGAAGAATCTGGTTTAGAGGTAAAAAGCTGTAAACACTTGGTACCTTTTCAGTTTTTTTGCAGTAACAATGCTAAACATTATGATGTCATTTATGCAAAAAAGGAAATGTCACTATAATATATAAAATTAATAATAAAATAATTATAATAATAATGTTAATAAAATATAATTTAAAATATTTTTATATTTATTTAAATAATGTGACATTCATTAAATTGACATTTCCTGTTTTATATAAAAGCAAAAAATGTTTAATATTTAACAAATGTCTACAAAATTAACATATACCATTTATATATCCACCTGTGCAGCCTACAGCAGTTTAGCATCACCCTATCACACTGACGTTATAAGGAGTGTTTCAGCCAGCAGTGCTTTTTGAATGGAATACATTGGTCTTACTGGTACAGAGCCTGTTTAATGTTAGAATAAAGAGAGGTTGTCATCTTAAAGTCATAAACCCACACTTAAAGAATGTTTCTGTAAATTATTTGTAAAACTAAGCGGCAAATGGCTCCCACAGCACTGTCTGACGAGTCGTTAATCCCTCCTTATCAAGCATTTAGAGTATGTTAAAGGGCAGTCACTGGATTCATCCGAGGGCTGGGTCACAGTCAGTGCTGGTTCTGTGTTTGTAATTTGCATGATAATGCCGTGGCCTGCGTGTTCGAATCGGCGGTGCTGCGTACCGTAGTAGCTGCTCCTTTGGATAAGGGCTATCCCCACAGTAATGCTGCGCTTCAGCTCCGTGAGATTTGCAGGTCATTTCATTACCAAGCAGAGAGAGCATTCTCCAGCACGCAGCCAGAATCAGTTACAGCATCATTTCCTGAGGCCAAAGGGAGCGACTGTGCCAGCTACTGATCCAGACTTGAGGGAGAGACGCTCCATCTGTTTTCCCTGTGACAGAAACCTGGCTTTTCTTCTTTGTGTTTTGAAGATGCACATGTTGAAGGAAAGCATCTTAACTATGCCGTTTGAAAGGGCGAGGCTACACCTACGAAACTCTGAGAAGGAAAGGGAGTCTTGTCAGGAAAGTCAAAGGAGGGACACACTATAGGTATATGTATTATATATACATATCTACATACTGACCTAAAATACTAGCATTTAGTTGTGAGGTATGGTGACCAAAACCCAGCATCTTCTAAACTTCCTAAAATTAATGTCCACACAACCACACTGCTATGTTGTGGGTAATGAAGCAAATTTCAACATCTGTCCAACGTTGGAGCTTGAGGTCAACCCAGTGTTGGTTTCTGATGGATATGTGACTTTGATTTCCAGCCAAAATTGAGTTTTAACCTCAACACGATTTTCCTTTTTAACCTAAATGCAATGTCTGTCCGACGTTCAATTGATGTCCGACGTATGCTAGGACCAAACTTTTGAAAATGAACACTATTGCAATATCACTATTGACATGACCCTCACCTTCACCATAAACCCTGCTCACTTGAGAGCATCTGCAGCTGTATCTGGATGCTTTACTGAAATTCCCTTCCTGGCTGGTGTCCTGGATTCTGCCTGACTTCAATAATTATTCTGTCTGAGCTGACTAGCTGCTAGACCCGCATTGCTACCAGTTCAGGGAGAATCGAGGAGAGGTTTTCCTATAAAGTATTCGCAAGCAGCCGTTTCCTAACCGAACCTCCCACTGTCACAGAGAAGCAGAACCTACACAAAGCAGAGCCTGTATAGCCTACAAAGACCACATACTGTGCAGAGGGCAGCAGATCTCCGCTGGGATCCCTCCATCCATCTTCTTATCCTTCCAGAATCTACCCAGAATAACTGGGCGCAAAACTGGAACATCCTTGGACAGGGCACCAGTCCATCACGGGTTATCCCCCCCCCCCCCCCCCCCCCAATGGGGGGGCATGAGGAGAACATACCAAACCGGAGGAACCGGAGGGAATATGCCCTTAGAATGATTAGCAGCAGCAAACAGCAAACACCCCCATCATCAAATACCTGAGACAATGAGCCACTGACTGGACAGTCCTAGTCAGATAGTATGTCCCCTGACTCGGTCTCTAAAGCATGACAGAAATCGGGCCTCATAGTTTTCCCTCTCTCTCCCAGAATTCTCTTGCTGTGATTCCACCTCCACCGTTCCCTGTCCTTATCTCCTGTCCCGACTCTCTGACCCTGAACAACAAATAACCAAAGCCGGCCTCCGATTTCTCCCCATCTCGCCCTGTTGATGTGGTGACAGCCCACAGGCTTTCGCCTTGAAGGAGTGAGCTTTCTTCACACCTGTCCAAAGGGATAACACGGGCGGTGGCAGGCACAACTAATCTGTTCCAACGCTCAGTCACACTCAATTCCCAGCGGCATCTCCCCTCGTCCTTGAGCGTCTGCTGGCCCCCGTTAGCATTCCTGGACTTACAGTAGGCCTCAACTCCCACTACAACAGGGTTATTAGACAATGACGGGCACCTTCTGACCGCAAACTTTTATAGCCCAGAGAAGGAAGGAGAACCAGTGAGTTTTTGTTGTTTGACACTGAAGACAGAAAGGTGGTGGAGGAGGAACGTAGCAGCAGAAGAGGGGAACTGGGAGAGGAACACAGAAAGATGGCAGGTGTGACCTTAGAGCTTCTTTCTGGTTCTTTTTATCATTTTTTTTTTTTGCATTTACCACCGGGTATAGAAAAGCTCTTATCGACGAGTAATGTTATTATCTGCCCAGTCCAATGCATAGCCATGCTTGGGGATATTTCTTATAGAATTTTATATTGAATTGAAATATAGCAGAATCAGAACTACTTTATTGATCCCAGGATGGAAATTTGCAGCTGCAACCGTGTAGAAACCGTGTACCGTGTACTGTGTAGAAAAACCACTCTATAAAATAAAAATAAATATTATATATATTTATTTCAGGTAGCACACAAGCTAACAAAGCTATATCTTTACTACTAGCTACAAGGCAAGCCTAGTTTTGCCAGACTACCACTGGATGCATAGAATCATCAATGTCATTTCAACAGTGGGATGTTGGCACCAAAATATCAGCCCTATTTTTAAAAAAGGTTCTGTGGCATAAAATGACCTCTGTAGTGATGTAGACCCAATTTATTTTTTACTAGATGTGAAGGGTCCAGGACCTTATGAACATGGCTTGTGACAAACTTTGCGTTAGTGATGATGCATGAGGCTGGCAGCTGGTGCAGTAGTGATGCTGGGCAAGGCCCAGGGAGCAAAATCATGTTCATAAGATTAATAAGGCATCTACAGTGGCATCTGTCGAGGGCTGGATGTGTTGATATATTAGGCAGCACATGAACAGTCAGGTCTTGAAGGTGAGGTGCAAAAAAAAAGTTAAAAATGGGCCAGCATAAGAATCTGAGAAACGCTGACGAGCCAAATTGTGGTGGCTAGACAGCTGCATCATCGCTAGAGCATCTCCAAAGCTTTAGGCAGGTCCTGTGGGGTGTTCCCAGTATGCAGTCGTCGCTACCTACCAAAAGTGTTGGTTCAACCAGTGAACCAGCAACAGGGCCATGGGCACCTAAGGATCACTGATGCAATCCATAGAGGACCCTCCACCTCACAACAGGGTTTAAGGATCTGCTCCTTAAACGTTCCTGGTGCCAGATACCAAAGGGGGCCAAACACCTTCAGAGGTCTTGTGGAGTCCATGCCTCGAATGGTCAGATCTGTGTGGTGGCAGAGTATTAGACAGGTGGTATTGATGTTAATACAATGGCTGATCAGTGTAAACCTCGCATAGCAACTGATTTTGTAGGCTTTATGAAGGTTGCCCTTCAAGAAACCAGACATGAACCCCTCAAAGCTTGTTAATGGATGATTATTTTTTAATTGATACATTTTTATAAAGCATCTCTACATAATGTAATGGATCTCTTTCCAAATCGAAGCATTTACTTTTAAAGAGTGTGTTAAAAGGCCAGACCGCTGAAAACAGGAAGTCGTGTACGTAAGAGAAAATAAGTAAAAACTTCAAGGTGCTGAAAAAAAAAGGGGGGGGGGGCAGTATAGGATAAGAGGCGTTTTATCAGATGAGAGCATTAGCGGAGAAAGAGAGAGCGAGTGAGAGAGATAGAGAGACAGAATAATGAAGGGTTATGGTGCCGAGTGCTATCAGAGTTGATGGGAGTGGGATTATAATTTGGATGGCTCTCGTACATAATGGAGGCCCACTGATATGTAATCAGTTTCCCATTCAAAGCTGCAAATGGCTCCCACAGCACTGTCTGACGAGTCGTTAATCCCTCCTTATCAAGCATTTAGAGTATGTTAAAGGGCGGTCACTGGATTCATCCGAGGGCCGGGTCACAGTCAGTGCTGGTTCTGTGTTTGTAATTTGCATGATAATGCCGTGGCCTGCGTGTTCGCCAAGTGTTCGAATCGGCGGCGCTGTGTACCGTAGTAGCTGCTCCTCTTGATAAGGGCTATCGCCACAGTAATGCTGCGCTTCAGCTCCGTGAGATTTGCAGGTCATTTCATTACCAAGCAGAGAGAGCATTCTCCAGCACGCAGCCAGAATCAGTTACAGCATCATTTCCTGAGGCCAAAGGGAGCAACTGTGCCAGCTACTGATCCAGACTTGGGATCAGCAATTGAGGAAGAACACTCCCGACCTGTGAGAGAACCTGGCAAGCAGTTATCAATGTAGTGGAGTGTTTGTTTTATAGACATTCAATTGTCATGGGAACTTGCCCAAAAGTACAAAAAGGCAAATCTATGGCCACTTTATTGGAAACCTGCAACCTTACCCCATCTTTTGATCTACTGATGTGCAGGTTGTGCTGTAAAAGCAATACGTATATAGTTGAGCCTTAAAACCATTAGCAAATGAGCTAAAAGAAATACTGATGATTAGTCTGTAGCTCCTCCCCCTCAATTTGTTTATTGTGTATTTCCTGTCTACAGAACTTCCTCTATTACATGACATCCCGAAATTTGGGTCACTTTCATATGTGGCATACATAACATATATGTGGCAAAGCAACGCAGTCAGAACAGCTAGATCAAAATTCATGTGACTTTTACGCCAATCCAACACTGCATTCCCTAAGTAGAAGTAAAAATGGACGATAGCAGTGAGAGAGGATTTCAGTGACAGGCTAGCGAGGCAATAAACCTTGGCAGATATTAGAAATTGGCAGATATTACCAATTTCTGACCAAGTTCTGTGTTTGAAGACTTTGAAAAAAAATTTTTTTCAAAAGCTGCCACAGGAGGGCGCTACTGCGGCAACAAAGGAAAATAAAAGGTTGAAAGCAAAGTTTAAAGAAACCAAGGACGCCAAGCAAAGAAGTGGCCGTGCCTGAACTACGTGCCCTTTTTACAGTAAGAGCCCAGCTGTTCGCCACTGGAACTCCTTGATAGCTCCTCTGATGCTGGCGAAGACTAATCCAAAACCTCACATGAAGCATTTCTCTTTAGCGCATGTGGGTCAGTTTAGGAGTGTGAACTGTTTAGACCAATGTCAAAGCTAGGTTGCGCTAAAAAGATCGGATTTGAGACACTTTACCCGCTGCATGAGTGTAGCTTAGGAGGCTTTTACCGATGAAGCACTAAGCCGTTGCTGGCATTTTAACGTAAGGTTTTCTTATTATTGATGAGCAGCAGTTAGACTGTAGGGCCACTCGAGCTGTGAAATTACGCTACATAATATATAAATATATAAAACACAGGTCTGAGTAAATGTATCCTTCTGTTCCTTCCTGGGCAGAAATGTACACAGCTCTAGGGTGGAGCAACTGCCAAACTGCCTGCTTCTCAACAGACAGAGAGGACATTATTAATTCAAATGCCATCAACATCACAGTTTTCCATGGTCAGGAGTCAGAGAATAGGAAGGCCCTCATGTGATAGCAGTGACGGGGGTGTCGTTGAGAATAGTTCACCATCATAATTCAGTAATATCTTCCCAACACCCAGTGAGGTCAGGTTGAGCTCGCTCTACTCTACAATTGGTGTTTCTAATAAATTGGCCAGTCAGTGGAAGGTGTCAGTGGCCTGCACAAACTTTGACTCATGGTTCCTTCTCTTCTTCTCTTCTCTTTTCCAGCAAGCCCAACGGGTCCTGGCGTGAAGGGCTACCCTGATCCTGTGGAGGTGGTCAGAGAGTCCAGCAGCACCACGGGCATGGTGGTGGGGATCGTCGCAGCCGCTGCCCTCTGCATCCTCATCCTCCTCTACGCCATGTACAAGTACCGCAACCGAGACGAAGGCTCCTACCACGTGGACGAGAGCCGCAACTACATCAGCAACTCGGCGCAGTCCAACGGCACGGTGGTCAAGGAGAAACCGGTCGCCGCGGCCAAGAGCGCCAGCAAGGGCAAGAAAAACAAGGACAAGGAGTACTATGTTTGATCACTCCTTCTTCGCTGGGTGCTTGCTGGACCAACGTTTTTTCAAGGACTTGAGTTTCTTCTTTTTTTTTTTTGTCTCCTAAAGAATTATACGAAAACCCATCCTGTGTAAAATAAGAACTGAAGAAACAAAAACAAACTGCTATAAAAATTGTAGAAAATTTATCTAAAATGTGGAATTACACTGCAAGATGCTAGAGGCACCTGAGGGGGTGGCAGGGGCTGAAGGTTCTTCAGCGCTTTCCTCCAGAACGGATGGAGGGAACAGAAGGATGGCGGTGGTGGCGGCAGCGGACCGGGCTGGCACAGGTTCTGTTGGACATGCCGGTTGGTCCGGCCAAGAACAGACTGGCCTGAGGAAAACAAAGCTGATTAACTACCCAATAATTACCCATAACTGATAAGCAGATTATCAATACAAGCCCATCTGCACTGCTGGCGTTGGACGGACAAGATGCTGCGATTGCACTTGCTGGTTTTAACAGCGAACCGAAGGGTTGGGGAGGGTCATGTCACAAGCCGTCGACGTTTCCTTTCTGTTTGCTTGCTGTTTGCTGCCGGGACTTGTTTTTCTACCAAGAAGCGAAGGCTAGAGACCATGCACAAGCGCGAACGTTACTCAAACATTCGGGGAGATCGAAGGGAAGATAGGGAGGGGGGAAAAGGGACCAATATCTAAGCTGGTATCTGAGGAATCAACCAAATCTCGTTCTCTCTTTTTTTTTTTTTTTTTGTCTTTTGCACCTTTTTTCGAAGCAGCGTCTGGTGTGGACTCTCGCGAGGCCGTTTGGTTAAATCTATCAAGGGTGCAAAAAAGAACAGAAAGCCCGCCGGCCTAGGGATCTGAAAGCAATCTCAGAAAAGCAATCTCAAGGCCTTACTTCTCAGTCGGAGGAGAAACTCGAGGCCGTGGTGCCAGCGGAGTGATTTTTTTTTTTTTTTTTTGCAAAAGAAGTGATCACATGGGAGGGGAAACACTCGATTGCACGCAAACAGTATCTTACTACATATGTTTATACAGTACACCCACATCTAAATGTGCTCTCTGGACTGTGTGACAGTGGTGTTTTATAGCCTGTTGTATAGATGATGCAAAATTATATCTGCTCCTCAACCATTTTTCTTTTCAATAATAAAATGTTTGAAAATGAGAGAAAAAAAGACAAATAAATGTTATTAAGTGTTGCTAGATATAGACGATTTTACGACGACACCGGCAATGGCTTTTTTTGTTTGTTTTTTTTCTTTCAGTCGCTTTCGTCCCTTCCCCTCTTTTACGCTTTTTCACAAACGCCATACCAAATGATACACCATGTTAAAGGCCTGAAGTACTGAGTGTGTAAGTGTGTGTGTGTGTGAATGGGTTTTCATGTCCGTTCCCACTATTTCAGGCCTGCAGGAGAAGTCACTGCCCACCCACCATCTGATCTCCAACAACCCCTGTTGTCCCCTATGGCAAGGAAGCCCCTTTGTAAGACTAGGAACACTATGAGCTGTCCGTGGTCCTGAACGAGAAGCTGCCCTTGTTGTTTTGCCAATGCAGGATGTATGGAGAAGGTACAGACCACTCCAGCCATTCCAGCCCCTCTGCGTACATCCTGTCTTCTCGTCAGTCTATCTGTCTCACCATCTATCTGTCCGTCTCCGCCCGCCACCTTTGTTTCGGGAAAGCAAGAAGAGGGAAGTGGCGAACATGAGCTAAACTGCATTAACAGCGTTCTTTTTTCTTCTGTCGGTTTATTTTCTAATTCTACCAGTGCTATTCTTTTCTACAGTATTTTCTGTTCGATTGTGATGATTCTTTATTGACCTCAAAGTACGGAATTTATTATAAAAAAATAGTTTTGAAAAATTAAACCAACAAATAAAATATTACCTAAGTGAACCAGAATGTTTGGTTATTTCTTCTTGCATGTGATTACAGAAGCTAATGGCTATTATTTCAGCACATGCAGTCTCGAACTGTGACCTCGTTTTTTTTATTTTGGACATCCACTGCATTGAATATCATGATTCTAAACATCACTGCATTCTCCTTATCTGCTTTGCTGGTCTTCTTATAGAGACATCTTTCATTGGGGTTCATTAAATGAAATACAAGCGTCCTTCAAGCTGTACTCTACAAGAAGACGTGTCTTTTCAAACATGCCGTAAATTTCTCACCACACTACAGCCTTATTTGGACGGGATTATTTTTACATGGGGAGGTAGGGTAATGTCATTCTTACCTGAGCTTCTCACTGATCGTAGTCTTGTCCGAATGCGCCACGTCAGCCTCAGTAAATGCTCAACATCGCGTAACCTTTTACCTTCTGTAAAACAAGCCATAAAAATAAGCTTAATCCCATGTAAATCAACACGTCACAGTCATATTCTGTGGAAAAGCTATTTTTTACATTGGGCTGTGCAGGCCTTTCAGTGACAGTTCAGCAAAGTCCAGTCTGCTTTATTGGGATGGGTTATAATGATTCACTGGAAGCTCTTTGCTCTTTGTCTGGGGCCGGAGCGAGCAAACGTACATACAGGAAGAAGGTCCTGTGTTCTGTGTTCTAGCACATATCTCTCTGCACAGTTTAACATGGAGCTGCAGTGGAGGTGGCATCTGCTCAGAGCTGTAGTAATGTTAATTATCTGGGCTGTGTACCAGGTTGACTATAGGAGCTTTTTAGCTCAAATTTGCAGAGTACATCTGATGGAGGTTGGATCTAATTGAGATCACATTCTCACCACAAACAAACTGCTACAGAGTTCGCTTGGGACCGGCCCGGGACACAGCGCTTCTTCAAGGGTCTTTGTGCGATTGCCTAATGCCAGTGTGGGCTAGAGAGGTATAAAGGCGGAATTGAGCTCTGGAGCAGTGCAACTCTATCTCTGGAATAATGTCTTTGATCATCCAACATTTGGACCTCACACTCACTGAATGCAATTAAACCATCACAGCAATGTTCCAAAATCAAGCAGAAAGCCTTCCCTGGGAAGCAAAGACAGCTACTCTAACTCCAACTCATACAAGTATTGGTGTCCCAATACTTTTTTCCACAGTCATAATGTGTCCTGGAAGTCATGGATGGTATAGGAGCAGTCAAAAGTCTTAGAAATGCATGAAATATGGTCGTCTCTGACGCTGCAGGCGCCGAAGGAAAGACTGTGCGGATGGACGCAAAGCTGCAGTGGAAATTCATCACTGAAAAGGTAGCTTGTGGTGTCTGACAACTCTCCAAATCCTGCTAAAGCAATCCGGCCAGGGTTTCACATTTGTCTCTACATGAGTCCAGTTCTGGGAAAAAATAAATAAATAAACTCATAAAACACACAGTTTTACTCTGATCAGCCAAGACATGCTTGGGGTTCGAAGTTTACATTCTGTAGTTTCGGCGCTGTGAGACTACTGTAGCTAACAAGTGATGGAGGCTTAATTAGCCTTTTGTAGATTACAAGCCAAGGTGATTATGCAGATTATGCAAACTACATCGAGCTGCTATGTAAACTCTGGTAGACTTGATTATGTGGGCTCTGAGACTGAATGACTCAGCTGGTACTCGCTGGTATCTATGAAATGATAAGTAGATGTCAAACATGCCATAGTCAATGTCAAATGCTGTCAAGATGTTTGTTAGCATGACAGTGTTACATCACCAAATAGCAAACAGCAACTCAAGATCAGGACTTCTTGCAAGCTAGGATACCACAACAATGACATACCCACCACCTAGGACTACCATAGCAGCCACATAGAAACTCCATAGTTATCCAACATGATACCATGGCATTGTCATACCAACCATTTAGGAATATCATTGCAGCCACCTAACAACCACCAAGCAACATCAAAGCAACCACCTTGGAAACCATGGCAAACACCCATCAACTCCACAGCTACCATCTAAGATGCCACAGCAACCAACAAGTAACTGCATAACCACCATAGGAACCATTTAGCAATTATCTAGCAACTCCACAGCAACCACCTAGCAACACAGTAAAAAGCAATTTGAAAATGATTAACAAAATGATCAACAACAACTACATACACCATGTCCAAATGTTTGTGGACACATTAGGTAAGTAGCACAGCTACTTTAGGTTGCACCCATTGTGGACAAAGATGTGAAACATCCTGACCTCATTAACGTTTATCCCAGAATGCAATCAAATCCTCACAGCAATTCTCCAGAATCCAGTAGAAAGCAGTCTTCCCTGGAAAGCAGAGACAGTTATTCCAACAAATTTCTGAATACCCTTAATTTCAGAGGAAACAATGAATGGGTAGGTGTCTAAATACTTTTGTCAAGAGATTATACAACTTATTCAACTTTTCAAGCCAACTTGAAGCTTATAAACTTTCCCCCTCTAGTCTTACTGATTGGACACAGACAGTGACCTCAAATGCAAATGACCTTTCTTGCCAAACATCATTCTGGCAAACCCAGCCCAGCTAAGACCCTTACAGGTCAGTGGGCCAAAACCAGTCCAGCTGTGGCAGCCACTTTTTGCTACATTTGCTACGCCATCACATCTCTGGGCCA
The DNA here is from genome assembly GCF_030463535.1 of Salminus brasiliensis. Classification (NCBI taxonomy): domain Eukaryota; kingdom Metazoa; phylum Chordata; class Actinopteri; order Characiformes; family Bryconidae; genus Salminus; species Salminus brasiliensis. The sequence goes on along the minus strand of NC_132901.1, from coordinate 20,499,462 downwards.
CATTTGGCCCACATGCAGTCTTCCATGTAAAATGTTAGCACAGCATTTTGTTTATTTTGGTCCAAAACTGGCCCGACTGTAGCCAGCTGTGGCTGTGTTCCAGCACCCAGATGCGGCCCATCACCTCGGTCGTTCCACGGCAGTAAGCGAGCCAGATGTGTCAGTGTGGGCTAGACCTGGACTGCGGCTCGTTTACCATCTAGGCATTTCTTTAAATCTCTATGCCGGGTTGTGGCAGCATGCCGCTGAACGCAAGCTGAGGCAGCCGCTGTGGCGAGGCGCCCTCGTTCCACCTCCGCTTATTTAATGCGGCAATATAGCTGTCCTGGAGAACACAAAGAGAATACATTAGATCTGGTACTTGAAGGCAAAAGGAGACAGCTCCTGTGCACGGCCTCCGGGGAGCGATAGAGCTGTAGTCTCTTATGCAGACAGGAGGGAGGCATGGAAAATGAAGTTGTAACAGCGGGAGAGAAGCGCAAGCAGCTGCATGGACCCACGCCGCACTGCGTTCAATAGCAGGCCCATTGGCAGATCAGGCTTCTTTTCTTTTTTTTTTTTACTAGTAAATAGAAATGCACGCTGCTGGAACATCTCAAACGAGCTGGACCTATTCAACCATGCAGCATGACAGCACTTGTAGTCGGAGTCAGGCTGTGCCGGGATGTGTAGAGACTATAGGGAGATTTCTGCACACACTTGCTAAGCATGTGATATGAGATACAGTACTGGGCTCAGAGGGGTGGATGTATACTCAGAGCGCACTGCTGTAGATCTGAGATCTGTTGTCCATGGCCATGTTGTGTTAGCCATCCTCTAGGTCAGTTACTTTGATTAACCATTACTTTGTAGGTCCACCTTGCAGTTTGAGTACAGTATGAGATCGTGGCCCATTCTTTCTAGCCATCCTCCAGCCTTTCATCAATGGTCAGTTTCTAACCACAGAGTAGCTGCTGGCTGGATATTTCTGGATGGTGCAGAAATCAAATCATTTTTACCTTATTTTTACCTACAAGCTGGGTACCTGATATTTCTGACCATAATGCTGGACACAAAGTCCACTCCCAGACTGACTGCCAACAACATATGGACCAGGCATTTTATTAGAACCCCCTATCCTTAATTACTTTCCAATTTCCAATAAAGTGTCCAAGGAGCAGAGTTTCTAATAAAGTGGACAGTTTGTGGAAGTACAAGGTGGGTGTTTCTAATAAAGTAGCCAGTGAGTGGATATACAAGGCAGGAGTTTCTAATAAAGTGGCCAGTAAGCAGAAGCAAAAGGTGGGTGTTTCTAATAAAGTGGACAGAGAGTGGAACTAAATGGAAGGTATTCCTAATAAAGCGACCAGAGAGTGAACATGCAAGATAGGTGTTCCTAATAAAGTGGCCAGTGAGGGGACATACAAGGTGGGCGTTTCCAAAAGTGGCCAGTGAGTAGAAGTAAAAGTTGGGTGTTTCTAATAAAGCGAACAGTGAGTGGATATACAAGGTAGGTGTTTCTAATAAAGCGGCCAGTAAGCAGAAGCACGAGGTAGGTGTTTCTAATAAAGTGGACAGAAAGTGGAACTAAAAGAAAGGTGTTCCTAATAAAGTGTCCAGTGAGGGGACGTGCAAGGTGGGCATTTCCAAAAGTGTCCAGTGAGTAGATGTACAAATTTGGTGTTTCTAATAAAGTGGACAGTCTATGGAAGTACAAGGTGGGTGCTGCCTCATGAAGTGGAAAGAGGGTGGAACTGAAAAGAAGGTGTTCCTAATAAAGTGGCCAGTGAGGGGAAGTACAAGGTGGCTGTTTCCAGTAAAGGGGCCAGTGAGCAGACATGCAAGATAGGGGTTTCTAATAAACCGGCCAGTGAGTGGATATACAAGGTAGGTGTTTCTGATAAAGCGGCCAGTAAGCAGAAGCACAAGGTAGGTGTTTCCAGTAAAGTGGCCAGTGAGTGGAGGTGCAGACGTGTGAGTGCAGATAAACTGATCTGATGCACGTTGTGTTTTCAGAACATCAGAGTGATTTTGGGGAGGTGGAAAGGGAGGATGGAGCTGAAAGTGTCCTGAAACTGGTAGACAGCTGTGGATGCCAAACATTTGAGAGCGCGTGTGTGTGTGTGTGTGTGTATGTACGTGCCCATGTATCCCTATTCTCATTATTCTCATTGTCCTCATGTGAACGCATTGAAGCGAGAGGATTTATATTCTTGGTCTCGGCAGGCAGATGGGCCTAATATTAATTTAGGATTAGTGTTTTAAAATTTAATCACAGTGTTAGCGCTCAGCTCGCTAATCATGTTTTTAAATTGGACTACTTGCATTTGGCACCTCAACGGTATAGACAAAATAGCAGCACTGCGATCATATTGCTACGTATTGCGATTTCCTCATTGCATAACACAGGCTTGAGTATAGTGCCGACATTAAACCACAGTCTCACTTATTTTGTGAGAATTACACAAACACTGATCAACGAGGAAGTCTATTTACATTCTGCAAAGAAAAAAACAGCCTTGATTTAAACACAAGCCCTGCTGCATAGAAATGCTACTAAATACAGCCTGGGCATGAAGTCAAAACCCACCATACTGTGGACCTGGAGGCCAAGATCCCAACATTTCAACTGCAAAATGAGAAGAAAGCAAGACTAAAGTGTTTTAATACACATGACATTTCTACAGCATATTTAAATGCAATATCAGTATTACAGTCCAATCTGACTCTAACTGTGTCCTTATGGTTAATATTTACATTGAAAGCATTTTGCAGATGCTCTTCTCTAGAGCGACTTGCAAGTGCTTCACCATTTACACAGAAAATATCCTCAGCTAGTTTGTATCAACTAGAATCCAAAAAAATAGCTCAATGTAAATACAGCCAAATACAAAAGTCAGTGTGGGTACCCAGATACACAATACTCAGCATCCACTACACTTTGCCTTTCAAAGTACTCTTGAAAGAGATGGGTCTTAAGTCCTAATAAATTCTATCCTAAGAAACAGCAGAGACTCTGTTTTTGGCTACACTCATAAATATGGAACTCTCCAAGTGTGGTTATTTCTTCATATACAAGAAAACTCTATTGTAGATCATTTTTAAATAACTAGAAACGTCAATAACTCCTAAAACACCCTTCCTCTTAAGATGAAACCCGCCCTCGATGCAGTCTGAGGTCATTGTTCACACCACGTCTTATATATAGTGATGTCTTATAAACTGTTTGGGGGGGGGGGGGTGTGCAAACTCTGCCCGGTGGATCCTACAGATATAAAATATGCAGCAGACATCACAGACACTTACAGTCTACAACAGCATAGCACAGGATTTACACCGAGGCAGATCCTCCTTTGCTGCTGCACATCTCTTAAACACACCCCTGAAGGGCTACACGGCAAGTGAAGGGTGGAGCTTCTAGGACACACAGACGAACGACGTCTTGGAAACTCCACATGCAGTTCCTGAACTTTTCCCATTGGCTCCTGGCATCATCTATTTGCATACTGGGTGCATATTCTACCCAGGCTACCTTCTCTTAGGAATACAGCAGTGTTTTATACAGTGGACGGCTGCTTGGTGGACCACCAGGTAGGCATGCCTAACAGAGTGGACAGTGAGCGGACACAGTGTTTGGAAACTCCAGCAGCACTGCTGTGTCTGATCCACTCATACAACGCACACCAACACACCACCACCATGTCAGTATCACTGCAGTGCTGAGAATGAGCCTCCAATCATAGCTGCTCTGTGGTGGTCCCGTGGGGTCCTGAGCATTGAAGAACAGGGTGAGCGTATGCCGAGAAACAGATGGACCACAGTCTGTAATTACAGAACTCCAACATGCTCCTGTATGGTGAGTGGAGAAATATCAGGCATCAGCACATGTGATTGGTCACAGTGCACAGTGCTCTGGTTAAACGCTTACATCTGCATACTGCACCAGTCAGCTGTATCAGTATTGCAAAAGCCAATATCACAGTAATAATTAACACATAAAATATTGTGCAGCCAAACCATTCCATGGGAAAAAACGCAGCAAAGACAAATACAAGCGAAATACAGGCTGGCATGTGCTCATATCATGTAGCAAAGCTGTATCGCGTGGCCTAAAACGGTCATCAGATCTTGCAGTGTGCAGTTTAGTGGCGAAATAAATCCAATACTGCCTACCCAGTAAACAGCAAACACACACCAGCACAACATTGCCCTAATATTTATCAGCAGGAATCATTCAGAAAAGGGTGACCTCCAGGCTAAGGTCAGAGCAGGCTAGTAGGTGGATGGGGACGCCATATATGCACTTTTGGTCTAAATGAAATTCAGCACAAATTCACCATCTGGAGCTAAATAATGCAGTTGACAAGGTCAGGTTTGTGAAACATGATACAGTCCCAGCAAGCGTATGCAAGACGCCGTGATAAAACATCGTCTAATGCCATGTGGTGTGAGCCACATTTAGCGCTGTAGCACAACTGAAACAGCCTTTACTTCTCTCAATCTATTCTCTTTATCAGCTTCTGAGACAGTTTGCAAACAGCCCACAAGGTTTGTTCCGATATGTTTGGGGAAAATTCACATTTTAGATTTTAGCAGATAAGAAAAGCCATCAGGGACTCGTGGTCCTGCCTGGTCATGAGCCACAGAAACAGACTTCGATTACTAGACAGAGATTTAGATGACGGATCTTGTCTGAACTAAAGGTTGGAGATCCAGTATAAACTAACATTGCAATACTAGACAGTCATTGAAAAGTCATTAAAGTTGCATACAGTTAAATCTGAGCATCCTCAAATCCCACTGGTGACTGTTTTGTTGTACATCAGTTTCATTTTTGCTGTATATAAATGATTGTACCGTGCTGCTCAATCCAATAAGTGCAAACAAGCCCCTTTCATGTGGGCATTGTGAAAAACAGCACTAGGTTAGACTACGCAGTGGAATAAACTAGCCAATAGAAGCAGAACTTGTCATTTTTCCCCACAAGCCCCTCATAAAAAAACAGAAGGGTTATGTGGCAAAATAACAGGGTGGTAAATAGGTTGGTAAAACCCCATCTTGGATCAACCAAAGTCATATACACTAGAAGAATATAAACTATTTATGCACCAAGCTAACTTACAATCCTGAATGAATGCTTTGCATATGTATGATTCTGACACTGTGTACATTTCCATAGTATAGTGCAGTTGGTGATATTTATAAATAGAATATTATACAGAAACTAAAATGTAAAGGTCTTCCTAAAAGCTTAAAAAGCTTAACAGTTATTAATGAGGTCTACATTAGGTCGACTTTTTTTGTATTATTGTAACCGGTAAGTCCTTCTGTCTTCTTTACAATCTCACCTCTGAATACATGTGGGACCTCATTTTCTATTATGACTACTTAGATCACAGTGTGCTGGCTTCTTACTAATTCTCAGAATTCAGAAGGCTTTAGCAAGGGGAAGAGCTTTTTCTTATATAGCCCTCAAACTCATTACCTTATCATCCCAGATAATGTTCAGGACTCTAAGTCCAGGCTAAAAACTCACGTGTTAGCTTTAGCTTTAGGTAATTAATGTTTCCCTTCAGATAAAGGTTTGTGATCAAGGGGTTCATGGACAATGGATGAATTGTGGTAACCTGTAATGTTGGTGCAGCAGTCATCCCACTGCTTGCTAGTGTTTCAGGGTGCACCAATGTCTGTGTTACCTTCTGGCTCTCCTGTTTTACTTATGCTGTACTAGTCAGATTTGCTTTAGCCACAACGTTCATATTATCTGTCCTCCATGAATCCAATCAGAACCAATTCCACCTCTTTACCTTTTTCTGAGCTAATGACTGCTGACCTGTCTGGGCTGACACCAATGAAAGACTGACTGTCATGATCATCTGCTACCTGCGTCAGATCAGCTGCCCACCCTGCAACTAGTTGCCCACCCTCCATTATGGACTATGCTGAAGTAAACATGGACTCTAAATATTTGCTACTATTATTATCACTATTACCACCATTAACCATCATCATAACTCGTTATTCTTAACGTTATTTACTATGATCATATTAGTTAGTATTAGTATTGTATTATAAATACTTTGTTCTCCAGGAGATAAAACAGAACTATATGATGTTGCAGACATCTTTCAAATATTAAGCACAACTAATGTTCAGATCTTTCGTGATGATGATCGGTGGTAGTATCTATAATAAAGGTCTCTAGATAAGTCCGGCTTTCTTCTCACAGTCGGGGAAGGCCAGCTCATTAAACGGCTATTAATTACACTGATGATGGTTGTGAAATTGGTCAGTGGTAATCAAATGTGATGTATTCGGCCGCACGGATCTCCAACCCCATCTATTTCACAAAGGTTAAGTGGCGTTACTAGTCAGTAATTGATTACAAAATTGCAAATATAAACATTAGAAATTAGGAAAAGTGCTTTTGCACTCCACAGTAGACTAATTTATGTGGTGTTCAATTATCCAGAATTTCACAGTTTTCAATGCATGCAGCCTCCCTCTGTAATGTCTTCCTAAACCTCCCACAGCTTCAGACACACTATACAGACGTGGTCTAGACAGTTACACGTGGTAACTGTCTCCACTGTCCCTGAAGGCTTTCTACTAGATTTTGGGGCATTGCACTTAGCAAGGTCAGGGATTATGATTGTAGATGATCACCACCCCACCTCATCCAAACTCTCCAATTCATCCCAAAAGTATTGGATGGGGCACCATCCATCATTCCAGAGAAAGCAGTTAGTTTCACTGCTCTAAAGCTCAATACTGGGAGGCTTTATAACCCTCTACTCCACGCCTGGCATTAGGCAGCATGGTGTCAATAGGTTCATGTTTATCTCCTCCAGAGTGTCCTATTCTACTGGTAGAACTTATTTAATAGGACTAGACAAGCTCTGTGCGGGTGTGCATTTGCACATCTGTGTCAGCAATGGGTGCAACATAAAGCAGAAGAATGCATTCATTAGGAGGGGTGTCCACAAACATTTGGATGTATAGTGGAAGTATGCATCAGGCCTCTCTTTATTTATAAATAATAATCATTTATAAAGTTATAGTATTGCTCTGTGAGTCACTCTGCCATGTCTCTCACATGCATTCATTATGTGTACACTTTAGAGTAAAAAAAAAAAAAAAAGAGTTCTTTGAGAGATGCAGTCCTTCTTCATGGAACCAAAAATGGCTCTTCCATGGCCTCGCTCAAAAAACCCTTCACAGTACCCTCAGTCTTAAGACTCCAGGGAGTCTGATACAGCTTTTAATGTGATCGTGAAGTCATTTGTTATTTGCATTCATAATAATTCCACTTGATCATGAACTGCACTCCAGCTATTCATATTTATCAGCCTTGGTCTTTTATTTTTCCCTTTCAAGCCCCTCTTGCGCTGCCTTTAAATCCAGAATTCAGCATTAAAATAGATGTGGAAGACAGCGAGGGCAGACTCCAGAGGCAGAAAATGTTTCAGAAGACAACAGCCTTACGACTTTTCTCTTGGTGTAGTTTAAATATTTAGCAACCCAAATGGATCCAGTTAGCAGAGCCTCTCCTAACACAAATGCTCCTATGAGGCTTGCCATCAGAACTTCACTGGGGGTTGTCTAAAGTCCCGGGTCTGCAAATAGATTAATGAAAGAACTTTATGAATTTAAGGGTCTGAGATGTCTGTGGGGGAAAAGGCTCTAGAATAACAAACGCAGCACATTTTTTTCTATTTGGGTTTGGACAAAAGTGTTGTATTTCATTACAGGTGAGGAATTTCAGACTCATCCCCAAGGCCTAGAGGCAACCCCACTGTAGCTCAGGATTTTCTCCTGTGCTAAATTTCAGGGTTCGTATTTATTAAGTGTTGATCTAGGATCAGATTCCTCTTTTATTTATGACGAACTTAGTGACGGTAACAGATCTAAGTTCAGCCATCGTACTTTGAAAAGCTTTAAGAATACAAACCATGACTAGAGCTTTAACCAGGCCAGGGATTTTGTTCTAAACCTGAATACATCCCGAGAACTTTCCGTCCAAGGCCGACCCGACCCAACCCAACCCACCTGTTTAGCTTTATGGGATAAAGAGAGTTTGGAATATGATTACATAAAAAGGAAATTATGACTGCTTTACTTCATAAACACTCGCAAATAGAATTGTAGAATACGGGCCCTTTCATTAAATTAATGAAAGTAGAGGAATGTCTAAAACAGAGGGAAATGTTGGGTAAATCCTATTAAAAGTGGGACTGAGAGAAGGCCGACTTAACTCAACCCACATAATGTGCTGAATAAAGCCAGTGTAGTGACAATAATAACCTTCAACAGATCATTGATTATTAATAATATGATCAGCAAGTCAACTCATAAGCTTTATTCTAGTTTAACCTGTTCCATTCGAAATAAATCATGTTAGATTTAATAGATAGCACACATTAATAAGGTATTTGGGCCCGACAAATATAAACAGCTTTTTGGTGACACCAAACTGTTTTTTCCTGATTTTTTTCTGAAGTTTTCTGCAAATTAATTTTCCCACAAGCACTGATCTCCAGCATGCTTCATTCAATAACCCATACCATGGAACTGCCTGGTCTCAGGACTTCATACATACAATCATACATATACAACCATTTCAGGACTCGCACAAAATTACTGACGCAACCCAAACACACAGGAATCAAATGATTTGAACACACAGAGTTACAAAGCCACCAGTCAAAGTCAATTACCTGAACCTCCACCTCAACCTATTACACCTCAACCTCAACCTAATCCTAATCTAACACACCTCTACCTCAACCTAAACTACTAAACCTAACCTAATCCTAATCTAATACACCTCCACCTCAACCTAAACTACTAAACCTAACCTAATCCTAATCTAATACACCTCCACCTCAACCTAAACTACTAAACCTAACCTAATACACCTCCACCTCAACCTAATCTAATACACCTCCACCTCAACCTATTACACCTCAACCTAATCCAATACACCTCCACCTCAACCTAAACTACTAAACCTAACCTAATACACCTCCACCACAACCTCAACCTAATCCTAATCTAATACACCTCCACCTCAACCTAAACTATTAAACCTTGACCTTAACCTAAACCTGACCTACAACACCTCACCCCAAACCTAAACATAACCTACTAAACCTAAGCCTCAACTTAATCTACTACACTTCAACCTAAACTTAACCTACTACACCTCACCCCAAACCTAAACATAAGCTACTAAACCTAAACCTAACCCTAACCCTCAAACTAACCTACTACACTTAAACATAATTCTAACCTAAACATAGGCTACACTTACTAACCTAACCCCTAACCTTTAACCCAAACCCCACACCCACATTTCAGAATGTAAAGTCTTACAGTGTCTGCAGGAGTTCATGAAGGTCTGTTTCAGAAGCTCCACATCAGAGGAAAGCAGAGGGCTGTGCCACCACTGTTCTCTCAAATCTTCTTCCAGTACCTGCCAGGCTGGGTTGTGAGCATTTGACAAAACAGTGCCACCAGTGGACGGGAGCTCCTTGCGCTCCTTTCTCTCTTGGTGTAATACTTGTTAACTTAAGTGCCCCCCAAGAAATTCGTAACATTTGAACGAACATATTCATGTATATGAATTCATACAATATGTATGAATTCATATACATGAATATGTTTGTTCAAATGTTATGAATTTCTTGGAAAGTACACTAAACAATAAATGGAATAAAAAATAATACACTAAAAAGTACTAAAGGTAGTGAAGAGATGAGGAGGCTAAGAAAAATGTTACATACTTGTAGAGTTATGAATATTACACATCCATATGTAGCCTGAGTAGACTTGTATAAGTTACAGATGATACACACATATAGTTTTGATGGACCTGAGTCTTCTACCTGAGGGGAGCATCTGGAAGATGTGCCCAGCTGGAATTTTCCCAGAGCGCTTCCTCACCCTGCTGGTGTAGATCTCCTGAAGCGTTGGCAGATTACATCCAGTGACCCTCCTCTGCTGTCCTGATGATGCACTGGAGTTTGGCTCGGTGGAGGAACCAAACCAGATGGTTATAGATGATGTGAGGATGGACTCGATGACCGGTGTGTAGAATCAGATCATCAGGGTCTGCGGCAGGTTGAATTTCTCAAGAAGAACATTCATTGCTGTGCTTTCCTGGAAACGGAGATTGTGTTCATCTCCCACTTCAGGTCGCTGGATATGATGGTGCCCAGGAACGGGTTGACTCCACAGTAGAAACTGTAAAGCCACTGATGTAGAGGGAGGGGGGGGGCAGCCTATACATGAAAACTAATTTGCAAAATCAGCCTGAATTGTTTTTGTAATGTCATAAAAACCAAGCCATTTACATATATCCACATATTCAGCTCTGTTCCTCCATGTTGTTCAGGTCAAGTGTCAAGAGCTTATGGACATGTACATATATCAGTCTTAAAGGCCCAGTAGCAAAATCAGCATGTTTAGCTCTAAGAGATAAAGAGAGGTTGGAATATGGATACATAAAAAGGAAATTATGACTGCTTTGCTTCATAAATTCTCCAACTACCTTGGAGAGAGAAATCCACAGGAATGGCAGAATACGGGCCCTTTCAATAAAGTAATGAAAGTGAAGGGAGAGTCTAAAGCAGGGGGAAATGTCTTAATAAAATCTTAATCTTAATAAAAGTGGGGCTTGAACTGAGGGAACCTGAACAGGGACTTTGAACAAAGCCACAGACCAACAAAGGGGTAAAAAATGGTATCCACACATGCAGCAGTCAGGCCTCATCAGGTTAAGATGCTATATTTCAAGCTGTAACTCTGATCCCCAATTTAACCCATCAAAGTCTGAGAATGAGTCTCCTGTGACTCATTCCCTCAAGCCAAATCGAGAGTCTGAGGGACCTTTGGTGGAAAAGTCATTTGGAAAATGAAACTCACCATTACCATGCCTTCTGTATCCTTCACAAGACTTCCAGGTCACACTACTGAGCAATGCCCTGGACCCTGTGCCCCACCTCTGTACCAGTTGAGATGCCTTTCTGTACTCTTGTCCTTCAGAAGGTTTCCAGTCAGACTGGTGGATGATACCTTGGACTGCACTCTTAACCTCAGTCCAGGGTGAGATACCTTGGCAGAAAATGTCCGGTCACGCTGGTGGACAGTGTCCTGGTCCCTGTGCCCCACCTTTGTCTGGGCTGTCCTGTGTCCATACACCATCTGCACCCCATGCCAAACCTAGTGCAGAGCTTTAGGCCTCGGGAGAATGGGTCAACCCAGCAAGGGCAGTGCACACATTCCGGATGCACGAGTGTCATTTATCACCGCTGACGTGCTCGCTTCCCTGCGCCCGCTCGGCTTTATTGCTGCCACTTTTTTTCCCACAGCCCTTCAAAATAATGTGCTCTCCAGTCCTCACTGGAAATTCTCTGAGGGTAGCTGGATGGAAGGGTGCCACCGAACGACCAAGGTGACATAGTTCGGCCTGCTTCACGTTAACTTTGGGTATGTGACTTGGGGGTGGCATGTGGAATATGTGGAATAAGCAACACCGACACAAAAAGAAGACAGAAGAAGGACGTTCTGAGAGAGCGAGAAGCTTCTGTCACCACCGCCGAGTCGAAGTATTTGCCTGAACAGCCGTGGCTTCTGGAGTTGTCTTGGTCAGGTTGACTAATGTGAGATCTAACGTGTGATAAATTAGCCACCAAACGCTTATGAACCTCATTAGCATCCTGATGATGCTGGTTAGATAAGTAATGATGAGAACCTCCACAGGGGTGATGGACCGAAGGAATGCTGATGATTATAAAATCATGGAACACCTTAATGCTTATTGTAATTCCCTCTTTTCCCCTACAGGATCTGTCAGTTTTCCAATCAATATTTAATATCTCGGAATCAATGCTTGCTGTTTTGCCGTCCTTGCACTTGATTTGATTTGAGGATGTGTATAATAACAATTCTGAGCAAAGGCCTTCAAAAATAATCCATAAGAACTTGCCGGTGGACTATTTGCCATCTAACTCACCAAACATGAAGGTATTACCTTATTATAGAGGTGTGCTCAGCATTAAATGACAACTGTGAACACTGTGGACTACTGTGGCCCTTATTCGCTAACCGCTCTTAGGAAGCACCTTCTTAAATCCTAATTTTTATGTTTTTATGAAGATCCTAACATTCACCAAGTTTCTAATTTGGGATTCGTTAAATAGGATCCATCCCTATAAGAGCAGGGCTGTGAACAATTCTCCGGTTTAAAAACACACCATGAATCTGATGACTTTTCTCAAGAACATCTTTAAGAAAATGCCAAGGATGATATTGGTGAAGGAGGCCCATTGTTCGAAGAGAGAAGGTAGAAAGGTGAGGAAGAAAGCTAAGAACACAACTGAAGAGTTAAGATGGACAAAAAATAAAAAATAAAAAACACACGCACAATTATTTAAAAAAGAAAAACTGTAAGGAGGGTGAATGTGCTTACGTCTGTCGGAGTGTGACTTTGGAGAGTCCCCCTCTTGCCCTGATCTCCCCTCCCGTCCCTACCGGTAGCCCATCTCCCTCCCACAGCCTCATTCTCTCCAGATGAGAAGGATTCGGTGACACTTTATTTAGCGTCCATGCCTGTCCCTTCCTGTGCTCCCGTGCTGATGAGGGAGGTAAACCTAGTGAGATGATATTTTATTTTCCAGAGCAAGGTCATATTTATTATTTATCTTGAAAAACAGAGCTGCTTCCACTGCTATTTTGCCAACTCAGATTCGAATGGAGGGCTTTTGGACTTTTCCCATCGGGTCATATTATATATATATATATATATATATATATATATATATATATATATATATATATATATATATATATATATATTATTCCCCTTTTTCTCAGGAGGGACAAGTTTGAGAAAGGCGGGTGACTAATTAGTACACTAATTATTAACACAGGATTGAAATGATGTCGTTTGAGTCCATATTAACAATTACATGCAGTTCATAGTCTCAGTCTTGACAGTGTGGCCCATAAATTGCTAACTTTGAACTCCCAAATATGAATAACTAAACATTAAATGAGTTTACAATGCTAACTTTATATTTTAGAGGTCAGTGCAAATTGTATTTTGGAGGAAGTCTATAATATTCTCAGTGGTGCTTCTATAATGATCCCTTTTCCACTGATGGTTGAGCAGGGCTGGCATATTGTGCACTGATTAAGCCACAGTCTGCATGTAACTGCAGCTATACACTCTTAAAAATAACAGTGCTACAAAAGGTTATTCGTAAGAACCTTATTTTTATGAAAGAGAGAACTGTGTAAAGAACATTTTAAAGGTTTGAAGAAGTCTTACCAAATGAACAGTTTTTCTTACAGCTCTTTTACAAAGAACGGTTCTTAATGGGACCAAAAATGTTTCTTTTTCGGTCGCTCAAAGCACCTTTATTTTTAAGACTGTATAGTAAGTGTTTCTAATTAAATGGCCAAAGCATTTTAGGATTTCATATGGTCATTCTGTTATTTTGCTCAAGCACATCAGGATCGGAAATTAAATGTTTAATATCCACTGAAATTTGATGATGTTCATTGGATGAATTGGCAATAAACCAGTGTGAGCATTTCAATTTCTCATTGGTGAAACTGTGTTGTATTTTAAGGAACACAAATTAGGGGTTAATTAAAGACTTTTTGCTCAATAAATGTATTTATTACTCCTGCATTTAGATTCATTTATTAGCCTTTATTAATCCATAACTGGATGTCTGTTACTAATAATGTAATTATTGGCTGTACAAATGCAGTACACCACCCTGTTGTCCAAAAATTATTGAGCATTAATTATTGCCTAAATGTGTGTTGTAAGTAGTACATTTGATGAGGTGATTTCTGCTTTTACAAACCAAACATGTAGGACTCAATTCATATTCACTGTTATTTAAAACCATTTTAGTTAGCACAGCATTCATTAGAAGATTTTGTATTTTTATTATACCTGTATTTATTTAAAATGGAAATAATAAATGGAATAAAATATTTCACTCAATTCATTATTTCATTTTCCTTCTCACTTTGGTACTAGATTTCAATTTAATTGTATTGCTTTTTATTTAAATGTAAAATGTTTCTCGTAATGATGTTTTTTGCATGCATGTCTTTGATGTTTCATTAAATTTGGCTAATGCATTTCGAGATGGATTTTTAGGTATGAAAGGTGCTATGAAAAAGGTTATTTTTATTATTATAGTATAAAAATGTGGAACACTTACAAAATGTAGAGTTTATTTTCTTCCATTTTTGTCGGTTTTAGGATGCTTTAGAAAAACGCAATATCCAGAGAGAGAATTTGATCCAGCTCCTCCCCAATCGTGTTTTCATTGGCTTGAAGAAGCAAGTGTTATATTAAGTACAGCATTAAAACGTACATCATTTTCTCTTTCTGGGGTGGGGGGGGGGGGGGGGGGGAAGTACAGGTTGGGAAATTGGCAGTCCAAATTGGGGAGAAAATAGTTTTTTGCAGAATTGGAAAAACATAACCTGGTCTAATGATTGAATGACTGATTGCTTGCAAGTATGAATGACTGGCGGTTGGATTTGTCTGAATATAGGTGGTAGCAACTAGTTATGTACTAAGTTACATAAAGATATTCCTGATATTCCTTGTTGTTGTCTAGACTGTGAAGTAGATAGCTGCCTACCTTACACTGAAATCCAATGCTATTGTTTCTGGGTGCTAATGCTATTCACACGAAGTAAAAGATATCAGGATTTGTAATGTCTCAAACATGGCCATGACCAGCCTTTAACAATTCAGCAGTTAAATCCATACACATTGCTGCAAACGCATCAATAGGCTTCTATTCTGTGAAATTGTCCCCATGAACCATCGATTTTGCACATTTTGTAGCACGGGGAATGGATGATCCACTCCCCTAGTATTTAGATAAGGTTTAAAGATAAGGTCTTAGAGGTTTAAAGTTTTAAATTAGGTCATGGAGGTCTAATAGCAGGCCTGTCAGTAAGACTAACCACAACCTCACAGCTGGCTGACTTGAGAGTTTGAAAATTACCACTTCTGAGTGAGAACAGTGGATCATTTCACATGTAGATTATTTCTGAAGTAGGGTACTTAAATATTCATTAGTTTTTCAGTGCTCTTTCCACCACTGGATACTTTTACTGATGGATCAATGAGATGGCACAAAACTGTGAGTCTGCGGTCTGTGAATTTGTGCCGGAAAAGTGCAATTTAACTGTAAAATAAACTTGTTTTATTAAACCATGTACTGTAGTTAGATACACAGACACCTTGTGGATGTGAAATGGCATGTAACTCAAAATAATAGAGTTGTCCTCGTATTAAAATGCTTACATAGACCAAACGTTCCCAAAACAAATCTTCCACTTCGGGATAAGATATGGCACTGTAGGTCTGTGTCAGCTTTGACAAATAGTATGTGAGCTAATAGTGGCCCACATATGCTAATGTGGCCCACATGTCCAAACGCATTGTTGTGCACATCAATCACAGTGACAAAATCAGCACACCAGTCTTTCAACTTCAACTAAAATTCGAACCCACTGAACGGTCAAACTGAAGAAATTATACCACACTCTAATGTTTCCAAAGTTCTTACTGAGTAGACATTGACCAAGAACTGTAATAGGAAGACCTTTACATCTGCACATTATCCAATCATGTGTCAGAGCAGCAATGCGGTCCAGAACTTCATGTAGATATGACCCAGCAGCTTCAGCTGCACGTTCACTTCAACCATCAGAATAGGGACGAAACGTTGCCTCACTGATTTTGGGTGCAGCCTGATTGTTGGTGTCAGAAGGGCTCGCTTCAGTATTTCTAGAACTTCTACTACTAAACTCCAGGGATTTCCACCACAACAGTCTCTAGAGTTTAATGGTGTCATAAAGAACAAACTTGCTCATAAAGATGGAAACTTGCTTTGTTGGTGATAAAGCTCAAGAAGTCAACCATTCCAAAACTTTGAGGCAAATGGGCCACAACAATATATTTAAAATGGTTCTACATCCCACCAAAATGTCTTTACCATACCAAGTCAAACTGTCCCTATTTCAGTTCTACATACAGCCCTTTTTGCTTTAAGTGTGCAGAAGACTTTCTGTCTTGTCCATGAATTATGCAGAAATGTTGAAAAACGAGTGAATTCTCCTTTAAGATTCAGGAAGAAGATGATTACAGATAGTCGTTCCAGAACATTGAAAATAAATATCAGCCTCACAGCTGTCCTGAACCACTCACATTTTAGCAAAAAGGCCAATTTATAGTGTCCAGCTTATCCTCATTACTAGAAAAATATGTCTTGCAGCAAAGAATCGTGGCTAATAAGCTGCCAGTCCACTTACTTTGTTGATGAACAGCAGAAGGGACACATAAAAAATATAAACTACAATGAGAAAAAGCCATTCTCTGCATGTTTGATTGGGATATTACAGCAGTCTGACCTCTTTTATTCTGCAAATTCAGCCAGTCTGATAAATACTGATCTGATCAGGGCCAGGAGATCAGGATTGGGGCTGATCCAGGCATATTTTTAAGGACTGGGTATCTGCTTTTGTAAGTTCCAGTTCAGATACTTATTTTTTACTGCTGTGTTCAAGCAGAGCGCCCTCTGGTGTCCTCTAGGCTCCAATGACAGACATTATTCCCAGTCTGCAGCAGTGATGAGTGTTCTCAGAAAGAGAACAGAACAGTGTTACAGTGGAGCATGAAAACTTTAATGGTTCTAGTGCTTTGACGTTGTGACTGATGACTGATTTTGGCCGATTTTCTGTCATTTTTGCCCAATCTGCTAAACTTTGTGAGGACCACACACCCTCATCATGTCTTTACTCTTAAATTACGGCTGATAAGGATGAAAATTACCATGAGAATGCTGTATTTCACCAGCCAGAGTACTGCAAGGAGAGTCAGACTGGATTATAAGATATTAAACACTATAAAGCAAAAGTCTTTACTAAACTAAATCAGTCCAGAATGTCTAATTATAGAAACTGATATTAAAAATAAAGGGATTTTACAGAACTGATTAATCAGCAGCTCATCTGATCTAAACTGTGTGGCTGGATAATATGGTCAAACACAAAGATCGGATCAGAATCAGACCTCACTACTTACTTTCACTCTATGGCTTTAGTTCATTTAACATTTGTGTTTGTACAGTGTTGGTGCGTGTGTGTGTGTGTGTGTGTGAGAATGTGAGAAAGATGGAGCCTCTTGGACTGACGGCACGGCCGCTCTTATCAAAGTGAGCAGGCGGCATGCTGCACAGATCCTTGTCAGCAAGGCTTTCAGTCAGAGCACGACAAGACAGGCGAGAGAGGAGCTCTCCCAGGACCACACACACACACACACACACACACACACACACACACACACACACACACACACACACACCACCTTACACCTCTATCTCTCTCTCTCGTCTCTTGTTTTACTCACCCACTCCAGCTCCTCAGTCCCACTGCGTCCCCCACCAGCTCCCAGCCCAATGTCACTCGTCTCATTGTCATTTCCTGTCAACCAACCTCAGCAGCACAGTACACTGTGTATCAGTGATATGCTAACGTTGGCAATGTTTGGCCCAGCATTTAACCTGAGGAGATGAACGTATGCAGACACTGTACATACTCATTGGGACTCATTGGGACCGCACTGTGGTGAAATATCACATGTATGTGTATAGGGTTACATACCAAGTTCAATAAAAATATCAACTGTTAGAATAAAGACAGACTTTGAGGAACCCCAGATGATAGGTCACTTTAAGGCCTATAGCTTTTTCTGGAAACCTCCAAAGGTGCTTGAGGGCTTATTCCAAAGAACATGGTTCCTTCAGAAACCTGGAGATGAAGTAATGTGACTGACGGAACCCAGTAATGTATCCAGTGGACGAGAAGAGTTCCTCCAGTACAAACCCAGGGATTTAGCTGGACGTTGATTCAAGAACCTGGTGATTATGAACAGGTCCCACATAATAGGGTTATTGGAGAAATTCTTCATAATCAACAAGCTCTTGCATGAACCCAGTGATGTAGTTGAAGGTTCCTACAAAGGCTGGTTAATTATTAAGCATTCCTGCAAGAGCTTGCTGAATATAAAGAGTTCCTACATATTATGTTACTTGAGAAAGTCTTGATAATCAAGAGGAACCCAGGAACCCAGTGATGTAGTTGGATGTTTCTGCAAAAGCTTGGTGATTATGAACAGGCCCCACATAATAGAGTTACTGGAGGAACTCTTCAACTCATCAATACGCTATTGCAGGAACCCAATGATTTAGTTGGAGGTTCCTGCAATGGCTTGTTGAGTAACTTGTTGAGTTTCTCCAGTAACTCTTATGTGGGAGTAATCTTTGAGAGACTTAGCTTAGTAAGTAGCTTATTAAATATTCAGTGTCACCTTTAGTTTAAACTCTATAAAAATAATCACTGCAGATTCATTGAGAATTTAACCAGCAATGAAAAGCTGAGTAATTTCACCGTATTGTACAGTAACATGTACAATACAAAAACATTTTGAAGATATTAGATGAAATGGCATATCAATACTGATGGGTATCAGTGCTGGAGAACTGTAGCCTAATTTATGTTGTCTTGAGAAGCAAATAAGATCACTTTAAACAGCTTGATTTGTAAAGCCTTAGACATTTTTTATAAATAATATTTAATGCTAAATATACATTATACAATATACATATTTGACAAAACTATTGGGACATCTGCTCATTCATCCTTTCTTCTGAAATAAAGGGTATAAAATCAGCAAGTTTAATCTGCTTTTGTTGGAGTACCTGCCTCTACTGTCCAGGGAAGAAGGCTTTATACTAAATTTTGGAGGAGCATTGCTGTGAGGATCTGATTGCATTAAAAGACAACAGTGTTAGTGTGGTTGAATGATCACCACCCCACCTCATCCCAAAAGTATTGGGTGGAGCTCAATGCTTGGGGGCTTTATACCCCTCTAGCCTACACCTGGCATCCAGAGAATCCTATTTTATTGCCAGTACCTCTCTACAGGGTCGAGACAAGATGTGTGTGCGCATTTGCACATCTGTGTCAGCAATGGATGCAACTTAACGTAACTCAGTGCATTCATTAGAAGGGGTGTCCACAAACATTTGGGTGAACAGTGCATCAGCTTTGAATTTTGGTCACGTTGGAAATGTGAGGTCTTCTAGATGTGAAATTCAGCAGAACTTCATTCTCAGTGTTGTTCAGCTTTTGCAGGCTCACTTTAGAATCTGGACAGGTCTCATGAACATACTGGGAGTATTTTACGTATTTATGAGCTTTTAGATCATGAAACATCGGTTCCACTCTTCTGATCTGTAGTGTAGCTTTCTGTCCTCGTTTCTTTTCTATGGAGGTGTTTCTGTGTCGGTGCTTTTTTTAGATCACTTGAGAATAAATTTCCTCTCTCAGACAAGCGTCTGGCTAAACGCTAGGTGTTGTGAGTGTGTGATGTGATGAGCGTTGGCATGCTTGGGACAGAGCGAGTCTCAGGTAATGTCCCACAGAGTCACAAGACAATGTGCAGGACGGGGGCTGTGTCGCAGTGCTAATGGACTGTAAAGGATTTCAGCCTGGGCACAGAGGACACACTGTTCCAACCAACCATACTCACACACACATACACACACACACACACACACACACACACACACACATATATATATATATATATATATGGCGTTCACTGCAGATGTGGTGTGATTCAGGGAATAAGAGCTCAAATGGGATGTGGGAAGATCATGTCTTGGGGTCACTGTGACTAGTGCAACTGTCACTACACGCATTACACACACACACACACACACACACACACACACACACACACACACACACACACACAAAAAAAATAAAATAATGACAGACAATGGATTTGGCATAGGGACATTAACTAGGGTGAGCAGAAAGTCCTCTTTTTTTCTGGACATCTTTTTGGATGTTGCCTCCATACATTCTGTGCATAGATTCTTACAGCTTTAAACTTGTCTGTTTAAACCCCACCTTCCCACAGCCACTATTGTTCTATATGTACCTACATCTACATCAGCCATTGGTTGAACTGCTTAAGATCCGCCTTGCCACGGCCACTATTGGTCTATATGTACCTAAATTTACATCAGCCATTGGTCGAACTGCTTAAGTCTCGCATTCTCACTGCCACTATTGGGCTACATTGCCATGCATCTACATCAACCATTGGTTGAACTGCTTAAGTCCTGCCTTCTCACCAACACTATTGGTCTACATGTACCTGCAGCTACATCAACCACTGGTCAAACTGCTTCTCACTACAGCCGATTAAACAGCCTAAAAATGCGGACATTTTTTAATTTTTTCTTTTTTATTTATTTGTTTTATTTATTTGTTTATTAATTTTTACTTATTCCATTTAACCACACAGTTAAAATGAAATGAGATGATTTAGTCATATAGGCTATTAGGTCTACGTATTAGATATTATATTAATGTTCATTATCATAGCTGCCTGATTTTAGTCCCTCCCACCCTCACATACACAGACTGCCACAGTCCTACAACTCTGGCCTACTTAAAGCCCCCTAACCACGACAGACACCTGCGTGTCCCCAGTATCCTTTTTTTGCAAAGTATATCATGACTGGTGTATCACAGTACTTCCGACCCTATGTTATATGCAGTAAAGTGACGGAATAAGATGAATCCAAAAAGCATCTCTTAAACATTTGATCAGCTTTCCTCAGCGTTTTCCTGCCTCTGAGAGGCTGTTGCCTAAGAAACACGCTTTGTTCAGTGTTCTTTAAAGGCAGTGTTCCCTTTGTCTTGCTTGAGCTGCATTTGAAATATTTTAGCAGTAGCCTGTTAGCGTATGAGGTTGGCTGAAAATGGACTCCTGTGTTTAGTAGTGGTTTTAAAGGTCACCTGTAGAGATGGCATCGAGATGACATCTGTGTGACTCATGGACTCATGGCTGGTTTACACATATTTCAAAAATATTGGGCTCGGTTGGGCTATTTATTGGCGTGTGCATAAAGGTGTCCAAGAATGCATTTAGTTTAAAATGTTCTTTAACGAACAGAGTAAGTAAGTATGAGAGTTTGAGTTGAAAAATGACCAGATGCTGTTTTTGAAGCTATTTACAACCCTGTTACACTGTTTTTCCTTTTACTTTGGGTTTGTGGGGAAAAGATGATAAGCTCTGCTCTCTGTGATGGCTCACAGCTCAATAGCATAGACTAGCCCATCTTAGCAAACCTATTCCTTAGTCTCACCAAATAGTGGTGCTGTTCTCTCTAGCTCCTCTCTGGCCAGTGAGTGGTTAGCTAGCTTATGGGATTGTACCCCAATTGTACCAGTTTCATGATGCTCTCTGGTCAGCCTAGCATTAGGTTTTTAGCTGCTCTTCCGGCGGCCGACACTTGGGCTACTTTGGCTTCCACAAGCCGCAGTGTGACTGACTGGATTGGCTGGCTTGCTCTAACCATCTGAGTACAGTAACTGGCTAACTTCACTGCCTTTCCTGGTCTGCCACAATTAGCTTTTGGTCTTTTTCACCATGCTTCCATAGCTGTTAAAATAGCTGTTGCATTTAGCCTCAAGTGACTTTTGCTAGTGGGCCAGGTGTGTGTAAATATGGGGGGCATAAAAAATAAAGTGAATCAAGACAGTTGGGTAACAGTTTGGGGGGTTTGGAATTGACTCGTTTTACTTAAAAGAGTTTTGCTTTTGAAAGAGGATACAGCAGTGTTCGAGGGTCACAGTTCGGAGTGGACCGAACTCTCATTATTCATGCCATTGTCAATATCAGAGATGAAGAGTGAGATATCTGAAAAAGTTTGCATATCAGATTTTGCATATTTTTCAGAGGTGTTTTTGCCCCACGACTGTTCTGAACAGATTGTAGTTCAGAAGACTATGGAAAGGTTCACACCGGTTCTCGCTGACCCCTGTACTTAGACAGACTAATTTACCGAGAGCTGTATAGGGCTGACCTCTGCAATTTACATTTGAAAACACAGTTATCAAAGTCATAACGGTGCGTAAGCCCATTTTCGTCTTTGTTTTTAAAGCAGCTTAATGCATTAGAGGTGCAATGACCTTCGTTACCTCACTGTGCTGCCGTTAAGCATCATAATGCATTATAATCAACGGTGCTATGAGAAAGAATCAGCCAATCTGAATAATGCTTTCATTGTGTTTTGGTCCCCATGAGCAATGTTAACAGGTAGTCAGGCATAATCAAATGCAATAACATGGCAGGTTTTGTATCAGGTTTCGTTTATTTAATCCTTTAAACCCTGTGTGTAGACCAACGCTTCAGTTCTTCACTTTCATAACTGAAATAACTACTTTACTGCCACAGTTAGCATTAGCTCCATGTGCTAAACTAAAGCAGTAGTTACTGATCAGTTCTTCACTTAATACTGTACAGAAACCTTGACTGACTCCTCCTTTAGTTTCTTTAAGTCATGTATATGAGGTGCAGGTTGACCTTTAGAGTCCTGTATTAAGAACAGAGCAAGTTTAGGTCTAGATTTTGACTTGAACCAGCGTCCCCAACCAGTTTCTTACAGACATCACTTCCATCGTCTTGTGCAGAGGATTAGTTTAGCAGAGGGACATTCTCAGTGATAACAAATGACAAATGTGTTTTAGTGGGCTGTACATTCTAGAAGACTGGATGTTTTAGTAATAGCCCTCTTAATCAGCCTGAGGGACCTCTGGCTTCATTTTCTTTCCTCATCTGCTAATGCATTCTCGGTGCAGATCCTTAAAAAGGGTATTTCAAGGGTTTGTTACTAAGAATAGTTCTGTATAGAACAATGATAACTGCAGAAGTGAAGCTCTTCTGTAGTGAAGCTCTTCTGTAGCTCCTCCAAATTGTCCATAGATTGAATAGCAGCGGTCAAAACCCCCTTTATTTTATTGAGCAGGAGCCTCTGTCTGGACAGTCATAGAGCTCATCTGGTTCAGCCCACAAAGGGCTTCCTAACTAGTTATTAATATGATTTGAAATTGTTTACGTACTGAATATAAAGCTCTAGATAAAATGAAGAGACCACCCTACATTAACAGTTTCTCTGGCTTAACTATTTAGAGGCAGTGTGTTTAGAGAAATTAACATTTGTGTTGTATTTTATAAACCACAAAGAACATTTACCCTAAATTCCAAATACAAATATTGCCATTTAGAGCATTTATTTGCAGAAATGGCAACTGCTCAAATAATGCAAAATTATTATAATAATTATAATGCAAATAAGTTATTATTACAATTTAAACAACACAGTACAAATTGAACTTTAAGAGCATTCACAAATCACTATGGTGAAAACCTTGACTGCCAATCACAGCTTTCATGTCTTGGCAGGCTCTTCACTAGTCTTTTACATTGCTTTTGGGTGACTTTATACCCTTTATAGTCTGTAAATTCAGCTAACTCAGCTTTGTTTGATGAAATTCCTGGAATAAAATGGCTGCCGTATGATGCAAATTTAAGAAAAACAATTAAGTGGTCTCTTATTTTTTTTCCAGAGCTGTATCTTGATGCAGCAAAGCATCCTCAGGTTGGTTGCCAGGAGGTTCCACAGTAAAACAAAAAAACAGGCACGTCTACTGAAAAGTCTTTAGTTGGTGTACACTGTAGGCCATTCTCAGAGAATCAGCTCACACACTGAAAAAAACATGGTGGAGGTAGCATCATGCTCTGGGACTGTTTTGCTGCCAGTGGAACTGATACATTAATAAAAAAAATGAAGAAAGAGTACCTCTGAATTCTTCAGCATAACCATCATACCATCAGCTGGCAGCTGAATCTAGGCTAGACAATGAAGCCAAATACACTTCAAGCGTGGTTGTGGAACGGACAGTCCCAAAGCCCCGACCTTACATATCTAACCAGAATTCTGCCCGAAGCTTGTTGAAGGCTACCAAAAGTAGTAAAGTCTGATCAAGACGCACCTTGCTAGGGGACATTCATGTCCATGGTGAGTATATGTAATCCTCTGACCACAACTGTAGAACCATTGCTTATTCCAACAACCCTTTTTATGAATGTAGTAAATTTTAGCTTAAATGAGAGGTAGAACTAGAAGACCATCAAAGCTTTGCGGGGTACTTTAGAGTGATTCATTCCTTTTCACCAGGCTGAGAAACAAGCTTGAAGATGGATGACTTTGACAGCGGAGAAGAACTCAGTATCTATTCATCATGACTTTGACTTCAAACCATGCAAAGAGAGCAAGCCAGTGGATTTGACGGAACTGTCAAAGATGCAGGACGATCATCGGCATGAAACTTTCACAAACAACAGAACACATCTTTAAAAGCACTGGAGTGCTCAGTATTGATGGTGTCTGTGGCAGATTGTTACTCCTTAGGTTTGAACCAGTAATGATACTTAATATTCTGTTAGGGCTTTGGCTGCATTTTGCCTGTTTTAATGTAGCGAAAATAGCAGTAGCCCTACTTTGCGTTGAACTCCGGCAGCCACATGCAAATGAGTTCAAAGAAGACCACCAGTAATAGCTTCTCAGAAGTTTTCTTTAGAAAAAAAAAGGTCCAGTTTTTACATTCCATTTTCTTCCATCAGGCAGATTTCCAGACACTGCGGTCAGGCTAGAGAACATCCTCTCTAGAGGGCTCGTCTTTCTTGTTTTTCTGCCATGGAAACGGTGTCTCCATGAGGACATGTCTGGACTGTCACCATGGCTGAGATATTTTCACCACACTGAAACTGCAACTGTCAAGTGAGGAAAGAGCTCAGTCTCGTTGTTTATTTAGAAACTGGTTAGGACTCTGAAACCAGGTTCTCAAAGATTAAATACCCAGGCCCTATTGTAGCATTCTAAGGCAAGCAGTCAATCACAGCTTGATTTAGGCCGTGTCAGTGTGTCTTTGCTATGGTAACAACGGGACAAGTACGCCTTGCGCTGCTCAAAAGTCATGTACTAAGTCTATTAATGAATCATGGGTGTGTTTTGGGCGTAATGTGCAATAAACCAATCAGTATATCACTCAGCATTCCCTTTAAGAGCCAGGTGCGGTCTGACTTTTGATTACAATGGAGCAACTACCTGGACGTGTCCAACGCTCCACACTGTGAAAGTACGTGAGCAGGTGAGGTGTTCTTGGAAGGACTTCTCTTGGAAAAGGAGACTCGTGACCACCATCTTTCAGTTGCAAAAATTAAACGTTTCATTCCAATCAAAAGTACAGTGTGGAGAGAGCCCGTCAATTCTCGGTGCCCCTCTGCTCTCTCTCCTTAGACAGAGGAACACCTCGCGTTTTATACTGTTCCCATATGCAGGATGTCAGTATCTTATCCATAAGGGATATAAATCAGTCCCCACCATTGTTTAACTTACGTAGTACACATGAAGTCACAGCTGGGCCCCTTAACATCCCTGTCACATACAATGAAAAGTATGTACAATCTAAACAACCTCCTATATTTGTTCAGTTCATGTACAGTTT
The DNA here is from genome assembly GCF_030463535.1 of Salminus brasiliensis. Taxonomy (NCBI): domain Eukaryota; kingdom Metazoa; phylum Chordata; class Actinopteri; order Characiformes; family Bryconidae; genus Salminus; species Salminus brasiliensis. The sequence goes on along the minus strand of NC_132901.1, from coordinate 20,474,007 downwards.
ACCAAATTAGGCCTGAGAATGGATCTCGCTCTCCTTTCCAAGTCTAACCCATGGGCCTATGTTATTCCTCAACTCCATTCCATTCCTTCAGGTCTGTGAACATGCAAATAGCATAGCTGCATAGCTAATGAATATACTACAGAGGTAATTTACGGGAACAGCAGGAATATATTGTTGATGTAAAAGTTTGTATAGCTGCCACCTGGCACACGCTGTGGGTTTGTGCACCGCTGCATGTCCATGTGTTGGGCTGCACGTGCCGGTGTTGACAAGTCACTGGCAAGATAGCAATGAGCGTCTGACTGTTGACGCCTGTCTAGGTTGTTTTCTGTCAGGTTGTGTTTTCCATTGCCAAGATAGCAATACACCACTGAACACACCTCATTTCGAGACCACCACACCCATCAGCGTAGATATATTCCCAAGCACCGTTGCTATGTAAACGACGCAGAAGGAAGGCTTGAGAATGGACTGCTGGTGGGGTGTAGTAAGATAGTAATAAGCATTGTGATGCATCTTGCGCAGGGTTTAAGATAGGGCCCTTTAAATCTCAGCAACTCTCTTTTAAATGGAATTCTTCTTCGGGGTATTCGCCAAAGACCCGCTGGGTGAATTTGACTACTTTAAGGGGAAAACGTTGATGTGCTACTCAGAGCATTGACTTCTGTAGCCTATTTGTATTCCAGATCACACTCTTTGTAGTCGAGACATAAATGTAGCATAGCTGCTGATGCATATATATATATAGACTCACTGGGGAATGCCTAGCTTACTTTGATAGATATTTTGGTCTCGTCAATAGAGAGCATGTCTAAGAGCCAGAAAACATTCATCTCCAAGACGTCTCACTTATTTCGTGTCCAGGCAATTTTTAGCATCCACGCTGATGAGATTATGAGGCTAATTCAGCACTGTGTAGCTTCTTGTTCTTGCAAATTCTTACCTTGATTTAACAAATCTGACAAATAAACTGGCAAAGGACAAGTAGAATATTTATGGAGATCGTTCTACAGAGTGCACTGACAATATGTAGGATAAGTGGTGCACCCCTGGAGACAAAATGAGGCATATGTAATGTGGATTAAAAGATGAGGAGCCAAAATACATGCCTGAGTTTGGTTGGTGCTCCAAGTGCAGGTTCATCAGGGGTTTCCAAGTCCATGTTTAGGGTCTAAAGTCAGCAGAAACACAAACTACTGGGTCATCCACATCAAGACAAACAGCGGTGCTACACATGGTAGAAATCTGGGATTAAATAAAAATCTAAGTATTGCCTTTTATGTTATCTACTAGTCTACTAGTTATTCAATACTTATCTGCTATAAGACATCTACTAGCAGTTACTGCATTATTAACTAACCATGTATTTAAGGTTATTTATCATAAGCAGATGTTAATGATCAGCGAGAAGAAGTGATTGCATTTGGGCATGCCAAAGGCCAAAGTGTGAAGGAAGTAGCCGAAATTGCAAATGTATGGATGCATATGGTCATACAGGTTTACCAGCAGTTGCAGAAATCCCAGTCAACAGAAAATTCTTGTTAGAATTTTGGCAGAAAGGCGAAACAGTATGTGAATGAAAATCACTCCTTTTAGCCAATCATTAACATTTGCTTCGCGACCCATTTTTCGCACATTCAACAACACACTCAATGCAATGTTATCTTCCACCTCTTCTCAGCCTATGAACCCTGTCACACTCCCCACAAGTATTTATAGCCTGATCATCCTTATGCAACGGCATCTGCAGGAGCCTGCAGTTACTACTACCTCAAACAATCTAGGTGACAAATTCATTTGTCTGGGGAGCTTATATACATTTAATTTATTCACCCATTCTTCCCTCCATCAGTAAAATGTTCCCTGTGCCAATTGGCTGCAACACAAGCCCAAAGCATGATCAATTCACCTCCATGCTTAACAGTTGGAGAGGTCTTCTTTTCATGGAATTCAGCACCTTTATCTGCAAAATCCCTTTGCCCAGTGTCCACAGGACTTGCTTCCAAAATGCATCAGGCTTGTTGAGATGTTCTGTTGAAACCACCTAATGCTAAACTCTGTTGTGAAATCTCAATATCTAGTCTTCTCCTGTTTTGCAGGCATCACTTACTTAGTGAAGCACATGCCTGCTGATAGTATAAGACTATGAAAGCCAACACATCTAGACATGCTTTTTCCCCAGGGCTGTGGCACTCATCAACTGCAAGACCTCTTACCGTGGCCCAGACCTCTACTTGTGCCGTCTAAAACACTAACCTCACAGCATTCAGTTCATTAGCAACTCAAATTACTTCTCATCAGAACATCCCATCCATTTTCACATTGTTTAAAAGTTTGAACAGTCTGTGTATTTGGACTTTAAGAGCATATGCCCATGTCCTCATCACTAAAAATACCCTCAAATCCCCCTACGAGCGCCTGAAAGCTAGCCGAGCGTCATCTAGCAGGAACAGAGGTGATAATACCAGACTGTGAATTAGTTTGAGCATTGGATGGGACTGTGATAGAGAGCTGCAACACAAATTAGAGTGTTCCGGAGCAAGGTCATATTTATTATTTATGCAGGGTTGGAGAAACAGGGCCACTGCGGCAGTTATTCCACTTTCTCCCTGGGTGCGCCCTCGTACGACACAACCTTTTCACTCGCCTGCATTCATAGAGATGTATATGGCCATGTATGACTGCCTACCTGTAGACGTTATATTCGGTTTCTAAAGGGAATTGGTACAGGTGTATTACATACAAGTGTGACACACTGACACCACTTCACGTTTGGACTGCCATGATTGTAGCTCTGTGACTAATGGTTATTTCTGTATTTGTTTAACCAATTAACTGTTATTCCTTTAATGGGGCAATCAAAAGACCACCTGAGATGGTCAGTCCTTATACCAGATAGTGAGACAGCTGGTCAGGCAGCTCTCTGTTGTTCCACTGTAGAAAAGAGTGAGGAGGGAACTTTGGCCTCTTCATCCTTGCTGTTGAGCTTCAGAGTGTGTATTATCAAGAATGTAGATATTTTACTGCAGGTTGCCAAATCATCAATATTAAACACAAAAGCAGGCCAGAAAAAAACTTACCACTCCAGAGTCTCACATTACACATATATCAAATTTGAAACATTTTTAGCCCAGCCTGTCTTGTTTAAACTATAAGCAGTGCTTATCGGCACAGATAAGCTTCTAGAGTGGTTGAAAAGGTGGAAAGCTAACCCAGATGACGGCTACAACCCCTTCAGCTAGCTAACCACACACACTGTGCCAACTGGACACTGAGAGGACCTCGAAAAGACAGCAACACTATCCAGCAAGACTCTGGAATAATTACAAGAAATATGCTGTTTTAATTTGTTCTTGATACAATTCTAGGCTGTGCTAGGCTATGCCAGGCTAGGCTACACAGCTGTGGGCCAGCAGCCATTAAAAGCAGAGCTATAAAAGAAAAATCTGTTTCATTCAGAGGTAAAATAACAGGGTGGTAAACAGGCTTGTTAAACCACATCTGAGCATTTTTCACCCCAACCAAAGTCACATGTTAACATTATTATTATTATATGAATACATTAACATTCATTTATAAGAAATACAGAGTTCTATTTTAATTTCATTAGTTCTCAGGATTTTCATTAGTTCTCAGTATTTTGGGACTCCAAAATGCATTTGGATAGTTGTCCCACAGGCTTGTAAAACTGTGTCCGTGCACGTTTAGCGCCAACCAAAGCCAAATCTGGTATCATACATAAAATGTAGAGAACACCGGCTGAAATGTACAATTACCTCTTGGCCACGAAATCGGCTTAGAAAGCGATCGGTGACATGGCATTGAGGGGAATGGAGTCCATTTGCATTGCTGTGCGTTTGGTAAGAGGTCTGACGAACACACAGGACTACTCTAAACAAGCACTTGCAACATGCAGCGAGATGCTAGCTAGTATATTAGTTAGGTAATGCTATCTGTCCAATGAACCAAAGGATAGGTGACTATTAGCCAACATAAAAGGGGGAAAATCGCTTGCTTTACCGATCAACTAATGAAATTTGCTGTTGGCACAATGGACACAGCAACAAAAACGAACATATGAATAAAGTTTATCGAGTACAGTCTTTTAGCAGCATGGTTAGAGGCTATTTTTCTACTTTTTATACACAATAACTACTAAAAATACTCATTCATTCATGCATTCAGACATATTAAAGTCAAGCACACTCAATGTCTCAGGCAACAAGTATATTTTTCTTATGGTGCAACAAAGCAATACAAGCAATACAGTCCTCCCCAGTGCTTCCGATAGTGTACTGCCGTCTTTCAGAATCACAGCGTGTAACATGAACATTACTGAGCAATACAGAGCTCATCTGTTTTTAAGTAAATGATGCGTTGACAACTAATCGACAAACTGTTGCAGCCCTACAAGACTGCTGTCTCTATCTCGCGCTCTCCCTCTCTCTCTATCCCTGTGTCTAGCTCACTCTCTGTCTAGCTGAATTCCACCCTTACCCGGCCACTGCTGGAGCTCAAGGCAGAGGGACACACCAACGCCGCTTTCTGTTTAGGGAAGGATCAGTGATTCCCCCCCCGCCCCCCCACACCAAGTGCTGTGAGGATCAGAGCTATTGATCGTCCCCCCCCTTGCCCAGCCCAGCCCTCTCTCCGCTTGAGCTGGCCAGGGAGGGAGCAAGGATAGAGGCAGCAGGCTGCACCTTTGTTGTCAGGGCTTTGTTTCCTCAAGGTCGTCCGGCTTGTGACTGAAATGCTGGCAGCAGTAGAGACAGCAGCCCAAGCCCAAACCTTGCCGACATGAAATACTAGCAGCATGCCGATAAGGAAGGAAATGAAAAAGCCCGGCACTTATTTGGCCTGCGCATCTTTTATAGCCTTCTAAAATACCTCCCCTCCCCACAGATAGAGCATGTAGATAAACAACAACAACAAAAGAAGAGTGTCTCCACAAAGTGCAAGGAGTCATGTCTCCTTACGGTGATCTATATTTTTGCCGGGGGGCGGACAAGAGTGAAACACGATGTGTTCGGAAAACTTGCTTCCGCTGTTTGTTATCCGTACGTGCGGAATATGTTGGAGGTTAATGTTGAAGCAATAACTTGCCAAATAAAAACCTAACAAACAAACAAACAAACAAACAAACAGTAATTTCTCCACAGATGGGTGCAGTCGATAAACCAAGACATGTTTAGTGTCTGAAGTTTTGTTTTTTGTTTTTTTCATGGGAGCTACACTTACTTTGAGTGCTGCCATAGAACCAGTTCTGGTTCCATAAAGAACCATGTTTCTAATAGATCTGAGTGAGTGTGAAGAACCGTTAAGTTCCTAATAACAATCTTTACATCATATCAAAATGTTTTAGATCTTTAACAGTTTATTTACACTTCCAAATGCCTATTACAATCATTGTTCTTTATGGAACCATGTCCGCCGCAATTGTCCAACGGAATAAGGCACCGTCACTATGAGGAGAGGTTTGCTGGTTTGAATCCTGGTCCCGAGGCCCAGAGAGAGTGCAATTGGCCTTGCTCTCTCGAGGGTGGGTAGATGATGTGCTCACCCCTCACATCACTTCACTGCGGTGCTGGCCATCACCTGCAGGCTGGCACATTGGAGCCGGGTATGCAGCACTTCCCTCCTGGCTTGTTAGTTACACCATGATTTTTATATTATGATTATGCTCAAAGTAGTTCATGGTTTGTTAATTTTTATCAATAATGTTTAAATAGTTCTGACCAGAGGAGGATGGGTCCCCTTGTGAGTCTTGGTTCCTCCCAAGGTTTCTTCCTCCAGCTCTGAGGGAGTTTTTCCTTGCCACTGTCGCCGTTGGCTGCTCACTGGGGGTTTTTGATCCTTCATGTCTTACGTCACTTCTTTTACTAATGACTAATTATGTAAAGCTGCTTTGTGACAACAACAGTTGTAAAAAGCTATACAAATAAATTTGACTTGACCAATTGCCCAGCAATTTTGCATCGGTGGTAGTTCGACAAATGGAGAGGGCGTGTGTTGGTCTTCACCCTCACCAGTGTTGAGGGCATTGGGGGCGATGGGGGGAGAGCATGTACGGGTTTGGTAATTGGCGGCCCAAATTGGGTAGGAAATGGGGGGGAAATTAAATAAGTGGTTCTTCTACTCAAGGCATCACTCAACAACCTTTTGAAGCACCTTCATTTTTAGGAGTGTACAAGTCAAATGAAGGTAAAATAGATCAGAAAGTCTGCAAAAATCACACACTTACCTCAAAACAGGGTGGAGTTGTTGAGGACTCTCTGACAGACATATAGATTGTATGAGACACTTGTATCTCCTGTTCAGTTGTCCAACAAGTTAAACTTCTCCATAGATCACTCTCCAGACTATGGAGGCTGAACCAAGCAAAGCTTCCTTGTATTTACACAAGCTTTCGTCATCCTTGTCCAGCTTCTGGACTTCCTGCAGAGTGCTTTCGATTCGATGCTTGTAGTTCACAGACTTGCTCTCCTTGTTCTCGCCAACAATGACTGCTAGCTGCCTCGGGGTGGGTTCATGCTCGGCCATGATCTACGTAGCAGCGTGGGCACTGCTGCACAGTAGGTTAGCGTGAGCTTCTCTGACTTTTCAGTGGTGCAAGGAGGGAGCAGCAAGTCAAGAGCATGGCACGTTATGTCAGTTAAAGTAAGGTGACCATCTGCTGGGCTAGGTCTCTTCTGGAAGAGGTTAGAAGACATATATGGTTCACTAATATCCAATGCAAGAAAAGAAGTAGTCTTGAAAGATCAGGAACAAGGGTTTAGAGACAGGGGCACTGCCAGGGATTTTGGGTCCTGTTACACTGGGCCCCATAACTAACAATTCTGCCAAAGTACTTAATGAATACATTTTTTTAGGGCATCTGAAAAGGGTTAGTCACAGGCACTTAGAATCGTCCTTGTGTTTAGTAATGTCTAAGCTTAGAGGCATCTTTGAATTTTTAGTCTATTCAAACTAGCTGAGGTTATTCTTGAGTAAATAAGAGCTGGATAAGAGCATCTGCTAAATGCCCTAAATGTAAATGTAAGGCGGAGTTGAGGTACCTTATGGCCTTCAAGAGAAATGGATGTTGGAGAGGTCTCTGTATAAGCAAGAGCATAAGGTTGCTTCCTTATCATTCCAAGTGTGTATACAGACAAGCTAAACTGCGCAGTGACCCCAGCTTTAATCTCCCCTCATTCTCTACTGTCTCAAGCAAGACAGAGAGGTTCCGCGGGAAACGCAATATCGCTTGCAAAACCATGGCCTACCACGGTCATCTCCTCCACTTATACAGCACGGCAGGGAGAATGAAGAAGCACTAGGTGTTGCTGTTACATCTTAATGCACTGAGGTGTGAGGGGAAGGCTTCAGTGGAAAGTCAAGCTCAAAGATATCTCTGGTGAACATTTACCCAGGTGGCTACCTCAGCAAATGCGGAAGAATGTATGCCATGCTTAATGACCGAAGCAATAGATCACTTGCACGATCAAAATCCTTTGACATGTTCAGCATAAATGGTCCCACAGCTCCTTACACAGGGAAATCTGCACTGAAGTAGCAGAAACAGCTGTCTGCAGATGGAGCTGTGAGTCTTCCTCTACCTACACTCTTGGAGTGCAATATGATGCCTAGTAACAGAGAGGAAATTCTCACTCTAGCAGATGCATAGAGCCTCTGTCACCGCAAGACAACAGCTAGTTAAAAGATCCACCTCTAGATTCAGAAGCTGAGATCTTGTTGTTGGGAAAGGACAAATCAGTGGTCACCATAATGCTGCTTACACCAAAAGGCTGGATGTTGGTTGGGTGTGTATCCCTCTGGGATGAGGCATTTGTTCTTGAAATTGGTACATTTACAGCCATATCAGAACCACCAAGGTTTGGCTTCCCTAATCAGCACCAACCTTTCAGCCATGTTCCCATTAAAAGCCATCCAGCCAAAAAACACGGCCATTCAGTTTTCAGTCAAACCAAAAAATGACTTGCAGCTTTTATGAAAAACATGCTGTTTCTCAGCACTATGGTGAAGGAATTCTCCTAAGATTTCTTACAAAACATCGGGGGGCACAACTACCATTTGACAAACCAAGAAAGCTCCAACCCAACAGCCGATAATCACCATGTGCCGGATTGAGCCTCTACATCCCACCCCTAAATGAAAACCTCTGTGTAGAACCCATTCAGAACCTTCTGGACAGCCACCATGCAGAACTTGTATCTCCTGTACAAAAAAGGCAAAGAGTGCTGGTCATTTCCCTTCATCTTAGAATACCACCCACAGAGCCCCCAAATATGTGAGGTCTTTGATTCCAGTTATAAGATTGAAGGATCCTCTCTTAGGGTGTTTCTGCACTGGCACTTGCTCTGCGAGTTCAGTACTGCCAAGCCTTGTCTGGGGTTTGCTTCATGCGGACCCTGGGGCAGTCTGATGCAGGTGTGCAGGCTCTCTGCTCTCTGTGCCATGTGTGGGGATGCATGATTGGTTCATTTTGTCATGTGACTGCTTCAACTTATATCCTGCATATAAAAACCTTTTCCTAAGAGAATAATGAAAGGCGATAAACTGCTGAAACTAGGTCCTACTGTTTGGCTTAACTGCATTCAGAAAAGTGACAGAATTGCACAATCAATCTATGGCTCATATCCATGGCTCTTCTGTGTGAAAGCACACAAAAAAGCCTGTCATGATGTGCTGCTCCATAGGCCAGATATGACCAACGGCCCACTGGGTGTCCTTGTGTGATTCAGAAGGAGTCTGGTCGCTTTTACAGCAAACATTCAACAAGTTCATCATTGTGTTGTATTGGGAGATGACTGTAGAGACGTTCAAGGTTTCCTATGGCATTGAGACTACAGCCAACACAAAGAGTATGACAGTCAGGGTTCATGTCACATGTACTTAGACATCCCACCCAGCAGAAACTCATTTCAGGGAGGATGAACCACCACCTTGCTATCCAGGTATCAAGCTAGTTTAAATAACATCCGCTATAACCTACCAACGAACTAATGGCCCATATTAAACCCAGCTCAGTGTTTTACAGTCATTTAACCACCATGGGCCAAATGAAGGCCACTGTTGCAAACAGTAAGTGCAGTAAGTAACTCAATTCACAGTTCCTATGGAATTCCTCTGTATGAAAGCAAACCAGTGATAATGAGTCCCTGTTCCAAAACAGCCCATAGTCTGTTCTGAGTGTGGACTTGTGTATTCGGGACAAGTGTGAAAAACCTAAGCAAAGAGTTTGCTGACTACAGTATGATGGATAGAGTTCATGCCAAATGTACTTAGACCTCCCATCCAGCAAAAAAGGTGGAGGTAGCACCACCATCACCGTGCTATCCAGCTAGTTTAAATACATTAGCTATAGCCTACCAATGAACTAAGGTCACCAGTTAAATCCAGCTCAACCCAGTGTTTTACAGTCATTTTACCTCCATGGGCCACAGAAAAGTCACTGTTGCAAACAGTGCAGTGAGTAACTCGGACATTATTCTTGCATTATTATGCAAGGGTACACTTTCGTGTAGTCTGGGGTGTTTTTTGGGCACTCTGCCACGGAGCTGCCGGACATTAACCTGAACTGACTGACAAAGAGAGATTGACTATAAATCCCACCCACAGAGAAAACTGAACTGGTCTGCTTAGCATTTGCACAATATTGAATATAATTTGCTAGGATCAGGGAGTCAGTTCTAATAGTCAGGAGACTCCTGGAACTTCTGGGAGAGGTGGGGCATTTGTGCACCGTGAGCCGAACCCCGGCAGCCCTGGAACTCAAGTACATTTGATGTAAGGTGGGGAATGACGTTTTCCAATACCAAAGCGAGGCACTGAAAACGACGACTTCTACTGTTCAGATCATCCCACATTGAGCTACTGCAGACCTCACCTTTGACTTGAATCTGCTGTTAATCTGAAGAGCCAGAATGAGGTTTTTGTCCAACGTATGCCTTAAAAGCATTTAGCCAGCTTGCAACCACCATACTGATGTGTCCATGACATTGTTGCACTCAGTATCTACGAATATTAAGGACAGAGTATTGACACTACACCCACTGCAACCAATATGTGAGTTATATAAGCAGTCCTACATTCTGCTATATAAATATAATACCCATGTCCATGTTCACTGCTTATTTGCCTGCACACACTCCATAAGTCCATTATACACACTGCGAATACTGACATATACCACCTCTCACCACAAAACATCAGCAGTCACATTGTGAAAGTAACAAACACCTAGTGGTTTAAATGTCTCACCATCATGCTTTAGTAAGAGCATACTGAACTTTGGTGGTTTAAAGAAACACAGTTGTCTGTGCTGCCTTTAGCTATGTAATTCTAAGTGTTTTGCTTACTGAACTATTTCTCTAAAACACCAGTATTATGGTATAAATGCATATCCAGTGGCATGCAAACATAGGAATCCAGAGTAAAATGTTAATTATACTTTTTCCAAAAGGCATAAGCTTAAAGATGATTATTTTCTATTTCTATCTTTTACAGTTTCAAAACAGCAACAAAGTAAAACTGCCCAAAGCAAAAAAGCACCCTGCATGGTCAGTACTTAACTCCCCCTTGGGCAAATCTCTCAGCTTGTAAATGCTTTTGGTAGCCAGCTTTCAGTTCTTCTTTGGGGGATTTTCACCCATTCTTCCCTGCTAAAAGCTCCTACTTCTGTGAGATCCTTAAGCAGTCATGCTGAACTGCTCTTTTTTAGGTCTATCCACAGATTTTTGATGATGTTTAGGTCAGGAGACTATGAGAGCCATGGCAAAACCTTAGCTTGCGCCTTCTAAAGTAAACCATTGTGCATTTTAAGGTGTGTTTAGGATCCTTATTCTGTTGTAGAAGCCATCCTGTTTCCATCTTAAGCTTTTCCACCCCTTTTACAGACTGTGTGATGTTTGCTTCCAGAATTTGCTTGTATCTCATTGAATACCTTCCTATTTCCACCAGCAAAATGTTCTTGTTGACACGGGATGTAACACAAGCCCAAAGCACCATTGATCCACTCCCATGCTTAACAGTTGGAAAGGTCTTCTTTCCATTAAATTCTGCGCATGTTTTTCCCCGACAAAAATTGTGAAAAGCAATAGTAAAATTAGAGCCAGAAGGTAACACAGACATGGGAGCATCCATCTGCTCCACCGTCTGCAAACCTGAGTGATCAATCTGAAGGGAAACATTTATTACCAAAAGCTAAACGTAAGTATTTAGGTGCACCTTATCTTTTTCACTTTAAAATGGTACAAAATGAAAAATAATAATTAACCCCTTAAATAGCTTATGGACCTGTTTATTAATAAGAACGTAAGTAATGGCAGAAGTGTTATTACAAACCTTTATTACCAAAGAACAGCCCCACCAGTTTGTACAGAAGTTCCTGTAGTTACTGAGTAATACACCTTAGTGTGTAATAAGCCTTTCTGAGTTAAGGGGTAAACTACAACACATATTTTGACCAAGGCTGCACAAACCTTTGCATGCCACTCTATATAAGTGTGCACTGGTCAGTGTCCACGCTACACAGAAAGACTATATTTCAGCCGTGGTTGTCTTCACTGGTTTTTCACCATTATATTTGACAGTCATAAAAGTGGGTCACCTTCCATTTCGTGCAGTACTTTCAGCAGGATAGTTTACAGCTTCGCCACCAAATGACAGCAAAACTAATCTGTGCCTCCCCTGTGGAGAAACCGCAAAAACTACTGTTTGCCTTTTAGGAAACCACATATCGTACCACAGAGAGCCTAAAGCCAGTGCTTTTAAAAGCCAATAACTGCCTCAGATGCATCCTCAAGCTGGAAACCAGACAGGGATGTTTCAACTTCATAATGGAGAGGGAGTGAACACACAAGTGTATCAGTATCTCTTCCTCCATTTATACGGTTTCTATTTTTATGCTCCACCCTAATGCCCGGCTTACTTAAATTACCCATGGAGAAGATGGGTTGGGTATAAACAGGCAGTAGATGCAAAGGCTATAAATGAGATGGGTGTGTCTGGTTCATAACGTTGCCAACTTTGTGGGCATTTGAGCAGTGAGTGCTGCTTCAGAATTTCAAAATAAAATTTCTGGGGCAATGTGTATTTTAACACAGCAATCTAGCCTTCCCTAAACGTTCTGGCTTTCCAAAGTACAATAAATGCATCATTAAATATCTATTTTACTACAAAATCCATACAAACCTAACAATTTACAGTTTCTGTTATGTTTAGCTTAAATCTTCATTAGACAATTTCCTTTTTTACCCCATCATTTGGAAACATGAGCTGTTCTTTGGTCTATATTGTCCATCATGATGAATGGACCCGTAAATAATTATGGATGTGTGTGTGTGTGTGTGTGTGTGTGTGTGTATGTGTATATATATATATATATATATATATATATATATATATATATATATATATATATATATATATATATACACACATATATACACACACATACACACACATATATATATACACACATATATATACATACACACACACACACACACACACACACACAACAGTATAGTTTACTAAACTTGTTTATTATTGATACACACAGTTGTGTTCACATTCACAGTTACAGGAAATCCCTGATGTCAGTACAGTTTTCTCATTCAGAGACTCAGTAGCTACCAATCTTCCATTTCCAGAAATATCCACAGTTATAACTGTAAAGATAAACAAATGAGCACCTGCATGCATAAATTATTGCAATTAGTCGCCTGACATAATCTTGGACAACGAAGAGCACTACGACAGATTGAGTTCCTGCCATGGAGGAGAGGAGAAGGAGGAGCTCTAGTGGCATCAGTGACAGCTTTTATGCGAAATAAAAAGCCAGAGCCAAGTCGATTGTGTCGGGAAATGGAAGCTACAGCCATTCCAAGCTATCAGCAGTTTGTTCTCATGAGGAACTAACGCCTCTATAACTCTTGCCTCCATTATATTAAATTTCTCCATTATGTCCACATTCAGCTCATTCATCATTTGCAGACTTGGTAAATGGCCTCTGCGGAGTGGCATTAAACCACTTGGCCCCCATGGGCATTGTATTTGTTTCACAGAGGGGAAAAAATAGCATGACCTCACTTTAAGGGGCAATGGAGGTAATTATATTATATATGTATGAAATGGGAAAGGTCGTGATTTTGAAGCAGAGTGCCTGTTCCAAAATCGGAATTGGGGCCTAGCAACCACTGAGCTGTGCGCTCATCATACTGTGTCTGAATCTGGACAGCGAGGGCTAGAGCGTAAGACAGTGCAGCAATTAAAAAGCAATCAACTCACTAGCAATAATTACAAGCTGTAAAAATTAAGTTGTAGCTAATGTGGAATAGTCCACTGATCTTTGTAACAAGCTCCATAACAAAGCTTTAATATATTCAGGGTTTTTTTTATGCGAGTGTTAAAATCGGCCCCTGTAAGCAGCCTATTGTTGCCATCTCATTACATGGAGAAACATGGGCTACCCCGTAATACAAAGTCCGTCCTATCTTAGAGTTGCATGCTGAATATTTCGTAGGACTTTTACTATTTTCGCCCAATTAGTGGATGAGATTCAAAACCGCTCTTTCACATCCTTGTTGATCATTAGTGAGGGGAGCGTTCTCTGGAGAACCTGGATGACTGAAACACTACAAATCATGTACCAAACTATTACCAGCACAGCAGCTAACATTAATCTCCTTAATTAGCGTTTAACCACTTAAGCTGCGTGGTGCAGCTCGGGAAGGTAGGCCATCTATTTTTTTAAGGAACCACATGTACAGTGGGTGTATTAGGAACTCTGTTCCGTATTATAAGTCGTGAATAACAGGGATATTGTAATGACAGGGGCTTTATTCTACTGATGTAAATAACTGAGCACTTAGAACACGTCCTGTTCATTACATTCAGCTCACTCAGTCTACAGTAAAAGTAAGACGTCTCTTCCAGTAAATGGCTTAAAATACTAAACAAAGTATTTTTAAATGTTCTTTGATATGAACAGTAAGTATGTGAGTTTGGTTGGGTAAAAATGTGCTGATGCCATCTGTAAAGCCTATTTACCACCCTGTTATTTTGTCATGGGGAGTTGGGGACCAAAATATCTGCTCTTTATTCTGAAAAAGGTTCTGCGGCATAAAATGACCATGTGACCCTGCCTGGGACTCAAGGACTCGAACCTTGTTTTAGAGCATTAAGATGTAGACCACAGAATTACTAGTTTTTAGATGTGAAGAGAGCAGGACCTTATGAACATGGCTTGTGACTAACAGCATGGTAGTGATCTTGGACAAGGTTGACAACCAATGCCATAGCAATGCTAACACCGAGGTAATGATGCTAATGTCGCAGAAGCGATCCTAATGCCACAGTAGCAAGGCTAACACGCTGGCATGAAGGGCCCAGGACCTCATGAACATGGCTTGTGACCAATGCCATGGTAGCGATGCTGGGCATAGCTGGCAGCTGACGTGATAGCAATGGTAACATTGCGTTAGCGATGCCAATGCCGCAGTAGCAATGCGATCACCCAGCATCACTACTGCAACCCTTAGATGAAAGGGCCCAGGACCTCATGAACATGGTTTGTGACTAATTCCATGGTAGTAATCTTGGGCCAGACTGGCAGCCGGCGCGATAGAGATGCTAACACTGTGGTAGTGATGCTAATGCCGCAGTAGCAATGCTAACGTGCTAGCTGCCAGCCTCGCCCAGCATAACGCTACTGATCGCAAAGGTAACACTGCAGAAGTGATGCTAATCCTGCGGTAGCGATGCTGCCGGCCAACGCGGTACCCATGTTAACACTGTGGTAGCGATGCTGGGTGAGCAACGCAGTAGCAATGCTAATGTTGCGGTAGCGTTGTTGGGCGAGGCCAGAGTCCTACTAATGCTAGTAATATAGAGGCAGGGCGTTAATACAGGAAAATGTATCTTCTGGGCAAACAGGAGGCAGTTCTTGTGCATGCATTTTTGAAAGAGGGTCATCAGTCAGACACTGGCACGGAAAAAGTCCTGGCCAATGACGATCTGTCCAGCTCTGTCCCTCAGTACAGATGGTGATATTTTTTAATGTCAGGTAGATCAATTTCATTTCTAGCTCTCCCAAAAAGAAAAACATCCGTTGTGTTTTTAACTGAAAGTGCAGGTCTCCTCATTGAGTGAATAAGCAATTTCAAGCATTTAAAGGCCTATTAGATGCTAATATCTTCCTCATTGGATTTAGATTGTCAAAGGTCTAAACTGTTCCGACTGAGCCATTAGGCTGATTACTCACAGAATATTAAGTCTAATGTATACATAATGAGTGATCGTGCCACTTTATTACTGATTGAGGTTTAAAATAAAAAGTTAAAGATTCAGGCCCCTTAAATGCCCCTGAACAGGGTTCTGTTTAAACTAAAGACTAATGATAAATTCCTGGAGTTAGTGACCAGTAATCACCTCCATTCATTCTAATAACATCTTCTCATTAGTGGGAAAAGTTCTGTGGGCTTGGGGTTTCTGGTGTTTAATCTGCTAAGCCTTGGATTTGCTTCGCACGTAGGAAAGGGAAGACCTGATTACAAGCTTGGAAAACAAGGGCCCTAAAAGTCTTCCAATGAAGCAGAAACTTCACAACATCCTCTTCTTCTAATTGCGAGTGTCTTCCTTTACATTCATGGCTTAGTGTTGGGCTATAGTTTTTATTAAACTCTAAGCAAAAAGGGCTTTATATAGTGTTGGCTTGTAACAATAGTGGAAGCCTTTTTGGTGAATCATTATATACTTTAAAAGAACTATCTAAGCAGGCGATATATACATCCAAATGGGGCTTTGAGGTGTCACGGTTCTAAATAGAAACACAGTCTTTACTAAAGACCTCTTGAAGAACTCTTATTCCATTTTATTTTTCTTGGAAACTTCTTGTGAACCTTTATTTTCAGGATTGTATTCTTCTCACAACCTTCAGGTTTGTCTCTGCCTTGCACCTTTCTAACCTCCCGGGACCAAAACTGATGGGGTCAGAAAACCAAGCAAGACCTAGTTAGTTGAGCTACCATGGAAGGCTGCATGGAAGAGGTCTCAGCAGTGACCATTCATTCAGAAGGACAGCGTCTCAGGCTTGAGGTATTCCTCAAAAAAAGAAACTTCATGGTCTACCGCAGCGGCGACTTTTTCATGGAAGACACCTGTCATGTATCCAGTCTCTAGGAGTCAGATGGGCCGAAGTGAGGCGGACACGCAGGCTGAGCAAAGTCCCGCTGCCACTTGGCCTCAAAGGGAATTCGCAATGAGCCCAGCTCAAATCCTTACATCACTGCATGCCATCAGGGAGCCATCTGGGACTCCAGCTCGGAGGCTGAAATCTTAATGTTCCACTTTAAACTTATCCCTCTACCTCTCTTCCCAAGCAGCCAACAATTTTGTTGGTATCCTGTGACCTTGTACACTGAGTTTCCTGTTTGTTCGGCTATCTTGTTGCTTGTTGTGCCCGATTTAACCTTCAGCACAGCCTCAATTCACTTGACATTCTATAAGATAGCCAACAACACACTAAAACAGCTGTACAAACATTAAATAAAGTATGGCGTTACAATGACCGGCATAGTGGGTGTTTGAACACTAATCAGTCATAACATTAATGCCCAATATTGAATAGATCCCCCTTGTGCTGCCACAACAGACCTAACCCATCGATGCCTGGACTTCACAAGACCTCTGTGGTGCCAGATACCAGAGGACACCTTCAATGTTAGCAGCAGATCCTTTAAGTCCTATACACTGTGAGGTGGATCACATTGGTGAGCTTTCGGTGCCCAGGACCCTGTCGTAGGTTTAGAGGTGATTCCTTTCTTGAGCCACTTTTGATAGATACTATCCACTGCATACCAGGAACAACCCACACTACCTGCTTGATGTTTTGGAGATGTTCTGACCTAGTCATCTGGCCATTGTCAAAGTGGCTTGGATCCTTATGCTTACCCATTTTTCCTGCTTTTAGCCCCTTTATCACCTTAAAGAACTGACTGTTTACTTGCTGCCTAATATAGCCACCTCTTGACAGATGCCACTGTAGATGAAGATCAGCGTTTTGTTTTTTTTTTTACTTCATCCATCAGTAGTACTAATGTTATGGCTGATCGTTGTATAACCACAGCCAGTCTGCATGACTAAAGAAAGCTGGTGAAGCGGCTGGTTTGACCAAAAGAATTCAGGTGTCCTCATTAACAGCCCTGTTTGCCGAATATCATGGTATACCTTGTTATTGAGTAGCTTTTATGACATAGGTCTACTGAATCATATGTAGACACATGGATACTCGATCTTAGACTTGGTCAGTAGCAATGTTAAAATACACTATGCCATTCACATGTTCTTAGGTGGGTTTCAGAGGCCTGCCACCACAATCCCGGACTATTCACACAAGAATTGGACTTACCAGGCCAGCCTTTCCCACTCTTCTGTTCATTTCTGATACACCTTAGAGACATGCTTTTTTGTTTTTCCCTGACTAGGGTTGCACTGATACCATTTTATCCCTTACTCCTTAAAGTACTGAAAAAAGAACTTACTGAATTCCACGTTTTATACATTTTAATTTGGGGGAAGGCAGAGTTCTGCTCACAAATAGCATATACTACGACATTTCTGGCATTTACTGGTTAAATACCTTGGAATGGGATCACAATGGAATGACATGAAGGCCATTTGTTTCCTATTGCCAATTCCCATATGCTGATTCTGCTGACTGGTATCAGAGCAGTATTAATAAGCACCCAACATGGCCATTGGCTCCTGAGGCCTATTCAATGATTTTAGAGATGTTCTGCACTCCAACGTTGAGTTCATATGCCATTTGCCTGGCTTCCCCCACACCTAGTGCCAGCTATCATGCCACATTCAAAGTCCTTAAGAGGATTTGTTTCTCCCAAGCCAACCATCAGTGGTATGCAGGCCAACGCTAGACTGCTGGACTGGCTGATTTGTGCTGCACATTATGTAGCCTACAACAATGGGTAGCTAATAAAAAGCCAGCTTGGTGTCCGTTTATTCGCTGCATATTCTGGAGCTTCTGCACTGCCGAATCCTGATCTTTTTTTGTTTTCCTCCAGGCCGGCAGTGCCTCTCGCTCTGCTCCCCTGCTCCCTCCTGCTCAATCTCGGAGGCAGTGTGCTGATTGAGCGCTTTGGCTCTTCCCACTGTTGGTCCACGGAATTAGCTCAGTTTCATTGAATAATGAAGTGGAATGTGTACCCAGTGCTCTAATTAAAACCCATGGTCATTCATCTATCTAATTGCTACAACGCCTAGCAGGATAATTTCCTTCCCAATGTACCATTCCACCAAACCCCTCTACCCACCACCTTCCACAAGGGGAGCCCAGCTCACTTGCAGGGACTTGGCCCTCTGCCAAGTCCATCCCAAAGACAGAACCTATGCATCTCACCTGCAATGGTTTGTACCCTTCAGTCGGTGGAATACAAGCGTGCAGACATGAGCGTCCGAATGTCTGGATGCATGCTTAAGGTGGAAGCCAGAGATAAATTCAAGTCACACATACAGTTGTTTTGAGACTCACTATGGATTTGTCCTCAAACTACTCCAGGCTCTATTCAGCCACTAGTTTAGGAACACATGAGCAGGGAATAAAGCCCATTTAACACCAGAAGCAAAGTGTGTCGTGTGGTGCGTGGTTCGCCCATAGCCACACTTGATATTATACATTGTACACAACATGCTTGCATCAGAAAATTTGCAAAAAATGTCTTCCATGGGAATAAAGTTACAAATGGCATTATTGTCCATGTATTGCTTAAATATGCAATTACTGTGTATTGTAAGAGTAAACTGCATAGTAAGTGTACTAACTGTGCCTTGCACTTCTTTTGTCTTGTTCTTCTCCACAGGTTTCTGCCTAGCTTAGAAATCGCTACATTCAGGTTCTAGGAACTGTGTATTGCTTGTAAATTGTTTGTATTAGGTATTATGGGGCTTTTTTTACTGGCAGTGTCTGAGCTCAAAAGTACCTTAATACAGGGTCTATTCATACTAGCTTTGGATATTCTAAATGAATGACTAACCACTTTCGTACATCGCTCTTGAAATGAGCATCTGCTAAATGCTCTAAGTGCAGGAACATGAACTAACAGGATAAAACGGTTCAATTTCAGGTTGACTTTGGAAAGAACAAAGGGCCTCGTAAACTAGCCATTCTTTAAAAAAAGCTTCTTAAGACCCACTTATGCAGTTTTAACAAAGATTCTGACATTCACCAATCTTTCCTTCTTTGGGATTTGTTCCATTTATAGAGACAGTGGGATCCATCTTTATCAGAGCAGAGCTGTGAACAATTCTGGGCTTTAAAAACACATCATGAATCTGCAGCTTGGTATAGTAGTAGTAGTTTTGATAGTAGTTCGGAGTAGTTTTGTACATATGCGACTAAAAGAACACTCAAGGAATCATACAATGCGTACTAAATATAGACCTCCGTACATCTACCCGAAGTACTGACGCAACCCAGACATGCAGAAATCATATGATCTGAACAGAGAATGTTACCAAGCAACCAGTGAAATTTTATTAGATGATCCAACATCTGAACTTTATCCACTGCACCTCAACCCAACCTAACCTTAACCTACTACACCTAAACTAATTCTAACTTCAACCTAACCTAAACATAACCTACTACATCTAAACTTAATTCTGACTTTAGCCCAACCTACACTTAACCTACTACACCTAAACTAATTCTAACCTCAACCTACACTTAACCTACTACACCTAAACTAATTCTAACCTCAACCTACACTTAACCTACTACACCTAAACTAATTCTAACCTCAACCGAACCTAAAATTAACCTACTACACTTAAACCTAATTGTAACTTCAACTTAACCTAAACATGACCTAACCTACACCTAAACCTAATTCTAACCATAACCCAATCTAAACATAACCCTAACCTATGTAATTTTATTACCGGAACCTAGATCTAAACCTGAACCTAAACTTAACCTACTATATCTTAACCTAATTCTAACCTAAACATAGCCTACTACACCTAAACTTGAAACTAAACTTAACCTGCTACATCTAAACTAATTCTAACCTTAACCTAACCTAAACTTAACCTACTACACATAAACCGAATTCTAACATTAACCCAACCTAAACTTAACCTACTACACATAAACCTAATTCTAACCTAAACCTACTACATCTAAACTAATTTTAACCTCATCTTAACCTACACATAACCTACTACACCTCAACCTAAACTTAACCTACTCTAACGTAATCTAACCCTAACTCTAAACTTTACTGTATTAAAATGTGAAGTTTCTGCAGGAGTTCCCATCCATGAATCCCTTGTTCAGAAGCTTCATAGTGGAGGAAAGCAGCATGACTGCAGCAACGCTGTTTGCTCAATTCTTCTTTGAGTACATGGCAGACAGGTTGTGTATATTTGGCAAAACAGCACCACCAGTGGACGGGAGCTGTAGTGTGAATAGCAGAAAATATCTTAGGTACCGGGTTAGCCGTGTATCTACAAATTTGATGAGATATTTGTTAGGACTTTCCTCAATAACATATTTAAGAAAGTTATCAGGAAGGAATATTGGTGAATGAGGCCCACTGTGTTTGGAATTTGAGTTCAGATCTGTCAGAACTATCAAAGACAAACCAAAGCTTTTCTGAAGTTGGCTGATTAAAACTGAAAAAAAAAAATTATTGCAAATGAATTATTAAAAGGAAATCGATTCAGGAAACCCACTGTGTCAATTAAGCGCGCACACTGGCCTTGTGGTCTGCTTTGCTGTCTGATTTATTTGTCACTTATTGCTAAATGAGTTTGATAGGCTGTTGTGACAGACAAGCCTCTCTTTGCCAACGTCGCCCATTATTCTGCCCACGGCTTTCAGTGTCAAGTTCTAGTTATCATGATCCTCAATCTAATGGCGGGATAAAATTTCCATCAGGAATACATTGGAATAACGTTAGCATTATTGCTCATGCACTAGCTTGGTGTTTTCTGTCAGAGAAAACAGTATTGCAGCATTGTTGACATTTCTGTTCATCAAGAATTTTTCTGCATCACAATTTAACATTACTTGATTTTAAACCTGGTATATGTAAATGACATCTGTTCTGATTGGCCAGCTCATTTCAAAAAGCAGTCCAGGCTGAAATGTTTCTTATTACATCAGTGTGAATACCTATAAGTGTGCACTATATGGACAAAAGTTTTGGGACACCTGCTCATTTATTAAGCTTATCCGGTTTTGTTGAAATAACTGTCTTTACTGTCCAGAGAAGAAGGCTTTCTACTAGACTTAAGAACATTGCCGTGAGGATTTGATTGCATTCAGCGACAAGAACATCAGTGAGGTCAACTCCCAACTCCTCAACTCATCCCAAAAGTAACTAACCCACGCCTGGCATTAGGCATGGTGCCAATTTTAAACCTTTATTTTAAGGATGTAATACCCTGAGAATTTGATGTTTCATTATTGTTAGACCTTCTATAGGACACCCTTTTTATTCAGCGCACATCTTTACCTAACACAGACCCTGTTTGTACTGGAGTTCCTTCATGAACTGTCAGTGATGAGCTGTTTTTTTGTTGTGCATTAAACTCTATGCCCATCACTCATCTGCTCCTTTATGCCTCATCCCAATGGCATGGACCTTCTTCACAGGAAGACGTGTGAGGAGATTCATTTGTTAGGCAGAGTGCCGGATTCAGCAGACCAATGGACGTTCAGCAGAATCTAGAGGCGTGACATTAGCAGTTGTAATAAGATTCCAAAGCCGCGGCGTGGAGTGCACCGCAGGCAACCTCCCGAAAAGTGCTTCAGAGGCCTCGTCAGACGCACTTAAAACACGGAAGAAAGAAAACATTAAGCACGCCAGCGGAGTCCCGGTGATGGGGACTTGCAGACAGAAGAGTTTTAGAAGTGCAACTCATTAACTCCCTTCTTCTGCCTGACTTCCCAGTTCCTGGTGTTCATTAGCTAAGCTAGGTTTTTCTGTAGGGCGCTACGATACATCAGCAGCTGATATTACTCATTAATATATGATGAGAATGTTTAATTATTATCAGAACGATATTGGACTTATCACTGAAATTTACCAGCAACAATTTAGCCTAGGCTTGTGCCAGTAAATGCATCATCTTATCTGGATAATCATGTGAAATAGCCTTGGTATGTTACCAAATCAGGAATAGGGGGTTTGGCACAACCAATCACAAGCTGACAGGCTACACCTGGAACAGATCAACACAATAAGATTGAGATCATCCTTTATAGCCACAGGGCATCAAATCTTTCGTCCCCAATTTCCATGCTGGTCTCTAATCTGTGGGTCACAGTTAAAGAATTTTGGGTGATTAATGTTTTCATTATCATTATTATTATCTCTGTTGGTACATCTGCTGGCTTTGAAGCATTGTCATCCCATTACTTCCTAAATACTCTCGAAACCCCCCAAAAACCCTAATATCATTCTGCTGCCCCAACATAACTGACATTTGGCCAAAAGTCACATCAGTCCAGTAGAAACGAAAACGTCCAGAAAGTAACAGCTAATGTGGGCACGACTTATCTTGCATCTTTTTTGTGATCTCAAGGTCAAAGTCTTCTCAGGATCAGAACTTTATTTTTCATGTGATCTCAGGATAAGAGTTGTTTTCTTCTAATCACAACTTATTTTTCTTGTGATCGAACAATGATCACTTTTGATCTCATGATCAAAAGTTATGAAAAGTCAAGATAAAAGATTTCTTTCTTATGATCTCATGATAAACATTTTCTCGTAATTAGAACATTTTTTCTTATAATCTCAAGATAAGTTTTCTTGTGATCAGAACTTTTTTCTTGTGATCTTGAGATAAAAGTTGTTTTCTTGTGATAAAAAGTTATTTTTCTCAAACAAGCCAACTTTTATCTTCAAATGAGAATTTCTGATCTCAAGATTACAACTTTTGTTTTCCCGATAAATCAACTTGTTATCTTAAGATCACATAAGTTGAGATCACAAGATAACAGTACAAACATAATAACCTCACAACTTGTCTGGACTTACATACTGGAGAACCTCCAGTGGCTTTCTTCAGTGGCTTAATCTTGTGGTGGGCGTTTGCAAGGACTGCTAATAGCATAGTGGAGCAATATAGCAATTCAGAGCATTGAGAAAAAAGTCTGACTGTCGCAGGTTTCAGGAATCCGCCTGCAATCATTTCCCGTTATTTCTGGTGACCATTTCAGCGATACTTCTGTAACATCCAGAAAATCCAACAAACCCATTAACATACACCTCCGGCGTGATTGAAACTTTCACAATCTTTCCATCAAGAAAAGTGTCATGCGGTGAAGTTCTGAGCTGATGACCATAATGTCTTTTGAAGGCATCATCCATTTTATTCCAGTTTCCATTAAAGTGAGAAGCCTTACTTTAACCTCTGATTGATTGCCCCATCCTGAGCTCCTGCCTCCGCTCCATCAGCGAACACCACGCGCCCTTCCACATTATTAATTTAGCTGGACATTTACGACAAGTTGAATACAGTAATAACAGGAGGATAAAAAGCTTTTAAAAATCATTATGCAATTCCATGTCGGTGGCTTTTGTGGCTTCAGTGGCTGGCGTGGCGGCAGTGAAGTCAGAAATATTTGGCATGAGGGCAGGAGAGTTCATCTGAAAATTGGCTGTGAGGGAACCTAAGAGCAGTCTACAAACTCCTAAATGAATCAGGCGGCTTCTTTCTGATTGAAGCCTCCGTATTACCACCTTGATTTTTAGTGTTTTTAGGAGCCGTTTTCAGGGTATATAGAATGAATACTCAGAATTAAAATAAGATGTCCACCTTTTCATACAGGAGACCAATGGCCGTATTTAAGCAATCTTAGGCAAGCCATCAACTGCGCAGCTTGATTTAGGGCGTGTCAGTGTGCCTTTGCTATCGGAGTGACAGAAAAAGTACAGCTCAAAATACAAAAAAATTCATGTACTAAGTGTCTTAATTAACCATGGGTGTATTTTTATAACGTGCAATAAACCGATCAGCGTTTCACTTGCCATTCCCTTTAAGAGCCAGGTGCGGTCTGACTTTGGCGGATTGCTATTTCAATGATGCAGTTACCTGGACGTGTCCCACGCATCTCTGCAGAGGAAACTGCACTGAACTCTGGACCTGTAATCTATTTATTGTAGATGTAAAAGTTTGCATAGCTGCCAACTGGCACGCACTATAGGTTCATGGACTGCTGCATATCCATGTGTGGGTAACAAGCGGGGGTGTACGCGCATTGGGCTGCACGCGCCTGTGTTGACAATTCACTGCCAAGATAGCAATGAACATCTGACTGTTGACGTCTGCCTAGGCTGTTTTCAGTCAGTGGTGCACCTCGTGTTTTCCGTTGCTAAGGTAGCAATACGCCAGAAATTGACCTGAACACACCTCACTTCGAGACCACCACGCCCATCAGCGTAGATATATTCCCAAGTACAGTTGCTATTTATAATGGCACAGACAGAAGGCTTGAAAATAGACTGTTGGCAGGGTGTAAGACCGCAACGAGCATTGCAGTGCACCTTGCGCAGGGTGTAAGACAGGGCCCAAAACTGTCTTAGTTCCACAGTCCAGATACGAACACCAAGCTGCAAAACAGCCCAGTTTAAATGCATGTATTTACCACTTGAACAGGGTTGGCATGGAGGAGCTGAGAGAACGTAGTGTTTGCTTCTGAAGCAGAGCTTAGAGAGAAGCTGAGAATGTATTTCTGTCAATCAAAATGGATGAACTTCAAAAGAGCTGTCAGATGCATGGAAATATTACATATTATACATTTAATCCACTACAGTGTTTATGTGTGGCAGTGGGTGAACACTGGAAATACGGTCATCTGCTTTGAGCTCGTACACAGTTTCCCTGAGAAACATGTGCGATCACTGTTCACAGTGTGTTAAAGATGCAAAGGTCATGAACTTTGGTCTGGGACTTTTGGGGTATTTTGGGGACTTTTAAAGGGGCTTGTTTACACCTGGCATTAACATGTGTTGTGTATCTGGATACTATCTGAATCTACTTGATCTGGATTCTGTTTACACTGGTCATTAAAAGGTGAGCCAGAGGAGACTGGACTTTGCTCTCCTGCACAACATGCACAGCAACACGTACATCATTTCTGACCTACTTCCTGTAAACAACTTCCTGTTTCTCCTCCAAATTGCCCTGCACCAGGAGACTGTGAACAGTTTAGAGACTGGTGGAGGTTCTACAATAGATGGTTCTCACATTCCCTGTAGTGGCTCTACATGCTACATAGTTGCTAGGCAGTTGCTATCATACCTCAGGTAGTTATGTTGTTGCCAGATGCATGCAATGGATTTACTTTGTAGATGCTATGGTACTGCAAAGTGGCTATGATGATTGGTTGGTGTGGCGCAACAAATAACACCACTACCTGCCAGTGAGCTACCACACCACGTGGAAGACTGGGGTTCAATTCCCAGTCTGGGTGACTATGCTGTGCTACACCAATAAGAGTCCTTGGGCAAGACTCCTAACACTACACTGACCCACCTCTGTGATTCAAGTAACCTTATAAGTCACTCTGGATAAGAGCGTCAGCTAAATGCTGTAAATGTAAATGATGGGTACAATCATTCTCACCACACTGAGAGTTGCTGTGTTTTTATTACAGTGCCAAAAACAATGCTACACTATGCTATGTGCTACGCATAGCAGCATAAACCAGCCAATAAAATCAGAGCTTATGTTTTTTTTTTGTATTTTTCACAAACCAACCATTAAACCACCCATCAGAACGAGAGCTCAACAGTGCTACTCAAAGGAAGCTTAAACCCAGGGAGGTGAATAGGTACCATGTTAGGCTACAAGCTAGTGCTAACTGACTGGCTATGATCTCTTCAGCTACCTAACTGCACACCACACTGAGAGGACCCTGAGAGGACAGCAATACTGTCCTGCAAGACTATTCTGGTTACAGTGCTATGTGGTTCCTGAGCCACTATGGTGACGTAACCAGCTAATAAAGCATAGCTTATCTTTTTTTCACAAGCCTGCCATAAAAGGAAAATGTACCACTCCAGTACATTTTTTTTCCCTTCATAAATGGGTCAGTTTGCTTTTTAGCTGATTAAATTATCACATTACGATGCCGCTGTCTCTAGGCATAACTCTAGATTGCTGTAGCTGCGGCATCAAAGACATAAAAATGGGTGTTGTTTTTTGTCATTCTTGACAGCAGCCGTTTAAAAAAAACAGCTGGAATATAAGAGCTTCCGTAAAAAGGCTCTTTACCCCCTTGTTTGTTACCTCCCAGTCTAACGCGAAGAGCAAGTCATCTAATAAATCACAGAACGCTGCAGGAAAGTGTGGAGCCAATACACGCTGCTAGTGCTTGGTGGGGAAATGTGATCATAAATTTCCTCTGTGTGCTTCAACCAACCCCCCGAAAAAAGAAAGAGAAAGCAACCCCCCCCCCCCCCCCCCCCCCCCCACACACACACACACACACACACACACACACACACACACACACACACACACTCCACCACCTCCTCCACCCCCACCAGCTGCAGGGGGTGCATGTTTACCCACAGCCCCGCAGAGGCCTGCGAACAATCACCCGCTACCATGCTCGCCTTCAGGGGCCAGCCTGCTACATTTATGCATGGCTCGCGTCTCATTATTCATCCTCAGCCTCACTGGAGGGGCCCCTCCAATGGGATGGGAGCCATGACACCAGCATATGGCCGCGGGAGCGTCTTTAGCATTCCAGGTGGTAGTCGGCCAAAGGGGACAGAGCCTATCACAGGAACACCTCTACAGTACCTGGCAGGGAATGGGAAGATGATCCGTTCATTTAGAACGGCCTTGGCTGCGGAGCTGTTCTGGAATAGATTAGGCTTCTTTAGCTACTGACTTTAATACTGAGGCAAAACAAACAAACCATTTTTCTCTACTCTTGAACTCTTTCCCTCATGACATTTCTCATTTTACTGGGAAATAAATAATTGTCATTAATTTTTCCTTTTTTTGACTCTTTAAAAAGCCTATGGACCCTCGCTGGGTCAAGAATGTCTATACAAACTTCTATTAGCAAAGAATAGCCCCACCAGTTTGCACAGAAGTCCCTGTAGTCTTTAAAGCCTTTCTGCATTAAAGGGTTAAACTGAAGAGGTGGGGCTAAACTACTATAACAGTGGCCTAAAACACTGTATAGTACAGACATTGTTTATTACAGATTTTACTGGGTTTACTGGATTGTTTATAAAACACAGAATTCACACTAATATTT
The DNA here is from genome assembly GCF_030463535.1 of Salminus brasiliensis. Lineage (NCBI taxonomy): Eukaryota > Metazoa > Chordata > Actinopteri > Characiformes > Bryconidae > Salminus > Salminus brasiliensis. The sequence goes on along the minus strand of NC_132901.1, from coordinate 20,446,700 downwards.
TTGCCATTTGTCTCTTGGGGCTGTAAAACAGTGTCATTCTAAAGCATGTAGCATGAAGCATGTACAGTGAGAGCTAGCCCTTCTACTTCGCTCCACTGGTGAAATGGTCCATGGGCCACTGGCTGCAGCACAAACTCACAGCATGACTCAATCCATCCACAAGCTTAACAGTTGGCGAGGTATTCTTTTCATGAAATTCTGTCTCCATGTTTTTTCCAAACATGTCTTCATCTTCATCATTTGGATGCCATCTCCTGATGCAGAGATGATTGACTTAACAGTTTTCATGAACATCCCCTGTTCCTGCTGAGGAATTGGCTTCCCTTTTTTTAACCTTCTCCTGCTTTCCTGATTCTCCTGCTTCAAATATTTTGAATGTTCAGAACACTAGGCAGCTGCTTTAAGTAGTCAGAGTGTTAAGTTAGCCCTCAGTAGATAGGTTGTGGCCCACTCTCCACTGTGTATTTTGAACAGATTCTATTAGGAAATTCATCTGTTGTTGAGCAGTTGCTGTCATGCAGCCTGATTTGAAGGCCTCCTTCTGCTTCCTCAGCCAAAAGCAACACTCATTCAGATAGAAAATAAGAGCTAAAGACGATTCATCATATTTACTGTTCTCTACGGCGTAACTTTTGCGCTCATTGCACCGGGTTACGTGCTTAGCGCTGGCTTTGGTTCCAAGTCATTTCCAAACGCAGGACTGCCATAAATATCAGCTTTGTGAAGCTAATGACGCGCTAATGAGCTCAACTTCTATCCACTGTTCCTACTTCCTGAGGCATCGTTTCAGTGTTGAATTATGCCCTCATCATTTGGACGCCATCTCCTGACGCAGAGATGATTTGCTGCTTTAGTGCTCTGCACACCTGCATGTTGGACATTAGAATAATTATCACTCTTCATAACATGTTATTCGTCTCATTTTTCTTTAACCATCTTTCAGACCAAGCTTAAGGCCTTCTGCTTCTGAACACCTTCATGTTTTGCATGGTGTCATTTTTGACAGCCCTCCAGATTCAAACTCAGCTAATGGGAAAAAAAGTCTCCATTCATTTTTCTTTTTTTCTAAAAAAAAAGCTTTTCTATACCCATAGTTACCGAGCTAGCTACTAGCAAGCTTGCCCACTGAGGCAACGGACTAAATGGGGACAGACGTAAAGGTTAACTTACCATTTCAATAAATCACTAATCTGACAAATCTGACAACACTCATGAGTAGTTTGTAGCGTTCGACTCAATGGTGCACATAACCCTGTTCTTTTCAGCTTGTTCTGGCTACTGGCATTTTTCTTTTTTATTATTATTGTTTTACAATCGAGTTTAGAGCAAACTGACCCATTTGTGAAGGCCTCCTTCAGCTTCTTCAGCCAAAAGCAACACCCATTTACACTCCACTAATAAAAAAAAAAACTTCCAATTCCAACTAAGAGACTTGGTACAGGTCTTTTGTGTGTTTCGAGCTGCGCAAGGTGCCCTACTCCTGTCATTACGATAGCAAAGACACACCAACATGCCTTAAATCAAGCTGCACAGTGCACGGTTGATGGCTTACTGGTTGCCCTAGGAGTCAATCGTCACCTAAATCTTTTCTGCAAACTTTCCTGAATTTTCTCTTAACCAGATTAAACTGCATCTAGGTCTTCATTTAGGTGACACAGGTTTATTGATGTGGTCTTGGACACCAAATGGTTTACTGTGAACTGTAAAATCAACAGATCTTCCCTAAGTCACACACTGTGCTGTAACCTTGTGGGCAAGTCTGTGACACCTTAAACCAAAATCTGTAGGTGGTTTGAGTGGGTTGATACCAGGGGTGGAGCGGGGGTGGTTTATGGGGTTTAAGCCCTGAATGGAGAGCTGTGCAGATGTAGTAGCCAGAACAAGCTGACAAGAACAGGGTTTTGTGCATCATTGAGTCGAACGCTACAAACTACTCATGAGTGTTGTCAGATTTGTCAGATTTGTCAGATTAGTGATTTATTGAAATGGTAAGTTAACCTTCACGTCCGTCCTCATTCAGTCCGTTGCCGCAGTGAGCAAGCTTGCTAGTAGCTACATTTACATTTACGGCATTTAGCCAACACACTTATCCAGAGCGACTTACAAATGTGCTTCACTGTTTATTCAAGAATAACCTCAGCTAGTTTGAATAGACAAAAAAAAATTCTCTAAGCTTGGACACTACTAAACAAGTCAATATGGAGTCCATAATACTCTACTGTTCGCCCAAGTACTCTCAGAAGAGGAGGGTCTTCAGTCAGGGTTTGAAGACAGTGAGGGACTCTGCTGTTCGGACACCCTGGGAAAGTTCGTTCCACCACTTCGGTGTCAGGACAGAAAAAAGCCTGGACGCTTGGGGGGGATGGCGGGTCGAGCAGAGCCGTACTTGAAGCTCGAAGGGCTCTTGGTGTGGATCAGCCTCTGACCATTGCTATTGACCATAGCTAGCCATAGGTAACCATGGATAAAAGAAAGCTTTTTTGAGAAGGAGTCAACCACAAATGTCAGCCACAGAGAGAGATTCAGCTTCAGCAGCATCAGCATCAACCAGTGAACAGCAGACAGATGTTGTTTAGGCTGCGTCCACAGTGAGTGGGTGTCGTGGTTAGCATAGTTAAACTGAGCTGAGGTTGGCAAACGTCAGAACCCTGGAGACAGAGCTCTGGTTAACGTTAGTTGAGTTGAGAAAACTGGAAATTTTATGTGATGAATATTATCTTACGAGGCGAACATAGTCCTGGATGTTCCTGGACATTTGAGCTAAGCCCTGATTGTTTCCGCCTGGTGTTAAGAAGTGCATGGGCAGGTACTTACAGAAAAAATCTGAGTCATTGGCTTTTAGTATTTGCTAGAAACATCAGCCTTGTAGGTCCAGTTCAGAATTCAGAACCAAGGACGCAACATTTAGACATTTTGGACAATTTTGCCTGATTGATTTTTAAGGTGAAAAAAGGGTCTGTTTTGATTTGAAAAACATGATTCCTTAATTAATTATATAAAAAAAAAACCAATCTACTCAAGTACTTGAATACTAATAAGGTCTTAAAGTAGAAAAGGCAAAGCAGCAGGTAGCAGAGCAGCACAGACAGGAGGAAGTGGTCCATGTTGAGGTCCACAGTGGACCTTGCTAATTAGCTCGACATTTGTAGTTTCATGGGAAATTCTCGCTCACTCAAAGCAGCGGTGCTCTCTAAAGTCGACCGGGACATTGATGGTGGATTTACTGTGACAGTGTTAGAATTAGCATTAGCATTAAACACATTGCTGCAGTCATCTCAGAATAAGGCCCTATTTTACACCTGGGGTCTGCAGTACATTGTCTGACCATGGACCTATACAGCTTTAGGCTGTAGGCCAGTCTCCTGTGGCTTAGCTACCATATGTTGCTTACACTGAAAAATAATTACAGCTAATAGACTGCTCGTCAAAAAAAAAGCAGTACTTATCGCTAAGCTAGGATGCAGTTCTCCGGTTTTGGGCACATGTAGTATCAGAGCCAGAGCAGTGGTGGTGGCAAGGCAGGTTAATTGAATAGACCCGTGCTTGTTTGTGATTTTTTTTGCCTGTCTAACCAGTCAGAATAGAGGCGAGGGCACGAAATGTTAACATGCTTGGAATGAATATTACAAAACCCAGAGGACTTTCTTCCCCCCTCTTTTTTTAGGCTCGGATGGAACGCCTGTTGTGGGACTGCATGGCCTCCTGTCTCTCTAAATATTGCTGTGCACTCTGCCAATGGCATGTTAACCTCTATTAAATCCAAAGTGCTGACGCTAGTAAAAGTACCTTGTCCAGAAGGCACATTGACTACAGTGGATTTTTTTCTTCTTCTTCTTCTTCTTTTTCCTCAGGACTTGGTATATATTTTTTCACCCCTGTATTCTGTGTGGATATCTCAGCATGGCTGTTTTTAGACCTACCAGAATAAAATCAACCAAGAGTTGACTTTCAGCACATGGATCTGCAGCAACAGCAAACTTTGTCCCTTTCAAATTCATATTTAGACTATATACACACCGATCAGCCATAATATTATATTAACACCTCTCCTTGTTTCTGCACTTTATCAGCTCCACGTAACATGGTGTAGTTCTGTAATTCCAGACTGCCGCCCGTCGGTTTCTCTGCATACTTTGTTAGCCTCCTTTCACCCTGTTCTTCAAGGCTCAGGACCACCACAGAGCTGGTTGTATTTGAGTGGTGGGTAAAGACTGAAGTTTGTATCCCACCCCACCCATTGTCCATCTAACCCTGGAGAATAGTCGAAGAGAGAACATTGGGCCAAGCATGTGGCTTTTGTAATTATGTCATATTTCATTACAAACTGCAATTTTTCACATTTCTATCAGTGTTTTTGCACATTTCTCCTTTACTTCTTCTATTAACATTGCAAAAAATGACATCTTAGCGAGTGAAATCCTCTTAAATAGAGTTTGAATGTCTAAATCTTCACCTTTCAACACTGTTGTAAGAATATTATGAGAATATTATAACATTCAACTTATCCTTTTGCTTGTTTTCAATCATTTTAGCTACTGAACGTGTCTTTATTCCACTAGCAGATTATTTTAGTAGGTTCAAGCATTATTTCATAAATGCTCTGTTATTTCTTGAATTAATCAAACATATCTGTCAGAAGAAAAAGACACTTTTAGTAAAACAAATCACTTAAAATGATTCAGTTGGAAATATGTTAATTAGTAAAAATTTAAAATATTAAGTCTACATTTAGAGGATTCATTTCCCATGATTCACTTCATTTTTTGCAAAATAATTTAGGCATAGACTTTTTTTGGACTTCCCCTTTTCTTGTCTCTGGCTTTTCCGTTTACTTTTTTTTTTTTTTTTTTTTCACGGATGGAAAACCCAAAATAAAACTGCATGTTCTTCCCAGTTTCTCACACATCCCCTCAACCTCTTCTCACTTCCCTGGGTGGAAACACTCAAGTGCAACACCTTTCCCTCCACTCCACCATCCTTCAGGTAACTTGAACCTGAAGTGCTTTCAAGCAGACAGATTCTAGGAGGCAGTGTTGAAACTGATCTCCAAACACAGACTGTGAGTGAATACGATGTATTAAACACAAGTCGCTCAGCAAATCAAAAGGTGGAATTCATTGCTTTTTGCTCTTGAATTTGTTGCCTGGACAGAATGAAACCCACACCAGTCAGCTCCCAGAGAAACCGTAAAGAATCCAGATGCTGCTGCAGAACTTGGGTAGCATTGGTAAAGCTAGCTTTTAAGTGCAAGACATTGAGGAACAGCTTGCTTTTTTGTCCAAGCAGATAGATGGACAAAAATGGTATGCTGAACGGTAGGCACAATGGAAAGGTCTAGAGATTGAGAACAGAACTCTTTCTCCTGATAATGATTCTGATATCTGAATGTGGGCTCATTTCATGGCTTAGCGTATTGTTACGCAGCTACAGACTAGTGTATGGGATTTGTACACCAGAGTGTAGCATCCCCTAAGTAGTGCTTTAAAACACTGTCCCTTACTTGGCACATCTCTGTGGACCATATCCACATTGTAACAGTCATGAAATCCAGTGGATGTAGGCACTTGGCCAATGTCTGCTGGCAACTCACATCAGAGCTTTACAAGCATCTCCACTTCATTGTCATCGCTGGTTGTGCTGTTCCTCAGTCAGTTACTGAGTTTTAAGAACCGCAGATGAACAACAGGGCATATTCATGTTTTACTGGTTATAACTGGTTGTAACTGACATTGAGGTCAAATATTCATACCTCAAAGACATTCATCCATAACCTTAAGGCTAATTTACATATACATATTGTCGCTGTCCAATGAAAAGCATGCATCTCCACTTTATAGCAGAAGGCAAAAATGTTCTTAACTATGAATGGAAGTCAACGTAAAAATAAGAGTCTATTCCAAGTAATTTAGAGCTTTTCTATTGGTCTATTCATCCAGAAATATTTAGTGTACAGAAGAGCTACAGTGTTCAAACCATGGAGAAAACTAAAAATGGACAAAAATGGAGATACATGTTTTTTATTGACTGCAGTGATATGTGATCTACTGATGTTTAGCATGTGTGCTGGATGTGTTTGAAGGAATCTATCTCTACTTTTCTTGGTGAAGAACCACACAAGACAACAAGACATTGCAAGAAGAAAATGTTTGAAAACTCAAAATATTTTGATGATAAGATGCATTAAGAGTAATTCATTATTGGTAGTCATTCTTAAAAAGATTTTTTTTTTTAGATTGATTGTTTTCAGGCTTTTAAGAGCTTAATGTTAAGATAACTACAAAGGTCCTGTTCTGCAAACAATGGCTTTATGATGTTAAAATTAATAAATAGTTGTAATAACAACCAAAATAATATCTACCAAAAATATGTTTACATCATGATTAATAGTAATGATAGAATGAGCACTGCAACACAGACTCATTCAATAACCCAGAAAATAATCAATTGCTCTTACAGCCTCCAGTACTGAGCAATTAACCACTTCATAAAATGCAACCCCATACCTAAGAAAATGTAGTCTGTGGGGAATGACTACATACTGACGGTGAGGGAAGGGGTGCAGAGACGGCTCAGCTTGACCCACCATCCTTTAAGATTCACAGAGGACAAGCATCAGGCTTTTTTCTGTCCTGGCACTGAAGTGGTGGAACAAACTTCCCATTGGTGTCCGAACAGCAGAGTTGCTCACTGTCTTCAAATGCTGACTGCAAGACCTCCTTTTTTCCAAGAGTACATATGCAGAGTGTAGTGTTGAGTATTGTGGTCTCCACTGACCTTGCATTTAGTAGCATCTAAGTTTAGAGGTATCTTGTGGATCATAGTCAATACGGCTAAGAGTATTTTCTAAACAGTGAAGCTCTTTTGTACGTCGCTCTGGATAAGAGCGTCTGCTAAATTCCTTTAATGCAAATGTAAATGTAATAGGTAGATTGTTTGTACTCAGTTTTGGGTGTTATTTGAACTCAAATGGTTTAAGGGAATCATTTTTCTCAAACCATTTGAATTCAGATAACTCAGTTATGGCTCACTTAAATGAACTGATGCAAATTCCTTCCAGTCTTTCTAAGGAAAAATAATAGTATTGTGAAAGTTCAAGGAGGTCTGGGATAGCTTTTAGTTTGTGCCTCCTAGTCCAGCTGCCTCCTTCCTTAACTTACAAACAGTCTAGTTATGAAAAACAAATTGTGTGCTTGGTACTAAAATAACCGGTACTGTTCCACAAATCCCAAGTACTTGTGGATTTTTCCTTTGTTCACTCATAGGAGAAGCTTACCCAGTTAAGAAACTTCCAACAAAGGGCCCATTTCCTCATTTTACAATAGCCCGGCAAGCCTTTTGTCACATTTCTGTCACTGTCAGTCTCCTCCACTACCCCATCCAGAGGAGCTTGTTTATGAGTCATGAATATTTTAAATCCCACCACAATGGAGCGAAATCCAACACTCCGGTCAAATGAATAGCAGCAAAGGCCCATTCTGGAGAGGCCAAGGGAAAAACATGGGTGCTTCTTCCTTATCGTCTGCATCTAGCCTCTGATTTATGAGTTTCTGTTGCCACCACACATGCTCGCCCCAGATAAGGGGATTCCAGAACCACAGCAGGCTTGCTCGACTTTGGGGAAAAAAAGGGAGTTCTGTAGGGGAAGCTAAACTCAAGATTGTACAACATGCTAAGGTTCAAGACACTGAACTGACTAAACAGAGGTGTTAAGCTAAATCTAACGTACATGCAACTTTAATATACACTATATGGACATAAGTATTGTGACACCTGCTAATTCATTGTTTCTACTGAAATCAAGGATATTAATATTATGAGTTTGTCCTGCTTTTGTTGGAGTAACTGTCTGTACTGTTCAGGGAAGAAGGATTTCTACTAGATTTTGGGGGAGCATTGCTGTGAGGATCTGGTTGAATGTAGCCACAAGAGTGTTAGTGAGGTCTGGATGTTGAATGATTACCACCCACCTCATCATCAACTCTACAAACCATCCCAAAAGTACTAGATTGAGCACACAGTTCTGCTGTAATATATGTGTGTGTGTGTGTGTGTGTGTGTGTGTGTGTGTGTGTGTGTGAGAAATAGCATCACATATTCTAAGAAGTCCAATATAGTACTGGCAAAGGCTTCTTTGGCTTTAGATTTACTAAAATACTGGATATAATAAGAACTATGTATACATATTTCACGAAGATCCAGCACCAGATCATTAAGGTCATGCACTGGCATTGGCAAATTTGAACATTAAAAGTATCAGTTGGTAGTTTAAGAAAACTGAAAGCGGTTCTTCTATGGCATCACTCTAAAAAAAGCTTTATTTTTAAGAGTTTACTATGGGGAAGAGGATTCGTTTCTAGGCATACCATGTAGAAGTGGATTTCCCCTCTGTTCTGCAGCTTAAAGTAGTGGGTGTAGCCACAAAGAAAGTCAGAATATAGCAGCTTTATCGTAACCATAGAAACCATCTTTGTTCGCAGCCTTAAGCAATATCTAGCATCTCATCTGAACTGCACATTTGGTTTGAAATGACACAATCGCAGATATGAGATAGAAAAGGCCAACTCAAGGGATCCTAAGAGATGGTGAAAAAGTTGTAGACAATTCGTGTGAGCATTCTCAGGCCAGTTATTCCTGGAAATCCATCAACCAGCGGTGGATCATGCCACCTCCTGCAGAGTGTCTGATGATGAGTCCAATACCCATTGGGTGTTTGTGAAAGCTGACCTTCGGTGGTCTACTTTTTTCCTATAATGGCCTAACCGAGTGAGGCTTCAGGGGGAAGTAAGAGGGATTAGAACATGCAGAGTCTTCTGGATACCACAGAAGAACCACAGAGGAGGCCAGCTTATGCAGCAGGTTGAGCTTGGCTTTGGATCCCAACAATCGGTAATTGAATCACCTACGTGTGTTTGAGTTGAAGGTGAGTAACAAACAGACCCAGTGAGTCAAAAAGTCATCAATTTCAGACTGGGTGTGAGATTGAGACGGTAAGTGAATCAATACTGCATTTCTATGGTGTGATGAGCCAATAACCTGTCCGAGGGTTTGGGCAAAGGGAAATTTGATTGGTGGGGGTGGGGGTGCCATTGTGCAGAGACTGTCTATCCAAGCAGGATTTGATGGGGTGATCATCCCTGGCCTAGCCAAAAATACCCATTGTGCAGAGCATGACTCTTACCCCTGGGAAAAGGCTGGATTTTGATAATCCCTCCATCCTTCGGCGCAGACGGCAAAAGTGCCTTGAGCAACACCATAACCCTCAGTTGAGATCCCCTTATGCCGGAGTAAAATTTTGTCCAACATGTGTCAGATATCATTTTGCTGATCGTGGGTGACATGTTAGAGAATGCTTCGGTGGTCAAATCTGATGTGAAATAGAGAAGACTTGCGTGACTGTCAGAGATAAAACCCTTGAAAACATTCTTGAGGACACGTTTTCTGTCCTCTAAATAAAACATGGATTCTAAGTGTGAGTGAATCTGGAGTACATTCTTTAAATTATCAGCTGGTGAATAGAATCCTTAACCAGGCAAAAAAACATTTAAGCATCTAAATAGTTCAGTGAGAACCACTGCCTTTACTAAGGATCTAAAGAAGAAGAGTGTCTCACATTAACATATGGCAGAAAACCCAAACTCAGCTTAAGCTTGAACTTAGACTTTTCAGTCCGCTGACTTTCCTCAAACATGCACAAGCTTTTTAGCTCCTTACTTTTGCCTCTTTGCCGCCATCTGTTCCCCTCCCTCTCTTTCTCTTTAAAGCACCAGTTCTCTTTGCCCAAATCTGCATCAGATGTTCTTTTTTATGGGGAGTAGTATGGGTACCTAAGCAGAGAGAGACATGGCAGGTCTGCCCCTCAAGCCAGCTCAATCCTCATCCATCGCAGCACAGCCACCAGGGTCAAAGATCAGGTGCTCCACAACCGGAGGCAAGGAGGGGAAACTTGAGCTGCACAAAGAAGCCCTGTCTTCATGGGGCCTTTCAAGGCACTATGCCACTCTGGGGCAGTGGGTTCCAGTCTCACGGTGCCCTTCCAGTCACTATGCTGCTTTAGGAAAGTGGGGTGCCCTTCCGGGCACTAGGCTATTTTAGGGAAGTGGATGCTGGCCACTCTGTGCCCTCAAAAGCACACAGCTGCTTTAGGGAAGTGGATTTTGGCTACTCTTGGGCCTTCCAGGCACCATGCTGCTTTAGGGAAGTGGGTTCTGGCTACTCTGTAGCCTTCCAGGCACTATGCTGCTTCAGGGAACGGGTGCTGGGCTTGTGGTGCACTTCCGGATAGTATGTTGCTCTAGGGAAGTAGACGCCTAGCCTATCTGTGTCCTCCTGGGCTCTGGACAGCATAGAGGATGGTGGTTGGGTGGCAGTCTGCCTGTGAACTCTGGAGCACTAGGCGGTGCTATGGGCCCAAGTGCTCCCTGGCCGCTGTGTTACGGGCCAGGCAGTACTCAGTCACTTCAGTCCTGTGGAAGTAGTTTCTCCATAGAACAGATACTTTATTAGGGAAAAAGATAAACTAGAACTAAGACTTAAAAGAGAGCAGCAGGAGATTTCAAATATGCATTATCACCATCAAATAACCATAGCAAATGTATTAAGAAGAGGATTTGTAATTGATTCTTTCTTAATCGAGATTCATGCACTGCTAAGCAGTTGTTTTTTGCACATTTATAATGCTAGCACTGCTCTCAGTCCAGCAGTATGACTAAGAATCCATTTCTGAATTTCCCAATCCACCTGTGAGAGGCGCTTAGAGAACTCTAAGCAAATGGGTCAAGATGAATGCCTGTGGGAAGGAACTGAATCAGATCTGCAGGGAAATTGATTATTTTTATAGCTGTAGATCCATCAGAGATAGTCATGCACTCACTGAAATGTTTTAATCATATTCATGCACATTTTGTTCTTTATTCTATCGAAAAAAATAAATTGTCAGTGCAAGCACGTTTCTCCGCTTCTCCACTCAGACTTTCCTCTGAGAGGAATGTGATCCAATATCTGCAAATGGAGTTAAATGAATTTTTTTTTTTTTTTTTTTTGCTGTGTGGACAATGTCAAAAGAGTGTGATGTAGCGTATTGTTATGAAAGAGAGGACAGAAGCCTAGGTCCATAATTACATTTATAGAAAAAGGCGTCCAAACATGGAGGGCGGCCAGAAAGCTATTAATCTGAAATGCTTCACTGGACAAGTGTACAAGCTCGCAAAAAGTAAGGAACCATCCAACACGAATAAAAATGGGCTGTCGAAATGCTCTTGATGGGGTTGTGAGGTTATGGATGCAAACATTCAGCATGATCAGACTGTTCTTGCACATTGGTTTGTGAGGACATTCAGGCAAGTTTGTTTACAGACTACACTCTAAATCTGCCTCGAAGTCAAACACACAATGGTTCTGCAGACTTCACTGAACTTAACTGGGTCGTTATTAGCTGTTGGTAACAATTTGGAAAGCCCAGTGTGAGGATCTGTGTAGATCCATACGTCAGCCTTCATCTTTCCAAAACTTAATCCTTGCTCTAATCCAAACAACCCTGACTCAGAGTGGTCCAGCTACTAAGGGCTAAGGCGCTGCCACTATTACTTGAGACAGTCACTGGTTAAAATCCCAGGTCATGCTGCATGCCATCAGCAGCCAGAGCCAGAGAGAGCACAATTAGCCTTGCTCTCTTCAGGTGGGTAGATAGCTATCTCTCCCCACATCACCTCAGTGTGATGCTTACCAATGCATCAGAGCTGCATCAAATGCATCAAACCTAGATCCCTGACCATACAGACTTAAAAATAAAGGTGCTTCAAATGGTAAAATGTCACAGAAGCAGGCCTAAAGAACCTTCACTTGATTTACAACCAATAGCCAGTATTTGAAAATAATGCAGATGTTTATGTCACTGTTACTGCACAGGACATACACTGTAATAATAACCTCTATTAGCAGGTATCATTCTTGCATTTGTCAGACAGAATATTACATGACTATTAATGGTGAGGAAGCTCAGGTTATAGATAAATTACAGCTTCATACTGGATTAAAGCCAATCCACAAATCGCTACTTGTAGACTGTAAACATTTCATACAATTCATATTCATACTGGATTAAACCGCTCCACAATGACTACTGTCAAGACGAAAAAAAAAAAAAAAAAAAAAACATACTGCATATTCATACTGGACTGTAAACATTCTACAAATAGTCACATTTAAAAACCACAAACACTGCAGATTCAAACTGGATTAAATCGCTCCACAATGACTACTGTCAAGACGGAAAAAAAAACAAAAACAAAAAAAAACATACTGCATATTCATACTGGACTGTAAACATTCTACAAATAGTCATATTTAAAAACTACAAACACTGCAGATTCATACTGGATTAAACCACTCCCTAATTACTATTGCTACACTGTAAAAATACAGACACTACAGATACATACTGGATTAAAATGACTCCACAGTTCTTACTGACAGACTGTAAAACAGACACACTAAATATTCATACTGGATTAAACCACTCTGCAATTATTATTCTCACACTGTAAAAATTACCTACACTACAGATTCATACTGCATTAATATTACTCCACAGTAATTTTAGTCCACAGCTCCACACTGGCTGGCTATAAAAAAAAAACTGACGATTCATACTGGATTAAACCACTCCCCAGTTAATATTGTTGTACTGTAAAAATACCTGCACTGCAGAGACATACTGGATTAAAATGACTCCACAGTTCTTACTGACAGACTGCAAATTCATACTACAGTTAAAATACACCACAACCATTACTGTTATTGTAGTAGTCTCTTGCTGGATTAGGCAGAAGGCACTGTTTGTATTAAGGGAACAGCCTTTTTTCTTTCTTTCTTTCTTTTTTTTTTCGTTTGAAGCAATTGCTCAGCAGATCTACGTCACTAACTTTATTGAGTGCCCAAGGCCTACTTCACTCAGTCTCTCTTTGTTTTCATCAGTGTGTACAGAACTTTATGGTTTGGAACTAACTCAGATGTGCCGCAACAGTGCTTTAAAATAAAGACTTTTAAGCTTCAAGCCCGAGCCTATAAACTAATGTCCTTCACAGATGCCTCAAGTAAAGATCTTGGTGGTTCCATTGAGTCCCGCTGAATTTCAGTGTGGCTTTATATAAGCATCTGTATATGTGTGGATCATTACCAGTCACAGTGGAACTGGGTTTGAGGATAATCAGCGAAAAAAATGCATTATCAGAGCCTCCGAGATAGCAAATTAATTCAGCAGATTGTGTAGATTTGTCGGGAAAAGCCTTTAGGCCTTGGCCGTGAGCATCCAAGACACCGTGAAGTTTTGGAAATGAGTGTTTGAGTGTAACATCATTCCAAAGGCTAACAGCAAAGCTAATCAAATTAATGCTCATATAAAAATCAATTAGCCTGTGGTAGCACTGGGAAGCACTGGGGACTAGCAGGGTGGGAGAGATTTTTAACATGAAGTAGTACACAGAAAAAAGTCTTAAAGGGGCCGTGTCCAAGGTAAGAAGGTCTATTTAGGATGTTTGTGTAGTTATATTTTTTTATAAATAAAATAAAAATAAAAGTCACTGGTAATGGTCAATTAAATGACTGTTCTACTGCCTCTCTTTATCCCTCTTTATTTTGTGCTACTGTTGACACAATTGATTTTCTTTTACAGCATTCAGAGGATGTCTGAAAATCATCTGTGCAAATCATCATTAGCTTGATTTTCATTCAAATGTTTTCCAAAAGAAAAAGAAATGAAATAAGTTGTGTTTCCATCCACTACAGATTACAGATTTGGAAGGGAAACTGAAAGATTTGACCCAGGCTTTGCTTTTGGTAGAATCTTCTTTACAGCCATTTGCAGTCTTTTTATGGCTGCGTTGATGAGCAGTACCCCACCTAGTAAGGGCTGAAAACTCTGTGCCACCCCAACATCCACCGTACATCTGGGAGTGCAAACACACCAGACAGTTCTAGAAGAGCAGTGCAAACCCATTATTCAGACAAGCTTTGGAGTCTGCATTTCAGAACGTGGAAATGTCGTGATTGGACCATCTGAAGTTTCCAGTCACCAGCCACCTATGACAACTAATGTGAGAGTCATGTTACTAATGGCTAATTACATCATTGTTTATTTGAAGAAAAAAAAACCCTTTCCATTGTAATTATTGCTGGACAGTGTTTCTGTTCCTCTTAGCAGTCTCTTCGGCTTTCTTGAGTTGATAGCCGTGGCAGTGCCTCCCCCAGTTGTCCCTTCTCTCTTCTGTGGTTAAATTAGCATTAGCTTTTAGCCATTTTTAGGGCCAGTTCCATATTCTGCTAAAATAGCTGTTGTGTTTTGCCTTGAAAGACGTGTGGTGGGCTGGTGTATGTATATTTTTAGGGCATTAGTATAATAAGTCAAGACTGGACTTTGGACAAGACTGGACAAACGGAATTGCATTTTACAGGTTTTGGCTATGCCAGGAGCAACGACATACAGTTTTTATTCTAGGGCCCCTTTAAGACTGGTTTTCTTCGTGACGGAATAATTCACATATAAACCCATCCCATTTTACACGTTTAATTAGTCAGTATATATTTTAATCTTATATTTGAGCTATTTTTATTATTTCCCAGAGATTGTCACTAGGCTGAAGCAAAGGCTTATTTTTTGAAATGTTGCTCGCCAGGAAAACAAGTAAATGTAGTAAAAAAGGCTAAACACTGACACTGTGCTTGTTAACTGATACCAGCAAACAAAAGCAATCCAAAAGTGCAAAATACCCTGCAAGAATGGCACAACACTGTAAGACAGTTGATAACTAGTCGTATTTATTTGCATGATAATTGAAGTAATTAATGCTTCAGTCAAAGAAAGAGAACCTTTAATTGCCCTCAGTTTTCTCATTTCCAGTAGAAAAGCAGGCAAACCTGGCTGACCACATACATTCAGCAGGCCATGCCAAGGGCTGAGTGTATAAACAGAGAATGGCATCAGTTCTTAGCATTCGAAGAGTAGCCATCAGTGTTTGACTGACGCCGAACGCAGTTGAATACAGCACATCATTATATCCCACAACTGCTTCCCAGTCTTTCCGAATGCAAGCTGAAAACAACTTGCAAACTTCTCTCCCCATTCTTCCTTTGGCACATTCTCCCTCCATCTCTGCTTGAATCAGATTTTGATGGATATTATTCAATAAGAAGCCAACTCTTCAGCTTCACTAATCACTGTTTTTGCATCGAGTTTCTCCTTTACTGCTCGAATGATTTCTCTGTGTGCTGGAAAATCAATAGCGTTGTGAAAATGAAGGACTCCTGCAGTTTTTGACTGAAAGCACCTAAATAGAGGCTTTTCTTTCAGGATTACAGCTGGCTCAGCTTTCGCGCTCGCTGCTAATTCATGTTATTTTCATCTGAGCTTCAGTTTGTTTTATATGCTGATGGGCTTCGTGTGGATCCCTACTTAAAGATGACAACTTCCATAACTTTCAAGGTTCTCAACGTACCAAGAATCAGCGTTTGGCTCTTTGCCGTGATCTAGAGCTGTGTACGGACATGAAGTTGAAGCCCAAACCTAACCTGTACCCAGGCTGCATTGACATTTGTAGCATAAAGTGGATGCTCTTGTCCAGAGCAATTCGTGCAAAAGTGCTTAAATATCCCTGGCTGATGTGAATAGGCTAGACAGAGGCCAAAGATACCCTTGAGCAAAGATACTGCTGGATATGCAGGAGCGCTGATGCATGATACCTGACTGCTTGAAATTGAACTCATACCAGAAAGGCCTGCTAATACAGTACTAACAAAAAAAGCTCTTCGCTGGTGGTCCGAGCTGGGAAAGAAAGCTTTTAATCTTCTAGAAGACTATAGAGCATACCAACCTGTTTGCTCCGAGCTTACTCACACGGGCCTCTGCACCCCAGTTCCTTGCTATCAATGTGCTATACTGGAACATCTGCCATGATTCTGATTGTGTGTTTTGGGACTGCCGTGCTGTTAATAGCTTTCAGTTATGCATTGCAAGTGTGAAGCCTTGTGTGCATTGGAATCACTGCTTCATTCACCAGCTCTCTTGGGTGAAGGATGATTCTCTACCACAGTTCCCTACAGGACTCCTATAGAAGGTCATGAAGTGATGACCCACTGCACTTTTGATTCATTTGTATTATGGTATTATTGTCCAATAAAAAGGCTTGGTGTGGAGCAACAGATAACACCACTAGCTGTCAACGAGATACCGCACTTTGTGGGAGACTGGGTTTCCAGTCCCGGTCTGGGTGACTGTCCTTGTGTAAGAATCCCAACACTACATTGGCTCACATCTGTAATTCGAGTTATTTTGTGAATCGCTCTGGATAAGAGCATCAGCTAAAACGGCATAAATGTTTGCCCATGTTTTAATACTGCATATCTCATAACACTGATCCTGCTCCTCACCACTGTTTTTTTCGGGACTTGCAAAGACTACATTATCTGAAATTATAAACTGTTCCTATAAATCCTCAGACCTTCAAGCAGTCAGTATCTAAACTGAAGATGCAGAAAAATAAACAATTCTAACAGGGCTTCTGTAATTCCCTTCTTTAAAAAAAGTCAATAGCAAATTATCCTCTAAAAGGGTTATAATTGGCTAGTGGTTCTAGTAGCGAACGATTATTAGCATCATAAGGCCAAAGTTGAGATGGCTGTTGCCAACCTGGCACCCACTTATCTTGGATGAACTCTACTGCATAAGGACTGGTTCTCTAGGACTAATAACAGACTGGGCATGTTGTTAGAGGGACCGTGTAGCCACACTGGGTCAGATTGAACGTTTCATTAACAGTAATAGTTCTTAGCTTGCTAGCGTAAGACTCTTAGTATTATTTGAGAAGTACAGAGAATAATTTTATTTTAAAGGCAGTTCTGTTAAAAAAGCACTGAACGCACTAGAATGCGATGCTCTTGAGCACCAAGGTTGTCATGCCCAATGTCATCTGTCAGATTGGGGTATAAAGGCTTCCCAGCATTGGCATGCGGAGCAGTGGAACTGCATTCTCTGCAGTGATTAAGGTCCATCCGGTATCTTTGAGATGAGCTGGAGTGGTATTTGTGATTCAGAACTTAGCATTTAACATCCATTAGATGCTCTTGAGGCTGAATATAATCAAACTCTCACAGCAGTGTGTGCAAAAGAACAGACAATACAATTCAGATGAACGCTAGCAGGTGAGCAGGTGTCTACACACTTCCATATTGACTCACTCGTTCATTTGATCTTCGACCAGTTTTGTAGTTACGTCATACGAGTACACTCGTACTGTTGTCTCTCTACGCCGCACTTTAGACAGCGAGGGCTCAGCTGCATTTATTTAAGAGATTTATACAGTCTTAATCCCAGAGCTCTACAGGGAGCCTGATAGAACATATTAACAAATAAGGTCAGGGAATTTGACTGCCGCCAAAGGGCTCGGCTCTCCAGAGAGAGGTGTCTCACTGTTCGCTCGCCTTTTTTTTCTTCCATCACACACACACATTCTTATTGTTCCTTATCAGACAAGGCACAATGAGAACATCAACAAGCGCTCACCTTCCCCGGAGATGAGGAGGAGGACGTGTAGGAGAACATGCAGAAAGGGAGGGAAAGTGATGCTTATCATCAAGTGAATGCAAAGGTTTTTGCCATGGGCAGTAGTGCTTTATGTTCAATTACCTCGCTTGCGCCTCTTAATGGCAGCTTCAGTGTTTTTATTGTGGACTTCTTGTCCTCAGGGATAAAGAATTTGGTCTGTATTGCAGGCATTAAAAGCGACCATTGTTATGCGAATAGCATCATGCTAATCGCTCTTCACTACCTGTGGTAGATCTTAAAGGCAAGATCTCAAGAAATTGTCAGTTTTAGAGCTAGAGGTATTCAGAAGCTGTGTTTTGAGAAGTAAATTGGCATGATGCTAGGAAGGCTATTTCACCCAGTGTTTAGCATTGAGTGAAATAGCCTTCCTAGCATCATGCCAGTTAGTAACTACGGAAATGCAATATTTCACCCAAAAGTGCTAACTAAACCAGCCGTAATATATCGTGCTAATGGTTACAACTGCACTATTTAGACAAAAGTATTGGGACACCTGCTCATTCAGGAAAGAAGGAGACAGGGCCTCAACAAGCTGTCTATGTCAGCACTGGCTGCAGGTTAAAGTAGCTGAATGCATTCATTAGAAGGGGTGTCCACAAACATGTGGACATATAGTGTACCTCTTTCGTTCAGACACAAAGAGCTTGGTCAGTATTAGAATTTCACAAAGTTTTCATTTTGCATTTTCCAGCTAATGTTAGGTTTCACTCTAAATAATAACCAACACCATTATGCTAATGGTATCATGGAAGATTTTCCAGTAAGTCTGTTGGAGAGCTCTTTGTGAACATTTGACACTTGGAGATCGTCAGCAATGTCCTGATTAGAGGTCCAACAGCCTACTTGGGATTAAAAAAAAAGAAAAGAAGAAAAAACAATAATTACTACCCTGCCAAAAGAACAGCCTGGCTGGATTAAGCTGGCCAAGCTGATAAGTAAGTAATAAGTATGTAATAAGTATGTTTTCATTTGAGTTGGATGGTTTAGCTGGTCTACAAGCATGATTAGCCTGACCAAGCTAGACAACCAGAATGACCAAGCAAAACCAAGATGGTTGACCAGCATGGTTGACCAGCATGACCTGTCTCATACAATATGCTGGTTAGGAGCTGGTTAACCAGCTAGCTTACCAGCATAAGGTATGTTTTCATCTGGATAAACAGCTTTAACCACCATCTTGGATCCAGCTTGGATCATCCAAAACCAACAACCAGGTGGATTTGATCAGGGTATATAGGAGAAAGCATAGAATAAGCTTTATTGATAAAATATTGATAAAATAAAGGTTAAGGCAGACTTGGCTTGTTTACCATTTGGATTTTTCTGTAGTATGAAAATACACCCCAGACTAACTTGTACCTTGTTGTAGATGCTACCTACAGCAGTTAACGGTTTTCAAGTCAAGTCAAGTGGGTTTATTGTCATTTCAACTACATACAGAGTACACAGTGAAACGAAACAACGTTCCTCCAGGACCATGGTGCAACATAGACAGTGCATACAAGACACAAGTGCAACACAAACAAACAAACAAGTGCGGACAGAACAACACAGTACAGACAGAGGATAATAAATAATGACTGTAGTGTGCAAGTTGTGCAATGTGCGATAAATAGAGTCCAGTGAGGTAGTAAAGTTATTAGTGCAAATGCTTGTGCAAAAAATGCTTCCCATGTTATCTGGGCTAAATGGTTGGAAAGAGAGAGAGAGGGAGAGTGTACATGTACCAGAAAGATGTCAGTTCAGAAGTTGAGTTGTGTTGAGGAGTCTGATGGCTTGGAGGAAGAAGCTATTGCAGAGTCTGGTCGTGTTGGACCGGATGCTGCGGTACCTTCTTCCTGATGGCAGTCTGTGTGAAGGGTGGGTGGAGTCATCCACAATGCTGGTTGCTTTGCGGATGCAGCGGGTGGTGTAAATGTCCATGACGGAGGGGAGAGAGACTCCGATGATCTTCTCAGCTGTCCTCACAATGCGTTCCACTTGAACCTCAGTAAGCCTAATGCTAATTACACTCTTAAAAATAAAGGTGCTACAAATGGGTATGCTATTGAGGGAAAAACCTTTAAAAGACCCCAAAACTTTCTCTTGATATAAAGATTCTTTATCGATTAAAAGTCATATCTCTTTTACAAAAATGGCTCTTTATGGAACCAGAAGTGGTTCTACTATGCAATGCTTCTTTTTTAAATCAAAACTAGCTGTGATGGTATCATGCTACTTGCCCATTGCTAGCTGTAATAGCATCTCCAAAACAAGCATTTCAGAAACTTACCTGAACACACCTCATTTCGAGACCACCTACTCATCGGCGTAGATGTAAAATCCACTAACCTTCTAAAACTCACAGATAGACCTTTCAACAGTTTGTTACGTTACATTCTATTTTAACCCCTTAACACTCCAAGGCTTATTACACACTAAGGCATGTTACTCAGTAACTACAGGGACTTCTAAACAAACTGGTGGGTCTATTCATTGGTAATAGAAGAAATATTAAGACCTCAAGCCCACCAGTGATCCATAGGCATTTGAAAAGTGATGTATGATGGAAACAGTGAAAAAAATCAATGTACTGTAGCTTTGATGTAGCCTAAAGAAAAGGAATTCTAATTCCTGGTAGTAGCCTCACTCACAAACAGCCCTGCAGTAAGAAGAATAACATTTCAAACTTTGCTGTTCCATCTCCTCAAGAAATATCCATAACACAGTAATAAGAAAAATGGTGAGAAACGTGGGTAAACTGGGGAAAAAAAAGGATCTATCTCGGAGCCAACAGTGTGTCTGGGTTTATATACACTAAGGCAAATGTGCAGTCCCAGGAATGTAATTTCACAAGCTAACCAAGGAAAACCGGTTGCAAAAAAAAAAAAAAAAAAAAAAGGAATATGCATACATACGCTGTGATACGTTTAACTGAGAGCGAGAAACAATTTGGCATATGCTAAATGCATTTTACAGCTCAGTGACCGTAACGTTTTTACATATCTCCAGCCAACATTTAGCACAGCACAAACCCTGATTAGGTGCACACAAAAGGCAAAAGAAGAAAAAAATGGTATGTAAATGACTTGTAAATAAATAATAATGGGAATTGCTTTACCCTTCAGTGACTTCTTCTCCGGAAAAAAACCCAAAAAACTGAATAACAAAAAATCGTTTGACCTTTAATTAGCAGTTTAGAAACGGGGGATTAAAAAAACACTTTTACAGCAGAGAACTTCTATTAGCTTGGGTTAAAGCTAACTTATCCCTCATGTCACAAAGTGACGCAAAGGACTGTCTCTCAGGGTCCTCTGATTCAGACGTGTTCTTTTCCCTCAGTGGATAACAGGAGCAGGTGTCGAGTGCTATACTTTCCTCAGATCCTCGGTCCTTTTATCCTTTTCAGTTTAAGGCATCAGGTCAATTGCTGTCAAGGTTGTTTTGCAGTGGCCTCCAGAGTTTTGAATCATGTCTCTTCACCATCTCGTACAGCTGCTCTTGTTTGACTTGTCCTTTTATTTCATTCCTTTTTTTATTTCTTTCTCTTTTTTTTTTTTTGGATGGTGTCAATCCAAGTCAAGCCCAGCCTCCTCTCGGAGCTGGTCTCATCTCAGCTCAGTGGTTTGCATTCCATCACATGTGAATTGCAGACCAACGGCAAATTCTGCAATTCTATAACATACCCAACAGGATAGCAAGCTATTTCCGAGCCTTTCTGCAGGTTTTCTGCATGAGCGCCTCATATATGGATATTGAGGCTATTCAAATATCTCACGCATACACACGTCTCTGCAGCTAGAACTGCAACACGCATATGGTGCACACAGCTAATAACCACTTTAATGAGGCAGCCTCCAAGAGATGCCAGCAGAGACAACTGGCATGGAAAGCTTCAGATGCTTGCCTTCCCCTTCCAGCTCATTTTTCCCAAACTCAGTGGCTGCCTAAACACAGGCATTAATTGATTCGCTTTAAGTCAGGCTTGGAAGAGATGCGCGTGTTAAAGCATTTTGTGAATTCTGTTTGTATAATTACATGATTGTAAACAGTTGTTTAAAGTTGTTAATGTATAGATGTTTACTGCATAGCAGTAGTGCTAGGATTTACCCATAGGGCCTTGTTTTAAGCAAGCAGCCAACCGTGCTGCTTGATCTAGGGAGTCAGTGTGTCTGGAAAAAGTATGCATTGCACGGTTCGAAATGGGCAAAAGGCATGAACTAAGTCTCTTCATTTTCCTTTAAGAGCCAGGTGTGGTCTGACTTTGGCGAATTTCCATTTCAGTGGCGCAAAGCGGGGGTATATGCATGTTGGGCATGCACCTGTGTTGGCAATTCACTGCCAGGATAACAATGAATGACTGTTGA
The DNA here is from genome assembly GCF_030463535.1 of Salminus brasiliensis. Classification (NCBI taxonomy): domain Eukaryota; kingdom Metazoa; phylum Chordata; class Actinopteri; order Characiformes; family Bryconidae; genus Salminus; species Salminus brasiliensis. The sequence continues at coordinate 20,424,761 of NC_132901.1, read as the reverse complement.
CCTGAAGTAGCTTTTATGTTTAACCTTTCGTTAGAGGACTGGGTGCAAATATAACCATCAACCTCAAAGCTTGAGCTGGCCAGACTGGTGTTTTCAGCAGGGTTCTGGTGCTTTGGTCAGTTGCAGAGCCAAAGTGTTCTATTTTAGTTAGTTCCTTGTCCCTTGCTTGTGAAGGTGAAATCAGCCCACCCTCATATTTGCCATGGCCATTTAAACGGCAGTTCTGGCAGCGCTGCTGTAGTGGAGTTGGAATTGTTCACAGTGGTGGTTGTAGGAACCAGATGTCTGCAGAGTTTAATGCCTCTGAAAGCTATTTGCCTCTATAAGACACTACGTGAAATGTTTGGGAATATGCTGCCTGATGCCGGAGTCATTGTTTGGGAGTTTTGTATAGAAATTCAGATACAGGGTCTGCTGGACCACTTGGAGCGCTGTCACCATGATCAGAGGATCGCTAGCCATCCGCAGCTGAGGCCCAGAGAGAGAGTGTCTTACTTGGCAGAGGAAATGGGTGAAAAATCTTTATTTAAAAAACGTATTTAATTTTTTATTAAATAATCAAAAATGTCAGACATTGCATTAAAATGTTTAAATTGTGTTTTAACAATTTAATGTGGAGGTAACATAAAATTAAGTCAAAGCCCTGACTCTACTCATTTGCTGTGTGGCGTTTTTGAACTTTGAACCCATGGAGAATTAGCATTTCTTGCTCCTGGGCTCCCCCTTCAGTTGGGAAGTGTAATTGGGATTTGTAAGAGCAGTTGGGAAGTGCAATTGGGATTTGTAAGAGCAGTTGGGAAGTGCAATTGGGAATTATAAAGGCAGTTGGGAAGTGTAATTGGGATTTGTAAGAGCAGTTGGGAAGTGTAAATCAAATCAGGTTTATTGTCACATCACATTGACACAGGTGTAAAGGTAAGTGAAAAACTGAGGTGCATAGTCCCTCACAGTAGGAAAAATAGAAGATTTCAGAAGAGACTACAGGTGCTTAAAGGGCAACTTTCCAACAAGCCCCTAGTGGAAGGGAGTATAAAAACACTTTAGTGCAAGTCATATTGGGTAATCAGTTTGAATACAATACATACTCTATGTACATTATTGCACTTTCAAAGGTTTCAAATCTACAGGTTAATATATATCTGAAATATGTACATAACTATTTACATATAGACACTGGACACGGTGTGAATTCCAGTGTAGTCTTTGGTGGGTGCAGTGTGACAGAGCAGAGGTCACAGTTCCAGTAAGTAAGTAGGTGCAGGGTGCAGAGTGTGTGTGAATGAGGTGGAGATGTGAGTCACCCCTAAAGGACATGTTTTTCTGGACAGGCTGAGAGATTTTCAGGATTGTCAAAGTTACATGGTGCAGTTAGCAGCGTACCAAGCCCAGAGTAGCAATCCCTTTTTCAAGTCAGTAGAGCATCAGCATGGCCCAGAGGTGGAGCTGCTCTTTCCAGCATGAGGGCAGAAGGAACTCGGCCATCGGGTCAAACAAGATCTTATAGCACCAAGTTGTGTAGATATGAGTGAAAGTAGGAGTACCTGGTGTGATAGAATGACTTGATTGATGGAAAGATGAAATGATGGGTCATGGCTCTTAATTGCATCATTAGCAAATGACGCCCCAATTCAGACTACCACACTAGTTGTGCAGGATTCCCACCTACCGAGGGGGCGCCCTCTCATGGCAATAATGATCTAAACATCTACATTTTATAGTTGTTTATTTAATAAACAGATTTTACATTTCTAAATTGTGCAGGGTATCCCAAAATTTTTATCACATGAAATGTACTTTTCTGCAATGCTCATCATGCCTTCACAGTGAAGCAGAATTCCTTACTGCACAATATCAAACACAAATCAGTGGAAATTCCCTACATGGAATAGGCACAATTTCATTGCTAGCTTCCTGTCTGTGAAGAGATTAAATGTGTTTTGAAGAAGAGCAGCTCGACATCATTAAGTGTGGTAGCAAAACCCCCTCGAGGGGAGGCTAGGACACAGGCTGCTTTAATGACAGTGCCAAACCGCTACAATTCTCTGGGTAGCCCACGCACAGCACAATAAGACAATTTAGGTGGGGGAGTGTGTGTAGGGGGTACATAATGCGTTCATCAGAGACTTCAATCTTTTCTCCTTCTCTCGTCTTCTGTTCCGTCCAATTTCAGAGAGCGACTCAAATTGGGACCAAGGAGTGGTGTATGAAGCAGTCACTTCAGTCTAACACAATGGAAGAAATGCCTGCTTGCTCAGAGACTGCACAGCCAGTGCGTGTCGGCTTTGCAGCAGGAACAGCAAGAGTAAGTCGATTAAAGACTCGTCTGCTCCAGCAGTCTGGGAGCAGGGACTGTGGTGGTATACTGTGGAGAGTGGGGTAAAATTTTCACATTGCAATTGTACCTTAAAACAGCAACTTCAAAAATCACGTGGATCACGTCCACTGACCTGTAGTAGGGAGAGTAGAGTCACTACTGTGCTACTGGCATGCTGCTAACTGAACTACATAACTTTGGTGAAGAATTGTGTAGTGAAGAGTAATCACACAGTACAGTGGGAAAGTCTGAGCAGGATGATCATAAATCAGAAATGTTGCCATTTCTATTCAAACGTCCATCAGTTCAAACAATTGGATCTAAGACCAAATTACTGGAAGATGTCACCACTTCACAAGATCAGCTAAGAGGAAGCTGGTTTGGATGGTAAGGAACACCCCAAAAAACCACCAAGCCCCTAAAACCCCTATCTACTGTCTACAGTTAAGCGAGTTTGACCTTGCCATGGACTGAGAAGCTGCAGTCTAATAAAAAAGAACGTCTCTGGGATGTTCAGCCTCGGACGGCTGTGGCATCACATAATCAAGTCACAAGGCTTTACGATCTTTAAGATTGAGCTGACCTCAATTCAAAGGTACTGCATCATTGTCATTATAGGGTTGCAATCAGAGGGGTTCATTTTCAAGAAAGTGGAACTCATTGAACATGGGGCAGTAGGTTAACAGAAAAATTGTGCTAACATTACACACAATATGTAAATGATTATTACCTGGAAATGCCTGGGAAACACTCACAGATGACTACACCCATTCAGAATGTTTTGCTAGACAGAGATTTTTTTCTTTACCCCATTATGAGCACATACGTTTGTTTTTTTCCTAGGGTGTTCTTGTTTCACTGATGTGCTCTGAAACCGGGTGAATGCCGCATGTTTGAAATGCTCTTTCTCCCCTGATAGATGTTCAGGTCCTCTTTGAAAAGCAGATTTTCCAGCCTTTGCTGGTAGAATAAAGGATAAACAAACAAGTAGAAAATTGGAAGTCAGGGTCCATCAGATACTCTATTGTTTGTAGTATAAATAGCAGTAGAGAATAGAGGAGCTGTCATTAATCATTTCGGGTAAAATGTACAGATTCACACCCCCCACCCTGCCTTCCTTTGCCCTATTATTCTCTCAAGGCCCTAACAGATACCCATTTTCACAGTCTCTCTTCAATCCCTGGTCCCTTGTACACAGTCATGTTTCATCCGCTGTGCAGTGTCTCTTCACCTGATCTGCAGGTCATCGCTCACACTTGATCCATCACTGCTTGTTCACTGATTTCCTCCAGCCTTTGAAAGCTGTGAAAGGTGAACACTTCTGGCTACAGCTACAGCTGTCTTCACACCTGAAGTAAACGTAGCAACCATCCCAGAACTTCAAGCTTCTCTGGAGTGCAGCTGAACAGGTACCTCAAACAGTAATTGACTGGGAGAGAATCTGGGTCTTGTTCTAATGTTCGCTCAGTGAATTTTTGGCCTCGCAGAAAGGCTACATGTGAAAAACATGGCTAAATTCGTTGTGACACTGAGTAGGTTGCTTTCATTTTGGAAAGCCAGTGGAGGGCAATGTCCCAATAGTTCAATAATGTTTCACTGCCTATCTGCTTGCCTTTGTTTTCTACTGATTTCTCACTGCTTGCCCTGTGAATCCACCCGCTAGTCAGTCCTACTAATGTTTACCGAGGGATTGAGCTAAAGATCAGACAAAACGAGGAAATCAGATAGAAAAGAATTGGTGAGAACAGTTGGTGGGAGTTTCACTGATTCGTTGAGAAGAAACCTTTGCACACACACCACATATGGCTTAGTTTGAGCTGCTAGCAGTGCTAAAAACAAAGCTATTCTATATTTATGCTCTAAACCCACCAATAAAAAAGCAGAGATTATTATTAAACAGAGTCCTTCGTAAAGGGATTATCAGTGTGTTTTAATCCGAGGCAAAAAAACAGGGTGGTAAATAGGCCACATCTGAGCTTTTTCCACCCCATATACACCATATTCTTACTTAAAATAGCTCTACAGTGAAAGTGTACTTGCTCACTATGTGCAGTGTGCAGCTCACAGGCAAGCTGGTAACTTCATGCGTATCGAAATTTGGTGATGATTATTATTAACTGCGCCAAAAAGTGCACAAGAGAGTATGCATGACACTTTAGAACTCAGAAATGAGGTAACTATCCCATCATATGCCGTGACTTACTGTGAGATCGTGGTATGGTAACAACCATACTGTACAGTAATAGGTTTCTCAGTATATCGCTCCTCATTTCCTGACATCCTGCAGCCTGCTCAGGATCACTCCGGCAGCCTCATTATGTGAAATAGACTACCTGATGGTAAACGTGTCTCCTGTCCAGCATTACCCAGCAGTAATCTTTTGTCATGCTACCTGCGAGCTGTCGTCATATTACTGTGATCTGGAGCTGAGTAAACTGAGTGTTTAGCATTGTTGAATCTCGGTCACATTTCTTAATCAAAGGCTCTGGCTTGTTAAAGTTGGACTCCATCAAGACTAACTTTGTCATAAGGCGAGAATCAGAGGAGACTCCAGGAAGCCTGTAAATCCCTATAGCTCACAGGTTAAGTGCAGTTAATAGGCAGTGCTGTGTGCAGTCTGAGAGATTAGCTATAGCCTGACCATCCATTGCAGATGCATCGTGAGTGCACAGTGCTGCTGCATCAGGGCACATCTGCACTGTGGCATCTCACTTACTGTACATACATCTGGCCCTACGTATGGTCTTACGTCTTCTGGCAGATGGTGTAGGGTCGCCTCGACCTGTTTATGGGCAATTTAGGTCATTAACCATGTTCTGGAAGTCTGATATGGTTGGTGACTTGGCTTCATTTGTGCATAAGGGATTTGTAACTCTGTGAGCCATGTTCGTGAATCAATTACTCTCCAATTCAGAACAGACAGAACCAGTCGGGACATTGCCTCGTTTGCTTCAATAAAAGAACACTTGTTTTCCCACCAAAGATGGCTGTCCTCAAGTCTTGTTCTGCATCAGTGCTGCAGTTGTTTTTGTTGTCATTTTCTTTTCTTGCACAGAATTGTTACTGTAAACACATCTGTGAGGACTTGATTTATATCCCTCTAGCCAAAAGATTCCTGCTCTAGAGAGTCCTATTCTATTGGCTGTACTTTTCTACAGGGACTAGACCAGCTGAGAGTGTGCATTTGTACATCTGTGTCAGCAATGTGTGCAACCTTAAGTAGATGAAAGTGTTCATTAGAAGGGATGTCCACAAACATTTGGACACATACTGTAGAACCTTGTCATACTGTGTATAGATTTTTAATGATATTTACTCTCCGCAAGAAGATGCTGTGTATGCGGGCTTACCAAGGACAGTGAGGCTATCGGGTTGGATATATGAAACAAAAGAAAGGCTACTGGGCACAAGTCACGGACTCCGTCACAACCCACATTGCACCATACCGTGCTGTGTATTGGTCTACATAGCCGTAGAGCTGTTAAAGTGCCTATGCAAACACCTGTCCACTGTGAAAAGTGTATACAGTGGACATGCAAGCATTGGAACTGGACTGGAAGAGGATCGTCTGGGATGTGCCAGAACAACAAGTCCAATCCTTGCTGAAACATCTTGGTTCCAGATACCACAGCACACCTCCAGATGCCCTATAGAATAAGCTGTATTCTAATGTTTTTTCATATGGTTAAATGGTTTCTTCTCTATGATGGAACCCTTTTTAGAACTTCATACATGACAATATGAGAAGGTCCATTTTAAAGGTGATCTTCACACATGTACACATTAAAGGGCCCTCTGAAAGCTGTGAAAGATGTTCCGGGCAACTTTATGGATGATGTTCATGAACAGCTATCTACACACCCAATCTCAGAACTTCAAGCTCTTCCAGACTGGAGCTGAAGAGGTTCTTTACGGCTGAGGTTCTCTTCTCTACCTTTTTTGTGGCTAGAGAACCCTTGCTGTGTGGAAATACTATCCACATCCTCCCTCAGATTTAGCTTGTGAATACAATCCAGCTGTTTAAATGGGACAAACTGGGTTAAATACATGTATCATCTCTATTGGGTGGGTTTTGGCTTTTTTGGCTTTCGCTCTGCTGAGATAGCAATACTATCAACACTTATCTTTATAGCCTCCTTTGCTAGAGCCTGGTGACATAGAAAGAGGTATGTTGTGGCATTTATATCTTTTATTCGATTGGCTTAGACATAAGATAGATCCCCTGGCCCTTTGAGACTTTGAGAACCATGGCTTTACAGAACCAAAAGTGGCTCTTCTATGACTTTCTTCCAAAGGAACTCTTTATGGCATCTTTACTGGAACAGAAAGCTCCATTACAGAGTCAATTAAACTAGAGTATTAGGCAACAAGTGAGAGTGCAGCTCCTTCTGGAGTGTGATATGAATAAAATGTATTGTATTACTTCTCAGGAATTCACCTGAAATGGAAAGAAGGAAGCTTTCAGATGAGTGCTGTCAGTTTTCATGTTAACCACTGTAGTCAAGATCAAATCCAAAAGAGAGGACGAGTGTGAGACTTGCTAGCATTCGCTGATGCAACACGCAAAGGTGTTTTTGCTTTACTCATGTAATATTGAACTAAACGAGTACTACATGTTTCCCCCCCCAACTAATTCAGACCTATTTACATCTTCCAAGCTAGTGCACAGACTCGCACATCCCTTACTGTAACAGTCTGCAAATATGAAAGTCCGATGCAAAAAATAGCGCCATGAAACTGAGAAGAAGAAAAAACTCGTCGTCCTACTTTTGAGTCACTTTTTCTCAAACACTTCTTCTCACACTTCTCCTGTCTCTCAAACTTTTGAGGGTTTCACCAGTGCAGTACAATATTCTCTCTTAAGGCCAGGCATTTGCTCCTATGACTCATACGGAGTGTGAGGAAATAGCAAGACAGCCAGGACGTGCAAGAAATAGCTGAACATTTGCTGCAAATGACCACTGTAGATCTTAAAAAAGCCTGTGAATGCTAGATGTTTAAATAGGACATATCACATGACTATACATAGTCATCAACTAAAGGGCCTACATCACAGAAGGTCTTTAGCAGTTCCTCAAACTAATAGGGGTGTCTGATATCATCAATTTTTCAATATAGCAAACATTAAGAGTGGCCTACTCTTAATCTCTGACTTGGGAGTGCCAACATCTCTGACTATTTTAGTATTTACTGAAAAGCCGGCTCCACATTGCAGCCTGGATGCCTTATAGACAGATATTGAAAACAAGCCAGTCAGAACAAAAGTTATTTACATCATCGCTTGTATCTCAATTTTTATAGTTTTTTGGACGTTTTCTATATTGCGTCAAACTTTCATGATAAATGGACCAAAAGAAATGCTCCAAAATCTCAGAGTAAAATCAATTTACATAAACTTCCATTGAAAGATAAGAAGGGGTTTTGTAACGTTTCTGTTTGGAGATACAAGGTCTGTTTAATAATGAATTAAATGGGCTGAAAAAAAAGTGGTTAGAGTCACAAGGCTGTGAGTTCAATACCTGGCCTTGAGCAATGCCATCAACCCTCTTTGCACCATTCACACCTGGCATTAACAGGTACCCTGGACAAAGGCGATACTCATGGCTGGTGCGCAAGCAAAACTAGGTGCCTCAACTATGTGCCATGTCCCTCCTCCAGCGAAAATGATGTGAGAAATCCGAGAAATCACAAGCAGGAGATTAAAATGGCAAAATGGTTTAAAATGGCAGATGTGAACAGCTATGCATTTGGCAATCAGTTAGAAATAATTATATCTTCACCTTCTTTTACAGAGTTAATGGCTGCACACTTGTCCAGTCTGACACAGATGGAAGACTGACCACTGGATAGCCCTGCTACCTGCATCTGCCCACCTGCCCTCCATCCTGCTACTGAGTCCATTTACATGGACTCAAACTATCTGCCATTATTATTATTACCACCATTAACCATCAATACTCTCATTATTCTCACCATCTCTACTATAATTATATCAGCACACCTGATCAGAAGAAAATCATATGTGGTGATTTGATGACTTTAACTCAGTAATTTAGTTGTGAGTCTTGGTTCCTCCCAAGGTTTCTTCCACCAGCTCTGAGGGAGTTTTACCTTGCTTACTGAGCTCACTGTCTTGTCCTACTACTGATTCCTGTAAAGCTGCGTTGTGACATCAGTAGTGTGTGCGTAATATATATATATATATATATATTTATTTATTACACACACATACATACATACACACAGACTATTTATATATATATATATATATATATATATATATATATATATATATATATATATATATATATATATATATATATATACAGTGAGTCCAAGAAGTATTTGATCCCTTGCTGATTTTCTTCGTTGGCCCACTAATAAAGACATGATCATTCTATATTTTTAATGGTAGATGTATTCTTACATGGAGAGACAGAATATTAAAAAGAAAATCCAGAAAATAAATCTAAGGAATATATATTAATTGATTTGTATTTCATGGAGTGAAATAAGTATTTGATCCCTTAGTATTCATTAGCAGTTCTGGCTTTTACAGACCAGTTAGACACTCCCAATCAACTTGTTACCTGACCTGAAGCCACCTGTTCTCACTAATCACTTGTGTGAAAAACACCTGTCCACAGAATCAGACAGATCACACAGATTTCAAGTCTCCAACATGGGTAAAACCAAAGAGCTGTCACAGGACCTCAGAGTCAGAATTGTTGACCTTCACAAAGCTGGAATGGGCTACAAAAAGATTAGTAAGGTGTTGGATGTGAAAGTAACAACTATTGGTGCAATTATCAGAAAGTTTAAAGAGTATAACATGACAATCAACAGACCTCGGCCCGGTGCTCCAAAGAAGATTTCGCCTCGTGGGGTGGCAATGATGCTGAGAACAGTCAGAAATCGTCCTGCAACCACTCGGCAGGAGTTAGCAAATGACCTGAAGGCAGCTGGGACCACAGTTTGCAAGGAAACAATTGGCAACACTTTGCGCAACAATGGATTCACATCCTGCAGTGCCCGAAAGGTACCCCTGCTGAAGAGAGCACATGTGGAGGCGCGCCTCAAGTATGCCAATGATCATTTGAAAGATGAACCAAGTTATTGGGAGAAGGTTTTGTGGTCAGACGAGACCAAAATTGAACTTTTTGGCCTCAACTCCACCCGCCATGTGTGGAGGAAGAAAAATGCTGCCTATGACCCCAAGAACACTGTGCCCACCGTCAAGCATGGAGGTGGAAGCATAATGTTTTGGGGGTGTTTCTCTGCCAAGGGTACAGGGCTACTTCACCGCATCACTGGGAAGATGGATGGAGCCATGTACCGCACAATCCTGAGGGACAACCTCCTCCCCTCTGCCAGGGATCTGAAAATGGGCCGTGGTTGGGTCTTCCAACATGATAACGACCCTAAACATACAGCAAAGGCAACAAAGGATTGGCTCAAGAAAAATCACATTAAGGTCATGGAGTGGCCCAGCCAGTCGCCAGACCTCAATCCGATCGAAAATCTATGGAGGGAGCTGAAGGTCAGAGTTGCCAAGCGACAGCCCACCAACCTTCATGATTTAGAGAGGATCTGCAAAGAAGAGTGGGCCAAAATTCCCCCTGGTGTGTGTGTTAAACTTGTGGTTAACTACAACAAACGTCTCACCGCTGTGCTTGCAAACAAAGGCTTTGCCACTAAGTATTGAGTGTGTTTGGCAAGAGGGATCAAATACTTATTTTCCTCATTGAAATACAAATTAATTAAAATATATTCTTTAAAATTATATTCTGGATTTTTGTCTTGATATTCTGTCTCTCCATGTTAGAATATATCTACCATTAAAAGTGCAGAAGGATAGTGTCTTTATTAGTGGGCAAACAAAGAAAATCAGCAAGGGATCAAATACTTCTTGGACTCACTGTATATATATATATATATATATATATATATATATATATATATATATATATATATATATATATATATATATATATAAATGGGATTACTCTATCCTTTGTGGCACATTTCTAAGAGAGTGGTAAGCTTAAATGGAAGGAGTAACTGATGTATGGCAGGAATTCCCTCTGGACAGGCAGTACCAATCCATCGCAAGGTACCACAAACATCCATTCACTCACACCTAGGGAAAATTACGCATAGCCAGGGTGTGGGTGTTTTTGGGAAGTGGGAGGAAACCAGAGGAAACCAACATGGACCAGAGCGAGGATCAAACCCACAACCCCAAGGCCCTGGAGTGGTTGAAAGAACAAGGTGCTGAAAGAATGTATTTGTAGATGGGGCATGGAAAGATCTGTTCTACAAATAAATTTGACGTATTTATGGTTAAATGTAAATAAGGTTTAATTACTCTCTTAAAAACACCGGATCAAAAACTCTGAGGGGGCGTGTGCCCCCCTAAACTTGAACAGGCACAACACTGAGTCCTAGCCTTAAGCTGAGCTAGAAGCAGCTTCTTTTGATTTGACTGTCATGATCCCAACCATCCCTGAATTCCACAGAGAGTATGACACCCGCCCTCATCCAACTCTGCTCTCCACTTCTCGCCAAAGGCTAGAGAGATGTGAGAGGGCGGAGCCTGGCACTCATCCATCTCAAATTAAAAAAAAGAAAAAAAAAAAAAACCTCTTTGCCGGGAAAGGCAGACGGATCAAAGGGATCTGCTTACATAGTTTGGCAGGAGTTACTCTGTCTTGTGAAAAAAGAAGGGGATAATGGGAAGATGTCTGAAGTATGGCCGGGGAGAACCAGCAGCAGAGGCCTACGTTCTGTGTATTCGGTGAACTGAAGTGATCCAATTACCTAATCTTTGTGTTCAATGTTGTTGTTTGAACTGTTCAGCTTTTTGAAAACATCATGCATTAAAGATATTGATGAATCTAAATATCAAGGGTTAGTGCTGGGGTCACTAAAGCTACCTGTGATATTTAGATGTATTAATGTTTTTTAATGCACCCTGTTTTAAGACCCAATGACAAACCCAGCAGCCAATACACAAAATATAGTTTATTCTTTCAGTTCATAGAAATGCTAGTAAGATTCAGAACATTAAAACCACTGATTGGTGCTTTTCACCTACAGTGCCATGTGTCATGGGGTGGATATATTAGGCAGCAGACAAACAGTCAGTTCTTGAAGGTGAAGTGTTGGAACGAATGAAAAATGGGCAAGCGTAAAGGATCTGAACCACTTTGACAAGAACCAAACTTTGATAGCTAGACCAGTGGGTGAGATCATCTCCAAAACATCAGGCAGGTCTTGTGGGGTGTTCCTGGTATGCAGTGGTCAGTATCTACCAAAAGAGCTCTAAGCTCAGAACAACAAATGGACTGGCGACAGGGTGATGGGCGCCCAAGGCTTATTGTCGCAATGCATTGAAGTCGTACCTCACGACTTACAGGACTCGAATGATCTGCTGCTGACGTCTTGGTGCCAGATACCAGAGGAGACCCTCAGGAGTTTTGTGGAGTCCATGGGTCAGAGGGTCAGAGCAGTTTGGCAGCAAGCGCAGGACACACTCAATATTATGTAGGTGGTTTTAATGTTATGGCTGATTAGTATATACAGCTATGATGAGATACAGCTACTAAGAAGTGCCAGATCAACTTCAGAAATCATAAATCACTAGTCAAGACAGTATTTAGAGAGGACTTCACACCCGTTGCACCAACAAAAGTGATACCCAGGCTTTCAGACACTGAGCATTAGTCATGTAAATTATTCTTCATCAATAAATGAGATGAAAAACGTCTGACTTGTGCCTCACACCCCATATATGGTTTTGTTTTGTTGGTGAAAATGTGATGTTTTTTTTTTTCTGCCAACGTAAACTCACTCCACCAGTCAGAATCATTGGTGGAGCGTTAACATTGCAACTACAGAAGGCTTTCCCCCAAATGAAACTATATACTCTATTACTCTGTATAGAATCGTTGATGAGGCCTTTTTAAGTAACAACCATCTTAGCAGAGCGAGAAATGATAGTGTTTATTTTCCTGAATGAACGAACGCCTGGGTGTCCCTGGTGTAACTGTAAGATCTGAAATAGACAAGTAGTTTTTAAAATGCTTTCATTTTGTTTTTCTTTTTTTATGTTCATAATATCTTGAAATATCTCTAGTTTGCCATGCCCAGTATCATCTTGTGTTTTTTAGAAGCTGGATACCCACAGTGTATGTATTCTTGTGATGTATTCTAATGGTGTGTGTGTGTATATACAGTGAGTCCAAGAAGTATTTGATCCCTTGCTGATTTTCTTCGTTGGCCCACTAATAAAGACATGATCATTCTATACTTTTAATGGTAGATGTATTCTTACATGGAGAGACAGAATATTAAAAAGAAAATCCAGAAAATAAATCTAAGGAATATATATTAATTGATTTGTATTTCATGGAGTGAAATAAGTATTTGATCCCTTAGTATTCATTAGCAGTTCTGGCTTTTACAGACCAGTTAGACACTCCCAATCAACTTGTTACCTGACCTGAAGCCACCTGTTCTCACTAATCACTTGTGTGAAAAACACCTGTCCACAGAATCAGACAGATCACACAGATTTCAAGTCTCCAACATGGGTAAAACCAAAGAGCTGTCACAGGACCTCAGAGTCAGAATTGTTGACCTTCACAAAGCTGGAATGGGCTACAAAAAGATTAGTAAGGTGTTGGATGTGAAAGTAACAACTATTGGTGCAATTATCAGAAAGTTTAAAGAGTATAACATGACAATCAACAGACCTCGGCCCGGTGCTCCAAAGAAGATTTCGCCTCGTGGGGTGGCAATGATGCTGAGAACAGTCAGAAATCGTCCTGCAACCACTCGGCAGGAGTTAGCAAATGACCTGAAGGCAGCTGGGACCACAGTTTGCAAGGAAACAATTGGCAACACTTTGCGCAACAATGGATTCACATCCTGCAGTGCCCGAAAGGTACCCCTGCTGAAGAGAGCACATGTGGAGGCGCGCCTCAAGTATGCCAATGATCATTTGAAAGATGAACCAAGTTATTGGGAGAAGGTTTTGTGGTCAGACGAGACCAAAATTGAACTTTTTGGCCTCAACTCCACCCGCCATGTGTGGAGGAAGAAAAATGCTGCCTATGACCCCAAGAACACTGTGCCCACCGTCAAGCATGGAGGTGGAAGCATAATGTTTTGGGGGTGTTTCTCTGCCAAGGGTACAGGGCTACTTCACCGCATCACTGGGAAGATGGATGGAGCCATGTACCGCACAATCCTGAGGGACAACCTCCTCCCCTCTGCCAGGGATCTGAAAATGGGCCGTGGTTGGGTCTTCCAACATGATAACGACCCTAAACATACAGCAAAGGCAACAAAGGATTGGCTCAAGAAAAATCACATTAAGGTCATGGAGTGGCCCAGCCAGTCGCCAGACCTCAATCCGATCGAAAATCTATGGAGGGAGCTGAAGGTCAGAGTTGCCAAGCGACAGCCCACCAACCTTCATGATTTAGAGAGGATCTGCAAAGAAGAGTGGGCCAAAATTCCCCCTGGTGTGTGTGCTAAACTTGTGGTTAACTACAACAAACGTCTCACCGCTGTGCTTGCAAACAAAGGCTTTGCCACTAAGTATTGAGTGTGTTTGGCAAGAGGGATCAAATACTTATTTTCCTCATTGAAATACAAATTAATTAAAATATATTCTTTAAAATTATATTCTGGATTTTTGTCTTGATATTCTGTCTCTCCATGTTAGAATATATCTACCATTAAAAGTGCAGAAGGATAGTGTCTTTATTAGTGGGCAAACAAAGAAAATCAGCAAGGGATCAAATACTTCTTGGACTCACTGTGTATATATATGTATATATATATATATATATATATATATATATATATATATATATATATATATATATATATATATATATATATATATATATACATATACACATACATACATACACACACACACACATACACACACATACACACACACATACACACACACATACACACACACATACACACACACATACACACACATATATACATATTATATATACACACACACACACATACACACACATATATATATATATATATATATATATATATATATATATATATATATATATATAGTTGCTTTGTTTTGCCATACACACAACCCAGCCTGTCATGAATTCGACAAACATCTGAAAATAATTGTGGCATCACAGCCTTCTGCTTTTCTCCATTATGGAGCTTCTGAAATAGGAATTAACAGGCATGAACGAAAACTCCTGCAGAAACTATAATGATTTTACATTCTACAACGGTTATATTTAGGGTTAAGGTTAGAACTAGGTTTAGGTTTAGGTTAAGGTGAAGGTTCAGGTCCTAAAATTTCACTGGTTACATTCTCTGTTCAAATGATTTGATTTCTAATTGCGTGAGTTGCATCAGTAGTCGACGTTATCGTACACATTGTACGAATCCTGAAATGGTCTGTTAGTCACCTATGTACGAATTATTCTTCACACCAGGCTGCCTTGGTACTTGCACCCTCTCCGAACCCTGACTTGGAGAGGGTGGTAATATCCACTGAGTTGGTAATATCCATTAGGGTCACTTTCTGACACTGTGTAACAGTCTGAAGTACACTGGAAATGCAGGCAACAAGATAGCTGTTACTACTGTTGTTGTTATGCTTCATACATTTACACATATGTCGAGAAAACAACGGGGTTTTTTTTTTTTACAGTGAGACAACTCTGAATAGTAATAACTGAAGGGGCTGAATCAAGCATGGTATTTAATTTAGGTGGTTTCATCACTGTATGTAAACAAGTTACTTTTGCTACTTGTTAGCTACATTTTTAAATGAACTTTTAAATGAAAGAAGCAAACTTCTGATTGTCCAGCTTTGATCTACAAGGAAAAGTAGCTCTAAAAATAAGTGCTATCTAGCAAGTTTACTCAAACCAGAATGGATAGAGAGTATTCCACAGATAAACGATAGCTCTCTTACTTTTTGCTTAAGGGATGAATATAATTGTGGCCACTTCCAGAAACTGAATTCTATGATTTAGAGAGATTACTTTTCCATTCATGTATAGCGCTCATTAATTAGCTATTTACAGAAATATGTTGCATGCACTCAGTTGGCCGCATGAATTATTTGCTAATAACTGAGCGTCGTCCGTTTCAGATTGGCCTGACCTCCCTGCATGGCGTGGTGTTCTGCTGCCTTCTAATTATCCACACTGTTGCAAAACTCTCTCTCTTTCTCTCTAACTGGCATGGATGCCCTTTGGATGAAGCAACTTGCAGTTCAGGATTGCATAACACACTATTATAAGGGGGGGGGGGGAGAAAAAAAATCCTCAGTTGGTCGAAACTGCTTGACAGTGGTGCCTGAATTCAGACTGTGATTAAACAGAAGGATCATGGGCATCATTAAATATTTAAGGGCGGAGGCTTTGTTTCAGTAACTGCGATGCTGCTCCTGTCATCAATCCTTGTCTCGTTTCGGACGACCGTTCATTTCTGCTTCACAAGGAAGTCCTGCTGGATATTGATTTTTATCTGCAATCGGTGACAGAGATATGCATCAATGACAGAGTTTGTTTCTTTTGAAGGAAAACCGCATGATCAGGGCGAAATGAATCTGGTAATGCAGGAGACTGTATTCTAGTTACAAAGCCCCACTATACCAAATTACTTTTTTGCCATACAGACTTTCAACAGTGACAGTTCCAAGCTTTAGTCTCACAAACTTCAGTAAAGATACCCTTAAACAAAGAAATAGCATTGGAAAAAAATAGTTTTTCACACTTTTTAGAAAGTAGAAAATCCAAACACTGTTAAAGATTCTGAAAGCACCATTCACTTTCCAGTCCCAGTAGTCTGTATAAGAACACTACAAGGCACACTACATGTAAGTGTGGAATGTATTGCATTGCATCACAGCATATCTTATTGTATCATTGTATCTCAACTAATATGTTAGGTTGTGGCTAGTGTGTTAGCTTGGTGGTAATATACTAGCCTGTGGCAAGAGCTTTAGATCAGGACACTATAAGGCACAGCTTTTGTTCCAAATACCTGAAGATAAGCTGATTTCCAAAAGATATTAAGCTAAAGATTACACTAGCTTTGTAGACAATGCAGTGTAAATTGTGACCTCACAAGAATGCCTTGTCAAATTGTGACCTCACAGTGACTATGACAAATTGTGATTGCACAATAACTATATGACAAATTGTGATCTCACAGGGAGAAACTATGACCTCACGGTAACACAATGACAAATTGTAACCTCACAATGACAACAACAAATTGTAACCTAATGGAAAAATTGTGATCCACAAGGGTAAATTGTGATGTCACAATAACTAACAAATTGTACCTCACAGTGACAAATTGTGAACTCACTGACACAATGGCAAATTATGATCTCACAATAATTCAATGACAAATTGTGACCTCACAATAACTATGACACATTGTGATCTCACAGGGAGAAACTATGACCTCAATGACAAATTGTACCTCACAGTAACAAATTGTGACCTCACAGTGACAAATTGTGAACTCAAAATGGTAAATTGTCACCTCACAATGACACAATGGCAAATTATGACCTCACAATAACTTGACAAACTATGATCTGATATGACAAATTAAATTACAGTATTAAGTTTTCTAATATTTAGTCCCTTTAAATTAAATTAAGACGATAAACTGATTTGAGTGTAGTCTCTTAAATCTCTCATCTTAAATTATTCACAATGTGTAGAAATGTACAAATTTACAACTTAATAAATGAAAGCTTTTTAATCTTGCCATGCTTTGGAGCAAAGTCAACGATGAATTCCCATTGAAGATGGTCACAAAGTACCATTAATAAAATCTAATCTAATTCATTACTTTTTGAACTGGAATAAAAAGACCCGAAGTCGTTCTGATGAGAAACGCCGTACATTTGGTCAAAAGCGCTCTCTCAAGGCACTTCAACCAAATTACTGTTTTGCTACTCTCGAGGTTTCCAAATATGATGTAAAAAGCATGCAACAACAACGGGACATGAATTCGTGTCACGCAAATAAATAATAGGCGGTGAAGACAATCAAAGGCGGTAGATGAAAGAAGCTGGGAGCGCAGGAGGTAAGCTGGACGCCCCAGTACTCAATGCTAATTAGTCTGGGACAGCAGGGGGGAGCGGCTGCAGGGGACACAAGAGGACGAGGCAGAGGTATCACATTTCATTTCCTTTTCTCTAGAGCCGATTTCATCCAGCGCAGTCAGTATGTCACATTCCGCTATAAAACAACCCCCACATCGTTCTTAACCCTTAGAAGTCTACAGTTATCACTTATTATTATATTATTTATTATTTCATTACATTTATTACTACTGCCACACTGCTTAAATGTAGGGTGGAAGCGGATCTTAATCAAAACTGAAATCCATGGTTCGGCAAGTCACAAAGACCTCGCTAATCAACTGTTAATTTAGGAGGGACACTAAATTCTGTAGTGTTTTGACTGCCAGGAATGGAACCTCCTAGGACTAGACTTTTCTAGAAATCACAGTTCTCTTAAAGTAGTACTCAAGTTCAACTGAACATCTAATCCTACTCTTATTAGATTAAGCCATTATGAATTTTAATTCATTTGGAACATTTTCCAAAACAGAACAGTTAATCTGTAGACATATATAGAACCATGAAAACCCAAAGAACATTTGAATTCTAAATAATTATTTTCTGTGATATTTCCAGCATAGAACACATCTTCTAAAACACTTTTAATTGTTCCATAAAGAACCATTTACATTTTCCAGTACTTTATAGAACCATTTTTGCTTAGAATGCTTTTGTAAGAGGCTTCAGGCTCAAAATTACCTCAATGACACAATGTCAAATTGTGACATCATAATGCCAAATTGTGACCCAACAATGACAAATAGTGATGTCATAATGCCTAATTGTGACCTCACAATGACAAACAGTGACCGCACAATGACATTTTCATAGACAATGTGACCATTTTGGCTTTTCTGACCACTTCTGCCAAAATATATGAGGCATAAAAGGTATAAAGATTAGCTTCTGATTCTCTAAACAATCTTTCAATGGACGGCTTCTTAAAGAATCATTTTTTGTAACAAGAACCTGCATGTAATGCAAAGGTTTTCCTAGGATCCTATGTCTAAGGCAAGAATCATTTGGGAACCTTATTTTTAAGACTGCAGATCTGACATTGGATTTTATCTCAAGGACAGTAAGAAAGTCTTTGTGGTTCGTGTCCGTGTTTTCATGTGCAGGCTGGAGCGTGGAGAGAGTAGGGCGTGGGGTCAGGTGGCCCGGGACAGTCGCGTCAAAGCAGAGTAGGGGCTACGCTTGTCCACCACCTGCTACCTCGCGCTTCACAAGTGAGGCAGGAGTGGATCCGTCCACTGGGGGCTAATGAAAACTGACTGCTAGAAGATGACAGGTTCGCACTGACAGCCCGTGTGACAGTGACGTGGAGGATGGGTGGTGTGGGGAGGGTGAACAAAATGAGGAATGGCGCTCCACCTCATTCCCAAGTTATCACACCTGCACCGTTCCCATCTCATCGCATGGCAAACCACAGCTGGGGGGATGGTGGAGGAGAGCTTTGGGGAGGCGCGTTACAGGCATGTCTGAAATGGAGTGATAAGTGGACAGGTGATACATCATTCAGCAGGTCCATCCACGGAGGCTCTGCATCAGCACTTACAGCGACAGGTGAGATGACAACGATCGCACATTAAAATGAAGCTCTGAACGCTTCTCCAGCAACCTGCCTGATGAATATTGCATGCTGAACCTTGTTCTCTTGCAGTCAGAGGGTCAAATGCAACGCTGAGAAGCAGATGGAAGGGAATGATTCATTTTATCTTTTATGAAACTCTGCTGGAATCTGTTGGGCAGCTGGACTTTGCCTCACAACTGGGTTCTTTCAGAAGATACCTAATCTCCTTGCTTCTTACAGAAGATACTTAGGGTTTAGCAATCACTTCAGCACTGCCGAACACAAGAGGCCTTTGCTTACACCACATTTAAATGACTAAAATCAATATTTTCAATATTATTTATGTTTAATTGGTTCCAGCATATTAGTCTGATGTATCCTGTTGAGATGATGTTGAAAAATCAAATCTGTAAAAGGTTCCAAAATTACTGAAAAAGCTGAGGAACAGGGGTGGACAATGGGGGCCAGAGTACAGCACATTGTGTTGATTTCCAACAGACTCAGGTCAATCAGTTGAATCAGGTGTGCTTGTGCGGGAAAAGCAAAAAAAAAAAAAAACAACAACTGTGGAGCAATCCAGCCCTCCAGAACCGAAATTGCCTACACCCGCTCTAGAACATCAAGATTGAAGTTAGAATAAAATGATAGTGGGCTCCGAGTAGTCCAAGGTGCTGCCGCTATGATCTGGGTAATGACGCCATGACTGGGAGAGCACAATTGGCCTAGCTAGGTAGAGGTCTCTCTCTCTCCACATCATTTTAGTGTGATCCTGGCTAGCACGAATGTCTCCTAGCGCCAGAGCTGGGTACCCAGTGCTTTCCTCCAAGCATGTTGGTTTTCCGGTGATGTTGCATCAGTGGCAATTCAAAAAGAGACAGTAACTGGTTGCACATATGTCAGAGCAGGCATGTGTCGGTCCTCATCCTCCCAGTTTTGGGAGCATTACATGTGATTGTGGGGACTGCAGTGGGCTGGGTAATTGAAAATTGGAAAAAAATGGATTAAAAATAAAAAAAATAAATAAAACTGATGAAGCACATTAGTCGAAGAGGTTTTCACATGTTTAAACTATTTAGTTTGGCCCGAATCCAAGCCCATCGCCATACAATATACAACAGAAGAAGAAAAAAAAGAACAAGAAAAGAAGATTTACAGACACATATTAAATGCTAATTTTAGGCTGGAACGCCCCTTTAATAGCTGGAATATGCAGCTGATTAAATCTCAAGGCAGGCAACCTGGCAAAAGAATATTATCTGTGGATAACAACAGTATGATATTTATTATTTAATAATGTCTTATACATTTATAATATTGAATGAAAAAGAAGTCTGTTGTCTCATTTGTGGTATTTAAATCTATGTTTTAATGTTAAATATAACCTACTTTATATTATGAATCTCTAATAACTGTGTCCCACATATATTGCTGTAGTACACACAGCTTATGGAAATGCATGTGTGTCACATGCATTTCCACGATTGCATCCCAATAGCAGTAATGGCATATTCTCTCTTAACCCTTTATACAGCCTATGGCCCACTGTCAGGCTAAAAGTGTACAAACTTCTATTACCAGAGAATAGCCCCACCAGTCTGTACAGAAGTCCCTGTAGTTACTGAATAATACACCTAGTGTGTAATAAGCCTCGGGGTGTTAGAGTTAAACATGTAATATGAAGAGGGTACCTGTATTTATATAAACTCCTGCTGCATCTCCTGCTACAGCTTTTGAGATCCACTTGTGTAATTTACAAATGAGTGACAGTGACAACTGATACACATATTTACTGTTACACCACCAGTAGTTACAGCATTATTGCATGATTATTAATGTGTAATTGCACAGTTATTACAGACACTAAAGTAGGACCAAAATATATAACGAACTAGAACAGGTGATAAATGCTTTTTGCTCGTCACTGTCTGCATGTGCCAGGTAGCTTTTTCTGGTCTACAATTTGTCCAGCATTGTGGACTTTGTTTCCACACATTGCAACATACTGCCCTGTTATTTTGGGAAAATAATTTGTTTGTTTGCTTGTTGGTTCCAGCTGAAGTGTTATTGTCCCTCCATCTGAACAATCAGCAGAGCCGAGGCCTGTGATTGAAGAAAGGCACCAGGCTACCCGGCCTCCCAGTTTTCACACACTTTCATGCATTTTTAACTGTAAGATTTCTGTCTTTTTCTGTGCTTCTTTGATGCTAATATGCCTTGGGCTGTTTAAAATGTATTTATGGGCTATAATAGTTTAAAGCGCAGCATTTTCCACTGTTCTTGCCCTCCAGTTTTTATAATACTTTATAGTGATTAAGGAATGGAAGGCAAAAATAGCCCCTGCCAGTCGTGGAAGTCAGAAGTGCATGATGCATCTGATATATTTAAAGGGCCCTTATCCTACATTTTTCTGGCAATTAAAAATGACCATTTATTGTCATTTCCTGTTTTATGCAATATTAGTGTAGCATTAAATCACTCAGCCTCACTTTTCAACCTTACTCAATTTGTACCTTTATATTGTTTGAAGGTTTATTTTTTCAGCTTCACCTTGTCCCTTAGAATTAGATGTTTTGGCTGTATTTGTTGTTGTACAAAGACACATAACATAACATATGTAATAACCTCGTTCAAAGAACAGTCCAGGCTGAAACACTCATGGATTTTATGGGAGTAGGCAGAGCTAAACTAAGGTGGGATGAGTAGGCAGGTCTATGTACTTGCACTGGGGTTTATATAGTTTCCATATATGGACTTTATGGACCTAAAATAGATACTACATCTAGATAGAATACATGTTAGATACTACATCTGACCCTTACATGGAAAGGGAAAATTAAGTGTTCTATTAAATAAAAGAAAGTTCCACTATTCTGCAATTGTAAGTGAAGAATTCTTTACTGGGAATCAATTTTTGCAAGGGTCCTACATAGCACCTAAACAGGGTCCACTACTGTTGAGAGTCAAATTACCCCCTTTGTGTTTTTTATAAAAGTTTTTTTTGCTAAGAAGTTAGCTGTCTTGCTATTGAAGAAGGCCTCAAGCTAAGCTACAACTTATAGGCTAAAGGAGATGATTGTATGTCAGTGATGATTCCATGGAAACTGACATTTTTGGCTTTTCTGACCATGTTTGTGTCCGAAAAGTGAAGGGTTTTGAGGGATGCCATAGAACATCAGCTTTTGATACTTTTGATACTGAAATGTTCAATGGATAGCTGTTTAAATAACCAGTTTTAACTGAAACCTCTGATGTTTTGAGAACCTCCATAGCAGCTGAATATGTTTCTTGAGACACTATGTTCCAGGCAAGAACCCTTAAGGAACCTTTACTGTTTTTAAGACTGCAGATCTAATGTGGGATGTTACCTGAAGGACAGTAAGAAGGTCATTTCATTGTTGTTTGCGTCTGTGTTGGTGCTAGCTAATGCAAGCTAATATGGGCTAATTAGGCAGATCTATGTACATCCATGAATCCATTGGGTTTAATAACATGCCATGAACATGGAATTATGAATGGGCAGTCCTTGCAGGTTCATTTCCATATATGGACTGAGGAATAAATGCTATGTTTTGAAGCAGTATGAGGACCGACACATGATGACTCCACCGACACATGCGCAACATCACCAGGCAACCAGCGTACTCCGAGGAACACACCAGGTGTCCAGCTCAGATGCATCAGCTAGCATACTGAAGTGATGCGGAGAGAAAGCAAAGCCATCCACCTACCCATAAAGATGCTAAGCAAATTGTGCTCTCAGGCTCCGGCTGCTGATGGTTCAGGATTTGAACCAGCAATCCTGGCAGTGCCTTAGTCTGCTGGACTAAATATGAGAATTCTCAAATATGATACAAGCCCTTTGAAAAAGAAAATATTAGGTTCTCCATACTCTCGATGTGTTCTCTGTGTTCTTCCATGGTTCTGTCTTTTCTTTCTTCAGTGTATAGCCTGTTGTGAGTTTAACAAAGTTATATTTCTGAACAAAGGTGGGCTCGTTCAGCGAGTGCTCGTTTTGTCTCCAAGCACGCACACACGTATTCTTCTTTTCATTGATCCCGAGGAACTTCCGAGCACATCCTCCCTCTGCTGAACAAGGTGTCACTCACAGATACCAAACAATGGCACAATTACCTCTCGCCGAATCGATATATGAGAAAAAGGAGCCTTTTAAACTCAAGGCCATGGCTGCTGCATCCCTCCTGGTAATTGAATTCCTGTCTAAATACTCCCCAGCTCCTCAAATTCTAATCCCCTAGATTTGTCATTCCCCTCTTTTTTCTTCTCCATTGACCATCGGCAGAGAAGAAAACAGACTTTTCGAAGCTTGGAAAAAAGGGAAAGCTTTGTTCCACGAACCGATGAGCAAACCTTCTCTTGGCTTGTGGCGCCTCAAACGATGCTCTGCAGAGATAACTACTAGGTTTCTGCTTGTCAAAACAGTTAAATTAACTGATAAATCCACAAATAAATCCGCGAGAAGAAAGAAAAAGGCCAGAGAACTGCTTTGTAATGAGATTTTCCAGAGGAGCCAATTTCAGTTAAAGAAACACTGTGTAGCATTCTTACCTTAAAATATCAGCTGCAGAATCACGTTAACGCTCCACTGATTGTAATAGGTAGCATGGCATCTCGGTCATTGCCAGGACGCTACTACTGCATTATGGAAGTTTGGTGGAGCTGCACCAGAACTACGTAGCATAACCCAAATCGTATTTGTGAAAACTCCTCACTTAAGATGCAGCTTCTGTATCTCTCAGCTTGTCAACAAATGCATGAGTACAGCTGTCCATGAGGGGGCGCTCGAAGCACGATTTGTATTCACAGCAGTGGAGTGACTTACACTTTCCAACTGTAGAGGGAGCCCAGGAGCACCAATCCTGACACATCCTGACAATGCTGTTTCAAGACAGATACATGGAAATGACACTTATGCAGGTCAGTTGTCCTATAGTGTAAATCTTGTAAGAAAAAAAATAGTCAGAAGAAAATAAAATACATAAATGGATAAACAGTATGTAAATGAGCTCTGTTCTGAATGGCTGTCATGTATAGTGCCTCACTCGAAAAGCCACCTAGGCTGAAATACATTTTACAACTGTACTGTGAATGAAACCGTGCTTACCTTTAGTATGAATGATTAAACTACAATAGGCTGAAGTGGTCTATATTCAAAATGTAAATGACCTCTGTTTTGATTGGCTGCTTTGTATTTAAAGTGCTCAACCTTTTCCTTTTTGAGCACACTAAAATAACTAACAATCAAACCCTGTGATAAACCCTGTGTGAATCCCTGCTTTGCACCCAATGATTCTGGATAGGCTCCAGACCCAGTCTGACCCCTGGCTAGGAAGCAACAGATAAGAAGATGGATGGGTGTATCAATCAATTCTCCAAAACAGACTCTATAAAGTTACATTTCTTATATTGCCTGCTTTTAATTATGCATATTTAAGGATTTGATTAGACAGTAATTAAAGGGTGTCATCCTTACAGTCTGTTATTAAAGTATCAATGTCAGTGATTGAAGATCAGAATATATTTGCAGTCTATGCACATCTCTGAAGAAGTCCCCCAGGATTAGATGTCTCTGCCCACCATATTTTGCCTTCTAATTAAAAGATTTAGTCTATATTTACTGAGTGGCTGGGGCCTAATTTACAGGTTTTCAGTCGTGACCCCAGAGGATACCCTGTCCTGCCTTTTTTGTGTTGTTCTGCTCTAAAACACATACAGGAAGTGTGTGGAGAAGCTGATAAGTTGGATCATGTGCTTTGGAACTAAGGGCAACACTAACTGCAGAAATGTTGGTTGGAAACCAATGATGTAATTAATGTTGAAATCTGGGTGACTGGATCGCTGGCATGTATTCCCCCATAAAATAAAATCAATAGGATCAGTTTATGCCTTTACAGGAAGCAGTGAGGAACCCTCAGCATCTTCTAGGCCTTTGGAGAAGGCCCAATGATTTCACAGAATTAAAAAAAAAAAAATGTTTTGTTATTTTTTCAGCAGTTAAAATTATACTTTTTTGCTTTGTCAGACTTCAATGCAAGTTTTATTTCCTTGTTAAGGTTTGGTCTACAACAAAAGGTTTATATATGAACTGCCAAACAGAAAATTGTCCGGTCTTTTAAAACTAAGCATGCTCTTTTATTGGTTGGGACTTCACAGTCAGAACTGAAGGCCAAAACATGTCCCATGGGCGGGACCAGTTTTTGGGAAAAAATATTACTCTTGGTCTTCTTTGAGCCAAAGAACCTTTTAAATGTTTAAAGATGTCCATGAAAAAAGTTCTTCACTAATGTAAAGGTTCTTCCTACTCACAGCTTTTTTGGAAAAACGGTTGTTTATGGAGCCAAAAAAGTTTTTTTTTTTATGACATTGCTCAAAGTACACTTTTAGCAAGTCTGTTTTCAAGAAAGTAATATTAGAATCCCATGGAGGGCTAGAAGAACTTTTCATTACTGTTAGATTGGACTAAACTGAAGGCCTAGACCTAACTGTAGTCCAAGTTCCAATACAGGATAATAGTAGTCTGTACATTTGTTTGAAGTTGTACAAGAATAGTTGTTAAAATACATGTTTATAAGGAGGGTGTGGAGACAGTAATATATTAATTTAAAGAGCAAAAAAAAAAAAAGTTCGACCTTTAGAGAAGGAAGTCTTCCCAAACAGCCTTTTAATAAATAAACAAAACTGACATTTCCAGCTTCCTTTCAGTTGTGTAATAACTTATGTTCAAGTGGAATCTTTCATACTTTAGTAGATAAAAAAATGTTATACTTGATGAATAATATTGTTTTAAAAATTAAAATAAAAATTCTTTATAATTATTAATTTATTTATAATATGAAGTTTTCTTGATGTGCTATACAGGAGCTTTACAGTAAAACTCCCCCAGCCTCAGTTTCCACTATTCTAAATTCATAGTACATATCTTGGTGCCAGTTAGTGAAAGAGCATTTTACATGTGACAAGTGAACTTTTTAAATCAGTGAAAATGTGCCAGATAAGCAGGCAGCTCTATGGTATTCACCCTTCTCCAAGGGGAAACTACATGTAGTGTCATATTTGTAGTGTGTCATGTATTTGCAGCCTTGTTTACAACAAATAATTTTACTTTAGTATTTGTTTGTGACACATATGGAAAAAAGTGCCTGCTGTCATGCACAGGGATGAAATATTAATAACATCAGCTTATGAATCATTAAAAGACACTAGACACTGGAAACCATATACATAGAAAAATAGGTACAAGAACAGCTGCAGTATATCCAAAACATAGCATCTTCATTTCATGAGGGTAAATCAATATTTGATAGGAAATATGAACATTATAGTATGTAGGGAGACACAAGTGTGTAATGATAGTTGGGTTGTCAGGTCACACTATAAATAGGGAACATCCAGTGATGCGATCTGTAGGTGAAGTTTTACAACATGCTCAAGGTACTGAAAGAGTCTTTCAGCTGAACATCAACGTTACAGCTCATGTTGTCTTCTCCTGGCTGATAAAAGACACACTCGCTATATGACTACTCCGTCTGATTCACCCACACCCAACATGTTCTCAATAAATCACTGCAAGACAGATATAGTGAGCACACACTTTATGTAACTGGCATATTAGGTTGATAGTAGGTACCACGTAATCCATAGTGTTGAATAATGACCTTAATTTTTAAGGGTTTAAGATCTTAAACAAGATCTGATGGAGCGACAGCTTTCTTAGACTTCCATAAGTATTTTCTTCTTGTATGCACAAAACTCTGAAAGTTCAAGGAGGTTCAAGAGGTTAAGAGACATTTGTTTAACAACCAAAGATTCACAGAGAAGCTTTTTAAATTTGCAAGAAATGCCGTGGGAGGTTGCATCCCTGAAGCTGTTTGTGCACTCTTGAAAATAAAGGTTCCTAATGCTGGCAGTATACAATAAAAAGAACTAAATGAAATTGAACTGCCAAGTGCTGTTGTAAGTGTACTTAGCCTATAAAGAACTTAGAAAGAGCGCATGTCTCAACTGGAGATCTGCTCTGTAAAGTGATGTGAGCAACTTTGTGGCATGAGGAACAACTGCAGTCAGGTTGAGGTCTCCAAACGAAAAGGGAGATCTCCAAACAAAATGTTTTTTTTTAGGACAATCATTGGGAGGTCTGTGACCAAAAAATATGGTTGATTATGGCCAGGGGAACGTCCTAGTACACAAAGCTCATTACAGCCAATCCCAGGCAGAAGGAGGTTAGAACGAACAACAATGTTTTTTAGGACAATTGTGGGAAGGTCTGTGACCGAAAAAGAGAGGTGATTATGGCCAGGGGAACGTCTTAGAACACCAAGGTTATTACGACCAATCACAGGCAGAAGGAAGTGAACAACAGGGTGATTAGGACCAATCACAAGCCGGAGGAGGTCTTTAAATAAGTGAAATTGGTGATTAGGGCCAATCACAGTCAGGATGAGGTCCTAAAACAATCAATCACAGTCAGCAGGAGGTCTTATAGTAGACAATGTGATGATTGAGACGAATCACAGTTAGGAGGAGGTCTCACAACAAAAGATAAACAAAAATGGAGCTCTCTGAACAAAATGTTTTTTTAGGACAATCATTGGGAGGTCTGTGACCAAAAAATATGGCTGATTATGGACAGGGGAACATCTTAGAAGACCAAGGTCATTACAGCCAATCCCAGGCAGAAGGAGGTTAGAACAAACAACAATGTGATTAGGACCAATCACAAGCTGGAGGAGGACTCGGAACGAACAACAAGGTTATTACGACCAATCCCAGGCAGAGGGAAGTGAACAACAGGGTGATTAGGACCAATCACAAGCCGGAGGAGGTCTTTAAATAAGTAAAATTGGTGATTAGGGCCAATCACAGTCAGGAAGAGGTCCTAAAACAATCAATCACAGTCAGCAGGAGGTCTTAGAACAGACAATGTAATGATTGAGACGAATCACAGTCAGGGGGAGGTCTCACAACAAAAGATAATGTAATTAGGACAAATCACAGGAAGGCAGCGGTCTGACTGTTGCTCAGAACAATGAGGGAGGTCTCGAAAAACAAAATGGTTTGTGAGGACATTCACAGAGAACTTTTCAACCAGACACCTAATCCAGCTAACCAGCGTATTTAAATATCTGAGGCAAGTGTGTTTTCAGGGTTAGGGACTAAACTCTGAGGAGACTTTATCTGCTGAAGCAGAGGTGGACATCTCGTTGCATAGCATGGTCATTATCCAGTTCTACTAGAGGTACATTATGAAATGTTAAATACCTACTTCAGATAGTAGGAGTGAAGCCACAGCTGTAGAACACTAGCTTTAAAACTCTAATATGTGGCTCCAAATTAGTATCTGCAGATGAGTGTAAAGAACTTTCAGGGTCTCCACTTCACATAAAGGTTCTAATACTAATTCCCTAATTATAGAACCTTTACATATACAACTGTTTGTCCAAGCCAAGAACCACCGAAGAACCTTTCTTTCCAAGAGACTACTTTTCTTCTCAGTAACTCCATCAGCAACTCCATGACTTTTCTAAAGATTATCATTCAGTAATTACACAGAAAGCTACTGTATGCAAACTGGCTGAGTTATTCTTGAGTTGTAGGAAGTGAGGAATGGAAATGTGAAGTCATCTGCAGTTCTGTGGAGTTCAAGAGGTTAAAGGATGCTGCGTTGAGACGCACAGCAGACATTAAGGTAGGAGATAGCAGCGTGCACTATTGTTAGATGCGTTTAAATATGATTCACACTAAATGTTTGTGGACTTCACACTGTCTGGGAGTCAGTCACAAGGGAGATGCTGAGGAAAGTCAGGTTGCCACCTACGCTTTGACAATTACACGCAGGGAAAACTGCTCTGAGTGTTTCCCTTTCAGCTCCTGGTCACTCTCTGCTTGTTACAGAGAACTTCCCACAGCAAACTTTTTCAGACAGTGTTACCAGTGCTTTTTTTTTTTTTTTTTTTTTTTTGGGGGGGGGGGGGTGTTGGTGGTGTGAGCAACTATGAAGGTGGCCCAGAGGTTCCGGTAGCCATGGTAACAACAGGAAGTGGAAGCTGAACTCCTTGCCCTTACATAAAGAGCAAGAGCGGTGGTGGGATGAATAGGCCGGATGCTGCCATCGCTTCCACAAGAAATGAGCGTTTTTAGACGGTGCAGAGGGTGCAGCCCTGCCTGTCCTGCACACCACTGATAATGTGTGTCTCATACACGGAACATGATCTCTCTCCCTCTCTCTCCCTCTCCCTTTCTCTGAATGAAGAGACTTTCTTCTTGGTTGTTGCAGCCTGCCTGGACACTGCCACCTTGAGGCAAATGTGTTTGTTATTTTTTGTAGTTTTAGGTTTATTTGTTTTTGATCAATTGTTTGTATTGTACTACACAATTAGTACTTGTCTGTTGCCAGGGTCATTTGGGTGAACCACTACGGGGTGAAGATTTTTCATTGTTTCTTCTACAATTAAGGACCTTAAAAAAGACCCAATCCTGCTTTTGTTGGAGCAACTGTATCTACTGTCCAGGGAAGAAGACTTTCTACTAGATTTTGAAGAATCGCTGTGAGGATTTAATTACATTCAGCGACGAGAGCGTTAGTGAGGTCAATACCACCACCCCACCTCATCCCCAACTCCCCACGGTGCCAAACGGTTGGGGTTTATCTGCTACAGAGAGTTCTAGTCTATTGGGTGTACTTTTCTACTAGCTGTGTGTGTGAATTTGCACATTTGTGTCAACAATGTGTGCAACTCATTAGAAAGGGTGTCCACAAACATTTGGATATGTAGTGTATTGTCAATGTAATGCAAACACACGCATATTCAAAAAAAGCAAATTCACAGTAGGAAAAACCTTCCTAACTTTCAGTAAAAAGATTTCATTGCCAGTCATTTTTGGAGCATTTCTATTGGTCCATTTTTCATGCGTTTTGAGCACAATACAAAAAGTGAAAAGGGGTTAAAGACAAAAGACCTGGCAGGACTACGTTTACCAAGTAGCCCCTTGGCAAAGAATAGGACATCTGGATCAATGTGCTTTGAGGAAACGTGTATCGTCTCTTTCTAATGCTAGATGCATCGACTTTGCATGGATCTGCAATGGCTACGTACCTGTAGGTCCCATGATGACCGTTTAAGATTGTACAAGGCTTCTTTGCTCATCTTGTGTTGGGCTGAACTTGCCTGGACAGCCTGACCTGGCCATCCTGGCAGATGTTACACTTGTAAAATATTTAGTGGACAGTGGAACGTCTGATTTCTAATCGCTCTGAGATCTTTTTAAACCCCTTCCTAGACTCATTTGCATCTAGAACAATCTTTCTGAAGGCCATGGTGATCCCACACACTTCAGCCATCAAGAGCAAACCAAACTAAATGCCCGAGGTTTAAATAAGACAGGCTCCTCCAGAATCCTCTCTAATCATGCTCTGATCATCTGCAGCTGATGTTCTGCACCTGATTCTAATTTTAGTCATTTTAAGAAGTAATACATGTTGGGGACGTCCCAGATGTCCCATTTCTTTAGTTGTGTGTGTGTTCAGTTATATGACCTCCATCTCCCAATGCTGTTCAAATGAATATTAAGTCTTCACATGTTTAAATATTTAAAATTCTATTGTCATGACATAAAATTCATGTCTATGATGAGCATATGTACACCAACTGCATCTACTATTCTAATCATTACAGTGTCTGCATATGTGCTATTTATAGTAAGCCTCTCTCTAATTTGCTTTCCCGGAAATGAAGCGAGTGAGAGTCTTTCTGCACTATATTTCATGGTCGTAAATCCATATTCTTATTTGCTTCAGTGTAGTGTTTCAGTAAAATGCAAAGCAGAACCAAAGCTTTTAGCCTTCTAGAACCAGCAACATTCTTCTCCATGAAGTGAACTCCCCTTTATCCTAAAGACACGTCGTCATTTGATTTTATGGCTTGTGAAACTAAGCCTGTATCACTGTTGGCACCCTGTCCTATACAATTTTGTGAATTCCCTGCAACCGTCAAAGGGCTTGTTAATGAATCAGGTTTGTGAGGTACAGGAAAAGCACTACAGTGTGGAGGGCAGGGTGTCTCAAACATGACCTCAAACATTGTATTGAGTGCAAACTGTACATATCATACCTGAGACATATTACTATTTTCATTATTACATCTGTTTAAGATAAGATACCTTTTGAAGATAAGATTTTTTTGATGGTTTATATAGTACCTTCCCCACACTAAGAGTTCCTCAACAATTTCAAAGCATAAAAAATGACAGAGAGAAAGAGGCTGTGTCCAGAAACTTTTGCTACTGCTCCTGTCTTCCCACTGCTTTCTTACGTCTCCCGCCCTACCCTAAAAGAACACGAAGGAGAGGAGCAGAAGGTACAGAAAGAACAGGCAGTAATCCGAAAACGGGACAGCCTTATTAGATGAGAGGTCCAAACACAACCTCTGCTAGAATATACGCTGCTGGTAGCCAATCACAGTAGCTGCAGAGGTCCCGCCTATTACATGTTTGTGGCTTCTTACTTACGCGAGTTATTTTACATAGATGCTAGTGTCACATCTAGAGCAACCCACATCCCAAAGGAGCAGACTGCATGCCTACCCAACCATTCAAGTGATGTAAAGGAAAACAGGACTTATTAGACCAGATTGACCTCCTTGAATTGCTCTAAGGTTCAGTGCAGATGCCTGTGGGCCCATTGTAGGCACTTTTGATGGTGGACAGGGGTTTGCATGGGCACTCTGACTGGTCTTCAGCTATGCAATAAGATATTCCTCTTGTTCCTGTGACCGATTTGAAATTTCTGAGACTTTGTCGGTTCCACACATATGGGCTAGCCTTTGTTGCCCTCACATATTATTGAGCCTTGGGTGCCCAAAATTGATTGATTTGTCCCTCCTTGGACCACCGTCAGCTTGTCATTTTGGAGATGCTCCGGCCCAGTCATCTTGCTAGATCAATGTGTCAAAATTTCTCAGATCTTCACACCAGACCATTTCTCCTAAATTTATCAAATTGACTACAAAAACGACTGCTCAGTTACAATCTAACATACACCCCAACCTTCACATGCAAAATTTTACTCATCTGAGCTAGCTGTGAGTTATTTAGGCGGATGGCGTAAGTTTCAGCAGGGGATCGGAGACAGGCATCAAGCAGGTGCGTTTAACATGTCGCCTTAATCTGTACACGAGTGCAAGATAATGAGACAAGGCTTCCTCAGAAATCATTGCTCTGTTTAAATAGTCTGGGGGATTTATGCTCCAGTTTGTGCAGAAATGGAGTGTTTGCCGACAAAAATAAAGAAGTTTATACATAACTTAATTCAGCTCCTCTTCTCGCTGCCGTCTCAGAGCTATGGAAAAGGCAAACTTAACACCTCTACTCTCACTGTTGGTTTGTAGATGTAGCCTGGGAAATAGGAGCAAGAAGTTGATCTATGCTGAACTCCTGGATTACATATTTAATTCACATCATTCTGCTTCTTTTTTACTTTTTAGCCATTGCACAGCAGTACAAAGGAATTTAGCATCCACATTTAACTCCTCCATGGCAGTGAACATCCACACTCGTGAATAGAGGTAGTAAGCGAAAGAGAAAGCGGGCGGGGGGGGTCCAGAAAAGCAATTGGGGGTTAGGTGCCTTGCTCAAGGTCACCTCAGCCGTGAATGTTGAGGAAGGAGAATGCAAGGGGTCCAGAGGATTAAACCAGCAACCCACTTCTCTAACATGTAGATCACAGCTCCAGTAGTCCATATATGGCAGGTTAGCCCCATCTATTAATATTGAAATCATAAAAAGTGTTCTGCCTGAATACTGTGAATACAGCTCTGCTCAACTTAATGCCAATCTTGCAAAATGGAGGTAATGACGTAATGCACCAGTTTAACTGTGCACCTGTGTGAACTCCATCACTAGCAATGACCCAAACACTAGGAGGGTGAAGACCAGCACACTTCCTCCAACACATGTGAAGCAGTGATGCAGCATCGCTAGGTGCCCAATGTGCTCAGAAGAAAGCACGGTTGCTGATGGCAAGCAGGGATGGCATGACCTGGGATTCTAACCAGATCATACTGGAAGGCACCTTCGTCCACTAACGCGCCCCCCCAAAAAAAAAAAAATAAATAAATAAATAAATAAAATAAATAATAATAATTTTTTTACAGGGAATGCTGTGTTTGTTAAAACCATCAGCAGATTCTGAGTAAATTACCATGTACCAGTTTTTTTCAAAATGCTTTGCAGGGTAAAACATGATGCCAACTTCAGGAGAGAATGATGTTGTGGATACTGGAGAGCAGCTCAACACCTCCAGACTCAGAGCTAGTTATTAGAATATGAGTTATTACACAAACCAAGACTTGTGACTTAGAGCCATACACAGAGGCCAAACTACTACTACTAGCTAAAACTACCCAGCATAGCAAAAATAATCCAACTAACTATGGAATGATGGGAAACTGATTTATTTTAATAAGAATGAAGACTGTACAAAGTAATATCACAGACAGACAGACAGACAGCAGAATGTTTAGAAAATGACCTTGGAACAAATACCAGATGGTCTCACGTGACTAAAACGTCATGTTTTAGAAAACGTGTTGCTTATCATGGCATCACATCAAACAGCAAAAATGGGGGCCAAGCACCAGCCCGTGATTACTTCCTTTTTAGTGGCCTCAATTCATGCCAGTGAGGGTCAATCAAGTATAAATTACAAATAAGAAGTTAAAAAAGACAGCAGTCCAGCAATGCCACACATCTGCTACTGCACACACTTTCAAGCATGTAATGTGTGCAGTTTTATTCATGTATTCATTTTGACTTCTTCCAGCAATTTTACACATTAAAAAAGCCCATCAGCTCAGGTTCTTTCCTTTTTTCCCCCCTCTGTTTTCTCTCGCTGCATTCCCAACGCCCTCCGCCTGTTTTCCCCTGTGAACCTGCGGTTTATCCGTTTACTGAGAGATCCAGTTCAAGTTCTGCTGAATATTGCAAGACAGACTGCCCCACTTCCTCTCCAATCCATTCTTTGTCATTGCCTGAGAATTGATTCTGCGGGATTTTATGTGGGGTTATATGATACTACCAGCGCATGCCAGCTTTCAGTGACTATGTGTTGGATAGGATTGAGTCAGTGTTTTTGTTGTCAGAGGACAGGAGTGCATTATCAAAGCTTTCTAAAGAACATTTCAGTTTTTCATAATTGTATGTACAGGTCAATTTTCTGGAAAACTGAAATGTGCTCACTTTTCTTCTCATAAGTAAAAACCTAAAACTCTACTTCTGTAAAAAACAACTGCAGCCTACAGCAGTTTAGATAGTGTAGCATGTTATAAGGAGTGCTGTACTGTGACTGTATATTGCTCTCTACCATGGATGATGTGGGCCATCCACTGCACTGCATCATTATGGACAGGGAGAGCAAGTTCAGTGGCAAGTTACTGTCACAGAGCAGCTCAACAGACCGGCTGAAGAGATCTTTTGTCCCTCATGCTATTAGGCTCTTCAGTTCTTCAGAGTGGGGACATATGGTATCAATGGACTACAGTGCAATAATTATGGTCAAGTGCACAGGTGCATTAGCTGACCAGAGTTCTGTGTTCAAATTAAGCTGTAACGGATAGTAATGTTTACAACATGTTATTGTTCACTAAGACACTTTATTTCCTTATTCGCCCAACAGGATATATATCATCTACTTAGTCATGGTCTGTCTGTCTGTCTGTTTATCTATCTATCCATGTCTGTCTGTATCTATCTATCTGTCCATCTAATCTGTCTGTCTATACCTAATGTTGTATAGGAGCATGCATAATTTTGGGCTCCCCTGGCCAACATTTCTGTGACTGTGAATAGCTAAATGAGTAGAACATGAACTGATGTGATAAGATTTGAGCATGATGGCACATTTATTCAATATTTAATAAAGATTATTGTTTGATATCCATCTTCTACAGGTTCAGAATTTTAAAAATGGAAAAATGCCAGAAAAAGACACTTTCATGATCAGTAGCCAATTGTTTTTCAGTTCTTGTTTGGGTTATTTTTACCCATTCATCTTTACAAAAGGATCTATGGTTCCCTACAAAAAGACTGTGGGTCATAGCAAAACCTTCAGCGTGAATTTTATGTGTTGTGTTTTTTGAGTGTTTATGATTATTATCCTGCTGTAGAAGCCATACTGTTTTTATTTGTGGCTCATATTTGTGCAGATTTCGCTGCACAAACAGTGCACCACCACTCCAACAGTGTCTGCTAAATCTTTTGCAATCTTAGAAGTTCTGTTTGAAAGTTTTCCAAGTCTTCCTGACCTCAGCATGACCTGCACCATTCCTGTTAACTGCCACTTCTTAATTACATTATGAACTGAGGAAATGGCTACCTGAAGACACTTTATAGCCTTCTCCTGCCTATAGCAGTGCTAGGCCGCTGCTATAGGAGCCCACAGCTGCTGATTGTCAGGACATGGTTTAAGGAGTCAGAGTATAAATCTGTTCTAATGATGATTGTGAAAAAGCCACAGCACTAACAAGCTAATTAAGGTCTGAGACCTTAGAAGTTAGCTGAGAGCTCCAATATCTTGGGCTGGGCAGATGTTTGTTTGCATGGTCCTGTCCTTTTTCCTGTCCTAAAAATGCACTAATCTTGTTTAACGTGTTAATAAGAATGTTTTTTTCAGAACCTTTATGGCTTTTAGAGATCAGTCCACTCACTTAACTCTTCATAGCAACAGGGGTGCCAAGGCCACTGTATATGCTTAGCGCATTTATTCTTGTTAAAAAAAAAAAAAAAAAAAGGAACCAGTGGAATAACCAGTGTCGGGTAGTGATTAAGTTACAAGTAGCTGCCACATTCAGTTTAGATAAGTGAAGCGTGGGCAGTGGGAGCCTCGTTACTAGCTATTATCATCATCATTTATTTAGATGCTGCTGAATAATTTATGTTTCTCATGAAGCAGGTTTGAAAGTTAGCTGTGGTTTTAGAAGTAGGCCTGTCTAAACTATGAGTACTAAGACTGGAGTGAGGAAGGCAGGTGCTGGTTGAGTTAACTGCTTTAACCAAATCATTTCAAGCTACATTGATGACAGATAAGGCCGTTTGCCATGTGCTCACTTTTTATTTCTTTTGAAATATGCATGCCAGACGAGGGTTTACATATGGCACTCTAATGCAAACGTATGTTAGATGATTGGGTAATGGGGAACTGCGAGTTATGTTGCAAGCTGCCGCGTTTCATTTGTGAGGAAGACGGCGGTTGTTGATAAGTGCGTGAAGCTCCAATCTCATGCTTTACTGAGTGAATACTAAAGGGTCTTTAGTAATAAATCTTTAATTCTGCTAGTAACAATAGCATGCATTGATTGTGGAGCAGCGGTGTTATTCCAGGGCCTACAAGCAATTACTGCCAAGTGACTTTACAAGCTTATGCTGACAGAACCATTGAAAAAACATCAACACAATGTGAGAAATGAAACGTACCGAATAAAAACCTTAGTCTGCGGGGTTTGGGTTTATCAACCCTGTTTGTTTACTGCATTCGGATATGTTCATTCTTGCATAGCCATGCACACCAGCAGTGTCCCTATTCAGATACATACATTCATGTATTCTCTATTCAAGCGTCCATTGTGATTTTGCAATAACTGTGCTATAACTTGCAATAATGGAGCTGCTGGACTTACATATTCTATCATAGCAAGGGGCAGAAGTGTTTGTGTCTTTACTGAGGTTATCAGGGCTGTTGTTTTTTCTAGTCTAATATCCATCAAATTTGAATGCTGTTTGTTATGTTTTTATTCTGCAAAAGAGGACTGCATTGCAGTGAGTTTATTCATCAAGAACATGTAGGCTGAGATATTTAAAGAGCCCATATCCAAGAGCCTCTATCTTACTATAATTTGTATCATTTTAGCCAATTACCCAACTCTGGATTGGTAGATGCTCTCTCTCTACAGCAGAGAGAGCAAGCATTGTGCCCTCTCAGGATTCGGCTGGTGTTGGCTGGCATCATGACCTAGGGTTCAAACCAGGAGCCCTCTCTGGTAATAGTGGCAGAACCTTTGTCTGCTAGACCACTCAGAAACCTTGTATCTTATTTTTCCCTGAAGTCTACTTATGACATTAGGTTGTGTACCAGAATTTATTTTACATAGCCCATTTTCTAAGCTATCTTTATCTCTTAGATCTCTTAAAGAATTCTGCTGTTTTCTGTTTCTGAAACATCCATATGTTGAATGTTGATAACGTTGGTCCTTCCCTTCACTACAATGTTCTCTTGCCATCATTCTATTACAAGAAAGCCTGATTCTGGTTCTGATCTCTCCATTAGATGTTGGCTCAGAACTGTAGATGCTTTTTTAAAAAGAACAGACCACAAGATTCATAAAGAAGTCTCCAACAATCCTCAAATGCATCTAAACAGCATCCTCCAACAGATAGAGACTGCACAAGTTTGCTTTTCATGGAAGGTGTGCAACCCTTGCTGAGTTTTCCAGAGAACATCTAGACTCCGCAATCAATGTGCTTTGAACAAATGTCATTTATTTGGCAGCAGTTTACCCCAAACCAAACACAGCATTTAAGCACAAGACCTCATATCAGCCTTATACCACGTGAAGCATGGAAGTGGAAATGTCATGGTTTGTGGCAGCAGGGCCTGGCAGGCCCTCCATCATAGCTGCTCCTGGAGAGCTACCCCACAGTTTTTGGATACAACCCCTCCTGATCTAACTAATTACTGCTTTCAGAAGTCCTTCAGAGATGTTAGATGTTTGAGTTCAGGAGGAGTTTTGGAGATCACTGTTGTGGTACTTAAACACATTGAGTTTTCAATATTTTGGGCATCAGTATACACTGCGTACCCATCTTAGCTGAAGTGTAATTTTTTTCTGGACGAATATGCAGCACAATGACAGTTACGTTCCAGAAAACTAGCCTTGCATAAATGGGCTGAGCTTATGACTTCTCCTTCATACATGGCTTGCCAGGGCTCAAATGAAACCATCACAATGCCTAAGTCACCTGAGGGCGGTTGAGGGAATAATCCATATGCAGATAATAGAAGCGAGAAGCGCTTATAGGCACAAGGACGAAACATCCCCTGCTGTCACCTGCCATACTCCATCATCTTCTGCACCATGTGACAGGAGGCTCCTGAGACATACCCCCCCACACACACACAGACACTCACCTACACACTCATGCTCATCTACTGCAAAGCTTGATGGAAGAGTTCAGTGAAAAATCTAATTCACAGTTTTCCCCTTAACCCAGCCATGTTTGGTATGTACTGTAGCTGTGAGGCTAATCTAGCTAATAAGCAGTGGAAGCTTTGCATCACCTAACTACATGTCGCAGTCATCACACATTCGCCTTCAACTACATCGAGTTGCTAATTAATCTCCTACAAGTTTGCATATCTCGGTTATAAACATGAACAGAAGTGCATGTTTTAAGCCTCAAACATGGCAGCTGCAGCTGCTTCTACTGTAGCTATGATATGCACTTCTGTGCAATTTCATAGATAATGGTATCAGCTAAAGTTAGCATAAGTTTTTGAGATTCAGTGTTTTGATTTGAAATGCTCTGTTCTACTTGTTTAGAGCGGTGGTGAATGGAACAAGACATCTAAAAAGTCTCTAATGTCTCTAAATGTCTCAGCAAGTTATTATACAATATGTGAGATGAACATATTTCATGATGATTTTCCTGAATGTTTACACAAGTTTTGAGATTGTCACAAAATTTTCTACATGGGAATGGGATCTACATTTTTTTTACACCATTTTTAACATTATATAGCCTTTTAAAACTCAAACATCATCTGTACATTCACTGGTGCTTTGGGATAGTGAATAGTGGTTATACTTGTCTTATGCCATTTACTTGCATTTACTTGGCATTTAGCAGATGCTCTTCTCCAGATCGACTTACAAAAGCACTTCACTGTTTATTTAGAAAATACCTTTGGTTAGTTTCTATAGGCTGGGATTCAAAAGATACATCTAAGCTTATATACAGCTAAATAAAAAAGTCAGTATGGAGACCACAGGACTCGGCACTTACCCTGGAAGAGTCTTCATTCTGCGTTTGGAGACGGCAGGAGACCATGGCAACCCTTCGTTCCCATCAATACCACCACTGTAAAGAAATCAAGTTTTACTACAATGTACCACTGTCACATCAAACCAGTGTAACTAAGCTTTGTCCATTGAGTCCTGCATTAACCTCTTATGCTCCATGACGTTTATCACATCACTAATCGCGGTACTGAGCTGTTGTTTTTTTGTATCTGACAGAAATACATTACATAGGGTGCAGAGGACAAGTTAGTAATAATGATTCCAATTGAATCATTGCATTTGAAGCATTGTCAGTGGATTTGATGCTGGCTATAGTATAACATGTCAGTCATCACATTGTATGTCAGTCATTTCCCAAATCTAAAAATTAAATAACTAAAATGCAATAAAAACATTGATGAAACTTGTGCAATCAATCAGTCACACAAATAAATAATATTTAACAAATGTCCTAAATGTTTTCCAAACTTTCCATTACTTTTGTAAATACACCCATCAAATGTGAAAAGCTCAAATTCAACTGTGAGAATAAATGAACCAAAATTTTCCCATAAAACTGTGAGAGTGGTTGAGGCAGGCTGCAGGTCCAAAGGTTCTTTATAAGGGCTAAGGCAAAACTCAACATCAGGACAGGCAGGGGTCAACTCACGGGCAGGCAGGTACACCAGAGGTAAATCCATACTCTAGTAGCAAAAAAACACAAAGTGTCAAAGCCAAAGCAACACAAGTGCGAGCAGCAGTAGTGTCACGAGTAATGTCATGGAAGCTCCAAGCAGAGGAGCTTAAGTCCTAATCAGTCCAGTGATCAAATCCACCTGTGTGCTTAGAGCCAAGCCTCAGGTGAGAGGCGGAGCCCAGTCCCTGTGCATGGGCTCCCCACCGAGGCCAGCAGAGGGAGACATTACAAAAATGTTCAATAAAAACGCTCTAGGAACTTTCAGAAAACAGACTTGCTTGAATGTTCAAAGAACCAAAATCTTAATGTTCCGAGAATTCACATGAAATTCAACGAACAAAGTACTTCTGTCTGGGTGGTCTGTCCATTCAGAGATGTGATGTGGGGTTAACATAAAGAAACGCTCTGCTCCTTCTCTGCTTTGCAAAACCCGTCACATGCAGATTCCTAGCAGATCCGACTCTGATGACCTCCGCCATCTGAATGTTATCACCACTAAGCTCTGTGCAGACGTACAGAGTCACACCAAATACCTGTTCAGATGTTTTGCGTGACTTCCAGGCATTTTAACTGCCCTCCTATTGACTGTGCTGAAGCCCAATGAAGATTAGAGGGAGGCTGAAAACCAGTGGACGGATAAAGCTAAGATACAGATCCGGACATGGCGACGATAAAGGTCTATTGCCGGTCATTGCATTTCATGTCAGTCATCTCATTAAATGTCAGTCATCACATGATGTCCCAAATAACATATATGGAGTCCCACAGGGTCAATGATGGGACCAGTAGGGGTTACTCATGGACCATATCTGGGTTATACACTGCACATGGGACCCTAGATGGGACCTATGTGAGATTAGGGTGGGCTGGAGCCCAATAACAACACATGTACAAACCCACTCAGAGCCTAAGCATACTTGGGACCCACCAAGCCCACGTTCCTCCCATGTGAGCCCCACATAAGCATGTAGGCTGGTATGTTAGTCTGTTACCTCGTTACATTGCGTTGCATAGTTGCATTGTCATTGCATTATATGCCGGTCATAACGTTACATGGCAGTTATTGAGTAATCAATCACTCAATAATCATCACTTTATATATCAGTTATATTTAAATATCAATCATCACATTAAGCATTGATAATCTCTGTTATTCATGCACTATATCTTGGTCATTCAACCACATGTCAGTCATCGCTGCTATCCGATTACATCATCATATCCCCCTATCACCCAGGCCTAATGTAGGCTGCTTAAAATTCACCAGCCAACTCTCAGAGCCTCACGTCTCAGTGTGAGTGAGTGGAGGGAGCTGAATAAGAGAGCATGATGCCTTTTCCACTGTTTTCTCTTCTGGAATTGAGCTGCAATTGAGAATGGACTGAAGACAAAACATCACCTGAAGGTGTAGCCTTATTCACAAACAGCTACAATAGGAAGATGCAACTATCTGGAGAAAAGCAATATCATGTTCATCTCTCAGAAATAAAGTGAGTGCTTCTCCTTAGCCCCCTGCGCATTAGAGTGCATTTCATACCAAATTGGCATGTGCATACACACTGCTGAATGTCCTTTTCTCTCTCTCTCTCTCTCTCTCTCTCTCTCTCTCTCTCTCTCTCTCTGCCCACACTTCAGGTTTTGTTCTCTTTCACTCTCTCTTTTCATTTTTTCCCCTTCCCCATAAATGTTTCAAGAGCATGTCACTCTTTCAGCGAACGCGCCGGTTGACTGGGGGACCCCAGTTACTAACATTGTTTCTCTTCTAGCAGATTTTGCGGGTCAGCGGCTTTGGAAATGGTTGTATTTCTTCGGCCGATGAGCTTGCTCAACCCATCTCCACCACCCAAACCCCCACCCCAGCAACTGCAGCCCTCACTCTCTCCCACTCAGAGAGCAAGGGGATGGACATCAAGCACCCTGGCCTTTCTCTATATTAAATATAGATGGCGCCTGTTCAAGCATTGCCTTGGTTAACGCTAGGTTTTGAGCACAAGAATAAATAGCAATTTGTGTAGAGTGATGCGTTTTCGCTCTATCCAGAGGGCAAGGCATCTTCAACAGCCTGCTGACCTGCTGCCGGATTGTTTTTAAATCTGTGGCTCTGCAGCGCTGGGGAAGGGATCGAGACAGAATCAATGGTGGCTGTTTTGGGGTTGGGGGAGGGATCAAGTGATGGCATGAATGAATGTATGAAATGTGTGATTGGTTAGTGATATTTGATCAAATCAGTATCAGGGTTTTTTATTTTTATTTGAAGGTGCTGTCTGCATAACTTTATCATGTTACAGGTGAGTGACGATAGCTTTTTGTGTTGAGATCACAACACAGGGATGGTAGAGTCTTGTTAAGAAAGCATTGGTTCTTCAAGGCTACAAATCATATTACTACACTAATTAGACAGTGTATAACTACACTTTTAAAGATACCTAGTAATGCATTTATGTTTAGTTGATCTTTAATGTTAAAATATTAAGTACACTAAATAAAATAAAGTATTGGGACACCTGCTTATTTATTGTTCATTGTGTTCGATGAGTATTATTCAAGAGTTATTATTCAACTTGCTTTAGTTGGATAAGCTGTCTCTACTGTCCAGGGAAAAAGGCTTTCTACTAGATTATCCAGCATCACTATGTGGATTTGATTGCATTCAGTGACAACAGCATTAGTGAGGTCAAGATGTTGGGTGATCACTGTCCCACCTCATCCCCAACACTCCAACTCATCCTAAAAGTACTAGATGGAGCACCATTATCATTCCAGAGAACACAGCTCTACAGCTCAATGCTGGGGGGCTTTATACCTCTCTAGCCCATGCCTAGGATTAGGCTTGCTGCCAATAGATTCATGTTTATCTGCTCCAGAGAGTCCAATCCTATTCTATTGGCAGTATCTCTTTACAGGGACTAGACAAGCTGTATGTGTGCATTTGCACATCTGTGTCAGCAATGGGTAAATTATGGGTGGCCAAAACAATTTGGACATGTAGTGTAGCTCCAGAGTTCACTCAACCATCAATGAAGTTCTTCTCCCACTGCTTTAGTGCCTAGTGGCTAAGAAATGTACCTGGTTTCATTCATGACATCAATGATATCCATGGTTCTCAGCATTTAGTTGGCTTTAAAATAGACATTCAGTTTTCACAGTTCTCACTCTGGTATGTGTCATTCTCCTTTCTTTTAGGAGAAGCCACTGCTGATAATGTCGGAGGTCACTGTCTATCGACTTTTCCCTTATTCTTCTCTGCCAACTGCTGTATTTTACTGCTGAGATGTTCAGGCGCATTGTCAGGTGTATTGAACTGGCAGCGCTGACCTCAGAGCAGCGCTGCAGAGTGGGCCTGCAGGACGCGGGCAAGTCACAGCAGGTAGACACATCAAAAAGCTTTTTCTGCACCACAAATCACGGGCTTCACACATATAATCCATCTTCATCAATCGGCAGCTTCGGATTAGCCAGAACAGGCTACAAATAGCTCCTTAATGACTTCTTTGTAACCAACATTTTACCCATGAACTATGTGGCAGTGTGGCTATGAGCTCAGGCAGACACACTTTACTTCATTATAACAGGCTACCGCCGCTGGACTTCTGTAATCAGTCATTATTAGCGTTTGCAAGGGTCGAAAGTGTTCCAGCATTGGTGGAGGGGGAAAAATACTTTATTAATGCATAATTTGCATCCTCTAATCTCAGTGTTGGTGACAATTTCGGAGCCATGAATATTTATTAGGCCGAAAGCCCTTGAGCGGTAACCCTCCCAATCAGGTTCTTACCAGTGCTTGGCCATAAATTAGGATCTGTTTACAAATGGACTGAGACACAGCCTTCCATGTAGTGTTTGGTCGTAAAGGCTTGATTTAAAGTCATTTAAAATTGTTCTTTTAAGCAAGGGAGGAACGACTGCAAAAGTAGTTTCAGACAAACAGCTTTGGAGGGCCCATTTGCTCCATTTAATAGGATGTGATAAGTTCTGAAGTTCTGGCATTAGACGTGTTTAACTTGGGCTGGGTTCATATATCCTTTGCACTAGAAGGCGACAACTTCATTAGCCCCTGCAGAGAGCGACGTCAGAGGGGTGTAGTCACAAAGACGAGCTATTTCTGAAGCTTTTTCAGAGGCAAAACGAATCTAATGTAGAAATTTGCATACAAGGAGGCGTGAGGTTTTCTGCTTTTAGAGATATTAGCATTTTTAATATCTGGTTTCTGTCACACATTTGCCCATGTGCTTTGTTGACTCATTGAAAGTGACATTTTTGCACATTCACAGAATTTAAACTTTTGAAACCCTTGTTTTTATATATAGTCGTGTGAAAAAAAAACCCATGAAAACCTTTTAACATATGGAGATTTGATCTTCGTTTAAATGATTTTGAGAGATGCAGGGAATAGAACTAAACGCATGCAACTTTTGTCTTTAACATTTTAGAATCAGGTGCAGCAGATCATTTGAACAT
This sequence comes from Salminus brasiliensis, assembly GCF_030463535.1. Classification (NCBI taxonomy): domain Eukaryota; kingdom Metazoa; phylum Chordata; class Actinopteri; order Characiformes; family Bryconidae; genus Salminus; species Salminus brasiliensis. The sequence continues at coordinate 20,380,490 of NC_132901.1, read as the reverse complement.
GGTTAGAGGTTTCCAGACATTTAGTCTGGATTTCTCTTGATTGTTGAAGTGAGGGGTGAAGCTCACCATGGCCAGACCCAGAAAGCTCTCTCTGAGGCCTTCAGAAAGAAGGTTGTAGATGTTGATGGGTCAGGGAAGGAGTTTAAAAAGATCTCAAAACAATTAGATACCTGCTATTGCAATGTCCGCTAAATAATTTATAACAGCCAACATGGCCAGTTAAGGCCACACTGGCAGTTATATTGCCTCCATCTCTCAATATTGTTCAGATGAAGATCAAATATCTATATGTTAAAAAAGAGAAGTGTAACCACATATATTATTAGTTATAGAACCATTGTCTTTACTACAGAACCTTGAAGAACATTTTGCTAGATTGGTCCATGCCCTCAGCATATGGTGATTTTGGAGGAGGCTGAAGAGAGGAGAGAGAATGCAGAGAACTTTGGGCTGGAGTTTAGGTGGCTAAGTCAGTCAGTCCACCCTCTCTGATAAGGAATAAGAGAAGAGGTATTTATAGAATGTTAGATTAGGGAGGAGGGACTTCAGGCATGTTCGCATCCCAATTTATTTCTTTTGTAAAGAGTGTATGGGAGGAACTAATATATCAGTGTGGAGTAGTGAACGGAATTCTATCAATTTCCTAAACCTACCACAGTATGAAAGAAGATCACTTCTGGCCATTATTCACCCATCAGAACATCACATCTGCTCAGAGTTAGCTAATTAACAGATATAGCCTTCAAACGCAAGTCACGTTTTATTCATCGTGAAGAATCCATACAGTGTAAATGACAGCCAGTGTCATTTTTTTTAAATGGGGCTGAATTCTGATTCTGGGAAACCTAATATATTTGAGATATAGCACATTTTAGTTTCTCCTGCTTTCAACGCACCTTGTCCAAATAATGAACCTCATAACAAGGTCTTCCTGCTGTGAACTTTAAACACTACAGCATGCAAGGCTACTGCAGGACCAAGACTGTGAGCCACTGGGGTACCATGTTACATTTCATATCATAGTGATTTTATAAGGCCTCACTTTCAGCTCCTCTCAAAAATATCTGCAGTGAATACACACAGTTATTATGAAGCCCAGAGTGCAGGAGCAGCAGCAGCTCCTACAGCACCTATCACGTTCCACGCTCGTTCCTTCGAGACCAGAACGAGGCCACTTCCCTTCGCTCAAACGATTGATCAAGAAATCACTTTGACAGTTTGATGGGGGCTTGATGGATGGGCGTCTCTGCCAGTATTCCACCTGTCAGGGGGGAATAAATTGCACCTCCCGTCAATGATCACCTTTTGATCTCACTTACAGAGAGCAAGTAAAACCACAGATGAAGGTGGAGAAACCAGGAGAAATAAAAGAGTCACTGAAAACACGTGAAAGCAGAGAACCCTGACCCTGCACTGCTTAACGCCAACCTTAATCTCACACATCAACTTCTCATATTCAGCTGCAGTGTTTAGCTCTATGCTATAGGTTTTTCAGTGGTTCTTGGTTTGGTGATACATTTCTAGGAAACACCTGGTATTGGTATCAATGTAGAACCCTTTATTGGTGTCATGGCGGGTTATGGTTAGGAGGGATGAGAGATGAACCCAATGCAAGTAATTTATTAAAGAAACAAAAGGGGGCAAGTGAGACAAAAATGCAGCAGCTAAAGGGCATAAACGTGGATACAGTGATCAACAAAACCAGAACATGACAAACAAGAGGGTGAAAACAAACAGACCTGAGACCGGGGGTTTAGCTGGGGAACCAGCTAACTGGCAAGAGCGGCTAGGCCGACCCAACCTGGAACTGCCACGTGGCAGAGGGTTTCCTAGCTGGAACGAGAGTCATGGGTGTCTATCCGTGAAAAGCGAGCAAACCTCGCTGGAAGCTCAAACCGCCGGGTGGATTGCTAGCAAACAACGGAGTCGAGTTGAAGCTGGCCTAAACACTATGTGGAAACAGATGGGAACCTCTCGGTCAACCTTGAGGTTTCTTAACCATAAACCATATAATCCATATAATTCTCGACATCTAACAGAGCGTCGACGCCCCTTAAGTACCCCCCGTCTCAGGTGAAACACATCAACTAAACAAAACATGACAAACCTGTGAACCTGTGTATCAAAACACGTGAACATGAACAAAACACTGAACCGATACACACATGAACACAAACGAACAAGAACCGAGTCGAAATCGAAACCAGAACGAAAACACAACAAGTGTCAAGTCTTTCTGTGAGTCTGTGGGCGGCGGCTCGGCATCGTCCCGGGGGAGGGCCCGATACCGAGGGGCTGACAATTGGGAATATTTTCATTTTAAAAGGGTTCCTCTCACTCCTCCCATCTTTTTTTACCAGCAGTCCTACTATGAAATTTCTCCAAAGAAATGCAGGTGTGGATGGACCACTGCAATCTTTTCGCCTGATGGACAATATGCAATAAACAAGTTCTGACATACTTAGAAATAAGGATTCCTAGGTTTTTGGCCTGGGCAAACAGTTCTGGAAATTTTCATTGGTACAAAACCTGTGCGTTGAAAAGGGCTTTAGAAATGCACTTTCCACTCTTTCATTAAAGAAGCATTCCCTGCTAAGTTCTTGCTGAGGATGGCATCATAGGACATTTTTTGCCACCTTTTGTCTGTATGCTAACTGACTAAATAAATGGAAACATGGGTTGATTTGGATAAACCTGCAGCTACACTCTTCAGACTCTTCATAGATAAGACTGAACACAGGTTGTGAAGAATCTTTCTTGACATTTAAAGAACCTCCATATAATGTAAAGGCTCATAAGTACAGAAGATGTTCACGCTGAAAACAATGTATTCGGAGTCAGAGTGGTGTATAAACAATGTCGATCATAATTTCACAGAACGAGTTTATGCATTCTGCTGGCATTATGGTTAGTTGTTTTCCTGATAGAATAAGCTGAAGGGCAATCACTGGGTCAATCAAGCATATGAGTCCATCACCTCCTCTCCATTAGGCACAGCACAGCGACATTCAATTCAATTCCATTTAACTTAGCTTTGTTTATCCAGGGCTTTTTCCAACAGATGTCACAGAGCAGTAGAGGTGTGGAGATGCATCATGAGGCATTAATCAGTTGAACTGTAGTGAATTTGGAATGTTGAAATCAGTTGAAATTCATTATTATTATTATTATCATTATTAAGAATATGTTGCACACCTGAGCAGTACGACTGTTTGTGTGATTTAGAAATAGTTCTGACCAGAGGAGGACAGCTGGGTCCCCCTTGTGAGTCTAGGTTCCTTCCAAGGTTTCTTGTGTTGTTGATTTCTTGTCTTTTACTAATTACTGATTGTGTAAAGCTGCTTTGTGACAACACCAGTTGTAAAAAGTGCTTTACAAATACGTTTGATGACTTGACCCACACATTCCCACTCCTGTCCACACACCTCTTATAGCAGTTGGATTTTCCTCTCCACACATTTCCCAACACAGTCCCAGTGATTGTGTTGTCATGACATCACCTGACCTTCCACACTCCTCGGCTGACTCTGTCACCTGATGAGTGGTGTGGCGTCTTGTCTTGCTGGAAGATCGATTCCTTACTTGTGGTTCACCACTTTAGACACCAGGAGTGTTACAGTATACGTCATACTGTATTTTTCAATACAGTCATATCAGACAATACATTCAACAGACTGGAGGTGTAAAGTGCTCACTTCAATAGTGATAACAGAAGGATACGCGATGTGGTGTGTGGAAGAAGAAGAGATGGAGGTGGAAGGTGGTATTCTGCTGGATATCAGGGCCTCTAGTCTTCTAAGCTACTTTCTCATTACTGTTTGTCATTCATTCAGACCGAGATGCTCCACTGTTATCAGGCAACAGTGTAAAAAAAGATGCAGTTAAAATCCCTGGTGTTAGTTTTCATTAATGTTTATGAATGGGAGAAGGCATTTCTGTTTATTAAGGAGAAGATTCCTTAGGGAAGTTATAAAAACAGAGGTCAAGCAATGTCTGCTTGGAGGCCACATGAAAATACCATGTCAAATGTCTTGGACTAATTGGAAATGCAGATGGGCTGTGCTGCGAGCTAAATTGCATTTTGTTATTAGAGATGTGAGGTCTTTCTTTTTGTGATCCCAATGATGTCTGTTGCACAAATGTACTTTATCTGTGCCACAGAATACTTTCACTGAGTACTTCAGTTGTTTATCGATGTGTAATTAGTAAGGATGTGACTTTGCTTGGGCTAAAAACATTGATGCGTTTTACAAGCCTATTTACAACCCTGTTATTATGCCTCAGAATGAAACGCACTGATTTTACTTTTTAAAGAAAATTATTATTGGTTTACTGCACTGTGAATGCTCACAACCGCATAGCCTAGCCTTGCCTAGCCTAGCCTTTTAACACTGCAAGAACTTTTTGTAATTACAACTGAATTACTATTGGATAGTGTTGCTGTCCTCTCTTTTTCCTCTCAGTGTGTAGTTGGCAAGGTTTGCAGTTAGTTAGTTATTTAGCTGAATCGATTGTAGGGTTAGCTTTCTGCCCAGCACCCAGTTAGCACTTAGCTAGCACCCATTCATTTCAATGGTATCCCTGTGATGCGCTGCTCTGTTCCAGCAACTGCATTAAAACCTGCAGCATCAGTGTTTCACCGTCAGCTAGCATTAGCTTTTAGCCTTTGCCAGCTTTTTAGTCTCACCTCCATGTTTTTCAAAAGCAGCCATTGTGTTTAGTCTCAAAAAGCTTTCGCTAGTAAGCTGGGTGTATGTAAATGTTGTGGTCATCAGTCAAGACTGTTATGTAACAGTTTTGGAGGTTTTAGAATTGGGCAATTGGGTGTTTAAGGGTCACGGTTTGTCACGTCCACGTACCGAACTCCTCAACATTCCTCAACCTTGCCCAAGTAAATACAGGTTTCCATCTGGAATGAAATGCAGCCTAGTTACTGTGCACTGCCACACTGAGCACAACCATTATAGCCATTCTAGTGTTTATGGTCCTGACTAAGCAAATGAAGGAAAGAAAAAAAACCACAGCAATGAAAATCCTTGTGTGTAAATATATCAAAGCAAATAGGTTTGGAGCTGTAATCCATGGCGTGGATGTGGGGAGCTGAAGTTGTCAGCCGGATTTCAAGCGCGGTAATCCCAGCGGCAAACACCGTACACCGCCTCTCACCTCGCATGACAGCAGATACACCAGGAGACCGCTACTCTCAGACAGTCGGTTGGAATTGTTGATGAATATGGGTCAGTAGACACACACAAAGAGAGAGAGGAGGAGAGAGACAGGGACACAGATAGACTAAGTCAGACTTATGCTCGTAGGATTGGTGGCATTGTTTCGATTTGGCACAGCTGTATTGTATTCAATCCAGCAGAAATCTAAAGCAATAAAGCTAAGCGAATTTCTCTGTGGGCCTGACGTGCGAGCGACAGAATTAACCTTCGACGGCTGTAGCTATTTACAGGCAAACGGTACCTTGGCGTTCTGAGAGCTGAGAATTAAAAGTGTTACTCTATGGGTAAACATTGTTTCAGCATGTCTTTGAGGCCTGTTCTTATGTTTTTATGTAAGGACATTCTCCGACACTCCTTTGAGACAGCTCTACTAATTTATGCCCAGAGGTTGAAAGTAGCAATTGGCTAATTTTAAAGGTAAGACATCATCATGATTTTAATTATTATCTACCAGTTTGTTATGGTATAAATATGTAATTGTTGCTTTACTGTTCTTTATATTGGGTCAAGATTGTCTGATGAATGGACCAATAGAAATGCTCCAAAATCATTAAAAGTTGTCCACCAAAAGTTAAGAAGTTGCATTTTTGAGAGGCTGATGTTATTAATATAATATTATTTTACAGTTAATAATCTGTTGGTGATGAGTGTGGTATGTTCTCCCTGTGTCCATGTGGGTTTCCTCTAGGCACTCCAGTTCCCACCTCCCAAGAACACACAGGGTGTGTAAATTTGCTAAGATAAAATGCACTCAGGTATGCATGGTGCCCTGCAATAGAGTGGCACACTGGCATCAATGGGGTTTTCCTGCCTTGTGTCCAATGATTCTAGGTAAGCTCTGGATCTACCATGATGCTGATCAGGAATACTGTAAGAAGATAAGAAGATGGATGTATGGTTAATGTATGTCTTAAAAGTACAGATTCATCACTTGATGATTAACATTAGCATTAAAAAAAGCATAATGATAAATAATCGCTTAGAAGACAGACAACTATAACAGTTATTATAGGGATTGAGCAATTACACACCAGGAACGACGCAAGATCTGCCTAATGTTTTGGAGATGTTCTGACCCAGTCGTCTAGCCATCACAATATAGTTCCTGTCTCAGATTCTTATGCCTTCCAGTACATCACATCACCTATCCACCCCTTGACAGATGTCACTGTAGATGAAGATAATCAATGTTTTTTCACTTCATCCAGCAGTGGTATTAATGTTAGGGCTGATTGGTGTATATATGCTTTGTGGTAAAACTAAATGTGTTAGCGGTGGACAGACCCTCTTTCATTTCTTATAACTTCTCATAACTACTGAACGAATTGTGCTAATATCAATTTACCAGACTTGTTACAAACTGTCTATTCTATTACAGTTACTAACACACTAAAACCCTACTGTAGGCTCAATGGGTGGAAATCTATAAATGCTTTGTTGGTTTAACCTACAAATACACACTACGTTCTATACATCAGACTCTGACTTCAGTTTTTTGATGATATGGGCCCATTCATACCTTTACTTGTAAACAAATAAATTGTAATCACAGTAGCAGTCGAACCTACAATAGTACTACTAGGTTCTCCCCCATCAGGCCCTTTGAGATTCTTTGTCTAGATGCCTAATTTAACACCTTAAAAAGCTTATGGATTATTACACATTTCTATTACCAAAGAATAGCCCCACCAGTTTGTTTAGAAGTCCCTGTAGTTACTAAGTAATACGCCTTAGTGTGTTAAGGGGTTAATCAGCTTCATTTATTATTACTCTGGGTTTCTGTACATCCTAGCTCTACATTACTCAGAAATAGTTTACCCTACCCTGCAGTTTAACTGCCCTAATAAAAAGTGTATTACAGGATTATGCGTTATGGTCCATTATCATTGTCACTGTGGCTCTTTTGTTATCATATATTACTAGAATGAGTGGATTCCATGACATGTAGAGCTGACAGTTTTATCATGAAGACTTGTCTCTGGATTTTAAACATGTCTTTTAGTCAGACTTTTAGACAATCTGTTGAGAAAATGATGAGGAAAGAATGAGGAAATCTCTGCAAGCGATGTCTTTCAAATTATATAGAGACAGAAATTTGATGTTCAAGCACATTCCTGTGAATCTACGTGATAATAGAGCCCCGTGCACAGTTCGCACTAATGTCAGAGTTGTACAGATCCGACGACATTTGCGCCTGCGAATATATCATTGTCTGCTGTCAGCTTATCATATTCGTTGCGTGACCTTCTGTGCCTCCTACGTTGCGCCGAGCCTTATCGTCATTTGTCAAGCACAGTTCATTACGGGTAAGTCAATGTATCACGCTTCAAAGTGCTCCCAACCCCCACACACACACCCTTCAGTCCCACTCATCTGTAGTTTGTCAGAGCAGAGCCACTAACACAAGAAGGGTCTGCAAGGTGACTTCAGAAAGCCCACCAGTGGACAAGATAATTCAGAGTCATCATCCATCAAGATATGCCAACAGTTTAAGATAGTCTGGGTTATGAGGTTGGGGGGTTGGAGGGTTGGGGGGCACCTTTCTTTTTCTTTTAAAGATAGCGCTCTTTCTTCATGCCTGGCTTGTTTGTACGGTCTTAAAGGTTTTCCCACCGAACATTAAAATAACTGATGTCACAAAGCAGGAGAAGGTTCTAGAAGATAGCGAAGCGAAGCAGTTCACAATGTAATTGGTGGTTAACAAGAATGGTGGAGGTCAAGTTGAGGTCTGGAAGACAAAGAACACTTTCAGACTGAGCTGCTGGTAGGATTGCTAGGAAGGGGACTCAAAACCCAGTTCAAACTGAACTTTTTTGGCTGGAATGAGCAAAGATATGAGAAGAAAGGGGTGCAGAAAATTCTAAAAAGAACACCTCTCCAACTGTTAAGCACAGGGTGGATTGATCATGCTTTGACCTTGTGTTGCAGCCAGTGGCACAGGGAACATGCCAGTAGTAGGAGCAACAATAGATTCATAAATACCAGCAAATTCTGAAAGCAAACATCACACCACCTTTAAAACAGAAAAACAGTATGGCTTACAATACACACACAGTTTGGCTCACCACAATAAAACTCATGATGGACTTCCTCAAGAGATGCAAGCTGAAGGTTTTGCCAAGGCCCTCACAATCCTAAATGTAGTTTAGTTTTAGTGACCTAAATATCATTGAAAATCTGTGGATAGAGTGTTGGAAGGAAGAATGTGTTAAAATCTCCTAAACATAAACACTGAAGGACTCGCTGCTGCACAATTGGTGGCTTTGTGACTATTTCATTTTATACAACATAAAACATTTTTATGACACTTTATGACATAACATCATTTTCATGGAAGAACCATCAGAGGAAAGTGTATTTATATATATATATATATATATATATATATATATATATATATTGAAAAATTGAAAAACATCCATTTTTCTCCATGGTTTGAAACCTGGAGCGGCTCTGTGCACTATGTAAATAGTCCTGGATGAATGGACCAATAGAAATCTTTTTACACTGATTTCCATTAAAAGTCCTGTCTGCATTTTTGAGATACATGTTTATCAAAGGACAGCGACAATAAATATATAAAGCACTAGAACACGAGAGGCAGCAGAGGCTCAGCGGTTAGAGCTCTGGGCTATTGATGACAGGGTTGTGGGTTCGATACCAGGGCTCAGCAAGCTGCTACTGTTGGGCCCTTGAGCAAGGCCCTGCACCCTCTCTGCTCCCCGGGCATGTGTGTTACACTAGAGTGTATGTATGTGTGTGTTCACTGCACGGATGGGTTAAAGTCAAATTCCATCTGTGTCCAAAACTAATACATTTATGAACATGGTTGATTATGCTTGAGGGAGTGTGTTATCGTGAAAAAACACACAACCTCAAGTGAATTGGTTTTATGCAACAGTTCTGAAAGTAAATAAAGTAGCAAATAAACAAATAAATGATTTATTTGGTTAGCATTTTAATGTTAGCATTTGCTTCCGCAAAGTGATACAGTGTGAAAAAAATGTGGTGTTATGGATGAAACAGCATGATTAGAACGCAACCAGTCAGCTTGCACGTACAGGGCTAACTGTGTGTGTGTATATATATATATATATATATATATATATATATATATATATACAGTATATTCACACACACAGTACTGCTGAATGTTTCAAAATAAGCAGTGTGTCTTTTCTTGCAGCAGCTCTATCATCTTGTATGTGTGCTATTACCCACAAGCAGCACTTTTTTCACCAAACAGCTGTGTGATGGGTGTACACCACTTTTTTGAGTTTGATGGACATTTAACTTGCTGTTGTGAAAAGTCTATCACAGCTGCTCCTCACTGAACCTCTGTTATTAAAGTAGAACCATTTCTTAACCAGTCCTCTTTTTTTTTTTTACTGGACTATACTTCCGCACCCAAGCAACTATGACATGTTAACAGGTATAAAGAAGCAGACTACATTTGCTGCTGATGTTCTTATGCTGGAGCGAACCACAGCCAAACTACATCACACATGAGCAGCCTATATTGAACAGTGGTCTGAAGCCATTGATTTTGTTAAAGGCATGTCTGGCCAAATTCCAAAGCTGAAGTTGTGTGTTGTGTATTTTCTTATTTTTAATTGATTTATGTATTATTTATATTTATTATATTATATATTTTGACTTATTTTTACCCTTCTTTTTAATGATTGAAAAACAATACAAATACAGTAGCCTGATAATGGAGAGCAAGAGGAACATGTGGAGAAGCTCTAATTTTTATACATTTAAATACATTGAAATTAGTGATGTGAAATCTATTAAAAGGACAATGGTGTTACATTAACCATAACAATATTCTGTGATTAATTAGGATTATTCACAAGTTAAAACGCTAGCTAGCATCTCCTTGAATTTGTTTCTTATAATATTTGAGTGTAGTTTTGAGAATTTTAGCCTCAAACAGAAACTTTAATCGAGAAAATGCTTCAACAACATTTTAAGAGCTAAATTGATGATCTGTCATTGGGCTGGATTAAGTTAAGAGCTAAGAGAGGAGCAGCTGTGTGTGTTTATGTGTATGTGTGAGAGAGAGAGAGAGAGAGAGAGAGAGAGAGAGAGAGAGAAAGAGAGAGAGAGATGAGGGAGGGGTAAGAGAATGAGGGTTGGTTATGAGATTTAATCCATATTTCAGCGTAAATAAAGTGTAATTTACCCTCTGAGCTCAACAGAAGTGATGCTGTGTTTACATCCCTAAATAAAACTGCTAACACATCACCAGGCTCTGTAAAGAGAGCAATCTACAGGAGGAAGTTAAGGGCCAAACTTGCTTAAATTATTAATTTGCATTTAAAAAATGTTAACACGCTAAAGTCTGTAGATTAATTGTGTGCATTAACACATTAGCACTGACATCACTAGTAGAAATATATCTTTAGAATCTAGAAATTAAACTACAGAAGTGCCATTTTGGATTTGTCAAATTCAAATCATTAAGGACTTGAACCTAAAAAAAATTCTGAGCTGAATATATAAGACGATGTAGAGGGCCCCTGAGTGGTGCAACTGTCTAAGTGTTGGTCCTATCATTAGTGGTGAGTTGTTGTTTTTTTTTTAACCAATTTCTTTTTTGTTGTTTTCCTGGACTATAGTTCCACACCTAAGCAACTATGCCATGTTAACAGGTATAAAGAAGCAGACTAAATTTGCTGGATGTAAATTCTTTCTGGATGTTCTTATGCTTGAACGAACCTCTGCCAAACTACATCATGCATGAGCCGATATTGAACAGTGGTCTGAAGCCATTGATTTTGTTAAAGGCATGTCTGGCCAAATTCCAAAGCTAAAGTTGTGTGTTGTGTATTTTCTTATTTTTTTATTGATTTATATATTATTTATATTTATTATATTATATATTTTGAGTTATTTTTACACTTCTTTTTAATGATTGAAAAACAATAATAAAAAAAAATTCTGAGCTGAATATATAAGACGATGTAGAGTGCCCCTGGGTGGTGCAACTGTCTAAGTGTTGGTCCTATCATTATAAAACAGTGGTGAGTTGTTGGTTTTTTGTGATATAAGCCAGCACTTCTGTGGTTCCTCACCTCAGCAACCACGACACATTATCAGGTATAAAAGAGCAGACTAATAATGGCGAGTGAGAGGAATATGCAGGAGAGCTCTAATTTTTGCATGAAAAAAAAGAAAAAATTAAGCTGCACTAAAGAAACAGCGCACAAACACAGGAATGTGACAGCTCATATCATGCTCTGCCTTTTTCCCTCCGCCCTTGTAGGTAATGAGCTCGGCCAAGAATAGCGTTATGAATTATGCACATTTTCTAAGGGCTTACTCTTTCGATGATGTGATACTCTGAAAATGAATAGTGATGTAAACCACAACACCATGCTCCAGAATAAAGAACAAGTGCAGGGCTTTTCGAAAACCAGCTTTTCTCTTCCTTCACTCCTCACCTCCTTTACTGCCTTCTTTATCCTCTTCGCACGGAGTCGCACGTTATCCATTTTTAAAGCCACATTCCCTGAGTGGTTCATTTGGCCTCTGTTCACGCCATGCGTGAGAAGACTGCTTATTTATTTACCCAAATCATCTAAGTGGGGAAAGGGGTGGGAGGGTGTGGGGAGGTTTAGGCATGCTGGGTGAGAAATCCCATTTTCTGGCAGCAGCCCAGAGTGCAGAGGAGGACGGTGCTGCATGTTGTGCAGGAGCGTGCGGAAAGGTGTTCTGAGTGGGGAACAAAGTGCGAACAGCTGAACGCGCCTCTTCAATTATGGTCTCAGCACAACTTTGGGATCAGGGAATAAATTGTTTGATATACAGGGCAGCTGCAGCAAGGGTAAGCTGCCTGTGATAACACCAGGCCTCAGACCAGAGCAGCCCTTACAAGTACAAGGGTGTGAAATCCGCTACATAGCCACGGTGGACTCGCAACAGAGTAGTAGCTCATTTGGCCTGTTTCGCCAGGTGGTGAGCACTTGTGCACCTGCTGCCCTCAGAACGGCTGCTGCTTTTGAGCCTTTTGGTGTAGCGCTGGTCAGATCATTTAGTAAATAGCAGTGAAGCTTTGGCTATAGTGGGGCTCCTATCATGAAGAACTGAATTTTATTGACTGAATCTGACTGAATAAGACTTTCTTGGAAGCTCTTGAGTGACACAACAAGTACTGACCCTATTATCAGGAAAAAGTGAGTCTTAGAATCTTAGAGAACATCATTATCCTGGCTCTTTCTGGGAGGACAATTGGTGTTTCTAAGCAGTTCCTATGGTAGAAATGTGGAAACCGAGTGGCCCATTGGTCATTCACTATGGCCCAGGGATTGCTGCTTTGCCATCTGAGAAAGCACAATTGATCATGTTCTCTCCAGGTGGGTAGATGGTGCCATCACAGGTTTCTTTGCTGGTGTGCCAGAGCTGGGGAACCCAGCGCTTTCCTGCCCGTCAGTTTAAAAAGAGGTAGTGGCTGGCTTCGCATGTATCGGTAAAAACATGTGTTAAGCCTTTACCCTCCCAAATTTGGTGAAAAAAGCGAGACTGGCTAGCATTAGCTTTTAACCAAGCACAGATCCGTCTTTGCTCCTCCGGCACATGCTGGGTTTAAGCTCCCCTTCTGTGGACACTGGCACAGGAAAAGCTGTGGTTGCGAGGCCTGGATCTTGTAGTTACCTGTATTCCCATGCCTAGCAGAGTCTGGAGGTGCTCTCCATTATCAACAACACCATATTCTCCTGAAGTCACTGTGAGGTTTTACTGTTCCTCCAACTTTGATTGGGGCTTTCACTACTGGTTTATGTACATTTTTGGTGGGTAAATATAATGAGTCAAGACTGTGATGTAACAGTTTTGATGTTTTGGAATTAGCCTGTTTTACAGCTGTTTTGGTTCTGAAAAAGGTCAGGCCTGCTTTAAGTGGCTGTGTAAGCGAACAGGACTTTTTATTCTATTGTTTCTTAATGTTGGATTAATGAAGGCTGAGGCTGCACAATATACTATGGAAACTGTCCTGAGTACAGCTTGTAAGAGCTTCCTTGCCAAACTCCGTCTGGGCAGAAACGGTATGCTGAAGCAGTTACTCTCTATACTCTGAACTATTCAGCCATACAGTGGAAAAAGACCCTCCAGCCAAGTGTGTATAGTCTCCAATGCCCCCAACCCAAAACTACACCTTTGTTTACAACCAGTAGAATAAAGTCCTGATGACTGTCCTCAGCAGAGATGAATATCAGCTACTCGTTGTGTGAATGATGATGAAAGCTAGTTGTTCAGATTTAAAGATTGAGTTTGTGTTCCAGTCACAGGCGCCGGCTTTATGGAGGGAGAGTAATGGCTAAAGTTAGCAGAGCGTCTCTCTGTGGTCAGTGCACACTTCAGGCCATGTTCATCACACAGACACCTTTATGGCTGCCTTAGATGAGGGAGCTGCTGTGCGTCTTCATTTAAAGGCTGAGAGCCTTTCATTAGCCGTGGTCCGTTCTCATTATTTTCCAAGCTCACACTCACTGTAAATCTGGCATCCCGACCTGGCAAACAGCGGCAAACACAATAGAGACGCTTATGAGGCACTTCAATTAAAATGACATCAAATCAATGCCACTATTGCCAGTCAATGGAGGCGCCACATTTTAAAACGACACTGCAAAGATCAGTCCGTTAGCGTGGAGGTGCAGGGCAGTCTCCTTTTCTTCTGATGTTCTTCCTGCTTGTAGATTTCCTCATCATTTTACTTAAGATGACCTTCTCTTTTGAGTCTACTAGTGATTATTCACCAGCTAGATCAACAAGAGAACACAGCTAAAGAACATGTCTCCATGGTAACCAACCCTAAAGCAGTCATCAATCTCTCCTACAGTAAGAAAAAAGGTTGTGTATGCAGGTTGTGTAGAGAGTTTGTGTGTAAACATAAGGTACTATAAATATGTATGTATAGTAAATATGATAATATGTAAATATCATATTACAGGAGAAGGAACTTTCAATGGAAGTCAATGTGAAAATGCCCTATGTCCTATTCATCAAGAAAAGTTTTAAATAAAAATGTCAATAAAATGTCAATAAAAAAAATATGTCAATAATGGCAAAAAATAATACAAATAAAAAAAATAAATTTATAATAAAAAAAATGTAAGAATAAAATTAGATAAAACTAATAAAATTAGAATACAAGAATTTGATTTTTTTTTCTGTGTGTGTGTGCATGTGACAGTGGTATATATATATATATATATATATATATATATATATATATATATATATATATATATATATTGAACACATATACAGTGGGGAGAACAAGTATTTGATACACTGCTGATTTTTCAGGTTTTCCCACTTGCAAAGCATGTAGAAGACTGTAATTTTTATCATAGGTACTCTTCAACTGTGAGTGATGGAATCTAAAACAAAAATCCAGAAAAATACATTGTTTGATTTTTAAATAATTAATTTCCATTTTATTGGGGGAAATAAGTATTTGATCATCTATCAACCAGTAAGAATTTTGGCTCTCACAGACATGTTACTTCTTCTTTAAGAAGCCCTCCTGTTCTCCACTCATTACCTGTATTAACTGCACCTGTTTGAACTCGTTACCTGTATAAAAGACACCTGTCCACACACTCAATCAGTCAGACTCCAGCATCTCCACAATGCCCAAGACCAGAGAGCTTTGTAAGGACATCAGGGATAAAATTGTAGACCTGCACAAGGCTGGGATGGGCTACAGGACAATAGGCAAGCAGCTTGGTGAGAAGGCAACAACTGTTGGTGCAATTATTAGAAAATGGAAGAAATGCAAAATAACGGATAATCTCCCTCGGTCTGGGGCGCCATGCAAGATCTCACCTCGTGGAGCATCAATGATCTTGAGGAAGGTGAGGAATGAGCCCAGAATTACACGGCAGGACCTGGTCAATGACCTGAATAGAGCTGGGACCACAGTCTCAAAGAAAACAATCAGTAACACTCTACGCCGTCAAGGATTAAAATCCTGCAGTGCACGCAAGGTGCCCTTCCTCGAGCCAACGCATGTCAAAGCCCGTCTGAAGTTTGCAAATGACCATCTGAATGATCCAGAGGAGGAATGGGAGAAGGTCATGTGGTCTGATGAGACAAAAATAGAACTTTTTGGTTTAAACTCCACTCGTCATGTTTGGAGGAAGAAGAATGATGAGTACAACCCCAAGAACACCATCCCAACCGTGAAGCATGGCGGTGGAAACATCATTCTTTGGGGATGCTTTTCTGCAAAGGGGACAGGACGACTGCACCGTATTGTGGGAAGGATGGATGGGGCCATGTATCGTGAGATTTTGGCCAACAACCTCCTTCCCTCAGTAAGAGCACTGAAGATGGGTCGTGGCTGGGTCTTCCAGCATGATAACGACCCAAAACACACAGCCAGGGCAACTAAAGAGTGGCTCCGTAGGAAACATCTTAAGGTCCTGGAGTGGCCTAGCCAGTCCCCAGACCTGAATCCAATAGAAAATCTTTGGAGGGAGCTTAAAGTCCGTGTGGCCCAGCGACAGCCACGAAACCTGAAGGCTCTGGAGGAGATCTGTATGGAGGAGTGGGCCAAAATCCCTGCTGCAGTGTGTGCAAACCTTGTCAAGAACTACAGGAAACGTCTCATCTCTGTAATTGCAAACAAAGGTTTCTGTACCAAATATTACGTTTCTTTTTCTGGTGTATCAAATACTTATTTCCCCCAATAAAATGGAAATTAATTATTTAAAAATCATACAATGTATTTTTCTGGATTTTTGTTTTAGATTCCATCACTCACAGTTGAAGAGTACCTATGATAAAAATTACAGTCTTCTACATGCTTTGCAAGTGGGAAAACCTGAAAAATCAGCAGTGTATCAAATACTTGTTCTCCCCACTGTATATATAATATATATAATATATGTATCATTTATTTTTGATTGAAAGCTTTGTATCTCTGTTGTTTTGCTGAGTTTTCATAATTGGAATCTGACAATTTTGTTTTCGTGTCCAAATTTCATGATGAATGCATCAATAGAAATGCTCCAATAATGACCAATAATTGACTTCCACTGAAAGTTAAACAGGTTTGTTCTCTTTTCCTGTAAATAAACATTCCAGGAATCCAAGGTTCTTGGCAGCGATAGTTTTCTATTATGTACTGCTAGATATACTGTACTATACTGTACTGTATGTAGTTTTAGAGCCTGTGAAAATTTGATTGAAAAGCAGCTTATCTGGCAGTAAGTGTTGATTTGCTCAGGAAAACACTAATATTAGAATAAATATTCATAACGTTCCCACAGAAAGTCATGGTTTTCCATCACTGTATTCATTAAACCTCTCTAAAGCTCCCCTAATGAGAGTCTAGTATCATTTATAGTGATAATTCAACACCTGGTTTGGTAAGTCAGTAACAATGATGGTAAAACAGGTGAGCTGCTTATGGAATTGAACACATCCTTACTGTGTTGGCTGGGGGCGTCCAGGAGAAATCTGGAACCAAGGTTTTTACCTCAGAAGAGCTCAGAAGATCTCAACTACTTTCTTCACAATGAGAATTTATGTTTACCTGCATTTGTTTTAATGTGATCTGGAGTTTACAGTAAAAACTTTTGCATTGATGAGAGAAATATAAGTGCCATATTTATAAAAAGGGCAGTTTCAGATTAGTTGGCCTACATGTAGGATATATTCCAATGTGCAGAAAGTTGTGTAAATGTGTTTTCGACCATACTATAGCTTTAGCAGACATACCTCAAGTTGTGAAATTAGGTAATGGCACTCTAGTACATCTCCCCCCGTCCCATGTGCTTCATGTCCTCTCTGTTTATCCAGCAGTAAAGCTGAACCCAGCAGAGACCACCTTATTGAATTTGCTGACATTGCCTGTGTAATTTGTTTGGGGCTAGATTCCCCAAAAGCAACGGTTAGTGGAGGCAATCAAATGATAAACTTTCTGGCATCTTCTGATGATCTTAGCACTGCAGTGCTGCTGGGACACTGCGAGCTAGCTTCCTGAAAATAGTCCCAGTCGTGCAGGGATTTGAGATTTGAAATATGACAAGCTGGTGCTCAGATATCAGCCTTCTCCAGCATGAATAAATAAAGAAAGAAAGAAAGAGCTGTTGATTTCTGCAGCCATCAGAGTAGGGCTGTTAAATAGGATCAAAATTAGGAATACACCGATTCCAAGTCTGTTACCTGATCTCGGGGATTCAGCTAGTTCTGAACCAAGATTAATAGTATTCTTGTAATATATATATATACAGTCATGCCCGAAAGTATTCATACCCCTGTCAAAGTTTGACTTAAATTTACTTTTATTTAACCAGAAATTATATTTTTGCCTGGAAATGACACAGGCATCTCCCAGGAGATAACACGATGATGTACAAGAGGCATCATTGTGGGAAAAAATATTTCTCAGCTTTTATACACATTTGAACAAAAAGTGGCATGTCCAAAATTATTCATACCCTTCTCAATAATTAATAGAAAAGCCTTTATTGGCTATTACAGCAATCAAACGCTTCCTGTAATTGCTGACCAGCTTTTTGCATGTCTCCACTGGTATTTTTGCCCATTCATCTTTAGTGATGAGCTCCAACTCTGAGGTTCGAGGGTCTCCTTGCCATCACCCTGATCTTTAGCTCCCTCCACAGATTCTCAATTGGATTCAAGTCAGGACTCTGGCTGGGCCACTGCAAAACATTAATGTTTTTGTCTGCTAACCATTTCTTCACCACTTTGGCTGTGTGTTTTGGGTCGTTGTCGTGCTGAAATGTCCACCGGTTCCCAAGGCCAAGTTTCTCTGCAGACTGCCTGATGTTGTTGTTGAGAATCTTGATGTATTGCTCTTTTTTCATGGTGCCATTTACTGCGATCAAGTTCCCTGGTCCATTGGCTGAAAAACACCCCCAAAACATTAGGTTCCCACCACCATGTTTGACAGTGGGGATGGTGTTCTTAGGGTTGAAGGCTTCTCCTTTTTTACGCCAAATGGTGCACACATCATTGTGGCCAAACAATTCAATTTTTGTTTCATCTGACCATAAAACAGAACACCAGAAGTCTTCTTCTTTGTCCAGATGAGCATTTGCAAAGGTCAAGCGGGCTTTTGTGTGCCTTTTCTGGAGAAGTGGTGTCCTCCTTGGCCTGCGTCCGTGGAACCCAGCAGTGTGCAGTGTCCGTTGAACTGTCTGCCTTGAGATGTCGCCACCAGCAGAGTCCAGATTCACCAGGATGGCCTTGGTGGTGATCCTTGGATTTTTCTTCACCTCTCTCACTATTCTCCTGGCCAGCACAGGTGTCACTTTTGGCTTCCGACCACATCTTCTGAGATTTTCCACAGTGCGGAACTTCTTGTATTTTTTAATAATACTTTGCACTGTAGCCACTGGAACTTGAAAACATTTTGATATGGCTTTATAGCCCTTTCCTGACTTGTGAGCGGCCACAATGCACAGCCGCAGGTCCTTAGTGAGCTCCTTTGTCTTAGCCATGACTGTCCACAAACCAACTGCAGAGAGCTGCTGTTTTTCTCCTGTTGAGTTGATTAAAACAGCTGTTCCCAATGAATCAGGGTAATTAGGATGCTTTAAAACAGCTTGGACTATTTGGAATGGTATAGAACTTTGGATTTTCCCATATACTGTGACAGTTTTCAAAGGGTATGAATAATTTTGGACATGCCACTTTTTGTTCAAATGTGTATAAAAGCTGAGAAATACTTTTTCCCACAATGATGCCTCTTGTACATCATCGTGTTATCTCCTGGGAGATGCCTGTGTCGTTTCAAGGCAAAAATATAACTTCTGGTTAAATAAAAGTAAATTTAAGTCAAACTTTGCCAGGGGTATGAATACTTTCGGGCATGACTGTATATATTTTTTTTGAGGTGCACTAAATCCTACAAAAAAACAAACAAAAAAAACACTTTTCACAAGCTTTTTAATTTGTAGTTTTAATTTGTAGTTTTATTATAGTTATTTTCATTCAATATAAATGTAATATTTATATTATAGTTATATAATACTAATTAAGTTATGTCTATATATTACTAGTTGTTGAGGGAGTAGTGAGTAGAAGATGTAAATAGAATGATTCTATGATTCTATGATCTTTAACTTGCAGTTAGATCAGTTCAGATCAGTTCGCTCTCCAAAATGCATGAAGTTAAAGATCATAGAATCATTCTATTTTTGACCATTTCTAAGGAAGATGGACTGTCCTGTCCTGTCCTGATAAAGTTTACACTCTTTGGCCTATAAGCAAAAATGTGTTTGGAGAAAAAGTAATGTAATGAAAAGCACACCACTCCAACTGTTATACATGAGGTTGTGTAGCAGCCAGTGTCCTGGGCAGCATTTCATGGTAAAAGGAAGAATACCAGAAAATTCTGTAATATAAAATCATCTGTAATGAAAGTTGAAAATAGGATGGCTTCTACAATATGATAATGATATTAAACACACCTCAACAGTGATCTACTTTAAAATTCCTCTTTATTTTGGATTTGGGATCATGATATTACAGGTTGGACTCCAGATTCAAAACTCTAAGCTGTGGATCAGGTAGGTTTTAGACATGGACAGAAAGTTAAGGCCGTGTTTGGGTTTGGATGAAAATTTCAGGCCTGTTTTATGCTCCACTCTGGTCTTTTTCTGGGACTATAACACTGAGCATATCCCTAAGAAGCTGAGGCAACATCTGTGCTTTCTATGACTGCTGTCCAAGTCAAACATGAAACAAAAAAACACAGGTTAACTTTCATCGCTTTACTGCTGGGCCACTACTGGACGCATGACACTTTGGTACAGTGACACATCAGTTCGTAATAACAAGGCCGTTCAGCGCATCATTTACATAACACAGGGAATCGCAGGAGCAAACCTGTCATCCATCAAGGACATTTACAGCAAATGCTGTCGCAGCAAGGCTCTCCTCGTGATCAAAGGCTGCAGTCACACACTGTTGCGTATTAGAACACAAATCTAACACTTCAGAGAGATTTTTTTACTCCTGGAAAGTATCAAAGAACTCCACTCCAGCTTTCAGCCTAGATATTTATTGTGTCTTTGGAGCATACATGAGCATGACACACTTACAACCCCAGCTCAAGTGGCATGGCTGTAAGATTTTTCATTTGAACTGAACCCCCAGAATAACAGAAGTAAACCCCTAGATAAGATCTCGAATGCAGGGAAATAAAAGGCAGTTCTGTAGATTTCCTTAGGTTACAGGATGTTTGGGCTCCTTGCACCGCTACAGCAGGTGTTCAGTTTTGGCTTTAATGGGAAGGAAAGACATCAAAAAGTATGCACCAGCCAGACAGGAATCTACTTTAAGACTACTGTTAGGTTCAGACTACACGACTTTCAGAGTCATCAGATTGCTGTACCTTTCACACTACACAACATAATCAGGAGTCTTTTAGTGGTTGTGGTTTCAGGCTACACAACTGATCAGTTTTTCACCATGGTAAAACTACATAGAACCCCCCCACCCCCCTCATCTTTCTTTTCTCCATTTCTTGTGTTCTCATTGGTTGAGACTGTAGCTATCTGCTGCAATAACATCCAGTCACAACACTGTTCACACGACAAGATCTGTCACGTCTTCCAGCAGTTCACACAAAGCGACCAGGCCAGCGGCAAGTGAACGCTGAATTGCCTCAGACTGCGATCTCAAAAAACAGTCAGGGACTCAAGAACCTAGCATTAACAGGATGGTTTATGAAATATGCTAATATGGCTAATACTAAGGCTGGACAATTAAATCCAAAATTAATTGAAACCAACATTCAGAACTTCTAATCAACGTAATCTTTGTAGATTATTTCTCCTTAAAACACACTACCATGTGTGTAGTCATGTGACTCAATTCATGGCAGCAACATGGAGGAGAATGGTAAATAGGTCTTAATGTTTAACAATGCAGCTGAATCAGAATCAGAATCAGAATCAGAATCTCTTTATTTCACCAAGTATGTTACACATACAAGGAATTTGTCTTGGTGAGAGCAACACGTATGACAAGTAACAAAAAACACACAGTCTTAAACTAAAGGAAAATGACACTAAACAATAAATAGGGTAGGGGATAAATTAAAAAATTAAAAAGTACTAAAGGTAATAAAGAGCTGATATTTACAGAAAGTAAAGAGCTGATATTTACAGAAAAGAACATCTGTACAGTGTGCAAATAGACATAGTGCAAATAGGCAAAGTGCAAAATAGCTGTTCAGTCCGGTTTGGTACAGTTCAGTTGTATGTTTTGAGGTTTACAGTGGGAGCTGCTAGCAATGGTTATTTTAATCTGTAATCCATGTGCATTTAACTTGTGATTTATCATTCTATCCATAGCTGCCTACTCCGCTAGTCTGATGCCAGTTATTAATGTCACATTAACTGATGTTGCGTCTGCCATTTTCCATGTTGGTCCAACAATAAAGACCTTGAACGTGACATGGTCGTAATTACAGGTGGGATATAGGATCTTCCAATGTTCACGTGAAAGCAGCATCAGTCCCACAAGGTACACTGATGAAATGACTGACTGAGAACATGCTCAGACTCATCAAACCAGGTGTTGTTTAACAATCACAACTAAAGTGAAATGCTTCTTATCTCTGAACCAAAATCCCATCCATCTGCCATAGTGCAAATCACGCCCCAGCCCAAAGTGAAGAATATAATGAAAGGGAATTGAAACAAATGAAATGGCAGGATAGACATGAAAAAAACCTCTGTCCCGTCATACTGCAAATGATGTTACAGTGACAATATGGAAAATAATGAGAGCGGACTGCGACTAATGAAAGGCTCTCAGCCTTTAAATGAAGACGCACAGCGGCTCCCTCATCTGAAGCAGCCGTAAAGGTGTCTGCGTGATGAACACAGTCTGAAGCGCTTGCTGACCACAGAGAGACGCTCTGCTAGCTTTAGTCATTACTGTCCCTCCATAAAGCTGGCTCCTGTGAATGGCACACAAACACAATCTGTAAATCTGAACAACAGGTTTCCACCTGATCGTCTTCCAGCGTCAGAGATGTGTTCATCTTCACTGCAGCTAGCAGGACAGTCATGTCGAAAGAAAATGGGATGGAATTTGATTGAATTCATGTTTAGTAGTAGAAAATATTCAGTTGTTAGCGGCATTCTAATGCAGGGTTGATAACTTTATCAGCTGTGGCGCAAGACTCCCAATTGCGTGAATGTCACGCTGTGCAATGAAGTCCCACGCCAGTTAATGTCTAACTAACCTACGGTCTCAGAACACTCCAGAAATCTTCCCATGACCATTTTTGTTCTTTCTGCATGATGGCATCTGATTAGGTCATATTCTAACCTACTGTAATGACCATAACATTGCCTTTCAAGCTCCACTTCACTCATTTGACACTTTACAAAGCTTATCACACATTCTAACCAAAGGAGGTTCTAAATAATCCGCACTGTTCATGACCCTTTTTAAAGGAGATCAATGTAGAACCATGTACCAAAGGTTTTCCACCAATGAAAAAAACCTTTACCTAGGCCCAAAAACATGGAAGCATCCAAAGGGATCATGTGTGATGTGTGTGACCCCTTTGGTCTATGGTATGTAGAAGCATTACCTAGTAAATAACCCCTTTTTGAGCAAACATGGTTGATGTATATGTGGGTAAATGTAAACCAATAGCTGTTATCTGTAGCTAAATCTGTACAAATGCTAAAACAAACGCTGATGTGAATCAATGAAAAATTTCAGACATTTTACACAATTGAGAAATCCTGACCGGCATGCTAAAAAGAAGGCATAGTCAGGAAAAAGAGAACCTATGGTCACCCTACAGTTATTTCTTTTCTACTCTATCAGCAGCCTGTACTTACAACGGCCAACCAGGAATTATCCCAGTCCTCCCAATGGCCAGCCCCTGCTCCCAGCCACCCACAGGTTTTCTCCACTGTTAAAAATGAGCTGTAGTCTTCTCTTCGCCAAGGAACTTTCACAATCCAGCACAGTGAACATAATTACACCAACTGCAGCTGTCACAGCAATGTCTTCAAACAACGCAATCCTGATTTGAAAATGTATGAAATGGAGTCTGATTGGTCCCATTCAACTCTAGTGGCAGGAAATCGTTGTGAGTGACAGGTCTGTACTCTCATGTGTGTCTATAGATTCCTTGTATTCATGTCTATTGAAAATGTCGCCGAATGGAAGAAACCAAGGTTAGTCTATACATACAGTACACAATACACCTACTCCTGACAGAGAAACAACAACTTCCACTTTATTATACCCAGAGTAAGCCCACATTTCAAAAAAACATTCGTTTGCGAGTGTACATTCCTGAGCAAACATAAGTTCACCACCAACCCACTCACCCATACGGGCGCTTCTTGTATGTGCTAAGTCGAGGAACCATTGCAGCAGGGAAGGCAAACTCTGACACATTCGCCACGGCCGAAAATATCTTTTAAGAAGGCGTCTTTAGATAGTTACTCCAGCAGCCGGGCGGCTCTTTTGTGAGAGATATGACTGCACTTAAGGCAGAGCTCACCTGCATAAACGCCTCTATGGATTTGATTTAAAGGGCAGTCAAGGACTTTGCTGGAACCCTGACTCTGAATGCAGTAAAACCACTACGTGGGTGTTTATACGGCAGAAAAATATACTAGCTGGGTAAACACCTCAGCCAGCTAGAAGTTTCTAATGGCAGGAATGTTTGAACAGGGTAAGAGAATGTGCAGATTAAAAAACCATGCTCCATGTACAAGGGTTTACTTTCATAGTAACTGTTGCCAGATTAGGCAAGCTCCACAGAACTCAACCTAATGAGGAAGTGTAGTGCAACACAAAAGGTAATGTCACATTATTACTGATAGTCCAGCTAATATACAGTATATGGACAAAAGTATTAGGACGTCTTTCTACAAAATCAGAGTGTATGAGGCTTTCTACAAAATGTTGGAGCATTGCTGTAAGGATTTCATTGCATTCAGCAACAAGAGCGTTAGGATGAACACCAGCCTACCTCATCCCCATCTCATCCCAACAGTACTGGATAGAGCACCAACATTCCCAAGAACACAGCTCTTCCACTGCTCCACAGACTACAAAAGACAAGCTGTGTCTGTGTGCATTTGTACGCCTGTTTCCGCGATAGCTACAACTTAAAGTAGATGAATGCATTCATTAGAATGAGCACAGATTAAAACATGTGCAGAAGGCCAGTAGACTGTTTGCAATAGATCTGGACATGTAAACACTTGGATTGCTCCACTGATTGCTCAAGCAGCCCTTTTTCCACAGTACATCCACTCTCCTACTCTCTCAGCACGTTTGAAAAATGTTAAAAGGTTGATAAGCGTGTGGTGGTGGGGCTTTAGTAAGTGGTGGGAATGGGAGTACAGAGCCAATCAGAGTCAGTTGTGGCCACCCACAACTACGTACCAGAGTAAAAAACCCTTTCCATGTCATGAATGAATGTAATTTATTGTAATTTGTTAAACTGGCTATATATAGCACATTTTATTATTAGAATTTTAATTATTTTATTTGCTGAGTTTACAATACTGAGAACAAAAGTAAAAATGTGTATATTGTATATTCATTGTATATATTGTATATTCAATGTTAAATTAAGCAAATAATTATGATTTTATTATTTGTGTATATTTTCTCTTTAGAAAAAACCCATTTAAAAAGGCTTGCCCAATTTCCTGTTATAGTCATTTTTATATGTAAAATCTGGGTAGCTATATTCATTATTTAAAAGATTAATTATATGTCACAATTAATGAATTTTATGATTCATTTTTATGAGCCCAAATTGCTTGTTTCAAACCTGACTAGTTTCTATTGGTTGCAGCAACATAGCCCACCGTCAAACTATTACGGCAAAACACCAAGGACCAGTTTCCTGCACATTAAGCATGGTATTGGAATCAATTGCTGGATCAGTGGTGGATCAAACTTCTGAATAGGTTCTTCTGGAAACTCCACCCTAAATGCATTCATTAGAGCTAGACTTTTATCCTGTAAAGTTTAATACAACAGTAGCTATGCACAACTGCTGTTGTGAGTGGAGACTGGTGGAGTAGTTTCAAGTGTTTTCTTTCTTTAATAGAAAAACCCTTGAAACTTTCTCTGGTGCTGCTGAGAAATCAGAGAAATCTCTAAAGAGACCTTTTTGGCTCCTTTATCTTTAATGGCATTACCAGGCTTGTCAGGAGCGCTCTGTGCATGTCGGTGAAAACAGCCCACAGGTTTGATAATAGCAAACATTTAAGAGTAACACGAGGGAAGCAGAACGAGGTCTGAAGGCGCGGTGTGTGTTCTCCCAGCGTGCATGACCTTGACCGTTATTACTGACTGTTAATCAGCTGAGCCATCACGCTGTTATCTCTCTATTCCTCCGAGCTATTACCACAGTCTTTCCTCGGAATCAAGCCCAACTAGTAGCTCTCTCGCTCTCTCTGTCTCACTGTCTTTCTCTCTCACTTTCACTCAAACACACTAGCCTTGGGCTACTTCCCAATGCCAAACATTAAGACTAATCAGAGTGTATGAGGTGAATACTTAGGCTGCATTAAAAGCATCATTAAAGGATAAAGAGTCGGTGGGCAGACAAGTTCCTCAAAGGCCACCCCCGTCCTTCAGCTAGCACTGTGAAACCAGACAATCGCAGGCCTTTCACAAGCCAAGTCCTATTTTCTCTGCTCTGATCTCTCTCTCTCTTTCTCTCCACCTGTGCTGGAAGATCCTCCTGCGGTGAAGGCCAAGCGAGGCCTCAAAGAGGCTTTATGAAGGAGATGCAAAGGACAGAGAGTGAGGGAGAGAAAAAGGAGAAAGCGAGAGACTGCTAGACTTCTTAAATTCCTTCACAAGTGAGGTGCTCTGTTCGTTTGCCGTGGCTTTCCCTCTTGTACTGCGTGGGCGTCAGTGGCCATGGTGCTGTCAGGTCACAGTTCACAGTTTGTAGTGCTGGTTTCAGGCAGTATTAAAGCAATTGTCTGGACTTGGATGCTGGAGTGGAGTAGTGCTGGAGCGGCGATGGGGAGAAATAGAAAGACGAGACAAAGATGAATCGCCTTAAAAGCAGACTCCAGATCTTTTGTTCGGTTATGGAAGACAAACTTCAAATTGTCTTCCTTGTAAACAAAGAAGTTTAGGATGAAGAGGTGAGCAGTTGAATTTCCCTTCAAACTCTACTGACGAAAACATTGCCAGAGCTTACTGAGATCAAGCCCAGACACAGCAGTGAATAATCAAATATGGGCCCCAATTAGTCCAGAGCTGTGTTCTTAATCGCTCCCCATTACAGACAAAGTGCACTATATAATGTGCCACCCATTTTGTAGAGTTGTTTCAAATCTAAACATTACATTTCTCTCCCTACTGTATTAAGTTCACTACCAAAAACACATAATGCATCTCAATTTAGTGTACAGATGATGTGCAATATAATTCCCAACGTATACCATAATGCAATGTGATGATGTCGCGCTACCACACTTCAGACGCAAAGTCCTTATAGGACAGTCGTTTAGAGTTCACTAGGTGGCCATCTTTGCAACGCCGGGCAGTTATTTCCAGTCACACATGATAGGGCTCCCATCTCTATGAATGGGTAGAGACCAAAGGTCTGAGGGTCAGAAAGTCAGAAGTTTAAATTTCTGATAAAATCGAACAAAAAACTCATAAATAGTTTGTAGTGTTTGTAGCTGATTGGCTGTTTCTGTTAAAGGGCAGGATGCCATGTTGAGCATCACCAGAACTCCCATTCATATTTCAACCAGTGGCTGGTGTTTTTATTTTATAACATTTCTGGTCAGACGTGCCAGAGAGTGGCGGAAATACACAAATGGCCCAAATTGCCAGTTTTATATACAAATTGTGAATAGATTTCATTTCATTTTTATTTATATAAAATCATTAGGATGTCAACCAATATAACTTTATAACCAATATAACATTATTCCAGTTTTATTTACTTAAACATAACTCTTTGTGTAAACATTCTAATTACAGCATGAATTCCCCAAAATCAGTAACTCAGCGACCGTTCATGTTTCATATGGCACTTTCATATGGTGTTTGATTTGTTTAAGTAGTGTGTGTTGCACTGGTATGAGTGGGTCAGATACAGCAGTGCTGCTGGAGTTCTTAAACACCTCAGTGTAACTGCTGGACTGAGAACAGTCCACCAACCAGAAATATCCAGCCGGCCGCATCCTGTGGGCAGCATCCTGTGGGCAACATCCTGTGGGCAGCGTCCTGCGACCACTGATGAAGGACTAGAGGATGACCAACACTAACTGTGCAGCAACAGATGAGCTTAAGTCTCTGACTTTACCTTTATCTACAAGGTGGATCAACTAGGTAGGACTGTCTAATAGAGTGGACAGTGGGTGGACAAAAAGTTTGAAAACTCCTGCAGCACTGCTCTGTCTGATCCACCCAAACCACCAGCGCAACACACACTACTAACAAGCCACCACCATGTCAGTCAGTGTCACTGCAGTGCTGAGAATGACCACCACCCAAATAGTAGTTGCTCTGTGGTGGTCATGTGGGGTCCTGGCCAATGAAGAACAGAACAGGGTGAAAGGAGGCCAACAAAGTATGCAGAGAAACAGATGGACTGTAATTTGATTTGTTCCCCTGGTCAGTTCTCTATTCAGCAAATGCTATATAGTGAATAGTGTCTGAGTTAACGAGGGAACCGCTCAGAATGCGGCTCAGGCCTGTTTACTTTTGTGTTGGATCTACAAGGTCAATGTTGAAAACAACTAACACAGCTTATACCCCACTGGGTGAGCACTGTGCAAACAGCATTCCTAAGTCATTACAACAGTTTCCTAAAACAGTGGAATAACAGCACATCATTCTTTTTTCCTGAAGGCTGAATGTGAAATGTGAAGCTTTGCCTTTCTTTTGAGGTTCACACTGTGTTTTTGAACACTACTCTGTTTCTAAGCAACTGTAGCATCCTAACTGTCTATCAGTTGGTTTGCTAGCCAGCTAGCTTGGATTTTAAAAGGTACAGGCAGAAAGCCTGTACAATTCTGGGTACTCACTGCAGACCCTGCTTCAACAAGTGAGCAATAGGAGTTTCTCCCATTGAAAAAAGTAGATTACAAAACCCCACTGTCTCAGCCATTTCCATTTCCTTATTAATGGGTACGTCTACACAGTCATAGCAGAATATTATGACCACCCCTAAACTCGGCCCATTTTATCAGCTCTGTTAACCATGTAAGAGCACTCTGTAGTTCTATAATTCCAGACTGTAGTCCTTCTGTGTGTCTGTAAACTTTGTTAGCCCTGTTCTTCAATGCTCAGCACCCCACAGGACCACCACAGAGCTGGTAGCACTTGGCTGATGCGTCATTCTCAACAGTGAGACTGACTTGGTGGTGGTGTTTTAGTAGTGAGTGTTGCACTGGTACAAATGGGTCAGATACTGCAATGCTGCTGAAGTTCTTAAACACCTCAGTGTCACTGCTGGACTGAGAATATATCCAGCCGGCAGCATCCTGTGGGCAGTGTCCTGCGACCGCTGATGAAGGAGGGTGACCAACACTAACTGTGCAGCGACAGATGAGCTTCAGTCTCTGACTTTACCTTTATCTACAAGGTGGATCAACTAGGTAGGGGTGTCTAATAGAGTGGACAGTGGGTGGACAAAGAGTATGAAAACTCCAGCAGCACTGCTGTGTCTGATCCACTTACCAGTGCAAAACACACTACTAACAAGCCACCACCATGTCAGTCAGTGTCACTGCAGTGCTGAGAATGACCACCACCCAAATAGTAGTTGCTCTGTGGTGGCCATGTGGGGTCCTGGCCAATGAAGAACAGAACAGGGTGAAAGGAGGCCAACAAAGTATGCAGAGAAACAGATGGACTATAGTCTGTAATTATAGAACTACAACGTGCTTCTACATGGTGAGTGAAGCTGACATAAGTTCCAAAACAGAAGCAGGGCTGTCAACTGTCACGTAATTGGCCATAATACCATGCTCTCATTTCTAACATTGTATTCCTAAGTATTTCTAACAACCCCTCATTTCCCTCCAAAACAGCATCCGGAACATACTGTTGGACCAGCAACAACAGCTTTCTGAGGGAGTTGAAGAGAGCACGAGAATAATGGCGAAGAAGACACATGTGGAAACACTAATGAGCAGGCGCGGGAAAGGCGGAGACAAGACGTAAACAAGCAGAGAGCACATGGAGGAGAAACGTAAACACAGTAACGAGGGAAGACACAAATGCAGAAACAAGGGCAAGACAGGGCTCGACGTGATGGCGTGGAATGAAAGCATATGCTCACCGTACAGAGAGCATTGGTACGGATCTCCAGTACTGTAAATAATGCTTGAAATGCATGGCATTGCTGCTTAAGCTCTTTCTTCTCTCCTCCAGCTCTCATATGCTGTTATTATCCTTGTCAGAGGAGTCATTCTTGCCAAGTGTCTGTTGCCATAGATTTCTGCGCTGGTTAAATGATGAGTCTAGGCTAGTTGATTACAGGGAGCCAAAAGGCTTTTGGAAAACGCAGACACAACCTTGGGTACCGTTACTTTTACGAATGTTTTTAATGAGGTTTTTGTTTGTTTGTTGTTTGTAATTACATGTTTCCTGTGAAAGCACTTCATTCTCTCCCACAATGGCATGAAATTGTCCACAAACAAGAGGACTTTTCATACTTTGAACATCTGTTCGTTTGTAATTGCCACACTAAAAAATAAGGGCTTCACATTTTCTAAGGTGCCATGGTAAAACAGTGCAAAGTTCGCAGAACTTTGGCCTTTACCTCGATGCACATACAGGTAAACAGAAAGTTATCCGGTCCCACAAGAGTGCAGTCCTCTGCCTGATCCTTTATAAATAAAACAGTTATACAGCGAGAGTTTCTGAGAATACTGACTCCAGTACAAAACTTACGGAGATGTCCCCTGAGAGCCAGAGGCACTTTTGAAGCCATAAAGTAGAAGCTATGGGACTCCAGAAATGTAGTGAATAATCCCCGGGGGACTAGAATGAGGCCTGTTAATATTTTAGCACGTCAGCCCTTAAAACCCATCTGTAACCTTTTTTCTGTATATGGTGACCACTGGATTTTCATACTTTAGCTTAGGAAGTGAGGTTTTCCAAGAAGAGCGCAGAACAGGATTGCTGATAGAGCCTGAGGGTGACTTTCAATTGTCCCTTTTCCATCATGGATCTGGCCACAGTGTGCACGCAGGCCCAGACCTTCAGGCCACCTCCTTTGGAGGCAGTTTGGAAGCTTCACTGTTCAAATCTGCCTCGTCACTATCAGAACAAAACCCTGTATCTCTAATTTTTATGGGTAATATAATGCTAAAAGTTAAAAGAAACAGATGACAATTAGACTTAGGTCGAACTTTCATGATGAATTGACCAATAGAAATGATTCAAAATAACCTATAATAACATGTTGATACATTAACTTGCCATAAAGTTACTTTTTATGGAGGGGAAACCAACACCAGAACATTCTTACTCAGAGAATTGCCTCGAGTGAGGCAGAGGCTAACATTTTACCTCACAGCCCCACAAACACCAGAAATGTTCACTTGACCAGTTTTCCTCCAGGAAATGGTAAGAGCAGACGTCTGTACGTCTGTACTGCAGGACTGTTTCGGCTGCACAGACTGGCATGTCTTTAGGGAGGCTGCTGAGAGTGAGGGGGAGCTGGATCTGGAGGATTACACATCTGCTGTCCTCGGGTACATCAGCAAGTGTGTGGAGGATGTCACCACCACAAAGACAGTGACCTGCTACCCGAACCAGAAACCCTGGCTGAATGGAGAGGTGCGTTCTCTACTGAAAGCCAGGGATGCTGCCTTCAGGTCTGGCGACTCACAGGAACTCAGGAGGGCTAGAGGAGAGCTTAAGACTTAAGAGCATAAGACTCACCCCTACACCTGGAGAAGTACCCCTCAGTGTGACACCAGCAGAGGTAAGGAGGACCCTCAGGAGGATCAACCCCCGGAAAAGTGCTGGTCCGGATAACATCCCCGGACGAGTACTACGGGAGTGCGCTGATCAGATCTCCGAGGTACTGGCAGACATTTTCAATGTCTCCCTCACCCAGGCAGCTGTTCCCACCTGCCTGAAGACCGCCACCATCATCCCGGTCCCCAAGAGCTCCACAGTGACAGGTCTGAATGACTACCGGCCGATAGCTCTCACGCCGATAGTCACTAAATGCTTTGAAAGACTGGTTATGACCCACATCAAAGCCACCATCGACGTCACTGTGGACCCACACCAGTATGCCTACAGGAGGAACCGATCCACAGATGATGCCATTTCCTCTGTGGTCCACACTGCCCTCACCCACCTGGAGCAGAAGGACTCTTATGTCCGTATGCTCTTTGTGGACTTCACTTCCGCCTTCAATACCATGATACCCCAGACCCTGACAGATAAGCTCTCCTCACTTGGTCTGCGCTCTTCTCTCTGCAACTGGGTCCTGGACTTCCTGACCAACAGGCCGCAGTCTGTGAGGATCCACAACCTCTCCTCCTCCACCACAATCCTCAGCACTGGCTCCCCTCAGGGCTGTGTGTTGAGCCCCCTCTTGTTCACGCTGCTCACATATGACTGCTCACCCATCCACCCAGGCTGTCATATTGTGAAGTTTGCAGATGACACGGCAGTGGTCGGATGCATCACAAACAGTGATGAGTCTGGCTACAGGCAGGAGGTAGAACACCTGGAGGGTTGGTGCAGAAAGAACAACCTCTGCATCAACATAAAGAAGACGAAGGAGATGATTGTGGACTTCAGAAGGGGCAGACATGCCCACCTCCCCCTGCATGTCGGAGGGTCTGCGGTGGAAGTGGTCTCCAGCTACAGGTACTTGGGTGTTCACCTGAGCAACAACCTCACCTGGAGCAACAACACTTCCAGCCTGGTCAGGAAGGCACATCAGCGGCTCTACTTCCTCAGGCGGTTGAGGCGAGCTGGGCTCGGGAGCTCGGTCCTCACCTCCTTCTACAGATGTGTGGTGGAGAGCGTCCTATGCTCCAGCATCAACGTGTGGCACGGAAGCTGCTCTGCTGCAGACAGGAAAGCTCTGCAGAGGGTGGTGAAGGCTGCACAGAGGTCTGTCGGAGTCAGCCTCCCCACCACCACGGACATATACACCTCCAGATGCAGGAAGAGGGCTACCTGCATCATGAAGGACCCCACTCACCCAGTACACTCACTGTTTGTCCCGCTCCCCTCAGGCAGGAGGCTGCGGAGCATTAAGTGTAGAACGAACAGACTGAGGAACAGCTTCATTCCGGAAGCTGTAAGACTTTTAAACGCCACTTAGTGGAACCACTGCAACGACACTTTGACGACACTAGTCACACTAGTTTCATTTTTACATATATTTTTATATATTTATGTATATTTTATTTATTTAAGTACTGCTGTCTGGGTAAAACTGGGTCCTTGGGTACCACAATTTCGTTCCACCCCATGTACCACATGTGATGCGAATGACAATAAAGTCTCCTTGAATCCTTGAATCCTTGAATCCTTAAGTGTATTTTTTACATTCAGTGTCTTCAACCATAGACGCAGGTCCTCATCTTTTGAAGGTGGTGGATATACGTTAGCTATATGGTGCCCAACAGCACTGTAGCTAGTTATCTATGCTCTAAATAGTGCTAAATAATGTTAAACAGCCTGTTGGAATGTTAGCATAGGGCTAGCATAGGTAGCTACTCAATGATCAGTATGCACAGCATTAGCATAATTCTGATGTCATTCACTCAGAATAGGATACGGCCGCGAACTGTTTGACACCAAATTACCTGAAGTTTAAATTCTTGAAAGTGGGCGTGGCAGAATAAGATCAGTAAGAGGAGCATGAACAATGACAATCTAGTCTAAATCCCTGTACATGTCCATATTACCGTAGCTCATTTTTTGAGCCGTTTCTGTTATTAGATTCAAACTTTAATGAGCACGACATTGTTTCAAAAAAATACAAATATATAAATATATAAAGTTTATAAGTTTATTTATATATAAATAAACAGAAATAAATTCAGTTATTTTTTTTAAATGAAAGTTGTTCCAATAATTAAAATCTGTCCAATTTTGTTTTACAGTTTTATTATTTTGGCAAGATAAGGCAAAGTTTGGGCTTATTTTTCCAACTGCAGGAATGTCATGGCTCTCACTGCAAGCTCTAAAAGATGTGGGTGGAACTCATCAGCATCCAGACACTTCCCTCGTGCCGATGTGAAGTAAGGCATTTAACATCTTATTGACTGCATTGATTAAAAGAGAATAGAGGGGCTGTATCAGTGGGCAGACTGCTGGGGGCTGGTGGCAGAGCCAAATCACTCCTATCAGTAATGTGCACAAGCCTGTTCTGCTCACTGATCCTATCAAAGAGATGACCCACTGAGGCTGAAGTAATGGTTAAGAGCAATCCGGTTTTCCTTTTTAACTACTGTCAGCACCTCCTCTAATGTCATTTGAGGAGGAGGACAGGTGGTGCCTGCCAATCAAATATTCAAATGTTTGTATCTATTATCATTTAATAAATAAACCACTTACAGGTCCTTCATTTCTCAGTCAAGTACAAAACACACTACCACAAAACCTGAACACTCTTTTCTGAAAACTCAAACACATTCACACTGTGGCGGTGAGGAGGCGGGAGTGTACCGTGGCCATGGCCCTACAGGCTAACGAGCCAAATGAAGACTCAGTCATTCACGAGAGAGACCACAGGAAGATTACGCTTACTGAGCGGCCAAGGACTTGAGTGATGGGACTGTTAGAGCCCCTTCTAGGGCCACCATGTTCGTCTGAGTTTTCGTTTGGGTGTGCTGGAGGGTACAAAATAAAGGTATGTGTGTCTTGAGCCCTGTGTTTGTGTCAACTCTGAGCCCCGCTGCCTATCAGGTCACGGTGGTCACACCTCTTTCCCCAGGGGTCGAGTCACAACACACATACAAGCAGTATTTCCCTGTCCTGCTTGTCATTTATTTCCAGACACATGTATAACATACACCCCTGCACACAGCAGGGTATAGCACAGCAAGTGGTCTTAGTGCTGTTATCATGAGATTGTGGGTTCGATCCTCCATCATAAGATCCATAGTTCCATCTGTGGCTTAACAGCTTCAGGTTCCACTTCTGCCAGCTAAGAACAGAGAGCTGAGGCTACAGTGGGCACAGGCCAACCAAAACTGGACAGTTGACGCCTGGAGAAATGTAGCCCGGTCTGATAAATGAGTTGGGTCAGAAGCACAACTGGCCTCCCCCTCTCTGGGTAGGTAGAATGACCCTCCCTCTTTCCTCCATCTCTCAGTGTGGATGTCTGTTTTCGGATGTAACAAAATTGGCAGTTAGTGTTCTCCTCCAAGCGTGTTCAACTGTCCATTGGTGTTGCGATCGAGTCAGTTTAAAAAGATGCGGTGGTGCTTTACATGTCTTAGAGGAAGGCCGTGTTATCCTTCTCCCACTTCCTGCACCAGCTTTTGGCCTCACCCAGTATTGCTACTTGGATATTAGTGTGTTGTCTGTTAGCATCGCCCAGCATCGTTATTTCAGCGTAAGCATCATTACTGCGTCAGGTACCGGCTTCACACAGCATTGCTGCCTCTGCGTTAGCATGATTACTGCGTCAGTCTACTGCGATGTTAGCATTACTACCAGTGTTAGCATTGCTATTGTCCTGGCTGCCAGCCATGACTACAAACGCTACCGCTGCATTAATCACAAGCCATGTTAATGTGGTCCTGGGCCCTTCATATCTCACAACTAATCTACACCTTAAGGCAGGGCAAGGCTTGATTCCTTTACCAGGCAGAGTCACATGAAATGCTGCCTAAAACATAACAGATGACATTTTATGCCACAGAAGCTTTTCAAAATAAGGGGCAGATATGTTTTTAAGATGTGTCTCAAATTCCCCATTGTTAGAAAGCCGGAATCGCCAATGCAGACAGTGGCAGTCCGGCAAAACTAGGCTTTATTATTGCATGTACATGCTTAAAAATAATAGGTGCTTTGGATATTTCTTTGTTTCCATAAAACATGTTTGGAATAGAGACGTAACCTTTTATAGATCTAAAGGAACTTCATATGATGTAGAAGATTCTATCCGAAGCATCATTTATCATTCATTATCATTCATTTATTTATTCATTCATTTCTTCCTGATCAGGGACATGGTGTGTCTGGAGCCTACCACTGAATCATTTGGCATCAGTCTATTGCAGGGTACCATACACAACCAATCACACACACACTCATACTTAGGGGGCAATATAGTATAGCCAAATCACTTACCAATGCATTCTTTGGGAGGTGGAAGGAAACATGAAACATGAGAAAAACACACCAATCACTGCATTGACACTGACTCCAGGATTGAACCCTGGAGCTGTGTGAACCCTGCGGCTAACACACAACCTTTGCCTTCACTGACATATAGTATCTACTGTATAATACATGTAGGAAATATAATTGTTCTAAATATGGGTGCTTATAGCTACATATACACTATGTAATACCTACGTGACATGTTATCATTGCATATATGTGCATATACTTAACATATATAGGGAAAATGGGAATTATGATCCCCACCTATACTAAGCACTAGCTAGCACTATCTTTGCGGTTATGCCTCATATTCAATAGCTGAAGCTATGTTCTGATATGAGGTCGACCAAGCAGTGAAAAGGAAACTTTAAGATGGTTAGTAGACCCGTCCTTCAGAGCCATGAGGGATAAAACCAGATTAGAACAAATATAAACCACTGAAACACACAGAGTGTGCCAGGATACCGCAAACCCTATATTTTGGATGTGGTTCTTTCAGATGCCTTTCTAAAATCATCTAATCCATTTTACAGAACTGCACACTCGATGATGTAGAAATATTTATTTTGATTTTCAACACATCTCAAAATATCGTCTGCACAGAAATCCAAAATTAAGCGCTTTAATTTAGCCCAAATCTGCAGCAAACGCTCCCCATCAATATTTATTCCAGTGAGGATGCTGAGGGTAAATTATAGCTCTAGCTATAATGTTGGGAGCAGGATTTTTCTAAAGTATAGAAGCAGATGAGTTTTACCCGTTTGAAAAAAAACTTAAATATTAATAATAAACTGGATCCCGGGCAGTTATGTCAGGCTCCAATTAAGTAGCTTTCTTTAGGGCTGAGTCATAATAGAGAGTGGTGACTGATGCACTGCAGCTAAAAAAAGCCTTCATCAGAGCCTGTGAATGAGACTGTCTAGTTAACATTGATACAATACAGGATTATTGAGACATACTCTGTCTATTGAGCTTACAGTTAATTAAGCTCATCTAGGCTATTGTACATGCACTCATTGGCCACTTTATCCAAAACACCTGCATTTATCGCTGCTGTCCAATGAAAAACATGTATTTCCACATTTTCCACATCGTTTGAACCCTGTAGCTGTCCTGTACACTCTGTAAATACTTCTGGATGAATAGACCTTCCATAGAACTTCCATTCAAAGTTTTGGTCTGCCTTCTCCTGTACAGTCACAGTTTTTGGAGATACATGGTTTCCACTGGACAGCGATGATATTCTGCTAAAAATGAAGGTGCTACAAATGGTTCTTTGAGCAATGCCATGGGAAACTACTTTTGTTTCATAAAGAAAACAACATTATGTGAGATGCATGATGAAGAAACTTTACATCAGCTGAAGAGCCTTTAAAAGCTTTTTTACTCAATAAATCTCTTTTCTAAAACTAGTTCTTTATGGAACCTAAAGTAGTTCTTCCATGGCATCTCTCAGAGAACCCTTAATGGGTTGAAGAGTTAAATGTGTAGGTGTATTTTGTAGGTTTGCACTTACTGACTGTAACCCATCCATTGCTGCTATTCACTGTTTATCCAATGTCACTGACCACATACTTTAAATGGACAAAAGTATTGGGACACTGGCTCATTCATTACTCTGTTGCATTTGTATGTGCTGTATTGTTACTCTTTACAATTATAAAAAGTGTATGAATCATTTCAAACCCACATTATCACCTCCAGAGTGCCAAATCTGCCCCCCGAAAGATTGTAAAATAATGGCCTTCCTCAATTCACAGTCGAATTTGAAGAAACATATCAAGGTTAAACATATAATACACAAATGGCACACCCGCTTGAGCTATCATGACTACATAACACAATACTTGTACTTTCAGTACTTAAGTCGTAAATTTTAGAATAAATTACTTGCAATACTTAAGTACAAAAATGTAGCAATTGTAGATTTACTCAAGTTTAGGTCTCTAGTACTTTATACATGTCTGCTTTAGACACATTTACTGCCCTCAGGTGACGTCCAGTTCACTCTGAGACTACTAGCACCAACTGCCTGGACCTCTGTTGAATTAGGCCAGTCACTTTAAAGGGGGTGAATATATATGCAGTCACTTATTTAACATTATTTCATTGACATTATTATTATTTTTTTTTTTTTGTAAAGTCTTGTAAAAGTATATTGACCATGATTCAATTTATAAAAGCAATAAAAGGGGAAAATATCCAAGGTGGTGAATATCTCGTATAGGCACTGTGTAATTTTATTGGTCAAGCCCAAAGCACTGAAAGAAGACCATCTTCAAAATCACTGCCCCTGTTGTTTAGCACTTGAGTAAAAAATTTAAGAAAATTGGACTTTTTTTTGGGCCAAAAGATGTAAGCGGAAAGTGGGTGAAGACCCACCCCAAGAGAAGGTATATGAAAAAAAAGAAATTTTTACCTGACTCATGGCAGCACCTGAACAATAGCAAGCGGCTAGATTAGCAAAGCAACAGCCAAGCAGATGAAAACAATAGCTGTGATTCAGAACCCTGCCTGGCTATAAATACCTCCAGCTATGCCGGCAGGCTCAGGGGAGGCTGCTGAGCGCTGCCCAACCGAAAAGGCGTGGAGGAAACTGCTGGAAAAGAAAGGGAGGTGGGGCTTTTGGGGTCAGGGAAAATAAAGAATTGATTGTCCGTGGATTTGCCGCTGATTCACCAAAATGCAGTCAATTCGTATGGGGATTGCAGCAGCTCTCATGTCCAGTTGGTGCAGAGTCTACGTCGAAATCAATGCTCTAGAAGTGGTGGAGTGGTGGAGGAAGGGGTTGGGAGTGGTTGGAGGTGTTGGAGGAGGCTGCTGGGAAAAGAGAAAAAGGGAATCTTTGCTTTGTCATTGGGCAGCAGTTGGAGCGGTCATGTGGGCATTTCAGTAGGGACCGAAACGCTATTGTAGCTGTTATGTAGTTTCATCGTAAATAAGTGGACCTGCTCCAGCTCTTTTCATTGGGAGGCTAATGGTTGTTTTGTTTGTCTGCAAAAGGATGATTTGCAGTGAAAATGACCCAGTCTCTGGGTATTGAACCTGTTTAGGGAAACAACAATGACATATTGTACTGGAACTGGTCACCAAATGCACTACCTTGCATAATTTTAGCCGGCCACTAGCCGCACTCTCGTTAAGCATGAACAAGCTGCTTAAAGCTTTTAGTTTTGAACTAGAGATGTTCAACAAATGGATCTTTTTTTGATGCAAATGCAACTAGCATCCCATTTTATTTATTTTTTTTGTTTATAATGATGTGTCTAGTGATGCTGTCGCAAGCAAAAAACATGTCACACCCCAGTATTCCACAGGGCCACAGCTTCTACCGGTATAATGCCACCAACACCTGTCTCCACTAACAAGCTCTTAGCTTTACAAAAAGGAGAGCATAATTAGTGTGATAGGTTTGTTATGGTACATAATTATAACAAACTGTACTACTGTGCTCGATGGATTCTGCTGAAAATTCATGCACTTTTCTGCTCAGTGTGTAGTGTTGGTGTGCTTTCAGATGCTAAGCTGCAAAGCTGCTATGTGCTAACAATGCTGTTGTCTGCCTATAGAGAAAGCAAGTGGCACTTTAAAGTTCACTTTAACAATATGCTGCCTTAAACATTGTGTTGAGATTTGCTACATTGCTGCTCTGTTTTGTGACATTGCATGTATTTACATTTACATTTACGGCATCTAGCAGACACTCTTATCCAGAGCAACTTACAAAAGTGCTTCACTATTTGCCCAAGAAAAACCTCAGCTAGTTTGAATAGACTAAAAATTCAAAGATACCTCTAAGTTTAGACTCTACTAAACACAAGTCAATAAGGAGACCACTCTACTATTTGCCCAAGTATTCTCTGAAGAGGAGGGTCTTCAGTCTGCGTTTAAAGACAGCGAGCAACTCTGCTGTTCGGACACCCAGGGGAAGTTTGTTCCACCACTTTGGTGCCAAGACAGAAAAAAGTCTGGACAATTGCCTTCCATGGATTTTGAGGGATGGCGGGTCGAGCCGAGCCGTACTTGAAGCTTGGAGGGCTCTTGGTGTGGATCGGCTTTTGACCATTGACTATTGACCATTGACATGTATGAAGAGATAGAAACCCCTTGCCGCTAATCTACACTGAGAGACAGCGAAAGTACCCTTAAACTGGCTTTACAGGGTTAAACATAGCTGCATAATGTTCATTTACATAAAATAATTCAACAAGTAAGCAATACTAGTACCTAATCTATCTAATATGTAGTGTTGTGCTATGTGGACTGTGATAACACCAGGGTAACAAGGACCAACAGAGACCAAATTCAGACCCAGGAAGCCATACAAACAGCTGCCATGGGTTTGTAAGTTGGCTGCCAATACATATAATATATAAACAGTAGGTATGTGACTTTGGTTGAGGAGGAAAATGCTCCTAAGCAATTCTACAAGTCTGTTTACCACCCTGTTATTTTGTTATGTTTTAAAGGCAAAAGGTGGCCAAAATCGCTGCCGCCATCTTGTTTGCACTTGCACAGTAGAGCGAAATTTGAGCCAGACATGCACAGTCGAGACAGAGGGCAAGAACCATGCCCCCTCTTTTTAGGGGCTAGCCCGCTGCCTGTCCCTATGCCAGGAGAGTGCACAGTAACACAATGACAGCTCAAGCAACCGCATGTCAAGTTTGTAAGTACATAAACATGCCATTTATTGTTTTAAAATACATGCACCTTCACAATATCAGATGGTCAATATTAGCTGTCTATCAACTCGCCCACAGCTGGCTATCACCTTTTTGCCACACCCTTTTAAATATCACCCATAATAGCTCCTATGAAATTGGGCATATTAATGTGGGAGGAGCTTGCAGAATTGACAGAACACAACTGGTGAAAAAAATGCTGAATGTGTCAATTTTAATTAAAGTTTCCTTTCTGCTCTGTTTACTTACATGGCTGGGGTTAAACGTTGTACTGCAGCCAGCCACCAGAGTGTTAGAGACGTTTTACTTTACTTTTTAGCAGCAGTCATCCAGTCATCTCCGAATATGGCTATTTTCTATACATTTAATGGTATATCAAAACACCAACAATAACTTTACACTAGTTTTTAACATTTTATTTATGTATTGGTTTTCAATATGTCCAGTTGGGCCATTCAGTTGGGTTATTCTTCCCATGTGCAGAAACCACACATGGTGATGCCATAAGCCATAAAGGTAAAAGGTGCACATTTGTCACTGTACAGCGAAATGTGTCCTCCGCATTTAACCCATCTGTGGTAGTGAACACACACACACACTAGTGAACTAGGGGCAGTGAGTACACACCCAGAGCAGTGGGCAGCCAACTCCAGCGCCCAGGGAGAACCCACAACACTGCTATCGATAGCCCGGCGCTCTAACCGTTCAGCCACCACTGCCCTAAGCTCTGCTAGATCTAGCACTAGCTTCCATCTTCCCTGCACCATGTGGCATGGCATGGATACCTGAAGCATATCTTCCTCCAGCTGTCCCTTCTTCATTCTCCAGTTAGCTAAGCATTTTATTATCAAGTTATTGTCAGCTGGTTAGCTAGCTAGTTAAGATAGTTGGTTAACAGCACAGTACTATTTGTTCAAACTAGGTGGAGTTCCTGTTTCTTAGTCTCATCTTGGCTCAGGTGATCAACAAAATGTCCTACTAAGAGTATCTCCTTCTCAACCATCCAGAAGTCTGTTATTTACAACTGGTGCTGCTTAATTTTAGGTGAATGCAGGAGGCTTTACACTGTGCAACTCACATCAAATTTAAAGTTGCATGAATCTCTCATTGTAAAGCAAACCTGGGTGTGTTTTCCTCTGATCAAGTGAGACAGATTTCTGTCTCCATCCTTGCAGCCATCGGCTTTCACCCAAGGCCTGTCTCCTGCCCTTGGATTTGACATGTTTACTCTAATTGCAAAAGATTTTGTTGCTCTTAGCATCTCTCTGAGAATTGCTTTTCCCACAGGAATACACACACAAACACACACACACACACCACTATTCAGGCCAGCTGTGCACTTCCTGGATGAAAGATGATTTGGAAATGACCTCTACTCAGCTTGCATGTGTAGATGGCCTGGTGTTCCAATACTGTGCACAAAAGTAGGTCCAGTGCAGTTTAGACCCAGAGTCCAGAGACCTAGCAGGGTTTCACAGGGCAATTCATCAAAATGCAAGACAGTTACACATACAAAGCAGGTTGATTGCTTGGACCACTTCAATAGAGGCAATATTCATGTGGTGGATTCTGGCCAATAACCTAAATATTCAGCTCTGTGAGGCTCGTAATTTTTCATTCCTTGTAAAGACCTTCGCACTATTCCTTTGAAAGGGTATGTGCCAACTTTAGGAAATTTCGAGATTGTATATATTTGCCAGTGACCACGGGCGTCTTTCCCCAGCACATGCTTAAATCTCCAATACTATTTTTGACACACCGAAACCTGCTGACCTCCAGCTTTACCTTTTCACTTTATTTTCAATTTGGACATTTCAGTGCTGCAAGGTGATGATCTTCACCAAGATGGGTTTTGACCTGTGAGAAAACTAGTTTTCTTCTGAAAATGGTTGGTGTGGACCAGTGGGTGGATTAACATTCTTAGGAAGAATGTTTCCTAAATGGTTCTTGGCTTCAGGAAAAACTTGCACCTGGTATATAGCCTTTACATTATCTGGGGGTTCCGTATACATTTAGAATCAGGTCATTTACACTTGGGCTTCTCATTTACTAAAATCATTCGTTTGAGACCCAGCTAGTGTAAGCTTTCTAGAGAACCAAAAATGCCTACAGGAGCCTACTTTACACCTACAGGAGCTTTTATGACATCCCTTTCTAAATCTATAGGCATTATGGATCAGCTCTGACAGCAGGTTAAGAACTCTTTGAATCAGCAGAACGCTGGAGACTTGGAGGGTCTATTGTAGATGCCTTGTAGATGCTCACCTGAAATTCAACTAACATTCAACTAAATGTATCTTAAATGCAACTGAACTCTATGTTGAATAATCCTAACTGTTAGAATTCAGTTAAGGGTCAGATGTAAGGTTCAGGTGAAGGTTAGGGTTAGGATTTAGGATTGATTCAAGGTTAAGTTTAGGGTTAGGGTGTGTGGTTACATTTAACAGACAGTCATTAACATTCAACTTTCAGTTGCATTTAATACATTTAATCAGTTGAATGTTAGTTGAATGTCAGGTGAGCATCTGCAAGGCATCTATAATAGATCATCTAAGTAAAGTTATACCTTTTCTGCACAATGCTCCTCAGCACTCTGCCACCCCCTCTGTAACTTTACGTGGTTTGCCACGTCCTGCCTGAGGTGCTGTGACCCCTAAACGCTTCTACTTTTCAATAAAACCACTCACAGTTGATAGTGGAATATCTAGGAGGCTAGAGGCTTGATTTTATACACCTGTGGCTGCATGAAACACCTGAATTCAATGGTTAAGAGGTGTGTCCCAATACATATGTCTACGTAGTGTCTTCTCATAGATGTAAAATATAGATTACAAGCTTCAAATGTATGTGTTTAATCTATAATAGCCCAAAGATTCACCAGTATTAGCTTAGCTCTACATACTATTAGAATCTCCAGAGAAGTAGTAATAGTATTATCGTTGACCATGTTGATATCATGTAATATTTATTACCGGAACTGAAAACCTGTCACAGTTCACAGTTCTGGGATATAAAAACACAAAATAAAAATATAGTTATTGATAAATTTAAGCCATAGTTCTTTGAAAACTAGGCCCAAGAAAAAACATAAGGAAAGAGCCGAATGGGAATAATTGAAGGGGAACAATTTCCATCCTTCAAAACATGGCTTGCGGGGCATGTTTCCCTGAATATGGCTATTTTGATATACATTAAGTGGTATATCAAAACGGCAACGATAACTCTACACTGGTTTTTAACATTTTATTTATGTATTGGTTTTCAATATGTCCAGTTGGGCCATTTATTCTCCCCATGTGAGAAACCACACATACAGTGATGCCATAAGCCATAAGCTCTGCTAGATCTAGCACTAAAAATGCAATCATAATACATCTCAGTGCCCCCAGCTTACTCTCTCTCCCCAGCCGATAGGCTGCGGCACACAATCAATACAGTTTTTTGTCATAACTCCTGATGGATAGGCTCTGAAGGGCCACAGGGGTCAAAGCGCACTTCTGCAAATGGAGATGCTCCCCATCATCTTTTTCCCTGACCAACGAGTGGATGACCTGTAAACAAAGAGCCAAGTCTTACTGCATGCTGTTGAAGAGAGCCGACTTAGAAACACTGCTCACTGTCCAGTTCTTTCCAGAAGATATGGCAGGCATAAACCACCTCTCCACCAGCTTCATCAAGACCACATGCAGATAGCCTTTTTTAACACCTCAAATATAGTACTTTGCCCTTGGTGTAAGGAAATCCTGTGTATCCCAAACGGTTACTTAATACGACGTTCTTAATGTGTGTTAAAAGTTACATATGCCATGTGTATATTTTTCTTGGAGGTCCATTTTTATGGTGAGCACCAATACTTTGGGTGTCTTATGACCCTGCTGTTAAATGTCCTGAATCTTGGGCAGAGTATACTCAGTTATGTTCTCTGCTGTCCTGATGATGAACTAGGGTTTGAACCTCAATTCAAACCAGATGCTGGTTATGGATGGTGTGAGGATAGACCCATTGATCACTGTGTGGAACTGGATGCCATGGAGGCTGTGTCCTCCCACTTCACGATATGGTGGTGGCCAGGAACTTGTATGACTCCACAATGGAAATCTCAGAGTCATTGATGTTGATGGGGGTGTGATGGTGGTATATATTCAGTTCACCTCCATCTCTACAGTCTTTTGTGTTTTCAGCAACAGGTGGCTGCCTCTGCAGTATAACATCAGCTGCTCACCTTTCTTTCTGTAGGCAGATTCATCACTGTCAACCTTGTTGGTGTCATCCATAAACATCAGGATTTCCACAGATTGTTGCTTGGATAAGCAGTCAT
Organism: Salminus brasiliensis; assembly: GCF_030463535.1. Lineage (NCBI taxonomy): Eukaryota > Metazoa > Chordata > Actinopteri > Characiformes > Bryconidae > Salminus > Salminus brasiliensis. Next base: position 20,335,917 of record NC_132901.1, on the reverse strand, counting down.
GAGGCATATTCTGATTGGATTTGTTTACCAGGGAAACTTAAAACTGTAATAAAAATGTTATATGTCTTAAAGATAAAACTCTCTCTTCTGATCAGATGCCTTGCTTTGCGCTTCATTCATAAAGCAGCCTAAATGGAAACACTTCAGCATGAGTGGGCGGAGCTAAACTACATACTGTATTGTCGCTGTCTTGGTCAAAAACCTTGTATCTCAAAAATTTTGCAGGTAAGGAATAAAACCTTTTTGGTCATTTTGGTCATTTTGGTCATCACTGCCTGATTTAAATTATGTCAGAAAGGTATTTGCATCGCAGTGACATCACAAAAACTTTTTAGATTAGTTTCCATGTACTAAACAACAAACACATTTCATAAAAATGTAACAGTGTTTATGTACTACATTAATCTCTCACTTTATTTGAAAAAGCAAGAACATTTTTCAGTATTATGGACCCTTTAAGACCCCACAGACTATCAGGACCACACAAACAGGCAGCAGTGGGATTCTTACCATTTGCCTTTGCTGTTGCTTTTGTACTCGTTGGGACCTATGGCCAAATGTCGGAAAGCTTTGGCAAAACAAGCCATGGAGCCCACAACTGTGGGTTGCCTTGGAAACCACACATTTTTAAAATAGATGAGACCAGGACTGCAGGGAGTTTGCGTATAAATGATGTGACTGGGGATGTCTTAATGTCTGTCTGTATGAAGAAGCTGTTCCAGCCAAGCAATAAACAGACCTTTTTCGTCCTCATCCCGACTGACCGCCTCTGGAATGCAGAGTGGAGCACGTGGAAGGCCTACAGGCTTTCCTGGACAGAGCATTTGGACCAAAGCAGCATATTACAGTTGATATCAGAGCTACAGCATGATGCATTTTCTGGTCAACTGCTCCTGTTGTTTTACCCTTGAAAAAGCATGTAGAGACCTTAGTAGCGACTGGGAAATGCACTTAAACATAGTTCTGTAGTCTAAATGGGAAGAATGTGGCTCAGAGGTTCATGCACTAGGTTGTTGCTCACAAGTTTGGGAGGTTGTGGGTTTAATACCCATGTTTCCTTAGCTTCCACAGTTGGGCCATTAACCCACTCTGCTCTTGAGGTTTAGGTTGAACCACTAGCTGAAAGGAATGTGAAAACAGAAAGTTACAGGGCAGCTGTGGTACCTGACGGTTGCCAGTTCAATTTTTTTGCAGGAAATCCAAATAGTCTTACGCAGTTTGTATTGAGTTTGTATTGTTCACAAATCAAGTCATGTCAGATTTAACAACATAGGTTTAGGTGAGGGATGGAAGCCCCAAGTCAAGTTTTGCTCATTGATGCCAGAGGTCTAAAACCAGCACTGTCTGAGAGCTGTTATTTTGTCCTAATGAGTCAGAATTGGAAGTGGAAACAGGCTTCCATACAACAAGTCTCTGAAGCAGACAGGGGCTTTTAAATATACATTGCGCTGCTCATTATTTAATTACGGAGTTGCGTCTGTGTGCATTTGCATGACAGTTCTTATTCCTTGTTAAAATGGCCACCCCTATCAGCGCAAAGTGTTGGTAGGCTGTCAGTAATCAACACCTCTTTTAGTATGTCTGTCAATATGTGTACCAAATCTGAGAGCAGTGGCTGTATTCTAACATGCTTTCCTTGCAGGTGCAGGCTTGAAGTAAATCCCTCTTCTCATGTGACCATTTAAACCACCCACATTAGGATTTTCCTTTCAAATAAATACAACCTCTAATTTCATTTAGACATTACCGTTTAGTAGAAAAAGAGACTATTTATAGCTCTACAAACTCAACACGCCATTTCCATTACAATTGTGACTGGGATTAGACTAGTCAAATGAGGAAAACAAGCAAATCTCAGACGTCTTGACCAATCACCTACTGTCCATTTGAGATGATTGGGACGATTTGATTTTCTACCAAACGATCACTTTGACTGTGTACTGGAATCTGTATCTACCTGCTATGAGCGTGGGATGGTTCTGTTTGGACTTTTCTCCTAAAAAAACAAATCACTACTGCCCAAGACACATGGACCCACAAATGCACACATACATCTTCTCATAGCCTGAATGTGAGTGTGCATGTTGCTTTTTGGCCTGCTTTGTGTTTTGCATCTTGGGTATGACTGCTTTGACATGATTCACAAATTGCTAGTGTCTGGCTGTCCAATTATAAGTGATTGGCAGGAGAGGGATGCAGCAGTGGTGGGTTGAAGCCCCCAGGCTGTTTACACATCTACTCAGGATTTTGTGTTGCATTCGAACCGCAGAGCAAAGCGAGAGAGGGAGAGAGAGAGAGAGAGAGGCAGACAGAGAGAGCAGGAGAGAAGGGATGGGGAGGTAATTTGTCTATGATGAGGGCTGTATAGCATTTTCTTAAAAAAATTCCTGACTTAAAGGAACTTGAGTGCAATCATACGAGAACTCTATAATCAACCTTCAGATACTTTCAATTAGATAAACATCACTCATGGACTTTTATGTAAAGGCTGCCAGGCTAGATCAGCCAAGTAAGAAGAGGAAGAGATTAGTGTTTTATAGGATTCAGTTGAAAATCCATTCAGTTTTTACTGTACAAGCACAGCATACGAAAAGCTTTTCTCCTGGAGGTGCAATAAGGACAGCCTTCAACAAGCCGTAACCGAACAAAATATAAAACTGTCCATAGTGTGTGTGTGTGTGTGTGTGTGTGTGTGTGTGTGTGTGTGTGTGTGTCCGTGTGTCTCTGTGTGTCTACTAGACAGACTAAACAACAGCATACGAATAAAATCACTGACGACTGTAACCCCGTCCTCAGCCAATCCTTGCAATACCCAACACTGTCCTCATTCTTGTATTACCCCAAATTCTCCCCATATCATCCCCACCTAAGCATACAACTTCCCCATGCTCAACATTTTCCCCACTCCCCCACATTCCCCACATTACTCAATATTGTCCCATCAGCATCATCATACAACATAGTTTTACCCAACATTAGCCTCACATCATCCCCACTTAACCCACCATCGTCCCATCCCTTCCCTGCGCTAAACCATTCCCCTCCCCATCTCCACATTGTCCTAATACCAACCCTATTTTACCCATCATCCCCATCCCATCCCACATTACCCAACACTGTCCCCATAGCATCCATGTGCTACCCAACACCATTACCATCCTCATCCCCACATTATCTAAGCCATACATTCCTATTTTACCCATAACCCCCACCCCATCATCCCATTACTAACATTAACATTATCTAACATTATCTAACATTATCCCCACATTGTCCTAATACCAACCCCATTTTACCCATCATCCCCCAAAGTTCCACATTACTTTTCTCAGTGCAAGACAGAGTGAAAATAAAGTAACTTTGAAATGCCTGTCATTACATAAAATCTGCTTATATCAGTGCCAGCACAGAGGACTGTCTTCATTTTTATTTATTTATGTAACACACATCTCAGAGTGAAAAATGAAATATTTATTTAGTGCTTATGTAACTCCAATTGTGATTGAGTCTCTAAACCCCAAACTGTGATCATCACAAAGCTCTCAAACTGAAATTATGATCTCAAAAACAATTTCAGCTGTTTCTGTTTTTGTGTGTGTACATTCTGAGCCACTAATTGTGATTTTTTATTTTTTTTTTTTGGGGGGGGGGGGGGGTCATACAATGGTTTTAGCACTGTAGTAGAATTCTGCTTATAACAATTCTAAATTTCTGCATAATGCAATGGTTAGGATGTAAACAAAACCATTTAGAGCGATTCAGAATTAATCACAGTGGTTTTGACAGGACATCTTAACTCATCTCACAATGTTTTTAAATTAGATTTAAGAAAGAGAAAAAGTTTTAGCTCAAAACATCATTTTAAATGTCAAATCATGGTATGGGATCCATTTCTTTTATAAGGTGAAATATTATCCAAAGAAAACATTTTGTCAGTGTATCACCATCAGAAGGACTTTATTTATGCCCCAGTGCATTCTGCATTTCTGTAGAAATTTGGAATTCTCATTTTACATATGAATGTTACATTTTGCAACATTGACAGCATAAGTTTAGTAACAGTAAAGCAAATCAAATTCCATAGTTTGATAGTAGACAAGGCTGTCAATTTAAAACACATAAATCAAATACAATCCATGATTTGGTCATTAGCTTGTGGCTTTTGATTAACATGTTAACTATGGCTACAGCCATGTTTTTTAGCTGAGAAACCAGCCTGAATGGATCAATACTCTATGGTGTTGTACCAGAGTCTCTCATTGTTTTTTGAAGTTGAACACTTTGAAGTTGGGGCAGTGGTGGCTCAGCGGTTAGAGCTCCGGGATATCGATAACAGGGTTGTGGGTTCGATTCCCGGGCTCGGCAAGCTGCCACTGTTGGGTCCTTGAGCAAGGCCCTTTACCCTCTCTGCTCCCCGGGCGCTGGAGTTGGCTGCCCACCGCTCTGGGTGTGTGTGTGTACTCACTGCCCCTAACACATGTGTGTGTGTGAGTGTGTGTTCACTACCAGATGGGTTAAATGCGGAGGACACATTTCGCTGTACAGTCCACACTGTACAGTGACAAATACGTGCACCTTTACCTTTACCTAATGCTGATACAACAGCTGGCCAATACCTGGTTTATTCTTGTAAACCAGGTATTGGCCAATATGTTGGTCTGTGCTGGGTCATTACCCAGGGTAAACAGGGTAAAACACTTACAATTAATATACTCACACATGACAATTAAGATGGGGTATCTTAATGGTCATGTGTGAATATATTAATTGTAAGTAAGTGTTGTAAGAAACAATTCTATAGTTATCCTAGAACAAATTCTACATGTTTCCCATAAGGATCTTATAGGAAATGTGGACGCTTAGTATAGCCTACAGCAGAATGCTACACCAGTAATATTTATGTTCACAAGATGTAGAAGTTTGTTTTATAGTACTACTACAGTTTTTATAAGAGAAATAACGCAAAGCACATTTCCAGTATTTTATCAAATGTTGTGAACTGTAACACCCCTAATAAAGCCAGATTAAATGCTAAATATACAGAACGTTTCCTCCAAGCTTGAAACCTATGGCATATTTTCTCTTAGTCTGGCAAGTTCTGTGTCTTCCTTCATAAGATAAATGCTGCTGTTCGGTGAGTTTTTCATAGACATTCATTACCATACTATTTTCTGTCTACAACTCTCCATGGATGTTTGTTGCCAGCTGACCCGTCTAATGGAAGCCAGTAAACTCCTAATGAACGATGATGAAATTGTCCTGAAACACTGAACTTTCCTAGTGAGTTAGTGGAGGCAGGTTATTCATTATAGTAAATTCAATGAGAGCAAATAGGATAATAAAAGTGCCAGGCCTGTGTTATCAATTTCCAAAGTACTTGGGCTTTGCTGAGTGCTGGAGGACTGTCTGCAGGCTTCAGTAGGGGCGTTTAAGACTAATTGGACATATCTGTTGAAAAGCTCTTATTTTGGTGATTAATTACTTCACAGCTTTAACCCTGATTCACGAAACTGACAAGATTACGTTGAAACTTGGTGGAGAATCTCATTTCAGCATATTTTTGCATAGAAAATATTTTTAAAAGACATTTTTGTGCCTCAGAAGCCAATTTTAAATATTTCACTTAAATTTAAATTTAATGCCAAGATTATGAGTTGATAATGGCACCATTGACAAGTCATGTGCAGTAAGTGTGCCTTTATGTGTTAATGCTATGAGATTTGGAGAAGCATTGACTGCCACAATTAATCAGTCATAATCAGGCTACTTTTCAGGTTCATCATTACTTACTTACTAAGGCAGAGAATCAATAGCAAGACTGTCTACAACCTTCACTGAATGTGTTTTTATATGCATAGTTAGAAACTAATGTAAGCTGTGATAAACTGCCAATAAAAGTATTTCTTTTTAATATTAACTCAACCAAATTAACAGGCAGGAAATATAATTGACTTCCAGTGACATAAGAGGGACTGAGTCAGGTTTAATACCCAACAGAAGTCAGATAGGCACAGCTGGAGAAACTCCAGGCCTTGGACTTCTTGCTCAATATTGATGAGAGGGAGTGTGGTAGTAAGCATGTTGGGGTTGTGTGGGTTCAGATTTCCTGAAGGTTCTCTGATTTCTCTCTATAGTCTAGAAACTTGCCATTGGAATGAAGCTAATCAGCACATATGGTCCAAGAAGCCAGTCTGAGTACAAGTAGTAACCAGTGAATCAGACTGCAAGATCTAAGTAGCCAATTAGAGCATAGAATGAAACTAGCCAATCTGAATGTAAGATTAAAATATCAGAACCGATATCATATTATATAATACAGGATGCTAAACAGAGTGGCAAGTAGCCAATCAAAACAGGCATTTTTTTAAAGGAATACAAATGCAATACAAAATTTAAGTAACCAATAGGGCTGCATGATGTGACAGCCAATCAGAACAAGAGATGTAACAATATGATGTAACACCCAATTGTGTCCAAGTGTTAATCATCCAGCTAATGGTTTGAGGTTATGCTAAAGACTTTGGAGGTAGTCCTCCTACTTCATTATTCCGTTACTTTCATTTGTTTCATCCACTTTGCATAACAGGTGGTACAGTGTACATCAGGTTAACTGCCTCATCTTCACTCCTCCAAATGTTTCAGTGGTCACTGTGGCATCTTTCTTTCATCTGACCAGTTTTTGCCTCCAGAAGGTCTGCTTCAAACTTTAGTCGAGTCGAGTTGAAGGTGTCGATTATGAAACAGGGGCTTCTTTCTCAGATAGCAGTCTCTCAGTCCATGGTGATGTAACACTTCATTTTAGACTGTGATGGTGTTCTGGTGTTCTAGCAGACTCCAGTTCATAGCAGACCTTTGCCTGGGTGCTTTTTGGGTTGTTGCTGATCCACTGAACCAGTTTTTGTTCAGTAGACCTTGAAAGTGTCTACTCCCAATAGCTTGTCATTACATATGTTTGAATTGATGATTGGAATTCAATTCAGTTTAATTAAAATTTATTTTAGTTGTGCTTTTCACCATGTGTCACAATGTTGTCACAAAGCAGCGCCGGGTTACAGAGATCCGGAGCCAAGCCACTTTGGGCAAGCCAAAGGCGACAGTGTCAAGGAAAAACTCCCTCATACTGAAAGGGAAAAACCTTGAGAAGAAAACACAGAAAGATTAGATAATGAAGTCATGTGGCTAATATGAGAGCAGGTTATGAGAATGTGTGTGAGTGTAGGACACATGCTCAGTGTCAATGTGAAAGTCCATGCAGATTGAAAAGCCATATGCACAGCTATGTAGTATTAAGAGCAGTGTAAATTAATCAATGCGAGGAACCAAAGCAGGACAGCATCGCAGCTGGCTTCAGGACGGTGGAGAGTTGGGTCAGGCTGTACTGGTACAGAACTGTTGGATCAGGGCATCCCAAAACATGGGCAATAAAAAAACAAAGGGGTTAAGATGATTGTGGCAAATATTGGAGAACTTACACAGTGGGAGAGTCTGGACCAGGGGGTAGGCAGGCAGCAGCACCCACACTGGCATTGAGCAGACTACTGCCTTAATGATCAAAAACCTGTAATCAGAGAAGTACAATGAGCAAGGAGAAGACACCAGCTGTAGCCAATCATGATCACTGACAGGAAGTTGTGTGGCAAATAAAAATACTTTGGAACTTTCAGCAACACTGAATTAATCATCTGTGGGTGGGTATATGTATATTTTTTATATACATATACCCACCCACATATATTATATATATATATGTATATTATTGATTTTAGAAAACACAAAAGTAAGCTTGTGCACCAGAATACATTTTTATTATTCATTTTTATTCTTAAAGTTTTTCTGTTTTTCTGCCCCAAAAGAACAGTCTAAATAAATCACTGAAAGCCCAGTTATGCCAGGACATTCATGTCCATGATGAGTGTATGTAAACTTCTAACCACTGCTGTAATAAGTAAATGTGATGAGCGATGACAGACAGTATGAGAAAGGATGGGGCTGCATAATGGCGTGCAGGTGCGAGCTGGCTTTATTTGCAGCTGTTGTCCAAATCGAGAATATCGAGATGATTTGTGTGCGGTGGATCGCACAGGACAGCCATCTGAATATTCAGAGAAAGCGTGGTCATTTATTAACGAGACGTCCATGAAAATGCTGTCATTAGGGGCTGAGGGAACAGCAGGGCCTTTTGGAAACAAACCTCAGAGGACGTGCTCTTAACTCTGCTCTTTCACCACGCCATGCTTTTCTAGCCTATTCCAAACAAGGACCAGCACGCTTCTGTCTCGCTCTACCAGGAGAGAGATTAGTTACATGAAGCATTAAAATGCCATTATTGGCCACTTTAAGCACGTAGTCAGAACCTACGAAAAAGAGAGTGAGAGAGAGAGAGAGAGTTAGAAAAAATGGAAGTGTAAATTGAGAGCGAGGGTAGCACGCAAGGGGTCTGAGCGAAAAGGGAATGAATATTAATGAGGGGAGATGAAGCCGGATGTGTGTGTGTGTGTATGCGTGAGTGTGAATGCGGAGGTCTCTCTCTCTCTTTCTCTCTCTTTCTCTCTCTCTCTCTCTTTTTCACTCTCTCTCTCTCTCTCTCGCTCTTGCTCTCGTGATCTCCCGAGCGCTGAGCAGCCTGTGCATCTGGAACCCCTCCAGCTGCCTGAGGGGGTAATTCAGCAAGCATCTCCCTGTGCTCACACTGGCAGAAAGAGAGAGAGAGAGAGAGAGAGAGAGAGACAGAGAGCGAGAGACATAAGCAGCAAGAGACAGGACAATTGGAGGGAGGCTGATTTGCACCACTGAAACAGCTCTTCAGCACTCGGCGCTTGATTTGGAGAGCACTGGAGAGAGGGAGGGAGGGTGAGATAGAGAGATGTCTCAGCCGCATGTCTGTCCATCTGCATGCCAACACCAACGGACGCAGGCACAGGAGCATATGGCAATCAAAACGCATGCAAACGCATGCTAAACATAGGGCGCGGCCACTTAATCGAGTTCCTCTGACTGCATTTCCCTCTGATATTACAGCCCTATGACATCATAACTGCAGCTTTGATACCCTCTAATACAGAACGGTTTAACAAGCCTATTTACCACCCTGTTACTTAGTTAGAAAACATGCTGATTTTCCTGTTATGGTGGACTTGTGAGAAAAAAGTGATAAGCTCTGTATTTATTGGCTGGTTTACGGCATCCTGATGGCTCGCAGAAGCCACCTATTATAGCATAGTTTTGGACCTTGGACCGGATCACACAGGAAAAGAGAGGAGCCACCCCAAAGCACACAAGCGCTGGCCATGGTGCTGAATCCACCACTTGGCTGACAGTTCAGCACCAATGTTGTGGATTGCGAGGCCACAACGTGCAAAGAAGGGACGGAAACTGCCGATCCGGCATAGCTGGCCACCAATAATGAATACATGGCCAAAACCCGCCATAAAATGGACTCTCCAGGTCCAGTTGGGAGATAATGTCGACAAGTAGCACACCACGTTAATCTCTCTTCTCTCATCTCTCACCACAGGCCCGTTGACAGATACCGACCAGGAGACTGACCGTCTGCTAGCTGAACCTAGGCCCATCCACTGTGTCTCCACTAAACACAGCCCTATAGCCACTGACCTCCTGATGCTACCTACCGCTGTCAACCAGGAGCTTAGTAGAGAGATTTACCCTTTTTCCCAGTTCGTAATTTCTTTTTTGGGTATCCTGCAGTTTTCTTAGTACAATCCCTTGTTTTTTAAATAAAATCATAAATGGGTCACTTTATCTCTTATCTCTGGTCAGTGTGTTTGTACACACTGAAGAGTGCTCTTTTGTTCAGTTCTGATCACACACCGCAACAAAAACACTTATTATTAACTTAACTTTATTATTCCCAAGTCTTACCAGATGTCCTCTTGCTGTCCTCTTGTTGTGTCCTCTCAGTGTGCCCTTTTGCTTCCTAGGGCTTAACTTCTTAAAAAAGTACAAAAAATGGACTTTCCTGTAGGTGTGTATGTATAGTGTTAGTAATGTATAATAGACACTTAATACACTTATATCGAAGTACAATCAAACCAGTAAAACATCATGTTGGTTTGAGCATTGTGACATGTATCATAATTATGCTGTACCTGCATCATAAATGCGTTCTAGCCCTAACCCATCCACCTCCAGGCTTTAGTGTAAAGTGCTACAGATAAACACTCAAAATAAAAGTGCTACAAAGGGTGATGTAGTGCTACAAAGAAACTAATGTAAATGTTCTTTACCAATTTAAAGGTTCTTCACTCGCACATCTCTTTAACGATGGTAAAATTGTTCTTTATGCATCCAAAATGTTTTTTCAATGGCATTATTAAAAAAAAAAAACTTCTGTAGCACCTTTATTTGTAAAAGTGTATTGTTATAATAGGATGGAATGACTCCATCCTATTAAACCCACTTTGCATTTGGACATTTGGAATAGTGTTTGAGGTCCAGGCTACTCTGCTTTAGCCCTATTCGGATGGGAGTAGTTTTTACATGGGAAGGTTCTCCATGTAATGTAACTTTATCTTATAACATGTTTGCTTGAAAATTAGAAGCTACATATTCATAACACATAAATTGGCTACAGGCTGCACTACATAATGAGTTTCTAAAAGCTACCAGAAGCGTCACACCTCTGAGGAGTCCTTTGGCTCATCTTATGGATTTGACTGAGGTTTGCAACAGACAACACGAGGTATCAGTGAGACAGTTCCTCCTTAACCTCCTCCATAGTGCAGAAAAAACTAAAAACTAACTAAAAAAGCTCCTTTTCCTCAAGATATGATGGAACATTTACCCACATGTCGATTCACACATGATTAATATAAATGACTGACATGACGCATTTGAACAGGACAAAAATTACAAAAAAAACTCTGGTAATAATTACATTACCCCACATTTCCTCCCTATGGTAAATTAATCCCGTCCAAATACGGCTTTTGTCACCCTATGAAAAATGTTCTCTTTCATCTGGAGATGACCACAGGAAAAGCGAGGGTGATATGGGATAGTGATGCTTCAAATCAGTTACGCTGTATTCATTGATTCTGCTTATTTTCCACTTGGAAATTCTAAAATTCGGTTTTACTGGGTTCCTCAGAGATTAGTGCACTCACTCCGAAGTGCATATGACATCATTTACCCAAGCCAAGCATTCGGTTATTTAGCAAAGAAGAGTATTCCTTCAAGCTCATTTCTCTAATGGATATTTCTCTACATGATCATTTAGTGAGCAGTGCTCTTATGCTGACGCTGATTTGGTGTGCTCTTTATGCACCAGTGCAGTGCAGCCGCTTCAGTAACAGCCATAACAAATTCCAAAGTGACGTCTGCAGCCGGATTCATTTCACGCTGGAGCAGAATTGAGTGATTTGGCTGCTTGCACGCTCAATACACAAAGGGAGAAAGGCAGTAAATCCCACCTCACTATTTACTGCCCCCTTCCTTTGATTTGTCGATGGCCAGTTATTTGATTTGCTGGAGGAAAATAATGGACTTGTACAGTTTGAACCCATATTTAACACACCCGATCCAGCCAATACAGATCTTCTGAAGACACTGATGAGCAGAAGAAGGTGTTGGAAAGGATGGCTTATAGAAGAAATAATAGAGGATATTTGGTCGGCACTGATTTATGAGTATTCTGAATCTTGTGACAGTGACAGAGTAAGAAAACCTTGGGGAATTTCAGAGAAAAAAAGATGCTTCTTGGAATATGTATATATACCGATCAGCCACAACATCATTCGCACCACCTGCCTATTATTAAGTCCCTCTTGTGCCACCACAAAAGATCTGCGTCCTGTGGAATCTGGTAGCAAGATGTTAGCAGCAAAACCATCGACTCCTCTAAGCTGAGATGGGACATCCATGAGCATCAGTGAGCCTTAGGTGCCCATGGCCCTGTTGCTGGATCACCAGTTGTCCTTTTTTTGGACTCTTTTGGTAAGTTTTGACTGCTGTATATCAGAAAAACCTCCCAAGACCTGCCTGATGTTATGGAAATGTTCTGACCAGGTCTAGAAATCACAGTTTGGTTCTCATGAAAGTGGCTCTTACTCTTGCTCATCCTGCTTTTAAACACCTTCATCACCTTCAAGACTGCCTAATATATCTACCCCTTGACGGACACCTCTGTAGATGAAGATCATCAATTTTTAACTTCTGCTCTTAGTGGTGCCAACAGCATTGGCAATATTGAATGGGTAGAGGCTTATATTTACTGTAATCTGAAACTGACTAATGTACAATATTTTAAAAATAAGGCTTTAAACACACCAGTGTCGGGGCTCTGAGTAGTCCAGTGGACTAAGGCGCTGCCACTGTGACCCTATGATCTTGGGTCAGAGAAAGCACAATTGGCCTTTCTCTCTCAAGGAAAGGTTGATGGCACTTCCTCCTGGTGTTGGGGGCACTGCTAGTGATGGGGAGCGTTATCATGATCAGGAATTGGGGTAAAATTATAAATAAAAAATAAAGAAAGTAAAAATTTTAAAATAAAGTATAAAAAAGGCCAGTAGTACCTTTTAAGGTGGAACAGAACATTCCATGTACGTATTTCAGTCTTACAACTTTAAATAAGCTCCATTTGGTACCTTAATTTCAGTCAAGCTGACTTTTTACAAATTACAAGTGTTTAGGGTCAGTGTAACCCAGTTTCTGAGAAAGGAAGGGGGCATATGCGAGTGAGGATGCAGTAAACTTTTTTTTCATGGTCACTTCATCTCTCATTTGGCTGAAGTTAATGAGAGGCAGATAGATTTGACGACCGGGTCAGTGGAGTGCACCGGGCTGTGAAGAAGTGCTCGCTCAATTTTTATGCCACTCCAGTTTAAAAAACAGCACATGGCAAAAACAAAAATAAATAAATAATAGCAACATTGTATTTACCTCAGATTTAGCTGTATATGCATTCATTTGTGAGGGCTGCTGAATACAATATGCTAACGAAAATACTTAATAAAGCTGTTCATCTAGACAGGATGGGTTTATTTGTTAAATAAAATACTTACATTGGAATATAAATTGAGATTGTCGGTGAGTGTGTTAGCTTAACCATTTCCAAAGCCGAACCATTTTCCATTTCGAGGACGCCTAGTTTATAGTTACCATTCACAATCTAGTGTGTTTAATCAGACCTTCATTAAAGCTGGTTGAACTGAACAAATCAATACAGTGGCTGGAGGAACCAAATCAGTGTTCTTCTAACTGTGTTCTTCTGACCAACATATCAGTGACTTCAAGTGCTGAAGTGGATACCATGCTTTAACCCCTTTTATTCAGCTTTTAGCTATAGCAATTTCCAGACTGGTACCTGGTTACCTCTACAGTAAGAGCTGGAATCCCAGACATGAATTGGTCCAAACTTTAGCAAATCACCATTGAAATGCTTAATTAATGTCTTACTGTCCTCTTATCAATGAATGAAGCCATAATCACTTATATTTTTGCCCAAATTCTACATATGTTTTGCAGTGTAACACTTCACTGTGAGTGGGCCAAACCTCAACAACACAAAACCAAGGCTATTGCTTCCTATAGGATCAGCAAGTTAGGCCACATCGTTTTCTTCCCTTTCACACAGTTTCCCTTCAGTGTTAGCTGTAGCCAATTACTTCTGTTGTGGAGCTCTCACCCATCATGCAGCAGCCACAGCACTGCGGAAATGTGAAAGCTCACACATGCCTTCCTCCAAAGTGCATAAGTCTGCCACTGCATCTTTCAGAACTACTGGAGGCTTACCATCGTTAAACAGCTCAGCACGGTGGAAGGAGAACGCTGGCAGATCCCCTGACTGACTGAAACACTATGCACCTCAGTGACTACGTTTACATGCAGAGATTCCCGTCAATCTGAATCACTTGGTTCTGATTGCAGGTCCTGAATTAGCTGTTTACGTGTAGCCTCTAAGTTTGGCTGCCTTAAGATTCATTCAGAATTTCTCAGTGTCCGACTGATTGTCCTGTGAGGTTGTGTGGGATATATCAGTGTCATTATATACACTTTTCTTTAAAAGATTTTTTAAAGAGTTTTAAGAGTTTTAAAAGCTGAAACTTCTTCAAACTTGTAAAGATCTTTATTGGGTTTCTGTTTCTCGGGTGTCAGAATGCTGGTGCAAATTGGCTGCCGCTTTATATCATTTGTGTTTTCATGTTAGTTGTGCTGTTTCCCAGTGGCTGAAAGTCATTTCTGAGCATGGCAAGTTTTAGAGCTGTGGGGTATTTTGGATCAGACTACCTGTTTTGTTTTTGCCTGCCTCGGAGTTGCTGTGTTGCAGCGTGTTCTGCAAGTTCTGCCGGGCCACGTTTGGAGTTGCTCTGCACTGCAGTGGGGAAGTGCTCTGTGTTGCTGTGGGTGAAAGTCGTTGCTGTCGGAGTAGCTCTGCATCTCAGTGTGTATAGTTGCTCTGTGTCGCGGCGTGGAAGTTTTGCCGGCCCACTGTAGGAGCTGCTCTGTGCCACAGCATGGAAGTTTTGCCACCGTTGGAGTTGCTATGTGTTGCGGCATTTATGTTTTGCACTTTGTTGTCTGAGGGATTGCATTGCAGCTGGGAAATGTACTAGGCAGGCTGTGTCTGTGCTGCACGGCTCTGGGCCCCTTGGGCAGGACATTTGAGAGTTTTTTTTTATGTGAGCCAGCTAAGTGACTTTGGGCTTTGGTCTGGGGAGGTTTTTGCCCTGACTGTTGGGGAACTGTGTGTGTGTGTGTGTGTGTGTGTGTGTGTGTTGTGGTTGTTTTTGTGTTCTTTTCTTTGTTGATGAGGAGTTTTCTTGAGTTTGAGAAAGGTAGTATATAAAATCAATACATTAAATTATTATTATTTTACTTTTATCTTTTTTATGTAGAATACAACAAATTATTCTCTTCACTTATCCCAGCTTAAGTGAAGAGAAGTGCAGGGTCAGTCATGCTACGGCGCCCCTGGAGCAGAAAGGGTTAAGGGCTTTACTCAAGGGCCCTACAATGGCAGCTTAGTGGATGAGGTTATTGAATCCACTGCCTTGCGATCAATAGCCCAGTGTTCTAACCACTGCCCCAAAAATTGTTCTCTTCGCATATCCTAGTTTGAAAAGCCAGGAGTAGAGCACAGTGTCAGCCATGCTACAGGGGCCCTAGAGAAGAGAAGGTTAAGGTCCTTGCTTAAGAGCCCAAAAGTGGCAGCTTAGCAGGCATGGGTACCAAACCCACAACTCTGCAATCAATAACCCAGTGTTCTAACTACTGCCCCAAAAATTGTCCTCTTCACATATGCCAGTTTAGAAAGCTAGGGTTTACCATGTTACAGTGCTCCTGGAGCAGGGTTAGGTGACAGCTTTGAAGACATGGAAATCGCATCCTCAACCCTGTGAACAGTATTCCAGCGTTCCAGTGTATATACACCTGTGTCTTACACAAAGCCTTCTGACTTCTCCTGTTGGCCTGGAGGACAGTGGCCATGTACAGTAGTGATATCACCATTGTACCTTATTGCTAATTATTATAGAATTTCAATTTGGATTAAGCTCTGTCTGACTATTCAAATTAGGATGTATTTAAGGGGGTGATTCTTGCAGCATTGAACCATTAGTCAAATTACTGAAGGATTATTGGGTTGCATGGAAATATAGTTGGTGTGGGACAGATTACCTGTGCCCAACCAGAAACCCACCAGCTAGAGCTGGAGAGCAACACCATCTAACATTACTGGGATTTCTGGAAACTTATCTATGCACTGTAGGAGCAGCAGAGTGCCTGGGTGGGCTGCTTAACTGCCAATGCCATGGGCTGATGAGAGGAGTGCATGACTACAAATTGCCTCTGAAATAAAGTTTCGGGGAACTTCTTGGTATTTTTAAATTGGGTCACCCACATATATACTGTAAAACCAATGAAGTAAGCTGGCTACTACAGCCAGAAGTGCTTTAACTCTCAGGTCTGGAGTATTGTTTACTATTGTAATGTAAAGTACACAATTACATTATTACATAGTACCAAACTCTACTTTTAGGGTATAAGCACTATCAGTGGAGTGCTACCTTTAAGGCCATGTCTTGCAAGGGTGCTACAAAGGGTTCTTTAAGCGATGCCAAAGAAGAACCTCTTTTGGTTCCTAAAAGAACCAGTTTCCATTTTGGAATAGAGGTGTGAAGCAACTTTTAAGGGTTCAACAATTCTTCACTTAATGTAAGAGAACCTTTATAAAGGTTTTACAAACATTGGGCCTTATTAAAAAAACATTTTTAAGAAGAAACACTGGCTTTCTTCTTAAAACACACTTACACAGTTTTCATGAAGATTCAGACATTTACCAGTGTTGTCTTACTTGAAAATTGTTCAATTTGTGGGAACAATGGGATCTATAATGATCAGATAAATAACCATAGTTGTTGGTGACCAAGGCCCATAGTTGGAACCACAAGTGATTATTCTATAGCATCACTCAACAAACCCCTTGTAGCACTTTCTTTTTAAGAGTGTAGTTTTAGTTAAGGAGAATAATTGCACCATATTTGTTCCATATTCAGTCTGGTCTCAAGAGGAAATCTTAACTCGTAAAATGTGTAAAAGACCATTTCTAGGATATAGTTTGACCTTTGTACATGAGCACAAATTACTGATGCAACTCAGACAATCAGAAATCAAACAATTAGAACTGAAAATGTAACCAGAACCTACACCTCGACCTAAAAAAAAAAACCTAAACCTACTAGACCTAATTCTAATCTAATTTTAATCATAACTCTAAACATGACTGTGGTATAGTGTGACATGCAATGCAATTTCATTATTTAACACCAACAACAAGTCTGAGTCACTGACAGTAGGTTAAAAGTCAAATCATAAGACTTTTTTTTATTTTGTCGAGTTGTAATCAAATTCACAACTCAAATCAATGACTTGGACTCAAGGCCACACCTCTGGCATGATATAATGGATAGGAACTTCCTGTGAATCGGCAAATATGTACAAATGTCTGTGTGTAAATGTTATGAATGTCTAGGGGTACAGTTTTGTGGTCTATGTATGAATTTTATGAGATCTTGTTGTCTGGTTTTAGAAGTTGCATTGACACCATGGGCCCTGTTTTAGCAATCTTTAGGTGAGTCGTTAACCCTGCAACTTGATTTAGTGTGTGTCGATGTGTCTTTGCTATGGTAACAACGGGAAAAGTGTGCCTTACGCAGCTTGAAATGTGCAAACATTATATATTAAGCCTCTTAGTTATTCATGGGTGTGTTTTGAGCATAACATGCAATAAACCAATCAGTGTGTCACTCGCCATTCTCTTTAAGAGCCAGGTGTGGTGTGACTTTGGCTGAGTGCTATTTCAATGGCGCGTCCATTTGCACCTAGATAGCAATGAACGTCTGACTGTTGACATCTGTCTGGGTTGTTTTCAGTCAGTGGCGCTCCTGTGTTTTCTGTAGCCAAGATAGCAACATGCCAGATATTTACCTGAACACACCTCATTTTGAGACCACAACCACCGGCGTAAGTATATTTATTTATAAGTATAGTTGCTGTTAAAATGACGCACCTGAAAGGTGTTTGCGGGGTGTAAGATAGGGCCTCATGACCCTCAATGCCCACCCCTCCCTAACATCATGATTTTTTATTTTGCTGTTTTAAAAGGTTTACATATGGAGGTTAAAAAAGGTAAAATCATGCACTTTGCACCTGTTAATGTGAATGTAGTGTAGCTTTACTTGGGGTACACAGTTGCACTGTTGTACCTTTTGGAGAGTCAACTGTTCCTTGTATAGTACTCTCTTTTTGACAGTGAACATTCAATTTCCTTTCTGTTTCAAGAGTTTTAGTCAGGGCACTTCTGTCTTTTTGCCATCTGCTTTGATGTCAACAAGTGACAGAAACGTGGCAAAAATGCCAAGGACAGTTTTTTCTATCTGCAAAACAAGACTATACACACAACAGTAACTATCCAACAAATTCACATCATCATAACAAATCCTTCTCTTCTACTTACAAACATAGATGTGGTGTTAACTGAAAGTTCAGAATTTTCACTTTTGTGCTTATTTCAATGTGCTATGACTAATTAATTAATATACAATTATTACATGCTTGCAACTTCTAGGCTGTACATTGACACCCACATTAATAGACTGTTTGGAAGTACAGTCTAATTGGAAACAATTTCTGTGTTTTACCAGTCGTTATAAATTTAGACTAAGGTCATCCCACACTGTGGGCTAGACACAGTTAAACTGTGACTGGGTAACCTCCTGAACACCCACTCTTACACCCACCTTGTGCAATGCTAAAATCATTAGACATTCTGCTGGCAGTTTCAAGCAGTGCCATGCATATATAACAGACCTCACCTTGCCCAACATGCCACGAGATATTCAGCTCTGAAACTGAAAGTCCTAATCTTATTGGAGCGGTTAACATTTAATAGGCATTTTAAGGCATTTTTTGACAGTGTATAGACAACTTGAGCTGATTTTCAGATTGATTACCGCAGGATATAGTAGCAGAGTTTTAATGGGGTGGGGGGGGGGGGGCACAGCCCCCTGATGATCTTTGTCCGTTAAAGAAAATGTGCTTGCTTTTTCCCATTTCCTATTCCAGTGAATAGTCAAGTTGCCCAGGATGAAGCATTAGCTATCTGACTCAGTAGGTCAACAGTGCTGAACAATGTGTGGAGTGTGGCAGGGGGCACTGAAAGAGTTCCTTGAAAGACCCTTGAAAGAGTCCACTGAAAGAGTCCACTGAAAATGGTAGTGTACTCTTTCTACTGAAAGAGTCCATGCCATCAGGGAATACCACTGTCATAACGAGGTGTGCCAGGTGTATGGGTAGGTGGCATGTGTCAAACTGACGTCTCACCTGTTTGCTTACTATCTAAAATATGCATGACCTGCATGTTACTGCATTTGTAACCCTACAGTAGTGGTCACCAATGTTATTCCTGTGGATCTACCTTCTGCAGACTTTAGCTTCAACCCTAATCAATCCCACCTCCCCATTCTAATTATTGCCTTCAGAAGTGCTTGATTAGCTGATTGAACCACAGGGGGATAGATCTACCAGGAGGAGGGCTGGTGATCACTGCCCAACAGTAATACATTTCCGATTTCTCCTTAATGCTCCTTAATCTCCATAAAACGTTCACTTATAAGCACCGATACATTTGCACATGTATATCCCTATTCATCCACTTCTACATTGAAAGGCTGCATTTGGCTGCACAGTGAGATAATGATAAGCTAAGCAACCTTGACCTTGTTCATTGAAATACTCTGACATCAGATAGAGGTGCCTCTCTAGAGTCAGCCTGAGGATAACCATTGATATGAGGAAATAAGAAGCAAGATTTGCTGGCTTTCTGGAACTCTGCAAACAACACAATGGCCAACAAAGGCTAAAAGTAGCCCTTGATTTATTGGTACTCTCATAATGCATGCATGTTGATAGGCTGTTTATGCTTGATGGATCCTAGCTTCTGCCCTTTGAAGTCAATTGGAGCCGTCAGACAGGTACGTGTAGTGTTCAGGGATGTATCGACTGGTGGCAGCAGATGGTGGAACCGAGAGCATTCCCGTAAGGAATAGGAGTTCCACACAAAAACTCTCTGTCACACACTCACACTCTCCCATACCACCAACCCATACGTCCCCACTGGCTCAATCAAATCAATCTTACTGTGACAGCCTTTCCCACTACAGCAGCAGCCCTAAAAGTGCTCTAAATTAGGCCCTGACCCAACATCTACTCCTCAAAGGAGTGCTGGGGTGAAACTGTATAGCTCGAGTGCTGCCAAGTCTGTTTTAGACAGTCTCCTGGATGGAGGCAATAATGGATTACTGTGGAGGTCACTTTTGTGGCATTATGAGTTTGAGAGTTGCGAGTTTATTTGGCAGGTCACTTGAGCGAGAGGATAATTGCTAAACTGAGACATTATTATGCTCTGTATGCTCTCTGAATGACTTTGTTTCCTGCTAAGTCTGCATGACATCAGTAATAAGTACTATTTCCCCTGACTGTTGTACTGCACCGGTGCCATTAACCCTATCTAACCTAATTTCTTATTGGTGAAATGTTTCAAGACTGTTCTCAGTGTCTTTCTCACCTTTAAGAACGTTTTAAACCCCAAAGGCCTGTATGTGGGCCCATACATCAACTATGCACCTTCAAATGACATAATGTATATATTAGTTTAATAGTTGATACTGAAAAACGTATAGCAGATACTGACTAATTCATACCAGATCATGAGGAATTCATAGTAGATACTAAATCATTCATAATAGTTACTGAATACCGGATAGCAGAAATTGAGTGATTCATAATGCATACAGAAGAATTCTTTGAAGATTCTCAATAATTCATAGTGGTTACTGAATAATTTATATTGGATACAAAAGAATTCATACTGTTTAATGTAGAATTAATAATTCACACTAAATATTTTATAGTAGATTTTGAATAATCTATAAAGGGTATTGATTTATTCATACTGGTTAATATAGAATTCATAATAGATTCTGAATCATTCATAGTAAATGAAAGTCAATGTGGTTATAGAATTATAGTAGATACTGAAAAATTCATAGTGGTTAATAAATAACTACATAATTCATAGTGGTGTTTAGTTGGTACTGAATAATTCATAGTGTTTTTTAATCTTTCATAGTGAATTCTGAAGATACTGAAAAATGAACTAGCAGTGGCTGAAATATTTTTTTTACTTGATAAATAGTTTCTGTAATGTCCAGAAATAAACAGAATAACCATATGGACAACTGACCATCACAACTCCAGTTAGACATCCCAAACCATGTCTACGTCCAAACCATGGCCATTAGAATTGAGCTCCCTATTATAGTTGTACAAGCCTCCATTCCTCTATGATGGCTTCCCACCAGAATTTGAAGTGTGTCTGTGGGAATATGTGCACATTCAGTCAAAAGAGCGTTTGTCAGGTCAGGCACTGATGTTGGGTGAGAAGGTCTGGCTTGCAATCGATGTTCCAATTCATCTCAAAGGTGTTTAGTGGGGTTGAGGTCAGGGCCCTCTCCCAGGTTGTTCTGAGACCTCTGCCTGACACCTGATTGGTCCTAATCATTGTGTCATTTGTTCTTAGACTTCACCCTGACTGTGATTGGATCTAATCACTGTCCTGTTTGTTCTGAGACCCCCTCTGACTGCAACTGGTTCTAATCACTGTATTATTTGTTCTGAGACCTCTCACTGACTTTAACTGGTCCAAATCACTGTGTCATTTGTTCTCAGACCTCACTCAGACTTAGAAAAATGTTTGTTGAAAGGTTCTACATGGTTTCTATGTGGTCTTTGTGATATCAAACCCAGAGAACCGTCATAGCTTCATAGAGAGAGTAGATGAAAACCTTAAGTTGGTTTAGAACCTTTAAATTAGGTAAAGGTTTTTAACCTGCCCATTTTATTTGCAAATCTAGTTCTTCTGAGGCAGAAGAGGGAAACTGTGAGTCTAGCACAGTTTGCTGATTCCCCTGAGTCCTACCCTGACTGCAACTTGTCCTAATCACTGCGACATTTGTTCTGAGACCTTTCCCTGACACCTGGCTGGTCCTAATCACAGTGTCATTTGTTCTCAGACCTCATTCTGGCTTAAAAAATGTGTGGAAAGGTTCTTTGTGGGTTGTGTTTTTTTTTTTTTTTGCAGTCTCAGATAACCTTTACTGCATCTTAAGTTGCTTAAGACTAACACGTGCTCATCTCATTTACAAAACCGGTTCTTCTGTGGCAGACGTGGGGAACGTGAGTGCCTGAGTCCATTTGGTCCATTGAAAATCACCATTTGGTGATTTTCCTGTTCTAATGCATACATTAAACCTGCCAATTAACCTGTAAGTTGTATCAGGTGTGCTTAAGCAGGAAACCCCACCCCTGTTCTATGGAATTGCTTCAAAGACCTCTTTTTTAGCACCTTTATTTTTAAGAGTGTACAAATCCTCAAGTCATTAAGGATTTTGGTCCTGAGAGCTACTCCCCTAGGCACTTCTTGATGACCCAGGAAGACGTTTGCAGTTAATGTAGTCTTGGCTTTTCTTGGCTCAGAGAGAGAGATTCAAGCATGGCTGGGAATGGCTAGAGGCTCAGAGGAACATCTGCGCACACCTCTAGCTTATAGAACAGCTGCTGCCGATGCCAAAAGACTGCTTTACAGGCGAAACATACAGCCAAGACCTTGCATGATCCAAGAACGCAGATGTCCATGAATAAAACAGTGCAGCCCTGAATTCACAGTGCGTAATTTCGTCTACAGGCAGCGCTGTGTTCAGCCATGTTGAATGACTGAGTGCTCATAAAGGAAAGTAAGTATAATTATTGTTCATTAATTATTCATATGAAGGCTTCGATAGTGCTGCAGAGTGCTTAAAGGACACTGTATATTCAGGCAATGGTGGTTTACAGTTCTGTATTGGACTTTCACCTTTATTGACAGATGTGGCTCATTCCAAGTCAAATCATTTTGCAAGCATTAGCATATGCATTGTCAGCTGTAAGGTCTAGAACTTGATGGCCAAAATGTATGTCAGTCATAGGAAATAATAATGCTATGAGTGCAGTTCAATAACATTATCAGCTACTAATAATGTCATTTTATTGAAAGGTGAAAAAAGAATAATAAAAAGGTATGTAAATGCTATTAATGTTATAATTTAACATAATACAGCACATAAAGTCAAAGAAAACCGTCCATTTATTTCATTTAAGAGAGTCAATATCAGCACACCTGAGCAGTAAAACAGTCTTATGGGATGATTTGTTAACTTTTATCAATTATTTATTAATAATTCAGACCAGAAGAGGATGGGTCCCTTTTTAAGTTTTGGTTCTTCCCAAGGTTTCTTCCTCCAGCTCTGAGGGAGTTTTCCGTGCCACTTTCAGATGTGTCAGTAAATAGCATGTCCAGCCTTTACAGCTTCCACTCTTTTCAGGGGCTTTCAAGGGCTTTCAGTTTTTCTGCAGGTAAATCTTTCCACCTCCTCCCAAATACATTCAGTGATTTTGAGGTCTGGACTCAAATGGGATTGGCTGCTATTTTGCTATTCTTGTTATACTGCTTTGACTATTTCTTTGTCTGACTAAGAGCTTCTTGGTCAGCTCCAGATCCTTTCAGACCCACAGTGTTGAGTCATCTTCTCACAATGGAAGGATGGTCAAAAACATCAGCTAGAGTTGCTAGAGTGGAGCTTGATTGTCTTCTCTCTCAAAGATGGAAGCTGTGAAGCTGTTCATCTGAAAGGAGCCTGTCTATATGGCCTTGCATGGTTGCCGGTGCTCCCATTTTCTCTGGATCTTTGAACTCCACTTTTGGAAACTCCAGTTTGTTTCATATATTGTATATCTAATCTGCTCAGAGCTATCATCTGTAGGATCAATAACCTTTATATAATGGTTGTTTTGATCTTTTTTGTGCAGTATAGCAATCCAAAAGTTGCAAAGCAATATAGAAAACATGCTCATTAGTATTTAAACACTATAGAAAGCAAGGTGTCCTGGTCACAGACAGACACTTTACTGGCTTTATTTGGTTGGCTAAAATAAGAAATCTTGCTTCAATCCCCATCAAAACCTTCCTTCCATCTGTCACGGAGCCCTCAGTGGCAGACAGCTCCAGACAGGTGCGTTCTTATGGAACTGGCCTGATCACATCTGTGTGTGCGAAGCATCCTCACCATCACGCTGCCAAACTCATTCAATTAAACCCCCCAGCAGGTCTAATTAGGACAATTATACTGAATCGTCACAGCACGCATTCTCTCGCTATCTTCCTCTATTGCATACACATGTGCACACACACCTTTCCTTTGCATCACATCTGTCACACACACCCCCCCCCCCCCCCCCACCACCACCACCACACACACTTCAACAATTCAACAACAAGCTCAGCTAGTTTGAACGAGGGGAAGCAGATGAAGATGCTCGGGTCAGCGGAGATCGGACAGCGTGACCACAGACGGATGGTTAACTTTGCTGGATGCCTGTTTGGACTGTCCATCTGAAAGGTTACATATGTTCCTCCTCAGCCTGTATCCTGTCAGCTTTGCATTAAGGCTTATCTGAGTCATGTCTTAGGTCTGACAGAAGTGCTCAAGCCAGTGGCGTAACAAGGATCACATGGGGTCTGGTGCAAACAAGAAAACACAGGAAAGCGTAGTTTTGAATGCACCATTGGCTGCATAGAATCATCAATGGTGTTTCAACAGTGGGGAGTTTGAGAGCAAAATATATCTGCTCTTCATTGTGAAAAAGGTTTTGTGGCATAAAATAACCTCTATTATGTTTCAGGTAGCATTTCGTGTGACTCAAGCCTTGTTCTTAGACCATTAAGATGTAGGACACGGATTTACTAGTGTTTAGATGTGAAGGCCCTGAATCTCATAAACATGGTTTGTGACTAACTCCACTATAGCATTGCTGGGCAAGGCCGACGACGTCATGGTAGCGATGGAAACGGCAGTAGCCAATAGCAATGCTAATACAATGATAGCAACACTGATGCTCCGGTAGCGATGCTGGATGAGGCTGGTGGTCACCATAGTAGTGATTATGGGCGGGCAGCATGCTGTTAATGCTGTGGTAGGGACATTGAGTGACGCTATCACTATGGACTTTGACACACACATTAATGCAACAGTATGTATTCTTACCACTTCCACTACATTAATATCTCACAATGAGCACATGGACATAACTTCAGCTTACCTAAAATTACATGTCTGCATTGCAGTACAGATACTTGTTACTTGTTACAGTACAAGAAAATGCCTCTTCTAGGCAAACAAGAGACATTTATTGTGCATGCAGGTCTGTCAGTCAGTCAGTAAGTGAAATTGCCTCTTCTATTTGATTAATTGTGCTTAATATGACCAGAGAAACAATCTAGCTGGATAATAAAATATCCATTTAGATTTCTTTATAGAATTCTTTAACAGTTATACTAGTTATACTATAAAATATATTTGCAAATAATTTTTTGTATATTTTTTCCAGATGCCCTATTAAGAAGGCAGATTAATATCTATACCCCCAAAATGTACATACACCCACCCCACCACTGAAAGCCCTCTTAAAACAACAGGCACTTTCGGAGAATATGGGGGGAAAAAAGCTAAAAGCTAACAATTAGTCAACCAGAGAAGGAAAAGGGCTAGACTTTGCTATGCTGTGTTTTGTGGCTCCTGTGACCCATTGCAGTGATGTGAACCAGGCCATAACGTTAAGTGCTATTCATTTTCACAAGTCCTCCTTAAAAATAAAATCAGCATGTTTTATTCTGAAGCAACATAACAGGGTGGTAACTCGGCTTGTAAAACTGCAGCTGAGCATTTTTCACCCCAAACAAAGCCACACACTATTTATACTCCAAAGACCAATTTACTCAATAAATGTATTAAAGGGAGAAATAGATATAGAACCCTCCAAAACACAACAGTAGCTACAGCATAAACAAATCTGAGCAACTGCAAATCGATTCTCTCTGTAAGGAAGCATGGCTAGCAGAACAGAATCGAGATGCAGTGCAGGCGGTGAGAAACTGTGTGGCGTTTGCAGAAATGTGATCCAGTTGTGCCGCAGTCATGTGATGGGGGGGGGAGAAAAGGTGAGGGAAACGATTCAGCTTGGATTCTGGTCCGTCAAGTTCTGAAATATTTATCCATCATTGCGGCCTGGCGGTCGATACAGCTGCACCAGGCCATAGGGGACTTCATTTAGGCTTGAGTGCATATGACGACCCAGCAGGCCTGATAAAACCACCTCATTTCCACTTGTCTTGTTGCTGGACGGAATGATGGGGCTGGGGATATTACTCCTGAAATGAAATGTGCATAATTAACAGAGATTGTGGTCAACATTTTCTAGCAGATGAGGAGGCCAAGTGTCCAATGGAGACTAGCACTTACCCACTCCACTTCACACTAGGGAAGCAATGAAATGCTCTATTATGATATTTGTGACTAAATGACCACGGTTCCCTGTTGTAAAATGAACTGGAGATGTTTCAAAAGCACTAATGTATTGGTCATATATCGGTAGACTTTGTATTGAACCAAAAAATCACCAGACCAAACTGATCATAATTGTATTAAATATTAAAATATACTGGAAAAATAAGGAATAAATAGGCTATTGTTTTTGATGGACTTTCTATTGAACCGCTTGTATTTTCTATAGCACCAAAAAATTTAAACTGCAATTTAAATAATTATGAAATTATTAAAAGCACTACTACCCACCCAGCAAAATCTTGACTTTGCATGACATTTTACCAACATTGATATTTGGTCGAAAAGTGAAAGATGAAAAGCTAATAATAATACGTCCCTCTATGTCTAAATTAAACGCACTGCATTGGGCGGTTGTCCCTCACTGCTACAAGAGCCTTTGTCAAAAGTGATCGTTATACTAGTCGTTATAGTTCTTGCAGAGATTATGTTCAGAAAGACTTTCTTTCCTGTGTTCACATTTTCATCGACTTATTTTCATGGCTAAATTAGGGCTATATGTGGTCCACTTTGGGCTATATTTGGGCCAAGTCAGAGAGACTAAACATGACCCAATTCTCAACAAATACATTGACAAAAAAAATTATTGGTACAATTCTGTTCATGGATTTTTTTTTTAAGGAATTATTAAGGAAGCAGACACTCATATGTATACCTCTAAAATACACCCAGCCCACCACTGAACAACAGGCACTTTAGGGCAATATGGAAGCTAAAGAAGCTTAAAAAAAGGCTAACGATAAGCCAACCAAGGAAAAAGGACTGAGCAGAGAATTTTCAACATCTCTTTTTGGGCTAAATAAAGTCCATGATGCTGATGCTGCATGGTTACTGTTTACTGTTCATACTGTTTATAACTAAAAACTCTTTGTCATGTGCTTTACAGAAAAATGTAGTAGTATGCTGTTTATTTCCACCAATATAAAAAACTTATTATATAAAAACTTATAAAAGTTATTATAACTATTGAATTGTATAGACCCTTCAATATTTTTAAAGCTCCCATATGAAGGAAAACTTCATTTCCTTCTCTTTTTATAATGGAAGTGTAACACATTATTTACTCCTCAGTTAACACATGAAAACTAATATGCAAAAAAAAGATTTTTAGTAATCATGTTTGTGATGTCACCAAAACAATAGAACAGTTTTAAACTTCCATGCAGTCCATATATGGAAACTAAGCAGCAAAACAGTCCTTTCTATTATGGAAATTGCTTTTGAAAAAAAAAAAAAAAAAAAAGGTGAAGGTGCAAAGGTGCACGTGTTTGTCACTGTACAGTGTGGACTGTACAGCGAAATGTGTCCTCCGCATTTAACCCATCTGGTAGTGAACACACACTCACACACACACATGTGTTAGGGGCAGTGAGTACACACACACACCCAGAGCGGTGGGCAGCCAACTCCAGCGCCCGGGGAGCAGAGAGGGTAAAGGGCCTTGCTCAAGGGCCCAACAGTGGCAGCTTGCCGAGCCCGGGAATCGTGTGATGTCACTAAATTGGTCTTGCTGTCTCCAGGGTGGGTAGATGGCCCTCTCTCCCCACACTGCTTTGCTGCGGTGCTGTCAGTCACTGGCGTCTGTGGGCTGGTGCGTCGAAGTCGGGTACGCAGCCTGGCGCGTTGATGGGGCGTCGGAGGGTCCACCCTCACTAGTGTTGGGGACATCACATGCGATGAGGTTGGGGTGGTTACGTACGGTTTGGGTAATTAGTGGTCCAAATTGGGGAAAAAATGGGTGAAAATTCATCTAAAATGTTAAACGAAAAAAAGTTTTTAGAAGAATGGACCAATACAAATGCTCCATAATGGCTTGGATTGAAATATTTGTATACTTTTTTTTTGCATTTTCAGACAATATAGCAGTTATATAGGCATGGTAAAACAATTCTGAAGAAATTAATTTTGATTGTTTTTTTTTTTTTGGTATTTTAATAGTGGACATTGGATAACAATGATGAAATGACAAAAAAAACATGTCGGAAATATCATTCAGAACAGCTCTTCCATCCCTACCTCACACCTCCTCATTTGGGTCTCATTTCAGTTGTTTTCCATCTGGAACGGCAGTATAATGTAGAGAAAGCAGAAACTGTATTTTGCTGAGGAATAAAATGAACCTAAACTGAATAGGCAGTAGAATGCATTTATATCTGGTAATAGAGATTAATGGTAGCATCTGGCTCTTTAATTCAAACTAGATACAGTATAGCATTTAACTCCTGCCCTGTGGGAAACACAGACCTGTCATCAAATCAAATCACATCACGTTTATTGTCACATCACATTACACAGGTGTAAAAGTGAGTGAAAAACGTAGTTGCATCGTCTCATCACCCCCCCCCCCCCCCCCTTGTTTTTGTACAGCGTTACAAAAAAGGAATGCATATTTACCAAATAGAAATACTGAATATTTACACTATATATACATATATACACTTATACTATACATATACACACATTACACACAATATGCACTCTATATACTCTAGATTTACAATATCGCACTGGTTAAAAGCAGTTTAATTATACAGGTTTAATATAATGTGAATGTTTACATTATTTACAGGTGTAGTGTGGGTGGGGAAAAGTCTTTGTGGGTGCTGTGTGACTGTGCATAGGGGTTCCAGTAGTAAGTGCAGGGTGCAGAGTGTGTTTGTATGATGAAGTCTACAGTCCACAAGCTGATGTTCATTCAGCAGCCTAATTGCTTGAGTAAAGCTATCATTAAATGACTATGTTTTAGTGCATGTCACACCATTTTGTGTCAGAGAGAATACAACAAGATTGCATAGTAAAATACAGTGTTAGTGACTAAACGTTAATGATAATTAGATTGGAAAGTGCCACTTGTTATGCTAATTTAGTGTGGGGGAGGGCTGTGAGGTAGTAAAGAAAGTACTTCTTAAAGGCCTTTTTGTGACATTTTCTCGTAAAGCTAAAATGACTGGAAGGATTTTTCTTCCTATTTGTGAGATGATTAATGTGAATACAGAATGAACTCCAGCAGTGAGGCTGAATCATATAGATGTGC
The DNA here is from genome assembly GCF_030463535.1 of Salminus brasiliensis. Lineage (NCBI taxonomy): Eukaryota > Metazoa > Chordata > Actinopteri > Characiformes > Bryconidae > Salminus > Salminus brasiliensis. Next base: position 20,306,874 of record NC_132901.1, on the reverse strand, counting down.
AGAGCTGCAGTTTTTTTACTTGCTTTCAGAGTGTTCTTGTAACACCAGGATTGTAAGGGAGAGAATTTACCTTTTAACTCCAGGTTACAGCATCCGAATATGTTTCAGGCTGATATGATGGCAATGTTTTTAATTTCTGAACATCAAATGTTTATTGGATTTTGCAAAGCAATGTGCAACTCTATTATTACCCTCTTTATATTTTCCTTCGTTTCCTTTTTCCTGTCTTCATTTTGTTGACTAAACCCTTTCTTCCTTTGCAACCACCAAGCAACTACCAGAATCACTACAGAAACATTTTAGCAGCCACATAGAAACTGCCTGGGAAGTGCCATAGAAACATTTTAGAAACACAATAGAAATCACCTGGAATGCTTTAGCAGCCACATAGAAACACCACAGCAACCACCTGTGATAGCAATGCACTTAGCAACATGCTATCAACCACTAAGAAACACCATAGCAAACACCTGGAATTCCATGGCAACCACCTAGCAAAACAGTTTGACCCTAGAAACCACTTAAAAACACCATAGAAACATTTTAGAAACACGATAGAAGTTGCCTGGAATGCTTTAGCAACCACCTAACAAGCACCTGTACTACCATTGCACTTGAAACATGCTAGCAACCACTAAGCAACACCACAGCAACCACCTAGAATACCATGACAACAGCCTAGCAAAACAGTTTCAGCCTATTATCCACTTTCCTGTAACATCAGGACTGTATAAGAGAGCATTTAACCTGTAATTCCTGTTTAAAAACTACACAAGTACACTAGTAATGGGTTACCACAGCAACCATTCAACAACACATAAGCAACCACGTAAACTAAACATGAGCAACCCCTAAACAACACAATGGCAACCATTTGAAATACTATAGCAGCCACCTAGCAACACAAAAGCAACCACCTAGCAACATCTTAACAACACTATATCATCCACCTGGGATACCATAGCGACCACTAAGCAAAAGCAGGTTCACCCTAGTTACCACATTTCAACAGCCTAACAACTGCCTGAAAATGAGAACTACTTAAGATATGTTGTACAACTATAATGTTGCATTCTAATGAGGTCTTGTACGTAATACACTCTTTAAAAAGTAATGAAGGGGTTCAGAGAATCCTAAAGACAGGGGTTTCCAATAAAACCATGCCACCACAAGTTCTTAGAAAGGTTTGGAAAAACTGGTTAAAGAGTTTTAACACTTTAACAGCAATGAGGACCTCTAAATGATTCTTTAGAGAACCTTGATTAAAATGCACCGGGGTCACATTTTGCCATCTGGACGAGAAAATGGTTGTCTCTTCCAAAGCATCCATCAATTGTATAGACACACACACATCACCAGTGGAAAAGCTATCCTTTTCCTGTAAGGTTGGCCTATCACCAGAAAATCTTATACAGTGTGTCATATAATATGACTTTCAGCTGATGTGAGCGTAAATGATTGCACACGGCCCGCTGCAGATTTGGCTAAGATTTCATGTGCAGTTATTGCATGTCATGCGCCGTGACATGCAATAACGCATAATCCTGCAGTTATCACACAGTTTACAGCAGGTTTTAATGTGAACAAGCTTCTGATCTGAAAGGATGTGCATGTGCACATTTATCATCACGCTTCTGCTGCTGGACGATAAAATGATGACCATAGTGATATTAGCATGTGCACCGAACTGAGCTGGGAAATAAAACACATGAATAAAATGTGCGACTTGTAAAGATTTGATTTTGTTAACACAGCTTGGGGAGAAAAATCACATCTGTATCACATTGAGCCAAAAACTTGATTATGTACACAAATTTATGCAGATTTGTATCAGGCATGCAGGTGGTAGCCTGGCAATGCTCAGCTTTACAGACGTGTCCTGCTAAATCCAGAGCACACCTTTTGTGAATCCTGCTTTTAAGAAAAGGTGTTTGGAAAGCTGTCAATCATTTGGGTGCCAGTTTGGGTTCTCTGGTGCACAACTGAGTGTCACTGATGAACCAGGGTGGAGAGATCCTGTCCCAAGTTTAAACTGTAAAGACCTATCAGAGTGGAGTTAGATTTGTCATTTAATTGATCATCACCTAGGTGATTTATCCCGGTATCAATCTGCAGCATTTTTAGTTTTTACAGTCGTAAAATAATATGTGTCTTTTTAAGCCTTTATGAATATGCAATATGTGGAGTCATTTTTAGAATCTGATAATATATGCAGGCAGTTCCCATAGTGCTTCTAAAATGTTTATATGGTGTTGCTAAGTGGTTACAAGGCTGAATCTGTTTTGCTAGGTGGTTGCCATGGCATTCCAGGTTGTTCCTATAGTGTTGTTAAGACATTGCTAGGTGGTCGCTATGGTATTAGAAGTGGTTGTTTTAGGTGGTTTCTCATGTGTTGCTATGGTAACCCATTACTAGTGTATTTGCATCATTGGTGCACCAACTGTTGCACCAAACTATGTCCTATGGGGAAACATTCTGTAAAAAACAAAAAGCTGTATACCAGCCCAAACCGAACAATCTGGAGTTAGAACTGTACACAGTATGTGAAGTAACAGTCAGTCTGATAGTAACAATTATAGAATCATGTTAATCCTCTATGAATATGCAGTGTGTGGAGTGAATTTAACAAAATGTGCAAAATAATATTATTCCAGTAGTTTCTACAGCAACAATAATTATTTATCAGTCATTTTAATCCAGTATGAATATGCAGTGTGTGGAGTGAATTTATCAAGAGTATAAAGAGTGTGTAACTTTTACAATCTGATAATAGTAACAGTGTGAGTGTTTTAATACAGCATGCTGGCGTATTTTAATCTGCTACTGATTTTAAGGTGTGTATCAACTCTGACAGTAATGATTATAGAATCATTTTAATCCAGCATGAATCTGCAGGGCTGTGTACATTTGAACAATATTTTTGACAATAATGAAAGTGGAATAATTTTAATCCAGTATGAAGTTTTCAGAGTGTGCAGTTTCTACAGTTCATTTGTCACTAATTGTCATTTAAATCCAGTATGAATCTGCAGGGTGTATAGTTTTTGCAATATTCTAATTATAGCTGTAGAGTGACTTTAGTCCAGCATGAATCTGCTTTTTATTTTTGTCCCTTATAAATAAATGTTTTTGTTACTGTGCTTTGTAAATAATCTGATGTAATCAGATGTAAATAAGCTCTATTCTGATTGGATGCACTGCATTGTATCCTATTAAAACAGTCCAGGTTGAAATAGTATATAACGTCAGGATGAATGGGCAGACCTAAGATATAATATATATGCACTGTATGTGCTGAGGAGTGAATGGAACATACTATATAAGAGTGTGAGGATCTATACTATTGGACCATTATTTAGGGTCCTGAGACCTTCTTATGGACAGGCAAAACAGTTATACAAATTTCTCCATTTGTCCAACTGGGGAAGATATTATGCACAGCAATGACGGCTCCAATGAGGCGGCCCTGTCCTCTGCACCTGCTCACACCTCTCCACCCCCCACCCCCAACCTCGCAAAGGTCTAACTGTCATGTGCGACACAGCTGGTTGCACCCATGGCACAGGGAGAAGACCTGGGTGTGTGTTTTCACCTCTTTATGAGTGATGCTCCTGGCGAAATAATAGAAAGTAATGACCGCTCCTCTCATAGAGACGGCCCACAGGCTTGTTAATGACATTGAGTCCGGACGCGCTTGGCTGGTTCCCCGCACATAATTACTGGCTGATTGTCACAGAATGGCCGAGCGCTCCTTTTAGAAGATTAACTACGAAGAAGAATTATCTTTAGTGTGCCTGGCGTCCCACATTAACTAACCTGAAATGAGTAATTAAAATTTAGCTTTAAACTGATAGGTGCAGCTTGGAATTTCATTTGACCCCCCTCTGTGAGCCGTGCTAAATGATTCATTTAAAGAAGACTGAATGCAGATAAGAGGACCTGAGTTTTTCTGTGTGTGTATTTTTTGTTTTGTTGGTCTAGTTATAGAGTTTGTTGGAAACAGACAAAAAAAATGTCAGGCTGTTCTTCAGGAAATCTTAGAATGCCTAAAAATGGTTCCCTCTTTCAAAAAGGAAATATTTTTCCGTTCAGTCTGCAAGAGTTGTCAACGCTGAGGCCTTGCTTCTGCTGGAGGTCTGTAGGAGGGCTTTTAATGGCATGCCTTTATGTCTGTGAGACAAATGTTACAGTACACTCTCCTAATGCATTCTCTCAATCTCTCAGTGCTGGCTTTACTTATCAGAGAATGGTCTGGCCTTCTATTCTAGGGCTGAAGCCACCTGAACTCCAGCCCAGCGAGTTGGGACCATATGCTGATGGCATGGTCCAAACTTGCAAACTGTGAGCAACTGGTAGAACAACAGAAGAGACCCCAAGAAAAGCAGAATATAAGACAAAGACTTTTTAGGTTCAGAAAAGGCCACAGTTTGGGAGGAGAAACATGCCTGAAGCCCCAGTGAAATGTAGCTTTCACTGCACAGTCCATACAGAAGTCATGTGAGCGCTTGCACTTAGATTATTGCATGAAACTCACATCTTGTGTCTCCTACACGGTTAAAAAATAAAAAAAGGCTGCATGTTTGCAGCTTCGTGTTCAAGGACACATTCAATAACCACTGTTTATCACTGTATGAGTTTTGGTAGCCCACCAAAGGAACATAACAATAATACAGGTATGAGCCTATTGGCAGTCATCACCCCTTTATTTTCAAAGACACGTGGGCCTGTTGTCTACCGTTTTGCAAAAGCTGTGCGCACAAACGAGGGCGCATGGAATGGTGCAATTGATCCACAGTTCAGAGGAAATGATCCTGAATGAACATAATTCATTCATGCTGCTACACCCATCTCATATTGTGATTAGATTGCTGCCACTTTTTTAATGTCTCTGCTTTCCCATTTCCCTATGTATGTCTATCCATCTTATAATCTAGATTTTATATTATTATTATAATTTTATTTATTCATAATTGGATATTGGGTGTAACAGGGACCTTGAGATCTCAATTTCGTTCCACCCTATGTACCACATGTGATGCAAATGAAAGTCTTCTTAAATCCTTAAATACTTGAAATCCAAAACATTGAGCCCAGAGCCATAGATGAGCCCAGAACTGTTCGAGAAAAGAGAAAAATGCTTTAAGCTGGCTCTTCCATAAACAGTAGAACAGTGCAACAACCACTCCAGAACCTGCTAAAACTTCCTGAAGATCTTAGGCAGTCAAGCAGGGGTTCTGATTCATCTTTTAGCAACACTAAAAGCAGTTCTCTTTCAGCTTGACAAGATAATTAAGGTTGTTAGAAGTAATCTGAAAGCTTAAATCGTGGTGTGCCCAAACTTTTATAAGGTGTTTCTTTTTTTTTGTTTTGTTTTTTTTGCTTTACAATAAAAAAAAACTTTGGAGATCAGATCCTCTTCTACTCACTTCACTATTTACAGGGGTGGACAGACCTGTGAAACTTCACAAGTTCATGAAACTACAAAAAACTGGTAGATATATGTGAAATAAGTAAGCGAGCAAATACATAAAATTGTTACCTGTGAAATGGGGGTTGTAGAATCGATCCTCATGTCTCCTTGGAAGACCTACTGTGCTGGCGAATACAGGCTGGAAAAGGATCTATCAGGAGCCGGAACAACTCAGGAAATGAGGGAGAAACAAGAAAACCAGAGTAAAGGACTTGAACGTCAACAGATCAATGAATATTAAATACAGATTTCTTGCACAGTTTGCAGAGAGATCACAAGTGCAAGCTTCAGTATTCTCTGGCAATTAGCTTCCATTAAATACAACAGCAGCTGATTTTAGAGGCAAACACACTGTTACTTATAAAATAATACCACTAAGAACTTTAAACCTCTGTGTAATCAGGAAGTCATTAACCAGTGATGATTAAATGTGCACAAGACTTCTGTATGGAAAATGGCGTACTTTGGATGCTTAACTCTAGGCTAGTATAAATGTATGTATCCTGCGATATCCTGTTTTCCTGCCATCCGTTCCGTCGGCTTCCTTCTTCTGTCTGCTGCAAAAGAAGATGTAATTGTTCACGCAGACAAATGATTAGTGTGTAACAAACTGTCAGAGGCAGAGAACTGTCTCTTCTCCAGCGAAGCATGCAGAGCCTCCAACAGAGGAGATTACCCCTCTTCACCAGCACATTAGCATTACTCCGCTAATGCAGCAATAACGCTGAGAAAAAACTACAAACAAAAGGCGCAAAAAACGTCTTTCTTTCTGCTTTCTCCCACACATGTGCTCACACACATTCACGAAACATACTAATAATGCATGCATTTCCTTGCACCCAATAATGAATGAGTTAAGTTTGGAGCCACAAGGCTAATGTAGCTGACAAACAATAGAATTATTATCCCATCACGGATAAGTAATCTCTTACAGGCTCTAGTTTTTGACACTGTGTGGTAAACAGTTTTCATTGTAGTGCAAAACTAAAGAAGACAACAAGCACAAGCTAATGGCGTAAACTTGACCTTTGGCCAAATTGTTCCCTGAATTAAATATATTTCCGCATGTATCCGTAGGGCCTCTGGCTTCAGCAGTACATTGGAAAATCTTCATCCACACAAGAACTCAAAATCAACCTGAAAACGTTCATGTGAGCATGCCAGTCCTGGAGGGGTCACTATTAACTCACAAAGTTGGATGTCAGATTCCTCAAAGAAACAAGCGTAACTGCCAAAATGTGAGTTGTGTCTTAACCTGTGCCCTATTCACTACATAGTGCACTACTTTGGGGTTCTGCCATTTTGTAGTTATAAAAGGTATATAAAGGTGCACGTATTCGTCACTGTACAGTGTGGACTGTACAGCGAAATGTGTCCTCCGCATTTAACCCATCTGGTAGTGAACACACACTCACACACACACACATGTTAGGGGCAGTGAGTACACACACACACACACCCAGAGCGGTGGGCAGCCAACTCCAGCGCCCGGGGAGCAGAGAGGGTAAAGGGCCTTGCTCAAGGGCCCAACAGTGGCAGCTTGCCGAGCCCGGGAATCGAACCCACAACCCTGTTATCGATATCCCGGCGCTCTAACCGCTGAGCCACCACTGCCCCTAGTTCTGTTTCTGTGCACTGTAACAATCCCATAATGCACTGTAATATGTAAGGTACAAATGGTTTACACTGAACATAAAACACCCATAATACCATTGTGTTTTGTGTGGTTTGAAGATTTGTGCAATGAGCAGGGTGCTCACACACATAACGGCATGTTCGAAATTGTGCACTACCGTGTCAAATTCTGTTCCCTGTAAGGTTTTGGCACACTTCCCTATGGATTGTAAGACATAGGCTGCACCCAAGATGGCATACTCGATCAGTATGTACTGAATTGGACCAGCGCGTGCTGCTCAGCTAGCAAAGCAGTAGGCTTTCTCATTATGTGAGTGTGCAGTATCCACACAAAAATGATTAAACTCCTCACACTCCTGTCAGCTCTTTATATGCAGACCAGTTATTTTTAATAAGCAAACTTAATTTATGACTAAATAAATTTGATTAAAAGTAGTATTTACTAGTGTTACTATGGTTTTCAAAAAGCAGGACATCTGTCATGTTGGGATATTATGGCTGGGGAGATTCATGTAGGCCTAAGTTGTGGGACTGTGGCTGTGTGTATGTCGGTAGGGTAGGAGGGACTTAAATATTTTTATTATCATACAGCTATAATAATGATCATTAATACATAAATATTTACCCATTCACCAAAAATAATAAATAGCCTTAACAGCCTATATGGGCAAATCTCCTTGCTTAAAATAATAGTTTTAATAGACCATCTTTAGGCGTTTTTAGGCTGTGGTTGATCAATGGTTGATGATTGGTAGACCAATCATGGCATTAAGAAGGTGGGACCTAAGTGGTTAAGCAAATGGTTAATGTAGGTGCATGTACATGTAGACTAATCATGGTGGTAAGAAGGCGGTACTCTAGCAGTTTGACCAATGGTTGATGTAGATGCATGTACATGTAAACGAATTGTGGCAATGAGAAAGCGGGACTTAAGTGGCTTGACCGATGGTTGATGTAGATGCAGGTACATGTTGACCAGTCATGGTGGTGATATATATTTTTTAAAACATCTGGATGTGTGGGCGGGGGCTAAACATATCCCCTTTGTTAAAGTAAAGTAGATAAAGTGCAGTTCTATCCCTTCTGTATCTCCCTCTCTCTCTGTTTCTCTCTCTCTCCCTCTCTCTATCTGACACACATTCACACACACACAGGGGTTAAATTGAAATAGAGTACCCCAGAGTGGAGCTCCAGCACCTTTAGTGGTGTGAAAGGCAAATGGAGCTGAGTTCGAGTTCTGTAATTGGATGTAAATATAAATTGTTTTTGATAAAAATCTTCACAAACCTTCGTGTAACTATTCAGTGTGATAAACTGCACTGACATATAACCTGTTAACAGTAACACATGCGCTTTTCATCCATCATGATGTATCCTGCTGCTATAGCTAAATAAATGTGTTCTCATGCCTCTGCTTTTAGGTACCTCTGTATTTCATTATCTAACTTGTTAAATCTGTCCTGTTCTGACCTGCAGATGGGAATAAACAGTAAACAAATTGAGTGGGGAGGAGCCACAGACTTACACAGTGCACTGTATTTAATCAGTGTCAGCCGCAGCACATTTACTGATGTTTTTAGGGCTCAACGTAATGTGTATTGTTGATTAAACTTGGATGCAAAGCTAAAAAGTGTGAGTTAGGATCAACAAAAATGTATACACATGAACATAAAAAATGTCCAGGTGGGGCCTGTATGTATATTCCAACTGGGAAACAGGTCCTCGGGTTTAACGTTGACCGCACATTGGGATGACTACCAGGGGCCATGATGGGATCTGGAGGGGTTAAGCATGGGCCCCATCTGGGTTGTACACTCCACATGGGGCCTAGATGGGACCCAAGTCAATTCAAGTCAAGTCAAGTCAAGTCAAGTGGGTTTTATTGTCATTTCAACTACACACAGAGTACACTGTGAAACGAAACAACGTTCCTCCAGGACCATGGTGCAACATATACACAGTGCATACAGAACACAAGTGCAATACAATACAAGTGCGGACAGACAACACAACACAGTACAGACAGAGAATAATAAATAATTGGCGGTAGTGTGCAAATTATGCAGTGTGTAATAAATATTGAGTCCTGTGAGGTAGTAAAGTTATTAGTGCAAATGCTTTGTGCAAAAAATGCTTCCAATTTTATCAGGGTTAAATGGTTGGAGAGAGAGAGAGAGTAAGAGAGAGAGAGTGTACATGTAACAGAAAAGACATCAGTTCAGAAGTTGAGTTGAGAAGTCTCATGGCTTGGGGGAAGAAGCTATTGCAGAGTCTGGTCTTGTTGGAACGGATGCTGCGGTACCTTCTTCCTGATGGCAGGAGGGAGAACAGTCTGTGTAAAGGGTGGGTGCAGTCATCCACAATTCTGGTTGCTTTGCGGATGCAGCGGGCAGTGTAAATGTCCTATGTGAGATTAAGGTGGTTTGTAACAACGGGGTTCATGCTTAAACATGAACATGAACTTATTGGCACCATGCCTAATGCCAGGTGTGGGCTAGAGGGGTAAAGAGCCCTCCAGCATTGAGCTGTAAAGCAGTGGAAGGACTCTCGAATGACTCTCGAAACTCTTGGGAGGAGTTGCGGAGTTGGGGACGAGGTTGGGCATGATCATCCAACATCCTGACCTCACTACTGCTTTTGTCATTAAATGCAATCACATCCTCACAGCAGTGCTCCAACATCTAGTAAATGCCTTCTTCCCTGGACAGTAGAGACAGTTACTCAAACAACAAAAGCAGGATAAACTCTTTTTAATACCCTTGATTTTGAAAAAACAAGCAGGTGTCCCAATACTTTTGTCTAAATAGTCTAAGTGGTTAATATTTCAGCTACCTTTGGACCATTTTTATAGGTTAACTTATTGGACGGGCAGCAGGCACTTCAAAATTATGCTACAAAATCAGAAACAAATCAGACATTGTCTGTTTTTTTGTTTCAAACCAAACACAAGAACCCGCATAATTGACCATCTTTGCTAACACTTAGCCTCAGTCTATCTTTCCCTCTTACCCTGAAGATCATGTAAGAGTCATACAGGACTCCTGCTGTTTCCAATATTAACAGACAGCAGGCTTAAACGGCCCCAGCCTGTGGGGTGGAGTGTGTGACCACGTGCAGGAAAAGGTGGTGTGAGGAGTTGGTTTTCTCTGTGTGTGATGATGTGTGTGGATCTGAGAGCGCTCTGCAGAAAAGGGTGCGGCCAGACTTACATTGACTTAAGACAGCAGGAGGACTGCTGTGAAGCGCAAGAGAGAGAGGTCAAAGTTTACATGCAGTCATCATGTCCATGGAAACAAAGAAGAATTTGGTGCTCAAGCATCATTTTTGATTCTTGTTGTGCATGAACTGGAACAAATTTAAATGAGCCCAATTCTGCGAAGAAGAGCAGTCAAATTACCAACCAGAATTCTGACAGAAGCTTGTTGATGGCTACCAAAATGCTGGCCATCAGTAGCAGGAGCCTGAGAGAGCACAATTGGCCTTGCTCCGGTAGATGACTAGCTCTCTCTGTTGGTTGCCGTTTGTTGCCAGGTGGTGTTGCATCCGTGGCAGTTCGACATTTAAACCAATATTAGAGGATCTGTATGTATATTTCTGACCCTGCTGATTTCAGAAACAGGCACCAGGCAGCATATTTAGAACTATTTGAACCATATAACCATCATAACTGGTGATTTAGATTTTATAGGCATCACTATCATTGTAAGCAATTCTCATCCTGTACATTAACCTTAACCATTCAGTGCAACTCCTAAGACATATTTAAAAAAACTTAAAAAACAATGCATGCATATATTTAATTCAGAATTATTATGAAGTGTGTGGTTTCATTTGCACCTACCGTGAAAGTAAGCTGCAAAAAAACATTCGAATAGAATAGTAATAAAAGAGCATGACCATATAATAAATAATGATTCTGCTAAAGATGCACTTAACCATTAAATGCAATGTAAGATTAAAATGAGGAAATCTCCTTCCAAAGGTTATGAATATTAAGCTTACGAAGGAACTGAGCTGACCTGCTCGCAGTAGAGGCTGTATAAATACTAGATGTAAGAGACTACTAAGAGTCGCAATGTCACTTAGAGCCAGTGGCCCAAATTTATCAAGTGTCCCAGAGTAAGAACACTGACCTAATATACGGCTTCACCAGTCAGTGTTCACTCTTAAAAATAAAGGTGCCTAAAATGTTTATTTATGCAAGACCATAAAAGAACAACTCCTGGTCCCTAAAAGGCATCTCTTTAAGTGGGTAGCGCTTTACAGAAACTATTTATATGAAGAAAAAGATGTGTGCCTGTGACCTTTTCTTGAAACTTTATAAAGAAAAAGTTTAAAAGAACCTCCACATAGTCTCAAACTTCCAGAAGAACTCCTAAATTGCTACAGAACCTTAATGTCCTGTGTTAAAACATGCTTCTTTAGGGAACCAAGGGTGCTTTTCCAATACCATTGTTTTGGCAAGGGCCAAATTGTGATGACAGGTCTTAAGGGGTGTTCATTATATGCAGTGGTCACTAAATATCAAAAGTGCTCCAAGGAAGGACAACCAGTGAACCAACGACAGGATCATGGGAGCCCAAAGCTTACTGATGAAATCCATAAAGGCCCCACCTTACAACTTACAGGACGTAAAGGATCTGCTGCTAACTTGTTGGTGTGAGCTATTACTACAGGACATCTTTAGGGGATATGTCTTGACAGGTCAGGGCTGTTTTGTTGGCATAAAGGAGGCCTACACACTATCAGAAAAAACAGCCCAAGACCAGCTTTTGCTGGTAGCTTGATGGTCAAGGTGGCTAAAAGGTTGGCCATCCAGGCATAAACATACCCTATACTGGTAGAGTAGCTGGTTATCCAGCTCTTGACCAGTATAGTGTGTGTTGTATTTGATTTTGGTCATGTTTGGTCATGCTGGATGACCAGAATGATTATGGTAGACCAGCAAAAACGCCATGACCAGCATGACCAATCTGTCAACCAGCATAATTAAGCTGGTATATAATATAATGGTCAAGCTTGATGATACTGGTTGTCTGACTTGGTCAGGTTGGTCAGGCAGGTAAATCAGCTAAACCAATAAACTCAAAAACCCAAAAACATACCCCATGCTGGTCAAGATCACAAATGTCACCCCAACTCATCCCGCAGGTACTGGATGGAGCTCCATCGTGTCATCGAACTTCAATGCTCCACAGCCCGGAGCTGAGGGAGCTTTATAGACACTTGGCACTGGCAGCCTGCGGATGTTCCTGAGCGCCCCATTCTATTGGCAATTCTTTTCTATGGAGATTATACAAGCTGTGTGTGTGCGATTAGCTGTGCATCGCTAATTAGAAGGAGTGTCCTTTATAGGACATCAGAACATTTTATAAGAAATGGTCCAAACTGATGTGGAATAAATTATCTTCACATGAACATCCTTCCCTGTAAAGAGTCATGGGTTTATTATGACAGTGACTATGTTAATCACATGAGCAGTTATTGCACTGGTTGTTCAGTAAGGTAGTGAATATTGCGCTTGACTAACATTATCTGATAGAAGCAACACTGAGTCACAGTGACATTATTAACACAGCCACTGTGCTGCCAGTAGGACACGGCCAGCCTTAAAAGGGCGCTTTCTTTCACCCCACCAGCCCCCTATCCTCAGCTGCTGTCCCCAAGCCCTGAAAGGGCCACCTGCGAGAGCAGCTCGTCCAGCCGTCCCAGTCGAAACTGGGGCACTTCAAAACCCTGGTCTCGTCCCAACCAGCTCGGGTCCACTCCGGGGAGTTTACCACAGAGTTCCTGAGGCTAGTCACCATGGCAACTGAAGACTGCGGCGCATGAAAAAAATAAATAAAAAACTAAGCTCACCCTTAGTTGTGTTGTGTGTGTGTGTGTGTGTGTGTCCCACACAACACCCCCTCCAATTCCCTGCATGTTCTCTTCTCTTTGTCTGTTAAGTGATCTCGGATCTACGGCTAAAAGCTTCTGGTGTGAGACACGTTGCCTCATCTTTTGGCTCATAAAGCAGACAGGATTATACATCTGAGCACACAGGAAAGAGCAAGCTGTTTACTCATGTGCTGCTTTGGTGGTTCATGTCCAAATCGGGCCAATCGGCTGGAGTTCGGATTTAGAAGGGAGCGAGAGATGAAATGCTTTTGTTTTTGGACTAAGACATATATATTTGTATGCAAGTCTATATGTGAGCTAGAATGCCTGTCTTTGTGTTTTGTCTAGGTCTATCAGTCATCATGTGGGTGCCACCTTTCAGCAGAACTTTGCTGACACCTGCTGGTGATGCTTGAAAGTGCAAGCTAGGGACATGGAGGTTTGCAGTTCACACAGATTTACCTAATACAAATGTCATCCAAGCTACCAGTGTACATTTTTAATGACATTGTTGTCTCTAGAAACCCCTACCTTGTACATCCACGCACTGGCCACTTTATTACAAACACCTACCTTATAAGTGCACCCACTGGCCACTTTATTAGAAACCTATACCTTGTACATCCACCCACTGGCCATTTTATTAGACACTTATACCTTGTACTTTCACCCACTGGCCACGTTATTAGAAACACCTACTTTATACTTCCACTCACTGACCATTTTATTAAAAACACCTACCCTGTTCTTCCACCCACTAGCCACTTTATTAGAAACACCCACCTGGTACTTCCACTCACTGGCCACTTAAACAGAAACACCTGCCTTATACTTCCATGCACTGGCCACTGTATTAGAAATATCTACTTTGTACATCCATCCACTGGCTACTTTATCGGAAACACCTACCTTGTATGTCCACCCCCTGGCCACTTTATCAGAAACACAGATCTTGTTCTTCCACCCACTAGCGACTTTATTAGAAACACCCACCTGGTACTTCCACTCACTGGCCACTTTATCAGAAACACAGATCCTGTACTTCCACTCACTGGCCACTTTATTAGAAACACCTACTTTGTGCATCCACCCTCTGGCCACTTTATTTGAAACATCTACCTTGTCTGTTCATCCTCTGGCCACTTTATTTGAAACCCCTCTCTTGTCTGTCCACTCACTGGCCATTTTATTTGAAACACCTACCCGGTACTTCCACTCACCGGAACAAATGTATCAGGCACAGAGGTGATTAGGTGGAGATCACTGCTAGGTGGGTCCACCACCACCCACCAAAACAGCTCTGATGAAGAGCTCGAGGATGTCTAACCCCAATGCTTCGTAAACAGATGAGCTGTTGACTGTTCATCAGGTAGGAGTTTCTCATAAAGTTGTTGGCTCTCAGTGTCCCTACGCACTTTATGCACAGAATGAATCCCCTGCTCATTTCCCTGGATTGTACGATTTCTCACACCATGACCATACACTCATGGCTTATCCCTTTAAAGCTCGCCATATCCATTGATAATCTGTGCTGTAATTTGTTAGGGGAGACTGCGTGTGATTAGGAGACTGAGCTGAATGTGCAGGGAGAGGGAGCAGAGCCATCGCTTCTCTTTTTACGTCTAAGCCTCAGTCCCCAGGAGTCCCTCATTAACACTAATTGGAGGATTTAGAAGCGGCTAAAAATCCTGTATCTTTGCCTTATTTTGCTCATACATTTTTCCTTAACCTGTCGTTACTTTACCCTGCCTGTGCATGTGTAAAAGTGTGTGTGTGTCTGGACTTGTATCTCTACACTCATGAGCTCTAAACATAGCCCTCACCCTCCCTATGATGGTAGCTGCCATGCTAAAATACAAAACGTATTACACTAAAGTTCTAAAGTTTAAATGAAGCCAGTACACTATGTGTCCAAATGTTTGTGGACACCCCTTCTAATTGATCATGAATGCTACTTTAGGTTGCACCAATTGCTGACCCAGATGTGTCTGTCTAGTCCCTTTAGAGAAGCACTGCCAATAGAATAGGACTCAGATGAACAGAGGAACAGATGAACATGAACCGATTGCCACCATAGAAGGTGTAGGCTAGAGGGGGTATAAAGGCCCGCCCTTTTGTGGAGCAGTGGAGAAACAGTGTGTTCCCTGGAATGAAGGATGGTGCTCCATCCAAAACTTTCTAGGTGAGTTTGGGATAAGGTGAGGTGGGGGTCATTAAACATCCTGACCTCTTTTATGCTCTTGTCGCTGAATGCAATCAAATCCTCACACCAATGCTCCACAATCACAAAGTGTGTGTGTGTGTGTGTGTGTGTGTGTGTGTGTGTGTGTACCATATATGGTGTGCAGCTGGTTTACAACGTAAAAGTGCAGAGTCACCTTTTACTGCCTTTGGATTCCAGCAATGACCAAAGCTTCTATATATATATATATAAGTCTGCTTGTCCACTCTTTCAGACCCTGCCTGAAACCTTGCCTGGCCGCTCCAAACCCAGTGCTTTAGCTTTAGCCAGACATTAAATCTCCCTGAAGGAAAAGGAGAGTTGTGTTATGGTGGTTTTGGGTCACCGCCAGTTCACATATGAGTCTGAAGCTTTGATTAGTGACGGCCACTGAGCCTGCGGAGAGCGGTTTGCTCTGAATAATTCTTCACATCAAAGCCTTTCTGCTGTGGCTTCCAAGTTATAGAGGTGTTGAAGTGAGGTTTGACCATGGAGAATATTCTCTCTTGCAGTCCTACAATACTACAATGCACCGCAATAGATAGTATATCCTCTCTTACACACTTTACTGTATGTACTTTCCAATAAGTATGCAGGGGTGGAAAGTATGTCAGTACCTTGGTACCTTGTACTCAGTTACACACATTTTACCCCTTACAATTTCACATAGAGCTTCAGAGTACTCCATAGAAATCTCAGAGACCAACTGATTTTTCTTTTTGTGCAAGTCTTGTGCACTATTATAACTCAAAGAACCCATTTTTTGGTTAGGTTGTAGACACGCTAAATGGACAAAAATATTGGGACACCTGCTCATTCATTAGTTGCTCCAAAATGCAAGGACATTAAAAAGAGTTTATCCGGCTTGGAGGGATGGCTTTCTGCTATAAGTATTTGATTGCATTCAATAACAAGGTCAGGATGTTGGATGATCACCACCCCGCCTCATTTTCAACTCCCCAACTCTACCAGCATGTGGCCTAATGGTTAGAGAAGTGAGCTTGGGACTGGAAGGTCACCGATTCCAATCCTACCGGCAGGTAAGAATTGGAGGTAGGGGGGAGTGAAGACTGTCTCCCTCAATCCATGACTGAAGTGCCCTTGAGCAGGGCCCCTAACCCCCAAATGCCCCCTGAGCGCAGGAGCTGGCTTTCCAACATTCTGTGTGTGTGTGTGTGCTCACTGTCCCTAGTACACCTAGAGCACCACCATCTTTTCAGAGAACACAGTTCCACTGCTCCACAGCTCAATGCTGGGGGGCCTTAAACACCTCTAGTCCACGCCTAGCATTAGGCACGATGCCAGTAGGTTCATGTTTATATGCTCCAGGGAATCCTATTCTATTGGCAGTACTTTTCTATAGGTACTATATGTGTGCTATATATATGTGTTTGTGTGTTTTTATAGTAGCCAAATGCACTTATTATAAAGGGTGTCCACAAACAAGGGTGTCTCTAAAACCCTGACGCTGGCCTACACAGCCAAGAACGGACCAGCCCCTCCGTACTTGATGGCAATGGTCAAAAGCCGATCCGCACCAAGAGCCCTTCGAGCTTCAAGTACGGCTCGGCTCGACCCGCCATCCCTCAAAATTCACAAAAGACAAGCGTCCAGGCTTTTTTCTGTCCTGCACCAAAGTGGTGGAACGAACTTCCCCTGGGTGTCCGAACGGCAGAGTCCAACGCTTGCTGTCTTCAAACGCAGACTGAAGACCCACCTCTTCTGAGAATACTTGGGCGAATAGCAGAGTACTATGGTCACCTTACTGACTTGTGTTTAGTAGTGTCTAAACTTAGAGGATCTTTAAATTATTAGTCTATTCAAACTAGCTGAGGTTTTTCTTGGGTAAATAGCAAAGCACTTTGTAAGTCGCTCTGGATAAGAGTGTCTGCTAAATGCTTTAAATGTAAATGCAAACATTTGAAAATATAGTGTAGATTAAATTACACCCTCAGAAAAACTCACATAATAGAGTAAAAAAGAGGTGTGTTTTGTGTGATGTATGTTTTAATTGAACACATGATAACAGCATATTATGGTGTGAAAGTATACATGTGAAAGGTGGGGAAATGAATGCAGTGTAAAGAAAGACACCTATTGCTGCTGTCGCACTAAATCTCCATTTCCTCACTTCTTGAAACTTTTGACACAGTGTGAATCTGGCAGTTGTTCCTTACATTGTTTCACTTGCTTTACAAGTTTCATGGTGAACGGACCAATAGAAATGCTCCAAAATGGCTTGGAATAAAATCTAAAAAGTTTTTTTTCTCCTCTTGAAAAGTTGCTATTTTGAGAAGATTTTTTTTATGTGATTGTGACGACAGGTTTCTTACACCATACTGCATTCATTTTTTGGTGCAAAATGCAGGACATGGTGCCAACGCGAAATGTGAATTTTGTGAATCAGTGCAAAGACATCAGTGCATCATCAGGAGACAACGTCAACATCAGCTGAGAAACTCAGTGGCGTGGGAGGGTGTAGGGCATTGGATTATTAGTGTTTAAGGCTCCTGCAACTGCTAGCCAATCACTCAGCACTCAGCAAGTCCATCCTCTCATTCTCTGCAGGCACATCACTCTAAAATAGTCTCCAGTGTGTTCTTAGCCAAGCAGGATTTCTTTCTGAGCATGTGTCTGTGTATGAGCACCATGACAGTGATGGGGAAGAAAGAGTGAAGGCATGTAGAGAAACAGGGAGGCAATGCAATCCCTTCAGCAGGTGAGCAAATCAAACTCACTCACACAACCTGCCACGCTGGGCTGACGCGAGTGCGCAGCCTGACGCGAGTGTCAGCGGTGTCCTGAATGTATCCATCACTCGCATGTCCAGTTCTCCTTATTTGCCATTATTTTCTGATGCAGTTGTGTTTTTACATACTAATACGAATAGAAAACCTCTCCAGTTCCGTTATTACACCACCTCCCCAAGCCTGGGCTGGTGACACGAGGCAGGTTGGGTTCAGTGATTCATGTGGTTGGCGCCAAAAATGTTGACCCTACTGTTTGTGTTTGTGTAATCCAGATTCTTCAGAGTAGGGTATGTTTCTTCAGTCTTCAACTGTCCAGTTTTGGTGAGCCTGTATACCCACTGCAGCCTCAGCTTTCTGTTCCTGGCTGACCAGGTGTAGTCTTTTGCTGTTGTAGCCCAACGGTCTTAAGGTTGGACGATGTGTTATGTGTGTTATGCAATGCTTTTCTGCTCAAAACAATTGTACAGAGTGGATACCTGAGTTGCTGTAGCCTTTCTGACAGCTCAATGCAGTCTGGCCCTTCGCTGTTGACTTCTCTCACCAACAAGGCATTTCTGTCTGCAGAACTGCTCACTGGACGTTGTTTCTTTATTACACCAGTTTAAATGACCTCTAGAGACTGTTTTAGACACTCCAACCAGCCCTTCTGCCACCAACAACCATGCCACACTGAAAATCACTGAGATCACTGAGATTTCTTCCTCATTCTTATGGCTGATGTGCACATTACCTGAAACTGCTGACCCATCTCTGCATGCTTTTATGTACTGCACTGCTGCTGCACGATTGGCAGATTGGCATGATTATGCAGAACAGTCAGTCCTTTAAGCTGAGGAAGATGTTGAAAGCAGCAAGGATCTGAGCCATGTTGTCTAGAGCCAAACTGTAATGGCTAGACAACAGGGTCAGAGCATCTCCAAAACATCAGGCAGGTCTTGTGGGGTATTCCTGATATGCAGTGGTCAGTACTTACCAAAACTGCTCCAAGGAAGGACAACCGGTCTATGTGATCCATAGAGTTCCCACATCACAAATTACAGGACTTAAAGGATCTGCTGCTAACGTCTTGGTGCCAGATACCACAGGACGCCTACAGAGGGCCCTTCACAATATTGGGAAGGTGGTACTAATGTTAAGGATGATCAGTGTATATCAGAAATTAATAGCTAACAGTAGCTGGAGGATCCAATCCTACTCCGTGGGCGTTGTGTTGTGTTGTGAAGGGCTGGTAGCAGGATGTCAAAAGTAGAATTGTTACGTTGGTATGGGAGTTTAAACTTTGAGAAAGCTCTGAGTAAGTTCCTTTGGTTTCCTAGAGTTCCAGCAAAATTCATAATCAGTGTTTGGAGTAGGCCTAGCTTTTGGAGCATGTCCAGGGCACTGGAAGGCAAGGAGTAATAAAAATGTGACAGATAGAAATTATCACCAGAGTAAAAGCCCTGACGGACCTGCCATTATATCAAACACCTGCATCTGGCTTTCAGATATTTTCAGCAGAGAAGGAACGCGTTTCTGTTATTGTTACACCCTTTGAATTTGTCTTGCACTGTGGCGCAGTCAGTTGCCACTCCGCCATTAATTTGGGTCATCATGCATGTTACAGGCAGAGACAGGGGGGTTGAGGCGTTGACAGATGAGCGCCACATTGACTCATCCAGCTGTGCTTGGTCCCCCACCTCACCAACTATTTATAGGCAAGCAGCTGAGTTCACTGTGAAAAATGGAAAAATGGGTTTGGAGCGTTCCTCAGTTGTAAATTATTTTATCCAAAGAATGGATTTGATTTGAATGAAACCAGTGAAGCTGCCTGTGGCAGATAAAGTGCATGTTTTTATCTGAATGCTTTCATACATGGACTATCTGTGTACTCTCTTAAATATGAAGCTACTACAAAAGGCAAAAGCAGCCTGATGGCAAAGCAGTATGGCAAGTTGCAACCCCTAGGCCATAATGGCAGTGCATTAGACCGCTGAGCCACTTGGAGCTTACTTTTTTTATTCCATAAAGAATCATTTTTGAAAAATAGATGTTTGTGAAGCACTTTTTAATGGTTTAAAGATGTGGATATTGACTCTTTACCAATTTTTTTTAAATGTTTTGTCATTTTTTTGTCTTTTTTTTCAAATAACCCACCATTTTGTGGCTCACTAGCAATGCTCCCGACATTAGGAGGGTAAGGACTAAACAGGTCTCCTCCAATCCATGTGAAGTCAGCCACTGCCTCTTATCGAACCGCTCCAAATGCTAAATGCTAAAAACTATATACCAACTATATGGTCCAAAGAATGGGAAAACATGCACATTCATTGTTCATTCTTGCTGCTTTTCCAGTTATTTTTCTTCTTCTGTTTTCTAATGGATGACTGGTGGGGCCTGTACTACTTTTTCGACCACCTCTGCTATCAATCTGAGAAAAATCTTGACCCTTCCACATTGATACACAGTACAGTCAGTAAGTTTTGTTTTCTTATATATACTGATAGGACTTAGTCTTTGAGTGCCCTTTTGACAGGCTTTATTATATTCAGAAGCAGCCTTGTACCCAACAATTCTTGAGTGGAGGGCATGTTTGCAGCTGTCTGGCCAACGTTACAGAGAAGAGGATGTTCAGATGTGAGTAAAAAGGCATTCGTTTATTAATTTAACTGGTCATTGAGCTGTGTTATGCTTGTAATATGAATGATGCCACTGCGGAAAAACAAATTAGCTAATTTAAAAAATACCTCATCCACTATATATTAATCTCCTTCTCTGGCAAGAATTGCATTGCATAGTAGTTCAGTGTTTTCTTACCATTTGACCTTTAAATCCCTTGTTGGCAAAAAAAGGTAATGCTTGTTTAGTAATGATGACACACAGTTGCAAGAAAAAGCAAGTGAACACTTCATATGTACTTGGAATTCCGTATTAATTACTAATCAAATGTGGTCTGATTATTATCCAAGTCACAAGTATAGACAAACAACCTAACTAAACTAATAACACACACACACAAGTGTTTACGTCTGTTATTGAGCACAATGCATACACATCCTCAGTGCAGGCAAAAAAACTTAAGTGAAACTAAGTGTTAAAGAGCTAATTGGGCAATGTTTAGTACAGTAATATAAATATTATTATTAAATATTAAACATTATTAAATAATTAAATTGCTAATACACCAATACCAATAAACAGTGAGGAAATGATTTCAATTTTAAATCATTTATTTGTGTGTTACTGCTGGAAATAAGTATTTGAACGTATTAAGGAGAGGATGACCGGGGCCATGTATTGCGAGATTTTGGGGAACAACCTCCTTCCCTCAGTTAAAGCACTGAAGATGGGTCGTGGCTGGGTCTTTCAACATGACAATGACCCAAAGCACACAGCCACGATAACCATGGAGTGGCTCCGTAAGAAGCATATCAAGGTTCTGGAGTGGCCTAGCCAGTCTCCAGACCTAAACCCTATAGAAAATCTTTGGAGGGAGCTCAAACTCCGTGTTTCTCAGCGACAGCCCAGAAACCTGGCTGATCTGAAGAAGATCTGTGTGGAGGAATGGGCCAAAATCCCTGCTGCAGTGAGTGCAAACCTGGTGAAAAACTACAGGAAACGTTTGACCTCTGTAATTGCAAACAAAGGCTACTGTACCAAATATTAACATTGATTTTCACAGGTGTTCAAATACTTATTTGCAGCAGTAACACACAAATAAATTATTTTAAAAATCATACATTGTGATTTCCAGATTTTTTTTTAGATTATGTCTCTCACAGTGGACATGCACATAAGTTGAAAATTTCCGACCCCTTCATTATTTCTAAGTGGGAGAACTTGCAAAGTCGCAGGGTGTCCAAATACTTATTTTCCTCACTGTATGTTAAATTACCAATGTACCAATATACTATATATATTTATATATATATATATATATAGAGAGAGAGAGAGAGAGTGAGTTTATAGTATATTGGTATATCATCTCACTCAGCCTTACAGAGGGTCCTCCTGGCAGGGACATCTCACATACTCAGACGGTAGCCCCGACTCAGAGGCAGGAGTGTGCTCTCTCGTGGCTCTGTCCACCGCGCTGGCAGGGATGTGCTTGCTGGGGCCCGGGCCGAGATTCCAACAGTTAAAATCTGGGCCACTGCATTTGTTAACCTTATTCACAGAAATAGATTATCCTTCCTAAATCCTGTTTCAAAGCACACTCTGACTGAGCAGCATCCAGCAGTGGAAGCAAAGAGGAGGAGATCATTTGGCACCTCTCACCTGAAAACTCTGGAAGTGTTTTTTATCCCTGCTAAAGGGTTCAGATGGGTATCCCAAGTGACATTTTATTGACCATACTTTTACTCCAGGACTGAAAAGTCTATAACAACTGAATTTCATCATGCAGTCACTGTGTTCTGACAAAGTTGGAGATGTAGTCCTGGGGAGTGGATTAGTTTAAAACCACGATTGGTGATAAATACTGTCTGCTACTGATTAGAAAGACAGATTGACACATATAAAGGCAGACACATAGATAGATAGACAGATAGATAGATAGATAGATAGATAGATAGATAGATACATAGATACATAGATAGATAGATATAATATATGTTATATGGTATGTTATATGTTGGTAATATTGTAATTTTCCTCCTTTGATCTGCTAAATATATGCCGTTATTATTTAACATATAATATTATTTGTGGGGTTGGGGGGGCGTTATGTACTAAAGACAATCTGATACTGATACAATCAGACTGATATATGTAAATGAACTAGATGCTGTGGGCAGAATGACAGGATCTATGTATTTTTTGTGACTTTACAACAACAATTTTGCAACACATTTAGTTTCCATATTCGGACTGTATGGACTGGGTGAACACTGTGTTCCAGAAATGTAACAGTACATCATGTGGACTACAGTCCATGTCCAATGGCTTTCCTAAAAGGACTCTTAAAGAACCACAGCCAGACCTCGTCCCCCAGACCCCTATAAGTGAGGAATAATGAGCAGTGCGCTGGGTGGAAGTGGAAATGAAAACATACCACAGATAAAGTATAAGAGCTAAAGCCTAAACAATCTAAACCTGATGCTATAAAAAATACATCTTTTCTGTAGAGAGGGGACTGACTGATGTTATTGGACACTGCAGAGGAAAGAGAATCAAAATAAAAGCACAGTTTTCTGCAGCACTGACCCTGAAAATTTATGTATTTTGATTCAGTTGAGTTTGTAGTTGGTAGCAGAGTTGATAACACAGATGGAATTCAATATTTTTTGGTGTCTGCAAGTACATCGTCTCTTATCCATCAAAGTTGCATAAAAACAAGAACACGTTACAGCACACAGAGAGATGTCTAAGCTCCAGGGTTTCTTCCCCGCTGACTCTAAATAAACTACTAAAGAGAGAGACAGCACATACAGTCAGCCGGGAGTCTGTATTTCAGTGATATCATATTTCTGTGATTTTTCTGTTTACTGTTGGCGATTTAGCCAGAACGCTAATCGCTAATTTGCCCCCTCAGCTGAGAAGAGCCAGCACATATCAACCATGCTTATATACCTCACAGCCACAGCTGTTATACATAGTTTTATACTAAAACCATGTGTGTGGAACTGTACTGTGGTTAGTTTAAGGCATGGCATAATTATATTCACTTTAGTGTCTATTAGGGGAGCCACCTTTCAGAATGAAAATAAAGGATGCCCACCACGGCTCCTCTCGGCCTTAACCACCAAGGACCAGACTACAAACATTTTTAATGTAGGAAATGTATATATATTAAAGAATAAACATTTCTCTTAATTTCAGGTTTATCAGAATTATTTACTTCGTTTTTTTTTTTTACTGCTCATGGTTGTCAACTTAGCTAATGTTAGCATGACAACTGTACCAAAATGGCCTCTTCGGATTCAGCCCCAGTCAATTTTGCAAGGCCGTACAAGTTAAATCTACAACTGCAACAAATTGAGTGAGTAAAATTACTAAAATGTCCTGATTTCTGTAGGCAAAGCTGTATCAGTAGTATAAACGCTGCTAAAAAAACAGCATGGCCAGCTCAAACTAGTTTAGCTGGTTATGCTGGTTGACCAGTTTAGCTCTTGACCAGCATAGGGTATGTTTTTGTTTGAGTTTAATGGTTTAGCTGGTCTGCAGACCAAGCTCGACCATGCTGGTTGACCAACATGACCAGCATGTCAAGACATGACCAAAATCAGATGCTACATACATTGTACTGGTCAGTAGCTGGTTAACCAGCTATCTTGTGTTTCTGCCTGGGTTACCAGCTTTCTAAGACCATCAAGAGAGGCCTTGAGATGGATTTTTCAGCAGGAAAGCAATAGCACAGTGCATAAATATTATTATTATAAGTACATGCACATTGGTGTATAGACTGCTGTATGTACAGTTAGTAGCATCATTAATTTCTATATTATTATTACTGATATTGATCATTTTATTGAATTCATTGTTAACAACTATTGCTAAACTTGTACATTTCAATTCACACACACTTCAACCAGACATGTGTCTGATCATACAGACACACCAAAGTCGAAACTGATGAATTGCAAAACTGTCAGTGGATTTTGTGGACATGTGGATTATGATTAGATCTCATGAATATGCAGAACACTGAGGAATAAGGGCCACCATGTTTCTTTATTGAACCCTTTGTTCTGCTGAGCTGCACAGAATGTAGAGTTCTGTGTGGTTAGTTGGTCAGATGGTGACACCAACTCAACAGGAGTCAGACATGAGCTTATCAGACCTCCAGATTCAGACTTGGTTCTTAGATAAAGACAGAGTAAACCTCTTTGTGACTAGTGCATCATAACACATTTAGAAGTCTCTCCAAATCCCTGTAAAACACTGTTTCACAGAGCTTCCATCTGTAAACACTTAAAAAGGAAGGGGTTGACATCTCAGACTTCACGGCAGCTCAGCTGCCACCACTTGTAGTGTTTTGAAACCTTTGATATTCAAAACGCTGAAGCGCAGAGAAGAGCTTACAGATCAGGAAACTTCTCTCCTTGACTTCTCTTTATTTAACACAGCTTACTAACAGCAGTGTCCTGAAGAAGGGGCTAGGTCAGAACAGTGCACATGAAGCTTGTTGGACATTTGAAGGGAACACTTTTAAATATTTTTTAAATATGTGGGCCTAATTTGAAAAACTGAGGGCACAGTAAAGTGAGCTTTACATGGAAATGGATTTGGAAATGTGTGGTAATGAATTAGTAGCCACTGCAATGGTGTTATTGTACTATACAACATTTCCATGCTGCTGTTTTCTTTATGCAGGGGCTTTCAGTCTTTCTGCTCAGTGACTTACTCAGCTGCAGGATTGGTCTTTGTAATAGGCAAAGGTAGGCAGCTGCCCAGAGCCCCCCACAAGCCAAGGCCTCTATGAAAATATACGTTTTGATGTTAAATAACCAATTCAGAGGTTCATTCACCAAGCAATCCTGGGCTGGGTCTCCCAATACTAATAGGGGCTACTTTATACTCCCACTACAACATTCATTCTTCATGGAATGGATTCCACACAATGTTGGAAATGTTCCTTTGATATTCTGGTCCATAATTTCCTGAAGCACCTTCATGCCGTGCAGCTCCTGTTCTACCACACTAAAGAGAACTCAAGAGAATTGTCATTTTCACAAAATCAGTTTAGGACAGATTTCGCCTTGTGACATTATCATGTTGGATGTAGCCATCACCTAGAAGACATTCTGTGTCATTCAAGAGATGCTTCACAGCTATTAACAAGCCCAAAGTGTGCTCAGAAAACATTCCCCATACCATTACGCCACCTCCAGTCTGGACTGCTCACACAAGGCAGGTTAGGTTCATGCTGTTGTTTCTAGATTCTGGGCCTATCACCGGTGTGCCTCAGCAGACCAGGTTACTTTTCCCCAGTCTTCAACTGTCTAGTTTTGGTGTGCTTGTGCCCAATGCAGCCTCAGATTTCTGTTCTTGGCTGACAGAAGTGAAACATGCTATTTTGCCGTTGTAGCTCATCCGCCTCAAGGTTGGACAAGTTGTACATTCTGAGATGCTTTTCTGCTCACCGCAGTTGTACAGAGCGGTTATCTGAGTTATTGTAGCCTTTTTCTCAGCTTGAACCTGTGTGGTCATTATCCGGTGACCTCTCTCGTCAACAAGACATCTTCATCTGCAGAACTGCTGCTCACTGAATGGTTGTTCTTTATTGCATCATTCTGGGGAAACCTAAGAGGCCGTTGGGATGTAATATATAATCAAGAAATTATTATGATTTCATGAACATGACATATATCTGCATCTACATGAAGACTAGACTGTTAATGCACACACACTTAAAGACATGAGAAAAAATAAACCTGTATTCTGTGGTTCGCTATTTGCTGTAGAATGAGCTATATAAGCCTATACTGCCAGAAGCATCTGTGGAAAAAAAGAAAAGAAAGAAAAGAAAAAGATGTAAAAAATAAAATAAAAATGTAATAAATAGAAGCACTTAGGAAATAAGAGGCGTGGCTATCTCTATACTCAACAGGGAATTTCTACGCCTCCTCAAATCACTTTGTAATTACCCCACATCAGCAGGAACCACAGGCCTCTGCCTCATATTCCAGCCATTTATTATTTGTTAGCTCTGGATCAGAATGAATAAGTGATCAAAGAGCAGCTGTCATCTCTCTGAGAGAATCCAGAACCAGAGAGAGAGAAAATAACAGATCAGAAACCGAAAAAGAGCTGTGATAAAGACAATAGTGCCACCTTCTGGAGGAAGAGAGGTACTGCAGATTTATGTCCTGTGAAAAATATCATTACATAGTCACAAATTAAATGTACTGGAACATGAACACTTAGGCGATCTTACTGTTTCATGTTGTTTGAGATGAGATGACATATGGAATATAGTATTAGTATAAATAGGGAAAAATGAGGACCTTTGTAGCAACACTTCAGGTTTTTGCTTGGGCTGTTCATCCTATAAAGGAGAGGCACTTTAGATGTTTGAAAGCAGTTTGGTGGTCTAGAACATACCATGCAGAGAACACAACGTCTATTTAAGAGGCCTTTAAATGTTCTGTGAGCCTTTTAGTATCAAGGGCGAGTGGAGGGTTTCTCTTTTATATTTTTAAAGCACTCTAAAGTTTTCATGTCCATGTCCTGAGTGCTCTTGAAAAGCATTAACTTTGGAAATCACAGAAAGTGTTTTGATTTTTTTGAAGTCGACTTAAGATTTAACCATTCTCATCTGCTTTTTGGGGGGTATTTGTGTCAGTGATACTGTTCCAAAACGTATCCTGCACTAATCCCACACTGTTCCTATACTGATCACATACTGATCCTATACTGATCCCATACTGAGCCTATAGTGACCCATACTAATTTCATACTGATCCCATACTGAGCCTATAGTGACCCCATACTAATTCCATTCTGATTTTCATACTGATCCCATACTGAGCCTATAGTGACCTCATACGAATCCCATACTAATTCCATACTGATCCCATACTGAGCCTATAGTGACCTCATACGAATCCCATACTAATTCCATACTGATCCCATACTGAGCCTATAGTAACCTCATACGAATCCCATACTAATTACATACTGATCCCATACTGATTCCATACTGAGCCTATAATGACCTCATACAAATTCCATACTGATCCCATACTGAGCCTATAGTGACCTCAAACTGATCCCATACTAATTTCATACTGGTCCAATACTGATCCCATACTGAGCCTCTAGTGACCCCATACTAATTCCATACTGATTCCATACTGATCCCATACTGAGCCTTTAGTGATCCAATTCTAACTCCACACTGAACCTGTAGTGACCCCATACTGATCTTATACTGAGCCTTCTTTACTGATCTCAAACACATCCTATACTGATTCTATACTGATCCCATACTGGGTTGTTAGTGACCCCATACTGATTCGTTACTGATCCCAACCCCATCTTTGTACTAATTCTATACTGATCTCAAACACATCCTATACTGATTCTATACTGATCCCATACTGATCTCATATTCTTTCTATACTGACCCTGGGCAGGGTAGAAATAGAGTGCTGCTAAATATATTTGTCTATAGCCTACCTATATGGTATGTGGATCTATATGTTAGGTAAAAAATAAAAATGACCCAGTGAGAATAAATAATTGGTGTTGTGTTTTTGTTATTTTGTGCACCCCCTGAAATTCAGCCTCAAACTCAGCTGGAACCCAACCTTTCAATTTACTGTATTCTATTTACAAAGCTGAACACAAACCCTCTCTAAGTTAATGAATGCAGCATGAGAAAGACCCCTCGGCACTGGCAATTAATATTACATAAGAAAATAATTGCAACGAAACTCATTATTGTTGTGCTGTTGCAAAGAAACATGGCTTTCAAATGATGTGTTATATGACCGGCACATCAGTGACCATAAAAGTGCTAATCTGATGAGCTGCCAGCTACATTCAGCAACAACTGGGTGCCTTCAACCCTTTCTTAAGGTTGATCAAAACAACACTAAAATAAACCAATATGACACTGTTACTAAAACCCATATGATTAAAGTTTCTTCATAACAGCAGTGTTTTGTGAGCAGCCTGTTCCCTTTGTTTCTTCCTGCCTGGGGTCACTGTGCTGCCACCCTGTGGTCAAAGGCAGCATTGCAGAATCATTAGTGTTTTGGCAGATCATTCGCATTAGACAACAGCAGTCAAAATAAAGATATTAACATATGTAGCATTCAGATGTCTGGCAGCTGGGGGGGCTTTAAAGCCCTCTAACCCATGTCTGTAGTACTTCTGTACAGGGATTAGACAGGTTGTGTGTGTGCAACTGAACAAAGTAGCTGAATTTATTCATTAGAAGGGGTGTCCACAAACATTTGGACATGCTGTATGTGTATATATATATATATATATATATATATATATATATATATATATATATATATCAAAACACAAATGGAAGTCTGAAGAATGTAAAAAATAATAATAAAATATAATTATTCCATGTCATTTGGATTATTTCTATTGGTTCAGTCATCATGAATTTTGGACACAATGTAGAGAACTGCCAGATTCACATTATTTCTACATGGCTAATAGTCGTTTGGGCCAATATGATAATGACTCTTCAAGCACAGAGGTAAAACACCACTACTTTTGTCACAGATACAAATGCAGGTAAAATGTTAAACAGAAATAACAAAACAGGATAAAAACATAAACAAAAACTGTCCACAAAAACAAATAGAACCAGAAACCCAAACTAAAGGAGAACCAAACAGTCCACTAGCCAAGCTAACTGCAGTGAACTGACGTGGAACACAGAAACAAAAGGACTACTTATGCACAGGGGCAAATGAGGAACCCCTGACCAGAGTTAACAATGGAGCAGGGCTACAAAGCAGGCACAGGTGGGAACACTAAGGTAAAGGTGCACGTATTTGTCACTGTACAGTGTGGACTGTACAGCGAAATGTGTCCTCCGCATTTAACCCATCTGGTAGTGAACACACACTCACACACACACACACGTGTTAGGGGCAGTGAGTACACACACACACCCAGAGCGGTGGGCAGCCAACTCCAGCGCCCGGGGAGCAGAGAGGGTAAAGGGCCTTGCTCAAGGGCCCAACAGTGGCAGCTTGCCGAGGCAGGACTTGGGCTGAGACAAGGGAGGAGACACAAACCAAAACAAACTGACAGAAGGAAAACCAAGAGACACAAAGCAGAGGGGCACAAACAGGACAAAAGCATGACAACTTATAGAGTACATTTACAAAACTTTACCTGTGTGTGTTAAATAAGCGTAACCCCTTAAACTACTTGAACTATGTGTTTAGTATTCAGCTTTTGTAACTGATTCTGCAACTGTTTGTTTTAGCATATCTTGAGGAGTCCCACAGGGTTCTATTCTAGGACCTATGAAACTGATGTAAAGTAGTTATGAGACTAATGAAGTGTGGGCTTACATACAGGTCCGACCCTCTGTGTACCTTAAGAAACGTCTCACACCAGCGGGGTGCCGATTATAAATGTATCAGATAGGCTTAAGATGCTAACATAAAACCACACAGACCACTGTCTGCAAAATGATGAACCAAGATATAGCTTATAAGGGCTGAAGCCAGCATTAGCTAACAGGCTGACTGTCACTCTCCCAAGGTGCAAATAGGGAGCTTTTGCTCACTCACTCATACAATAAGCCCTGGCTGAGTGAATAGCTATCATGTGTGACTGAGTTTCTCTACAGCCATGACAATGGGACAGATTATTCAAAAGATGACCTCCTGCCGTTAAAAAGTAGGCCACGCCACGTTACTTTGTGAAAGAGCGAGGTCGGCACTCAGACACCTGCTATGGTCAAGTTGGTTCTTCGCTCATTTCATGGTTTCGTCCCCCTTTTTGGCGCGAGGAAAATATCACCCATTCTTAGTGTGTCATGTGCTTCGTATCTTGTCCTCCAAGCAGTGAGGGACAATAGGTAGTGGAGGGCTTAATGATTTCAACAGCTTTACAAAAGAGTGTGTCTCTGCGTCAGAAGCAGTGGGCTTTTCGGTCAGAGTGCCCTTTTCTATTTCAGGTGCAGACACCTCAGTGTGTGCAAGTTCAGACATTACTGATGTTGACTGACAGGCAAAATGGCATGACTGTGTTGCTCACATGAATACTGCTGCAAGCAAGATGCTCTTTCTCGTTCTCTCCCCGACTTCTGAGCCGGTCGTTGTCATCCCTGCAGAACCGCTGGTTGGACAAATTAACTTTCTGCTCTGGCCCCTCCTACCACTTCTGTCGTCAGTTCTAATTTTAAAGGAAATGCTTGGCAAAATAAATCTACCTCCTATGGGTTCGATCAGCCAAGATATGTTTAGTGACGGACATTTGCTGAAGTGGTTCACAAATAATGGATGCTTATGAACCGTCAATTTCCATTGTACTAACTGAATGCCTAAAGCATTACATGCTTGCTTCAAACCATGTCAAACTGTTAAGTAATCTGTAATAGAATAGGCTCCTTAGTAGTGCCCTAGGTTGTCTAAGACGTCTAAGCAGTGGCCTCCTCATCGGGAGACCACTGGCTCGATCCCCAGTGATGCTACAGCCATCCATGGCCAGGCATCCAAGACAGCAAAATTGGTCTCGCTCTCTCTGGTAGGATGGTCCTCCCTCTCAATCCCATCACTTAGGGTGAAAAAGAAGAGACCTTGCAGTGATGTATGTTGGCACAGCAACTATTTATCACTTCCTGTTAGTGCAAAACAGCTTAGTACATTAACATTTAGTGTACTAACCTGCCAAGCCCTCACGATTAAGATTAGTATATAGGCCATACCGTATAGTATCAGTGTGTAGATCACAATTGCGATGCAGGCCATCTCTTCTCTCCAACATCTGACCCCTCAAAACAAACTGGACTACTTCAACTGAGCCAAACTGGAGCTAAACATACCTTAGGAGGAAAAAGCACTGGCTTATTTATGTTTTAGCCGTAACACTGAAGACAGACAACTCCATAAAAGAAGGGGGGGGGGGCAAAAGGGGGCGAAAGGGGGCGTTCTGAGGCAAAATAACAGTGGGGTAAATAGGCTAATCAGCCACAGTAAATAACAAGCCCTTTTACAGTTGAAGTGGGTATGTTAAAATAGAAAAGCACTAAGATAGGTAGGGTAGAAGCCATTTAGTGGATGTGACACATTTTTTATAACTATTAATCCGCTACTACTCTGACTGGTTGAAACTAGACAGCTATGGTTGTAAAAAACAAAACAGATACGGGAACAACCTGTACCAGCTGTACTCAGGAGCCCATATTTAGGGAGGCCAAACAACCAATGAGCCGCACAGGCTTTTTTTATGTGCTTTTTTTTTTTTTTTGGTGTTTTGTTGTCATTCATTTGTTCAGGGTAATTACACTTCAGTTTATGGCCAGGGTGTGATAGTTCAGGGGAACTGCACTGCAGAATTTAGTGTTGCTCATATTATGTCAGCTAATCAAGAGTTACCAACATCTTTATGGGCTGACTTTGACTCCTGACACTGGATTTATACATATTGCCTGCCTGTGTCAATAATATTTGAGTCTTCTTATGAAACTCTACCATAATAAATTGCCAAACTTTAGATGTTACTTATTTGATTTTTATAAATCCAGTATATTCTGAGAGCCCTGAGAACACCCATTTCAATGCAATGCACAGCTACTGCTTAATTTTTTTTAGTCAGCAGCCATGTGCTCCTCAACCATCAGCAGCCATGGACTCCTCAACAAACAGAAGCCTTGGGCCAAATGATCAGCAGCCATGGGCTCCTCAACGATCAGCAGCAATGAGATTCTTAACAATCAGC
The DNA here is from genome assembly GCF_030463535.1 of Salminus brasiliensis. Taxonomy (NCBI): domain Eukaryota; kingdom Metazoa; phylum Chordata; class Actinopteri; order Characiformes; family Bryconidae; genus Salminus; species Salminus brasiliensis. Next base: position 20,274,572 of record NC_132901.1, on the reverse strand, counting down.
AGCCATGGGCTCCTCAACAATCAGCAGCAATGAAATCCTTAACAATCAGCAGACATGGGCTCCTCTGAGCAGTTGCCTAGCACTCTGAACATTAAAATAACGAATGCTCACAAAGCAGGAGACCACCATGTCCAATGTCAAAATTACAAAAACTTTGTCACTGTCCAAATACTTATGGAGCTGACTGCATCTGCCACCACCATTAGCCTCTGTATTTGACTAACATTTAACCTCTTTTTAACCAAAATTGAAGTGATTATCTTTCTCTTTTCCCCGTTCTATGTTACAGCCTCCACTTTACAGTGTTCACAATGCTGTATGTTGCCGTTTCTCCTTGGTTTTGTCACTGTGCTCCACTTGGTGTGCTTTGTTGACGGTCTCTTATTGACGCTCCATTAAGCAACCTTGAGCTACATAAAGGAAGCATTATTATTTAAACAATATGTCTGCAATAGAAAAGCCTGAAGATAAGAATCAGTCTAAACAGAACCCGAGGAGAGGATGACTGGGCATTATCCTGCAAGGTGATCCTGCAGAGATATTCAAAAGTGTATGATTGTGGAAACGGTGAGTGTTAATGTGGGAATATCTGTGTGTTTGCTGTTATTACAGTGACCATGAAAGCTCAAAGCTTTTCCAGGTGACTCACCTTGTCACTTACACAAGCTTTATGTCAACCCGTGGCAAAGACGTAAGTCAAAGTGGCTCTATGAACACTGTAATTAAGCATCCAGCAGTCAAAGCTAAATTGAAAATACCAAGAATAACAATTAAAATCATCATCATTCACCACTGCTGACAAACATCCACCAACCCAGGGCACAACATCTCTGCAAAGCCACTCCTGTGTAATTCCAGTCACTTAAATCTAATTAACACACACACATACAAGACTATATGAACACGATATGAAATCATCTTCAGAAATAATCTCCATCAGAAACGAGTCGCTATGAAAGTTAGAAGACGTCTGTGGTCGTGTGCCTCTGAAGCATTTATAATATGCTGAGGATTAAGCCTGATGAAGACATGTCCACTAAGCTGCCACTGTTGGGCCCCTTGAACCCTCTCTACTCCTGGGGTTCCACTGCATGGCTGACCTTGTGTTCGGACCCTGGATTTCCAAGATTTATTATGCAAAGAGATCAATTTAACTGTACAACTTTACTAACTATAAAAGTACTTAAATTATGATTTTGCAAAAACAGGATTCTCAGCAACGTAGATGGTAACTTAGTGAGGATCGTCCAGTAAGAATTCTGCAGTTTGACAGGTTACAAACTTTAAAATCACTTCTGTTTTTAATATGAAAAGCAGGCAGCTTGACCCAGGATTCTAATGATCAGGGTCATAGTGGCAGCGCCTTAGTCTGTCCTCTTTTTAACATTTTAATTAAGATGCACATCATTATGTTTTGTACAATGTACCAATGTCATTATTAGTACTTGACATTTAAGTGCCTTTCCATATCCCAAAGTGTGTTTATTCAAACTCTAATGTGAAAAAGTAATACAACTATTATTATTATTATATTATTAAACATGATTAAATGTGTCCTCAAAGTAGTCATTGACCCTGTCATAGGGAGATTATTGGTTCCACATCCGTCTGTGAAAAAAGAAAAACGTATTATTAAAAATAATGACCAAGTATCAGTTCCAAAACGATGACTAAAGTGATTATGAATAATTATAGTAATATAATTTTTTTATTATTTTAGTTTTAATTAGAAATCAACAGTTTAAGTTGCTCAGCATATGCAATAATGCTGTGGACCAATATAAGGTAACCCCTAATATTTTATATATATATATATATATATATATTTTTTTTTTTTTTTTTTGAATGAGACACAAAGTTCAGATACATAAACCTACAAAAAACAAGTGGAGCTGCTCTGGGGTGAGAATAATAATAATAAGATAATAATAATAATAATAATAATAATAATAATAATAATAAGACAGTGATAATAATAAGAGAAATAATGATAGTAATAATTCATCATTATTTTATTCATGATTAATGACAGTTAGGACACTTAGCACACTAGGGCAAGCACTCCTCTGTTATGTTCAGCATTATATCTTGGCTGGGTGATGCCCACTTGCTGCCAACAAAAGACGCCCCCCTCGTGGTGTGTATGTGTGTGTGTGTGTGTGTGTGAGTGTGAGAGAGAGAGAGAGAGAGAGAGAGAGAGAGAGAGAGAGAGAGAGAGAGAGAGAGAGAGCTTGGAAACCAACCTTGCTGAGTGGCTCCTGCTACGCCTTGGTGCAGTGACGCGCGCGCACTAAATCAGAAAGGCCGCGCGTTTCCGAGCAGCAGGTGCACGGGCTCTAGGAGGACAGAGGCTCATGCGTCTGTGGGGCGGAGAGACCTCTGGAGAGGAACTATGGCTCTGCGGCTGTCCAGGACGGTGCTAATGATGTTGCTGGTGGTGGTCAGTGTGGGGAACGTGGTTCGCTGCTGGACTTTCTCCTGCCCACCGATTTGCCGGTGCACGCCGGACAGAGTGATCTGCACGAGACACACACAAACTCAGAGTGCATCCACGATCAGCAGCCTGTGAGTAAAGCTTCAGTGTTTCAGGAAAGGAGGTTCAGGTTTGCTTGAAATTAAGAGAATATGATCAAATTCAGATGAAGTTAGTGAGTTAATGTTTGCCTAAATGAGTTATTATTATTATTATTATTATTATTATTATTATTATACACAGTTTATCCATCCAACAGAAGAACCATTTAAACATGTTCTTTCAGTTGTCAGGGTTCTACTATATATCAGTGGTTCTCAAACTCACCTCAGGGACCCTAAGACTGTCCAGATTGTTGCGTTATCCCTGTGTCTTTGGATTATAGATCATCTGGGGGTTCTTGAGGAATACTTACTTTACTAGAGAATCCTTAAAGATAGACACAGTCGTATGCAAAAGTTTGAAGTTTGGGGACCCCTGGATAAATTACTGTATTCGATGGTGTGTTTGGACCCTTAGACCTTTGGAGGTTCCTTAAAGGAAAAGGATTTTAGAAGAAAAATGTTCCTCAGAGCACTTTAAGAGGTTCCTTTACAGTTTCAAACTGAAAACCCCCAAAAGGTCCTCAAGGATCTTATACATTTAACAGTGTAGTACATCTCCAAGGGTTCTTTAGCCAAGGCAGTGGTTAAATATGGTGGTACTTCTAGTGATCCAGATATTTGCTACAAATCAAGGGGGTCAACTACTGCTACAAAGAACCTCGGTACTGTTGTTTGTTAAGAGTTATGTGCCTAGATCATAAAGTACTGATCAAAAGTCTTAAGCACTTAATAAGTCAAAAGTAAAATCTCCAGGTAACATTAGAATAACATTGAAAAAGTGGTCAGTCAGAGTGGTCAGGTCAAGGGTGGTACAGAAGTAGTACAGAAATTGACTAACTAATAATACTGACCCCCCTTCCCTCTTTCCTGTAACACAAGGTTAGGAGTCTTGGGCTCCTAATGGTACTTTCACCTACCTGTGTAACATGATTTAACTGGAAGTGGCTCTGGGTAAGAACGTCACAACCAGTGAACCTATATGTTCTATATGTTCTGAATTTCATATGTAATGTGGACAGTAGTGGTAAATCCAAAAACTCTTATAAAGCAGCATATTCCTAATGACTTTCAGTGAAGGAGATTTGAGAGGCAATTCAGATGTCTGGTGCCTTTCACCACCACTGAGACCAGTTCTGACTTTGAACGTCTCCCCAAACTGGACTGTTTCACAATCAGACAACACTGAATGACTTTGCTTGTCTTTGTTTACATGTTAACTGTTGAATTGGGACACGTCTTTCCAAATAACGGTGCAAGTCTTCGCCAGGCTTTGCCTCAAGTGAACGTTTCCAGTTGATAACAGGTCCTGTCACCAAAGTTCAAGAAAGCAGGAGAGCAGATTTGACCTAGGGGTAAATGTGTCTCGGCCATGTCTCATCACTCAAGTTAAAGATTTGCCATGTGTTTTTGTATTTCTAGAAGACTGACGCATCTGCCTTTCAGAGAAGTGGCCAGCAGGACTTTCAAAGGTCTTCTCAACGTGTCAAGAATGTGAGTTTGGGGTCATCCTTGTACACAAGGTCTCCTTAATCCAATGTTAATGTTAATCCAAGGTAAATACACCAACCTGAGGAAGTGTGACTCATTGCTGCCAAATCCTTAAATTTACAGATTCAGAATCTTGTAATGAACAGTGAGTGTGTTTTCCAGCTATTAGTAGAGCATGTTTTGTCCAGAGCATCAGCTGATACACAATTGCTGAGTTTTACACTGATTGCAGGGGTTTGCTGCTTTTCAACCCTCAACCACTTTCAGTCTTTCTTATCATTGTTGAGATTTGGTACAGTCATTTAGCGCTCTACAAAATATCTTTCAAGCACCCACAGGGATATGACTTTCTGGTTATTGATTAACACCTAGTTTTATAGAGTTTACTTTGCCTATTCACTGTATTTTAATCAGCTTAAACCTAAGGCTGTTTATAATGTGGTTTTAAGTTGGCAACATTGGGGTGACTGTGCATCTTGCTGAAGAGCAGTACTGTGGAGATATTCCATGAACATGGTCATATTTGAAGTTGCAGTGTCACTGTACAATAATTAACGTGTGTAATGTAATGTGATGATTTAGAAACACCAGATTTACATTTACATTTACGGCATTTAGCATACGCTCTTGTCCAGAGCGACTTACAAAAGTGCTTTGCTATTTACCCAAGAAAGACCATAGCTAGTTAGAATAGACTAATAGTTCAAAGATACCTCTAAGCCAGATCTCAATAATAACTCAATAATAACTGTGTATTAACAGATCTCAATAATAACTGTGTATTAACGAGTGCCTTGGCCAGAAAGGTCACCAGTGTGATGGCAGGAGTGTTCAATTACCAAATATTCTACATAGTCTACATATAAATCAGAGTAACAAACTCCGCAAGTAAAAGCGCACGTCTTCCTGAGAATCCTCCGCAATTTGTTTGAATTGGAAAAGGCAATTGCAACAGCAATTACGTTCTCGAAAAGTGAGGAGGGCGTTACGTCATCAAACACCTAAGAAGCATTTTAAATGTTCTTAAACTGAGTGTAAGTGCTCCCTGATTACGTAGGAGTGTTCTGTAATGAACTGCCATTATGGCAACTGGATAAGTAAAACGTTGGGGAGGATAAAAAGCTGAGGACTGAGCCATCAATAGCACTTAAAGAGCAGTTCATTCAGCAGTTCATCTTTATGCTCTGGTCGCTGTATTAGCTTTAAAATAAAATACATTAAAACCTTGTGAATTAACCTCTAAAAAAATCTGTCTCTGCTGCAGTGAAATTTCCCAAAGTGACTCAATCAGGAAAATACGAAGTGAGGCGTTTCTCTCCATCCACAGCCTTGTAGAAATGTAAGTCCTTTCTATTCAATTACAGCCGTAAGGGTGTCTAACTTACCTTGTGCAAAATACATCACTGTTTGGAAAATTGAAATGCACAGTTACTTGGTCTTTCATAACATTCAGAAATACAGCAATACAATCATCAAATGTTGTTTGTGCAACAGTTTGGGCACGGGCACTAGAGTCAGAGTCATAGTTAGCAGCACCCCCTGGCAGAAATCACAGCACTCTTCTTTGCAGAAGGCCTCTAGGTATTGGGATGTATCCCTGGGTCATCTTGCATGCATAAGATGGTTTTTGAGGGACATATTAAAAAAACAGAAGAACCACTTTTAGTTTCATAAAGAATCATTTTTGCAGAAGAGATGTGACCAGTTAATTAATAATTAAATAATTTTTTTGGTCTTTTAAGGTTCTTCACACTCATCTCTATGATAACACGTTTCTTTATGGAACCAAAATGTGTTTTCTTTTTCTATGGCATCACATAAAGAACCATGTGTAGCATCTTTACTTTTAAGAGTGTACATTTTTGGTCATTATCCTGTTGTAGAAGCAAGGCTCCTGTCAGACTCTTTTTCAGTATTTTAAAGCAACATTATGTAGCAGTTTACCCTAAAATTACCCTAAAACAGCTTTAAAATCATGATGCTCCATTGGCCTGTAATAATGAGAATGGTGCCGTTGTTGTTGCTACTCCGGGCACAGTAAGCTGCTAACTTTGGAGAAGCGGGCAGGATAGTTCTCCTGTGTAACAAGTCATATTTGTGTAAAATCTTGTAATATTACTCTACCACTTCCGTCCACATGCTGCTTTCACTTTCAGTGACAATTCTGTCTCTGTCAGCTTGTCCAGAAATACATGTCCTGAAGTGGTGGCTCAATGCACAAATTACACTTCCCGACTGTAGGGGGAGAAATGCCAATTTTCCATAGTGCTGCTTTAAAAGATGTCAGAATTTATTCCTGCCTCCACCTCTTTAGTACTGCCAAAGCCACTGGTAGCAGCTCAACCCTGAGGCATGATAGAGCCACTCACATGCTTCTCAGTTGGAGTTTCATGGATTCTCTTTTTTTCATTCTGTTTTACCTTGGTTTCAGAACCTGTCTTTGCATAGATGTTCTGTAGAATACTTTATTACTTGCAGACAAGGTTTCCCAGATGTTCTGTAGAATACTTTATTACTTGCAGACAAGGTTTTCCAGATGTTCTGTAGAATACTTTATTACTTGCAGACAAGGTTTCCCTTACTCGACTATTTAATGAGAATTATGTCAGAATGACAGAAACACTGCACAGTGAAATGATGCACCACCCTCTTGACTTTTATGCAGGTTCTTTGCAGTGATATAGGGATTTAGATTTGCCTGTCTTACCAGCATATGAGCAGTTTTCTTGGTCTTTAAGATCTCATCTTGACCTCCACAGTTGCCCTGAACATTACACACTTTGGAAACAGCAAACTGAACATGCTTGGCTACCTCCTTATAGTCTTCCCATGCCTGTAAGAAATCGGTTACCTACTTTATCAGATTTTTACACAGTTGCTAAGAGGCCCACCTTACGATTTTGCTGAGTGTTAGTACAAGGTTTGAAAAGTCAGATAAGTTATGAAGCTTGGAAATTGATTGATTCAATTGACTTTCGGATTACAGCTGGTGACCTGCCCCAGGTCAAATCAAGGTCTAAGACCTTCTCAGACAAATCTGAGCCTTTACAACACTTAGGGTGTCCAAATGTTTGCACTGATATTTTTTTGATATTTTATAAAACACAATTTAACATAAAACTGATGACGGAAAACATCCGATAACACGCAATTTCTCTTTGATGTCTTTTTCAGATCAATACAGAATATCAATCAGCTGATGGTCATTGAAAACGGTGCCTTCACAGACTTGCCCAAATTAAGATACCTGTAAGACAATCTCACCATCTACTCTGAGCTATTCTTTTACAATGCTTACGTAGTTGTGTCGTGTCAGGCGGTGTCTTATGTCTGTCTGGTTTGCTGTGTTTAGGAGCATCTGTAACACAGGAATGAGGCATTTTCCAGACCTTTCCACTATCTCCTCAATGGAGTTATATTTCTTTCTGTAAGTACTCATGTCTCTCAGAGATTTAAGACTGTAGCCTTCCAGTTGCACCTGCAGAGCTGCAGCACATATCTTTGGATTTAAGCCCAGTTTGGCTAATACAGCGTTAAGACGCTCCATGTTAATTTCCATAAATATACCTTTGAGGATTGCTGAGAAGGAAAGAACCTCAGTACCTCAAAAGGCTGCCTCGAAAACTGAAACGTGCTCAGTTTATGCATCTGAAGTTAAATATAATGAGAATGTCTACTAAAGATGTGATCCGTCTCACATTCTCTTGTTTCATTGTTCTGTCTCTCTTACTTGAAGGGAGATTGGAGACAACATGCACATCAACAGCATACCAGCCAATGCATTTCAAGGTATATCCAAGGAGTACATGTACATGTGAGTACAGAAAGATCACTGCATTTGACTGCTGGGTACTGTAGAAACTTCACTAAGTTGTTCAGACTGATCAAAATTTGTTTGGTGAACAATGGAACTATAGATCTAGACTGAAGCACATATTTTTGTGGAATTAATATTATCAGACATCTAAATTGTAGCATAAACTCTAGAGCTGCTGTAGGAATTTAGTGAAGGGTTTTCGTGTTATTTTAAACTCTTAACTTTTAAAACCTTTATTACTGCTAAACCTGTAATAGAAATAGAAAAAAGGCATACAATAACTGAGAAATAGAGAAAGAGAGAACAGTCTGCAATAAATTACAATAGTACAACAATATATTTTGTATTGTTAAAATTAATAACATAATAATAATTTGTATAAAATATATTTCTCAGTATCACAACCCACAAAGGGGTCAGTGAGATAACTTTCAAGAAGTTAACCAGGGGTTTCCTTTCAGAAGTTAAACATAATTAATTATTTCTAATTTAATTAAAAAAAAAAAAATTATAATTAATGTGTAAGCACAGTAATGTAATTTGTCACAGTAATGTAATTTAGGGTAAAAGAAAATGCCATAATCATGAATAATTGAACATTTTACTGTACTATACAGAGCTCCAACTGAAGTGCTAAACCATAATGATACTATTGTTTATTCTGTTTTCTATTTACTGCAAAGTAACTATTTATGGACATTCCAAGATTAAATTATAACCGCACCGACGTTTGACCACAGTTTAACACTGGTTTCTTTGCATCAATTCTTTCAGGAATCTAGTCCGGAACGGATTCACCGAGATCAAATCTCACGCGTTCAATGGGACCAAACTGGATAAGCTGTACGTATCTCTTATCACTGTGAGAAGGTTCACTCTTTCAGATGCATCACTTTCAGACATGTTTACAGGAAGCAGTCTCTCTTGTCTCCAGTTGAGTGGCAGGATCAGTTGTTTGTATTGAGGTTGAAGGTTCTGTCTAATCAAAAGAACATATTGTACAGATCAAATAAATATATAATGAGACAAAACTGTGCTGCAGTGTTTTGTTAACCATGTACACTTTGAGTGTTTATTTAGACTGAGTGGCCAGATAGCAGATTGTCGTTAGCATGTACAATATCTGGGTACAATACAATGTGGGTACAGTAGTCATCGAGTTAAGGCCATATATTTAAGCTTGCATGTGTGCTGCGTTTTTCTCTGTTATGATATTGTGCAGTACCAGTCTACAGATATACACTGTTAAAGGTTCCTTGAGGAAGTTTTAGGGGTTCTTTACTGTGGAGGAAGCTCTTAAGGTGATTTGAGGAACCTTCAAGAAATGTTTTTTGAAGGCTCCTCAAAGCACCTTAAGAGCTTCCTCCAGTTTCAGATTGAAGAACCCCTAAATGTTTAAGGTTAACAGTGTTCAGTACTGTATATATGTTTTAAGCACCTTAGTACATTATTTAAAGTCATCAATCTCATTATTTACTGTAAAAACACCAGTTAGGACATCATGTTAGGACAGATACATGTAAGCATAAACACAGTATATATATAAAAAAATAAATAAAAACATCTTTAATGTTGTAGTAGTTACGATCTTTTGAGCAAGCTTAAAAAAAAAAAAAAAAACGTGGATGTGTTCAATTCCATCACCAGCTCACCTGATTCGCCATTATTAAACACTGTTTTACCAAACCAGGTGTTGGATGATCACTGTAAATAATACTCCCAAGATGAGATGTTTTAATGAACACAGTGATGTAAAGTCACTACTTTTTAAATTTAATGGTTTACCAAGTAAATCAACATTTGCTACACAGATAAGCAGATAAGCTTTTGCTCCGTACTGTAAGTATTACATTAAATCAATACTGATCAACCAAAAAAACTTTTTCCATTTCTTTAGAATTCTGAAGGACAACAGGCAACTCTGTAAAATCCATGATGATGCACTTGAAGGAGCTTTGGGACCAAATTTGCTGTAAGTAAGCTTTGAACACGAGACTTTTACTTGGGTATTATTTAGTTGAAAACATTAACAAACAGAAGAGCATGTTGAAATCAACCGTGACTTAAGCAAAACCGACTGAAAAAGTATATATTTAAAAGTTCCTATCTATTGGCCAAGGTCTGTATATTTATGGGGAGCAGAGAGGCCCTCCCACTCAAGTATTTCAAGGCAAGTGTCACCATCACCTCAAACTTTAGCCTTGTTATGAAAGAGCCATGTACCCATTCTACAGGGCCATGTTTAAAAAAGGTATCCGTTATGTTTATTACATACAGAGTAAAATCATTACAACCAGGGTCAACAATCTTATCCGCAAAGTGCCATTATAACTATATGCTTCCACTAGAGAGGCCCCATGACCACCCAAAGAGAAGAACACCTCACGTGTTTGAAGACCATCTGATTAAGCAAGTGGAATCAGGGGGGCTTCTACTTGATTGGAAGGAAACCCTGCAGCCACACCAGACCTTTGCAGATTGGATTCATGGTCCTGGCATTAGCAGAACGTCACTTAGCCTCTTGCTAGCAGGGGCCTAGGTCTGTGGGTTCAATTCTTACTCCAGTCCCTGCCTGGGAGCAGTTTGGTATGTTCTCCATGTGTCTCTGTGGGTTTCCCCGTACCTCCCAAAAACACATGGTGGGTTAACAGGGAGCTATATTCCTTCCTAAATGTGAATGTGTGGGCAATGGAGTGCTGCCCAGTCCAGGGGAAAGTCCTGCTTTGCATCCAAATATTTTGGGTGGGCAACAGACCCACCGTGAACCTGACCAGAAAGAAGTGGATAAGAAGATCTGCTATGGCACCCCTTAAAGAACCACTTAAACCACCTTTATTTTTAAGAGAGAAACAAAGTAGGTAAAAAAAAAAAGGCACGCCATGAATGGAAAGCAGTCCTAAGAGTGTTATGAACAATCTGTGAAATCTCAAACACTATAGATGTACAGACGACACACACACACACACACACACACACGCCCCGATTTTTGTTAAGGAAAGTAAAATTCCAGTCCACCAGATTTTGTCTTCACAGGTATTTAGATATACAATCGAATTGCTTCAAAGAAGAAAATAAGTTCATCTTTACTTTTGTGTGTTTGTAGAGACGTGTCATCCACTGCTCTCCGTTCACTCCCCGCCCGGGGCCTTAGAGAGGTGAAATTTCTTGTAGCTCGGTCTGCACCTGCTCTTAAGACTCTCCCCCCACTTGAGAACCTTCAAGACCTACAAGAAGCTGAGCTCACCTACCCCAGTCACTGCTGTGCCTTCCACACCTGGAGACGCAACAACAGGTCTGATTCAGAATGTCCAGTCGAGAATGATTATGATGATTATGACAATGGTTGCGAGGTACACCTACCTTGTAGGTGTATACCTCTACTATATTGATTCACTTTATAGGTTCACAATTACAGACTGTGACCCATTTTTAGCTTAATAATTCATCACCCTATAAAATCCTCCAACCTCCAACAAAATATCATTTGGGTAGTGGACCATTCTAAGCTTAGCAGTGACTTCCAGTGGCATGGTAGTGTATGTTAAGCTGTTGCTGTGTACCAGCCACCTTGCACTGTACACTGATTACTGTGAAACATGAAGGTGTACAGGTTTCTTACTGCATGTTGATGTTAGCTATCCACCAGCCTTCATCATTTGTCAGCTTCTTTTTATTGTTGGACATTTTATGTAGATTATTTGTAAACTGAAAGTCTCAGTGCAACATCCACTACAATAACAGTGCTATGCAGAGAACGGCCCACCACCTTGGGCACAATGGCAGCCCCTTTCCATACACAGTGAACTTATATGGGTGACGCACCTGATAAAATAGCCAATGAGTGAATGCTTTTGAATAAACTGGCAAGTATATATGAAAAGTTGGACAATACACTGACACACTATTGTTTTGTCCCCATCTAGGGAGAATGCTGTATTCAGTCGCTTTAGGAACCTAACTAGGCTTTGTAATGTGGACAACCAACCAGATATCCCGTAAGCAGTCATGCCATTTCATTTAATATTCCGATTATGGTTCAAACTAACTGCCAATCAATCAATTAATGGAGCCCTTTGATATTTTCCACTTATCCTCAGGGACCCATCAGCAGAAGACTTGTCTGACCTTTATGACCTCAACTTCCACTACCCTGATTTGGATCTGTGTGTCAGCAGCAGTATACTCAAGTGCACCCCAGAACCCGATGCCTTCAACCCTTGCGAGGACTTGCTGGGTTACGGATTCCTGCGCTCTATTACATGGATCATCACTGTCTTCGCTCTTCTGGGAAACTTGGCAGTGCTGATAGTCCTGCTTTCGAGCCACCAGAAGCTGACCGTCTCCAGGTTCCTCATGTGCAACCTGGCCTTTGCTGACCTGTGCATGGGCCTGTACCTGCTGTTGATTGCACTAGTGGACTACCGCTCCAGTCAAGAGTATTATAACCATGCCACGGACTGGCAGACGGGGGCTGGATGTGGAATAGCTGGGTTCCTGACAGTCTTTGCAAGCGAGTTGTCGGTCTACACTCTGACCATGATTACCCTGGAGCGCTGGCACACTATCAACTACGCCATGCAGAGGAACAGGAGATTAAGACTGCGACATATGATGACCATGATGGCAGTTGGTTGGGTCTTTTCTGTTCTAGTGGCTCTGCTCCCTGTGCTTGGCGTCAGCAGCTACTTCAAAGTTAGCATTTGTCTGCCAATGGACATCGAAACCCCAGCCTCGCAGGGCTACGTCTTAGCTGTGCTGGTCTTAAACATGGCAGCCTTCTTAATGGTGTGCTGCTGCTACATGGGCATTTACTTAAGCGTGCATAACCCAAACGTGGTAACGCGGCACGGGGACACCAGGATAGCCAAGCGAATGGCGGTGCTCATCTTCACAGACTTCTTGTGTATGGTGCCCATCTCGTTCTTTGCCATTTCGGCTGCCTTGCGCATGCCTTTGATCACGGTCTCACAGTCCAAGATCCTCCTTATCCTTTTTTATCCCATCAACTCACTGTGTAACCCGTTCCTTTACACAATTTTCACCAGAGCCTTCCGCAGAGACATGTACCTGCTTTTAAGCCGCTGCGGCTGCTGCCAGACACAAGCAGAGTTCTACAGAGTGCGAGGTCTTTCAGCAGTTACCTTGGCTCCCAAGAACAAGAGCTCCAGGAAACCTTGTTCAAACCGGTTTCATACATACCACAGCAAGCTGCAGGGCTGCTTCTTCAACAAGGATGCAACATGAGGTTAATGTTAAAAACAAAAAAAGAAAAACAAACAAAAAAAAAATGTGTATACAACTACTCTACAGCATCATTCTGTATATAAACTGTACATACTGTTAATATATACTGTGAACGCTTTTTTATACAGTTATTTAATTTTTTTTACTTCATCTTCAGGTGCACATGCTAATATTTTAAATGAGACTTTTCAAATGGATTTTTTTCTGCCCAAATAAAATTTAAATGAACATGGTTCTACTAATGTTTTTCATTAACATGCCATCAAGGTCTCAGCTTATTAAAAATCTCACAATAGAATGCCGCTATGTACCACGGAACAGGGATGGAAAGCACTTGAGTAACTGGACTTTGCTACTGTAATATTCCTTTGGAAGATTTGTACTTTAACCTGGCAAATCTGGAACTGCATATCTGTACACTGTTTAAAATATAAGATTCTAAAAGCATAAGGAACTTCTGGAGGAACCTTCAAGGAACCCTTTTCTTCCAAAAACCTTCTTGAAAGTTCCTCAAAGCACCTTAAGAGGTTCCTTAAGGTTCAACACGCAGGGTTCAACATGACTGTTTTTGAACTAGTTCTAGCAAAATGGCTGTATGAAATTACTTTTCTCCGACACTGACATTTCACCACTGTTTAGACTGAATTTAAAATATTATGGGTTTCATTTTCACATCTATATAGACCATAAAAGTATTCCAACACAATGGAGTGCAAAACTAAGTGACCTACAGGTGGCATCTATGAGTCAAAACCCTTGAAACTACTGTTCCTTAAAAGCCATGACAATCGGCCTACTTAGTTTTGCAACCTGCAGTTGTGTTGAGTCCAGACACTCCTCAGACATGTAAATGCAACACCCGCTACATGTGTGGCAGTAACTAATCCAGACCAGAAAGTGTCCAGGCAGAAATAATGCAATAATTAGACAGCAGTATGTCCTGGTTTTGCTTGAGGCGCATAATGGGCTGTCCCTAGCCTTGACGATCAATAGGTACAGTCCAGTGTCCTACTTACTGGGTTACAAATTGGCTTACTAAACCTAGAATCAGTAAACGTGTCACAAACATATCTCGAAACCACTGATATCAGGTGCAAGACCGCATAAATAATTTGAGAGAGACAACAGTTTAGTTTTGTCTGCAGTGCGTTTCATTTTAAACAGTGAAAGAAACCCAGAACCAAGAATTAAACATTTAAGCATTTCTAAGTTATTTCTTTAAATATATGGAGTACACTCCACCCCTTTACCCCACTAAAAATGAATGAATAAATACATTAAACAGTTAAACATTGTTTCTGTTAGCTATGAGGAAAACTGAGATTCGAACAGTCAAAGAAAATAACAAAAAGATATACAAAGTAAACCGTCCACATTGTAATAGCACCAAGTGCAGCATCTATTTCCCAGTTGAACTAAAGACTGGGTTACCAATTCTCCCAGTTCACCACTCAGCTTCCCCAACAGCCTTGGAGAAAACATAATCCTTACCGCCGTAGCACATAACACCATCTTTTAGATAAAACTTCCATCTGTTCTTACTGCGGTGAATCTGTCCAGAAAAAAAAAAAAAAAAAAAAAAAAAAAAAAAAAAAAAAACACACAACACACACACACACACACACACACACACACACACACACACACACAAACTTTTCAATCACTAAGACACACACAATCTTTGACAGTGGTTTCATGGGAAATGTACTCGTCTAAAAATAAACACACAGAGTCAGACTGTGTCCACAGTGCTATTGGGAACCAGACCAGATTCAAAACATTTAATATTTTTAAAAGCTCATGAATAGCCCCCCCAAGTTGTATTTTTACTGACAACACATACAGAACAGTGTGGGTTCACTGGTCATTTTGGGTAACCAAGAAAAAGAAAAATATGCCAAAAAAAAAACCACACACACAGACACACACGATCTTACCTTATCATACTGGCAAACAATGACGTTCTCAGTGTCGAAGATCTCTGGAATATCCTGCTCACTCACATCATCACCAGAGTTCAGTGGATCCTAGAAATAATATCAACAGCATCCAGTTATTCAGCATTCAGTCTCCAGTTTTTTCCTTACTTAAAAGGGCCCATAATTATAAAGAACTTTTCAAATTAAGAGCCTGATGCAATACGTAAACATTAAACAGAATATTACAAAACATTGTGGCACACTGTTGGTTCTGCATATAAAAAACAACAAACAAACAAAAAAAACTAACAAATGCCAAAAACAACTCGTATTTTTAGGAATGAAAAAAATGGTTTGGTAATATGCTCAGTAATATGCTGAGTTCAGAGGAAAATACAGTTCATGCCACTGTGGTCATTGTGTTGTACTCTGTCCAAGTACAGAAATTTTGCAGTGGTGAATAATTCACAGAAAAGCATCTGTAAATGATTACACTTACTTTCATGGTCTAGCACAACGGAGAGCTTTTGAATTAGAGAAAAACAGTGTTCATCTACAGTGGGATCTGACAGGGTGTGGATATATTAGGCAGCAAGTGAACAGTCAAGTTCTTGAAGGTGATAAAAGTGTTAAAAACAGGAAAAATGGGCGAGCATACGAATCTGAGACACTCTGACAGGAACCAATTTGTGATGGCTAGACGACTGGGTCAGAGCATCTCCATAACATCAGGCAGGTCTTGTGGGGTTTTCCTGGTATGTGGTGGTCAGTACCTACCAAAAGTGGTCGAAGACAGAATAACTGGTGAACTGGCGACAGGGGCATGAGCAGCAATGGCTCAGTGGTGCAATCCATAATGCCCCACCTCACAACTTACAGGACAGGCAGGTAGTGCTAATGTTTTTATATCTAGTAGACTGTAACAACTATGCTGCTAAGAATGCCAAGTATTAGAGGCCACCACAACTTTTTGAAGTTGAACTTTTTGATTGTTTGAGATTGTTCTTGCCAGAAGTAAGTAGTCATGATATTATATATGATAATACCTGCAGAGATCTAACTGTAGATCACCAAGTTTTGCTTCACCACATGCTATATCTACAGGCTCAGTTTTTTTCTGTGTTGCCCTCACCTCCTCTTCCACCTCCTCTAGGTCATGCAAATCACTATTGCTGGAGCTGTCACTGGGGTCACTGCTGTCCCCAGCCCCCTGTAGAGCCTTTAGGGCCTCGGTGTTGATCATGCCTAGAAACTCGTTCTCTCCAATAGCTCCTGGATCCTCCTCCTCCTGCTGTTCTTCTCCCGCCTCAGAGCTGCTGTCACACGCTCCGTCCAGTTGCACTATGTTGGTCAACTCGTTAAAGTTGTAGTCCCTCAGGAGTTCCATCTCAAGCTGTGGAAAGATGAGACGTTTAGATAAATGTATCCCTTTTTTTTAACTACACTGTTTTTTTAACACTACTGCATAGCAGTAGTTGTCAGATTCAGTTCCCATCATTTTTGCAGAATTCACAATGGTAGGAATCCAGACACTACATGTACATTCAAATCTGCAATCAAAGCCAAGTATATGATTCTGGGTTGCTTTTATTGCTCTGGAGTGTTAGAGGTCAACTGTAAGCAGTCGCAGGATGATGTACTGCACATTTGGAAGACATTACAGCACTGCAGTCTAACATTTTCCACTTTACCTTAACTGCACTGTCAGGTGTTCTTTCCAAGTCTGGCAAAAGACTCATGGTGTCATCACTGCTGGCCATGGCTGCAGCTTCCTCCTCTGCTTTAACAGCTCTCTCCACCATCTCCTGTGCACTGGCTCCGAAATCCAACACCTGTGCATTCCCTGGCTCTTTCTGTAAGCCTGCAGACAGCTGTGTGGTCAGTGGTGAGGACATGCTCATGTCTAATGGCTGGGGACTGAACTCAATGCCGTCCAGGGTGAATTCACTGGGGCTTTCTGAAGGTGACTGTGAGGACTGCTGGTTAATGGAAGGCTCAGGGGTGACAGGGGCTTGAGGCTGGGTGTTTTGATTCAGAGGGATACTGGGATGATGGAGTAGTTGTTTCTGGCTCTGCTGGTGTGGTGGCAGGGCTGGTTTGGAAGTTTGAGTTACAGGCTGAGTCTGGGGACATGGGCCAGTCACCTGAGCAGGGATGTTGTGAATGATGGCGGTGGACACATTTCTCTGCTCCACAAAGGGCTGATTAGCTTGGGCAGAGACCCGCTGACACCCTGGAGCCTGAGTCACCATGACAGGAACGTTGACTTTATACAGATGGCCTGTAGGAGAACAAGGATACATTAGGGCTTCCGAAAGTGTTTGTTAATTATCGATCAAGTAAAAAAAAAAAAAAAAGACTCATTTTTTTAATTTGATAAGGCCTACAATAAGCATAGCGGACTTATTGTTCTGCAGTAAGTTCCAGTGCTAATATATTACCTTGGGCTCTATCCCTGTGCTGGTGTTTACACTGCATAGTTAATATTTTCCGTGCTCTAACGCACCAACTGTGATATAGGCTAAAATCTGCAGGGGTTTAAGAGAGGTTCTCTCACCTGAGGCAGTCTGTAGGGTCACTCCTGCAGGGATATGAACAGGATAGGTAACCCCAGGTGGAAGAGAAAATGTTGCAATAGTGCCAGTGTTGCCCTGAAAGAAAAGTGTGTATTAATACAATCTTCTCACCATGTAGTATTTCAACACAAAATCGACTACACAACAGCGTCCTTAACCCACGGAAATGTAAACAATTGTTTTTCTAAGGTATCAAAGACCCCAGTAATAAAACACAGCTAAATGCAGCAGGTTTTCATATGTCTGGAATGGAGGGTGTGCACACTTGTAGATAGTTCACTAGCATATTGTGGAGCCAGGATTTTTCAGGAAGAGTGTAATGTAATTATTTTAGTCTACTGGGTTTTAATAAGATTTTGGTTGTGAAACAAACATCTGAAGGAACAATATAGGTTTATTTTGAATTTAGAATGATTGATTTCATTCAGAAATAATAAAAGATGCATAATCGCTTACCGCTTTTGCAGTGAAACTCTGTGCATGCTGCCCAGCAGGAATAACCACTGAAGCTGAAAAGAAAACACTTGCAATTACAAAATGAATGGGGAGGGCAGTCCAGGTTTTATATAAGCAGCTGAACACCATAAATAAAAAATAATGAAGAACAAAATGTAGATTATTCCTAAATGACTAAGAAAGCTGTAGTATGTGAGGGCACAGGACTGTGTCTCTGATATGGTGGTCAGCAGCACAGGGGCCCCTCAAGGAACAGTCTTGGCACCGTTCCTCTTCACCCTGTACACTGCTGACTTCATGTACAGCTCACCGACCTGTCACCTCCAGAAGTTCTCTGATGACTCATAACTAATGAGGAGGACAGCGAGTACATAGAACTCATTCAGGACTTTGTGGACTGGTGTCTGCAGAACCACCTTCAGATAAACACGGGAAAGACCAAATGAAACTGATTTCCGCAGGTGCAGACAACCCCCTCAATCAGTGAACATCCAGGGTAAGGACATTGAGAGAGTGGACTCTTATAAATACCTGGGTGTTCATCTAAACAACAAACTGGACTGGTCAGTTAACACTGCTGCACTCTACAAGAAAGGCCAGAGCAGACTCTACCTACTGAGGAGATTGAGGTCCTTTGAAGTGCAGGGAGCACTCCTGAGGACTTTCTTTGACACAGTGGTGGCATCTGCCATCTTTTATGGAGTGGTCTGCTGGGGCAGTAGCATCTCGACAGCAGACAAGAAGAGACTGAGTAAACTCATAAAGAGGGCCAGCTCAATCATGGGAAGCTTCTTAGACCCAGTGCAGGTGGTGGGAGACAGCAAAGCTGGCATCCATGCTGAAGAACAGCTCCCACCCCATGCATGAGACTCTGGCAGCACTGGGCAGCTCCTTTAGTAACAGGCTGCTTCACCCAAAGGGTGTGAAGGAGCGATATTGCAGATCCTTCCTTCCTGCTGCCTTCAGACTCCACAACCAGCACTTCACAACTACACACACATGTTCAGGGAAAAGAGGTCCCCTGTATGTGTATGTAAAAATACAATGTGCAATAGTTTATCTACGCTTTGCATCTGAGTGTCTTGCTATCCCTTTGCTGCTGTGACACTAAGAATTTCCCCACTGTGGGATTAATAAAGGATTATCTTATCTTATCTCTTACATATTGCAGTTAGCAGAGTGCCGAGCCCAGAGTAGGGATGAAAATCATTCTCCATTTTACAGGTCAGTGGAGCATCACAATGATTTAAGCTGTTATTTTAAGGTCAAAATGCTACATAGTGTTGCTTTAAAGTCTGTGACTTTCGTGACTTCAAGAAACCTTCATCTTTACACTAGAATATTTTCCTTTGTTAAACATCCTGATAAATACAGTGTTTAACTCACCTGTGGGTTTCTGAAGAGTTTGAGAGTAATTTGCTGGGAGCTGCAGAACAAAATTTGATGGATTGGTGTTGTCTTTTCCAAAGCCTTCCACAGCTTTGGACTGCAGGACTTTGGACTCCCACAGCTATAAGGAGAAATGGATTTTCCCACTGAGAAATAAACCATTAAAGCCTTCACCAGCAAAGACCAACAGTTTCTAAACCCATTAATCCCTGAATCTTAAGGTTGATATTTCTGAGCTTGATGGAGCCCAACTCAAACCATTTTCTCATTAAGTTGAAGTCTTTTGGTCATGTGCTTCCACTGACATTAACATACCAAACAAAAATCAAATTTGTTTGTTGATACAAATACCGTTTTCAACATGTTCATAGTTTCAGAATGTATTACTGACTCTTACCTGCCTCAAGTCATCTAGCACTTGCTCTTCCACTCCTTCTTCAAGAAACAGTTCACGAATACTCTCCATCACATCGTCAATGATGGAGAGGTAAAGTTTAGGCTGAGGAAAAACAATAGAAGGTTAAAGTGTATGAAAAGATGGGAAAGTGTAGTTGTGTAGTAGATTAAATTATGAAGAGGTTTACGTTGGCTGAGGGAAAAGAAAACACCGGGTTTAGGTTGAGGAAAGGTAGTTGTTAGAGGAAAATGATGGAAAGGAGTAGTTAGGCAAAGGAAAATGATGGCGGGGAAAAGCTTAGACTGATGAAACTGAAAATGAAGGGGTTGGTCTGAGAACATTATATAAAGTTTAGGCTGAGAAAAATCAAGAGGAAGGTAAAGTTTAAGAAATGATGGGAAAGTATAGTTAGGTGGGTGAAATTAAGGTAAGGTTTAGATTGGCTGAGGGAAACAAAATCGTAGAGTTTGGGATGAGGAAAGCAACAGATGTTAGACCGAGGAAAATTATTGAAAAAAATACGTAGGTGAAGAAACATGGTGGCAGATGAAAGCCTGGACTGATGAAACTATGAAAATGCAGGGGTTAGTCTAAGAACATTATATAACAGGTTAAGCTTAGGCTGAAGAAAATCAATAGAAATGTAAAGTGTAAGAAATAATGGGAAAGTATAGTTAGTTGGGTTAAATTATATAAGGGTTTAGGTTTAGGCTGAGAGAAAAGAAAAAGAGCAGAAGAAAGAGCTTATAATGAGGAAAGCAACAGATGTTAGACAGAGGAAAATTATTGAAAAAAATAGTAGTTAGGTAGGGGGGAAAGTAGTTGGTGAAGAAACACGGTGGCAGATGAAAGCCTAGACTGGTAGAACTATGAAAATGCAGGGGCTAGTCTGAGAACTTAGGTGTAGCCTAAGACACACACAAAAAAGGGTCAGGTTTAGGCTCAGGAAAACATTAGAAATGTAAAAAAAAATAAAATAAATAAAGATAGGAAAGTATAGCTAGTTAGGTGGGTGAAATTATAGAAAGGATTAGGTTAGCAGACGGAAAAGAAAATGTAGTAAGAGCTCAGGTTGAGGAAAGCAACAGATGTTAGACAGAGGAAAATGACTGAAAGGAGTAGGTTAGCTAGTTGGGCAAAGGAAAATGATGAAGAGGAAAGCCTAGACTGATGAAACTATGGAAATGCAGATGTAGCTACCTTTTATAAAAGGTAATACATAGCTAGCTGAAGAGGCTGAGAAAAATAAGGGAGGGAATAAGGACTAAGGTTTCCAATTTCTACATCTTTTGGCTAGCTAACATAAGCTAACATTTATGCAAGTAAATAATAGTAATTTGGTCAAATTACGACCACATACTCGACAGTAGTTGTAGTTTAACGTCGTTTTTAACACAGTCAGACTGACAAGCTGCTAGCTCTAGCTAAATTAGTCCCAGCTAGCTAATGCTAGCTAACCAACTACCCAGTTAACTTGCTAGCGCTAGTTAAGCTAGCTAGCTAGCTTTGACACAGTAAACCTCTGTATTTAGTTATTAATGTATCTAATAAGCACATAACTGATAAGAATAGTTGAGGGGAAGGTTGCCTTTATCATCTTCGTGTTAGCTGCTACAGCAAACCTAAACACCACTCATATACTTACTAAAGTGTTAGAATTTGAGAGCATTTTCCCAGACGAAGGTAGCAAGCAAGCAGTCTGTCATCATTGAGTAGACGTTCACCCATCATCAGTGTGGGTGAAGGACCTGACCTATACAGCTTACACAGCTGTTCTGTGTCATTTTAATCAGCTAACCTGCTGATGTAGGACTTTAAAGCCAGTACCTGAGCAGAGTACACCCCATAAGACCACAGAAGTCCTTTATGTATTATGGGGAACTCTTGGTGTGAAGACATGTAGGCCTCAACATGGATAGGCATGTCTAATAATCTTAAAAGTGATGTATAAATCAAGCAAAACACCTCTCTCTCTATTAGTGGGCTGCCCTTTCTATTGCAGAATAAAAGGGTCAATTATATGGCCGCTCAGTGTTGTCCACTAAGCAGGAAACATCTAAATATCTCATTTAATTCAAATATATCATTTACCACAGTTCAACTGTAACTAGAAGGTGATGTTACCCAATAACACCAACTTTCTGAAAGCTTCTTAGCACAAAGATGGTTCTTAAATGGTCAAGAGAGCTTTGCGCAGAATCTACGGTCTTGGACCACTTGGTGGTCCAGATAAGATGCTTCTGGGAAACTGGGCCCTGATCAGATGACCATTCCACAGTGCAACCATCCATATATCACAGTGCAGCAATGGTGATCTGCTAGTCATGTTTCATAATATAATAAACAATATATTTATATTTCATTTCACAGACACTCCTATCCAGAGCAACCTTCATATGCATCATCTTAGACAGGTAGGCCAATGTAGGGTCAGGGACTTGAACCCTATCCTGCCTGCCATGGTGTTATTACCCACTGTACTGCACCACTCAATAGTTCAATAGTGTTGCTTATGTACACTAAAGGCATACAAGTCTCGATTAACAGCCTCGGTTCTCTTTGATATGCACCGTAGATGGCGTCTCAGTAATTAGCTAGAACCGTCAGAGAGATCCTCAGAAAAACACATATTTTTCAGCAACTGCAATCCGCTGCATGTCTGTTTATTGTTCACAATGCATAAACAAAATGCAATTTAACAAACCACATTATTAAATAATATCAAAAGTCAATATGAGGTTTTATTTAGAATGGGTAATCTATGCAGCAGGGTTCTTTGTATAATGGAGATTTCATTTTCATACATGTGTATCATGTTTTTTTCGTCATCGGCAGTCTTGAGATACAGGCTAAAGTGCAATATTACTGGATAAGCTTTCTGGAAGGCATTGCTTTGGGAGAATGCAATACACTGTATGCATTATATTGACTCTGTGGTTATCAAACACATACATGATTTCATGCATTTATATGGAAGAGCCATGCGTGTAAATGTTAACAAACAGACCAAAGTAAGAACATTTAATGCGTTGGTTTTAGGTGTGATAACGTTAGAGCACATGCTGGATCACTGTGTAGCACAACTTGATGGCTTCTGTGATTCTGCTTCGATCAGCTTCTTCTCAATTTCCACCTAAAAAAGACAGAAAAGGGAAAGAGAGAAAATCACTTATTAAGTCCTTATGAAACAGCTTAAGATCTTATTCTTCAGTTTGTATGGCCTTCAGTTCTATTCCTCATGTGTATCGTATGTGGCTTTACCTGGCATTTATAGTAGGCCCTGCTGCTGATGTGTTTTTGAGGCTGAATGTCGCTCTCTGTGCCCAAAGATTTCACTCTTGTCTGTGAAGCAACTGTATCTGCAACCTCACATTCCATAGTGATAAAAGGGAACCAGTCAGAAGGAATATCTTGGTCTGATGCAAGTTCCAGCTTACAAGAGAAGGAGTGTGGATGGTCCACTGCTGTAAGCCAAGGAAAGACAAATACTGGAATTAATGTAGTTATCAGACTTCCATCAAGAAGAGTGTCCAGAACATACAAACCTGAACATTTATCCAAATACAAAAGTAGGCCCAACAACCATTAATCCTGCCCCAGTCATAACATTACATACAAGGACGCACAGATCCAAGTGCAATGGATTACAGTGAAATGTGCTCCGTCTTGGTACACGGTATGACTGTGCCTGACAGAGACAGGTCTGCATGTGATAAAAACAAGCTTCACACAGCCATTCTCCTCCCTTAAAGAGGAAAGGTGCTTCCAGTGGGGTAGTACATGAAAATCACAAATAAGAGTTAGGCTTATACAGGCACTCAGAGGCTAAGAAATGCTCAATCCATACTGTGGGAAATCTGGGCTGGTGCTGATATCTGGTCTTTTCAATGTATGTACACTATACGGTCAAAAGTATTGGGACAACTGCTCTTTCATTGTTTCTGCCAAAATCAAGAGTATTAAAAAGAGCCAATCCTGCTAATGTATATGACCGTCTCTACTGTCCAGGGAGAAAGGCTTTCTACTAGATTTTGGTGCACTGCAGCAGGGTTTTGATTGCATTCAGCAACAAGAGCTTTAGTGAGGTCAGGATGTTGGATGATGAGCACCCCACCTCGTAATCCCCAACTCCATAACTCAGACCCAAAAGTATGCCCAAGACTGGCATTAGGCATGCTGCCAGTAGGTTCATGTTTATCTGCTCCAGAGAGTCCTATTCCATTGGCAACACGTCTCTACAGAGGCTAGACAAGCAGTGTGTGTGCATTTGCACATCTGTGTCTGCAATTAGTGCAACTTACAAGGGGTGTCCACAAACATTTGGACATATAGTGTATCCACCAATGCTGATTAAAAGCAAGTAGTCAAACATGCCACTCTTTTGTAGTTCAGAAAAAACATCAAATATCAGTTTGAAATACTGGTCAAATCTAATAATCACTTCAAAGCCAACTGTACATAAATATTGTTATTTAGCATTTATAATTAACATCTAAATTTATACTTTTAAATTAATAAATATAACAATTTGCATAGTAAATAAGCTGTGCAAAATTAGAGGTACATTTAAGCACCTTTAGGGACTTGTATGCACCTCTTCCATCAGCTGTGTGTGGATCAGTGGCTCCTCACTAACAAAAAGTGCCCCATCTGCAGAGTGGACATAGAGGCGCAACTCTCCTGTGAAAGTTGATGCTGTTTTCCTAGCAACTTTTTTTTTTTTTTTTTGGTTGTTGTTTTTTTTCTGTTGTACCGTTTTGTTTGTTTTTTTGTTTGTTTTTCTTTTTAATTTTTTCTCAGTAACACATTCAACCAAAGATGGCTTGAATTACCTGCGCAGATCCAATACTGAAAAAATGACAAAAAAAGAGAAACCCTTAACTGAGCGTAGTGTGCCAGCTATCATATAGTACCAACACACCTAGAATTGACATCTTCATTAAAGGTTTTGAATTTTATTGTATTTATAAAGCTTTTATGTAGCTTTTAATTGTTTTCACAAGTGTCATAGTATATTATATAGTATAGTATTTAGGGACCCTCCTGCTACAGAATCTTAATTGCGCATGCCTAATATTATTTCATTATTCATCATGTTATTATTATTTTTTTATATTATTTTTAGTTGGCTGCCACATATTGTGAATGAGTGGCAGCCAGTAGCTACCAATAAGCATAAGGTCATTTTGAATTGCACTATGTGGAGTTATGAAATAACATTTTGGGAGGAGGAGCATACCTGAAGATCCTCCTCCCTAATCTAACATCCTATAAATTCCATCTCTATCTTGTTTACATGTCTACGACAACCCCCCACAACCCAGTCACCTCCCTTTTAACCCTGTCATCTATCATTCCCGGCTCCACTTATCAGAGGAGGGACTGGCTTCCTACCACAAACCAGAGGCCACCCAGTCCAAAAGTTATCATAATTTTTCCTCCTGTCTTACAGTCTTCTCCCAAATCATCATAGGCTGAAAGCATGGTCCGAACATGCAAGGTACTAATCACACTTGTGACTTTCATTCATGGGTAGGCTGGGAATATATATATTGTTGTTAAGCTGTCTGCAGTTCATTGGATTCACTGATTATTAATACTTGAGAAACCAACCCAGTGTTCCCAGTTTCATGTAAACAGATAAGCACACACTGTTTGAGTTTTACAAATATTAAAGAACAACCACAAACCCCAGAATCGAGTCATTTACCACCAGCAAAATCTTCAGAGTTCACCAAAATGTGGTTTGTTCCCCACTGATTTCCCTTTGGTTTTCCATTGGTTTACCACTGGTTTTCCCCAGCGTCTGGTGTTACTTTACAGCACAACAGGGATTCTGGCATGGGATTTGCTAATTGTTAGATATACACTTTCACTTAATACTAGCGTTTTAGTGCCAGTAGAAAACTACAGAAGTGGAACAGTCCATGTACACATTATCTGCTTGATTTAATCTACTTTCTAAAAGCTACCATCCCTCAAAATCAAATTTCAGGGGAAAAACCGAGTGGTCCCTTACCCATGTTCTTAGCAGGAAGCTTGTCAATCCTCCAAACAATGGATCCATACACATTCTCATACTTGACTGTACCAACAGTTACCTGCATGACAGGATGAGAGTCTGTGACATTTACTGAGCCCAAACAGGCATTTCTGTTCATTCGAGCTTTCAGAGATTTCTGCCATGGCAGTGACATGGAGCGAGGCATTTTGACCCAGTCACCCGGCAATGGCACCTGAATAAGCACATTTTCACAGACTGGTTGAGTCTCTGAAGTTGCACCAGGGAAAGGGAAGGATGACTGCATATTGAGGAAAGCTTGCAGCTCAACATAGGCACCCTGTACGGTAACCATTGCCTTTAGTGAGAATGGCAGGTCGCCACAACTGAGGGATACAGTCCTGTAGCGCATAAGTTCCACCTTGCAGGCATCTGGGGGCGAGAATTTTATTAGTCTTGTGTCTTCGTATTCTGACTCTCGCACACACTTATGGAAATGGTAGTCATCAATCTCCATCCACACCTCCTCATCTTCCTCTGAGCCATATCCAGAGTCTCTTCTCAGCAGTGCAAGGTCGTTCAATGCCAGAAAACATTCCCCCGTACCATTCAAGAAGGCCAGGCAGTGGATCCGAGTGATGGCTGCACGCTCCAGTGTGGCTCCATTCTTATCTAGTTGCATCCAGATGTGGTCTGTAATCTGCAGAGACAACTCCTGCTCCTCGTAATGTTTTTGCTGTTTATGGGGACCTGGAAGTCTCATCAGCTCCTCCTCAAGGGACACTAGCAAGTCCTCCATGTCTCCATAGTCTGTTGTTCCAAACTTCAGCAGCTGCTCAACCTCAGCTTCATGTGTGACTTCGGGCTTGGGGTGATAACGCTTTCGTTCCACATACAACACATGCTCAATCTTCAACGTTGCGATCTTGCGTTGCTCACCATAGCTCTCTAGTTTTGGGCCTGAAAGAGAGCAGTTGGAATGAAGCTGGAACTCTTTAAACGGCTTCTCCAAACCCTTCTCGTAGTACATTTGGAGCACGGCTCCTGGGAGCAATTGCATGTAGATGGGACCCCACTGGCGAGATGACATACGGTTCTTTTTCTCAGGAATCCTCAGCATTAAGGGCCAACCATGCCTCCTCTGGCTGTGGAACAGTTCCTTGGGAATGAAGGATGAAGGACCTCTTCCAATCTCAGCATCCTTCAATGTCCTTATATCTGAATCTCTCCTTTCTCCATTTCCTTCCTCTTGGTCCTCCTTTGCCCTTAGCCGCTCTAACTTATGGCATATGTAGGAGTAAGAGTTCTGAAGATGGTCTCTGGGTGGCTCATAACCATCTTTGCTTCGAATAAAGAAGCGAGGCAAGCTTGAGCTAGGCTCTGAGTCTGAGGAGGAGCTTCCAGAGTCTCTCTTGTGCTTGTCTTCCACCCAAAATGGGTTAAAGTGCCCTGGATTATCTTGGAATGCTGGGAAGGAACTGGAGACATCAGGAGTCCAATTGGAGGCACTTTTCTCAGGAGAAGAGATGTTGATTGGTGTGCTGGAGAAACTGCTGAAGAAGTCAGGCTGTCCTCGGGGGCTACAGTGAAAAGGAGATGGACCAACTGGAATTTCCCTTACTGGAGTACACATCGGAGTATTGCTGGGCACACGTGAGCTCCCATTGAGGCTTAAGTGAATTTGCGGAGATTCCAGAGGGCTGGGTAAGCTCATTGATGGATTTCCCAAAGGAGGCAACACCAGTTTCAAGCCATTTGGGCGAGGGATTGACCCGGAACTTGAAGATGGAGACCTAAGGTTTTTCTGAGGTGACGAGAGTGGGGTGCCTTCTTCCTCGAACGTCACCCAGTTAGTTGGAAGGTTAGTGGAGCACATTGTATTGAAGAACGTTGTGAACACAGCCTTCTCAGAATCCTGTCCAGAGTCTGCCTTGGCGAAACCCACCCTAGGGGTCATCTGTATTGAAATAAGAGCAGAAACACAACACTGTAGTACTTGTGAAAAATTAAACATCTCAAAAGAATGCAAAATGTCAAATTCAAAGAAACCAGACACTCAAACTGGGGCACAACACTGACACAATAAAGGTGGAATTCGATAATTCAGGAAGATTGTTATTGTGAAATACTCACTAGAAGAACCCATTTCAGGACCAAACAGACTGGGCTACAACTTTGCTTTTCGGTGTAAATGCTTCCAGAGAAATGTGGCTTTCATCATGCGATTATACATTCATGCGATCCAAGACATTTTTGCTAATGACAAAGCAGAGTTCCAAACAATACAGTCTGCCAAACTACCAATCAAAAACAACATTTAAAGGAGCATTTGTGAGGTAACCATTGCCCAAAACATAATCCACCATAGTAGCTGGTTGCTTGCACAGTATTTCCATACACATCCCACCTAAAGAATGATGTGATGGATAGGGTATGCTGTGGATGGGATGGGGTGCGTTGTGGAAGGTATTGTCTAAAGGTATTACAGAATCGCAGATGGGTCCAAATGAGACCTTCTGCCAAGTGAGCAGCTGGATACAGTCATGCAGCCAGTCTCCATTAGCCGATTTCTCACATGACTGCAATTTTAATTATTCAACGGCACGGCACAAGCTTTTGGCTTCTTAGCCGCCTTCACTGGCTGCAGTTTTCTCTAAATACATCCAAGTGGAAACATCTGGGCTACAAATCTCCACCTTGAGCAAGTCATTGTAACAGCTGAGAAAGGATAGGAGGAAATTTGTCACTTTCTGGCCGATTATATGTTCCATGTTTTAACTTCCTCATGTGAGATTTTAAAATAACATCCTGAATCATCTGTGCATTGTCTGGTCACATTGTGGGACTGGCAAGCTGAACAAATCTATAGGCCTTTCCTTCTCTTTGTTGAGGCACCATTTTGTATGTTGATTAATATTCGCGACCAAGATGAATAATGATGCAGTGTCGGAATTAGGCTAAATCTCGACATAACCCTAAAGCAGAGCTCCATCCACCATTAGCAGAATTGTGACATTATTTCGGTGAGCAAAATAATAAAAGAGCTTTATTTAAACTGATAAGTGCTGTGATGTTATCAGCTCACACCCAAAACAAAAGCTGAAGCTGACTCTAATTCTTACTCTTCCAACTCTCCACTCTTAAATAGTCTCATTGTAAACATGATTCAGCAACAATGCAAGTATGCAGCGGTTAAAAAGTGTGTCAGTTAATCCATCACATGAGGAGTATTTAAACTTTTCACTCTCCCAGAAAATGTTGGTCTATTTTCTGCCGTTTTTTGTTTATGCTGCCAAAACCATTATCTCCATTTGGGAAGATCTAGCATTCCTACCATCCCGTCGTTACTCTAGAATTAGGTTGGAAATTAAAATATGGTGGAAATGCTCTGTTCTACCAGCACACAATAAATGAGTTATTACACATCAGTGACTACTGACTACTACAGCAGCTGTCAGTTCAGAGTGTGTACCACTATACACTCAAACACACACACACAAAGTGATTTGACTGCAGTGTTTAAAAGAGCAACCCCAACATTTGTAACCCAGCCTCCTGTCCACCACTTCTTCAGGATCCTGGAGGAATAGCCGCTGGTCATCATGACGTAATCATGAGCGGGTCATTTTGCGGATAGATGCTATCAAACAAGAGCCATAAAGTTATTGCCCTGCACATTGTAGAGTGTTTCCCGCCCATATCGACCCAGTCAGGAGTTGTTAATGACCACATTAACATTAGCTACATGAAATAACCACATTAACAGCTGGAGTTAGCCTAAGCCCAGCGCATACTCCGGCTCGCTTGTCCTCTCGCACCCCATATGGTGTCCCCTCTTTCAGCCAGCAGGCTCAAGCAACACCTTGGACCATAGCAAGCCTAGTGTGCAGCTTCTCACACAGTCCGACGAAGGGTAGGGCTTGTGGCTGATTTCTCAGTGTTATTGGGTCTGGCGATGGCATACTTTGTGGGAGCGGTTGTGTTGGAAGTAGGGGAAACACAATAATGTGCAGAGAAGTGCCACGGCAGTTTAAGAAATGCTTCTCTAGCTAAAGGCGACTGTTTTTAAGCCAGGCCCCCTGTCCGAGACTTTTTACTGAGATGCTCAGACATTACTTTTAATGTAAAGTCATCGAAAGAATACACAACCAGCTATGAGACTTTGTTTAAAACAGTAATTAAAATCTAAATATAATCTACTGACGTGTACTAGTGTTAATCAACAGCACATCTAGGGCTGGGCGATATGGTAAAAATACTATATCACGGTATTTAAAGACATTTTTACAATAAATAATATTTATCACATGTAATCAGACTAAATACATCTATAGCAACAGATTCTTAAAAGATACTATTCAGATACTCTCACGTACTGTGGACAGCAATTTTTATTCGACATCTTCTGCACTTAAACCAGCCTAATTACACTGCTAGTATTGAAACGTGCAGCTAATCAGTGTTCTTTAAGCACCAACAATATCCTCGATATGTTTAGAAAAGCATACTGTGTAGCAAGATAACATTTATCATGATACAATAAAATATCATCATATTGCCCAGTCCCAAGCCCATCTTACCTAAGTTGTGGTGCGGTCAAACATTAAGGTACTCAGATTGGATTGGGGGGCAAAAAACCTAATCACAACAATACTAGTGATAAAGGGAGTCTTAGTTAGTGGGTGGGAACTGATGTTTGGAATGAGCTGTAAATATAATGGATAATCCAGATGTTAAGATATCGACCAGGCCTAGTTCTATAATCATAATAAATATCAATGGTCTTCGGCTTGCATATCCAATAAAAGCTCTTGTTTAGGAATCTAGAGGAGACCATTACTCACAGACATATTCATTATGGAACACAGAGTATTGAGAGTTCACCGTTCTTCCAGACTGATGTTGTTATTGAGAAGTGTGTGCTGGAATCAATAAGTCGAAACAATGCATCAGCTTGAGGAGAAATCTCATAACGAGAAGAGCTGAATCATCCCTGTTCAGCTGGAGAAACTAAACCAGCTATAAACACAAAGCTGACACAGGCAGCATCAGCCAGCCACTGTGGCACAGGTCCAGATCCAGTAGCACTTGATGAGTGGGCAGAGAAATAAGAGGTTTCAGAGTCTTTGGAGGCTACGAGAGACATTCTTCACATTCCTCTGGGACGTTCACCATGGACACAGGAAATACCAACACAAAACTCCCTTCTGCAAATTCATACATTAAGCGTTCACTAATTGCCCCTTTAAGTTCACACACAGTGCACTCCAATAGTCAGACTTCACTTTCTGTCTTTGTTTGCCACTAATTAGTTTTCAGCCTTTTTAGTCAGTTGCTAAAAGCACTCAAACTCTTATGGCTATTGTGTGTCAGTGATGTGTAACCATTTTCCTATGTCTTGTCCATGAATTCATTCAAACCCAATCTTCTTGATTTGCCACTATGACGTTCATTCCTTCGTATGATGGAATGAACGGAATATGAGTAAGATTAAGAACACCCTTATGGCCATTAGACAGCAGTGCAAGTTGGTTATTTAAACCATCCAAGACATACTAGTTCAGTGTTTTTGGGGGCGAAGCTGATAGCAGATACTGATCGAGCGTGTGGCTGGATGCCACATTAACCTTTCCAAGCAAACTTGGTGCAAACACATCTTTGTGCTAGGCTTCTGTAATGCTCCCGCATCGTCTCTCTCAAGAATTCAAGAAAGTGGAAACGCAACCACATTCCCTTAGCTTTCCGACGGCTGCTGCTGAACTTCTGGTCGTGGGTAAACATGGTCTGCACTGTTGGCCGTTTTGTGTAGTTAGTGGTGTTTGTTAGCCCTGCTGTGTTCAAATACTCACTGCACTGGGATGAGTCGTGTACTGTGGTATCCAGTTAGTGGTGTTAAAAAGTTTCACTCTGCTTTCATTCCACAAATATTTGGGCTTGAGAAAGATACAGTAAAACCACCAGACTGACGAATACAGCACATTGAGCAGATTCAGTTCAATGCTGGCTGTCGTGAGCTCTATAGCTCCATCTAGAGGTTCTAGAGGAAGGAACTCTAGAAAGCAAAACAATCATAACTGGTCCAACAAGAACCTCAAGGGTACAAAACAACTTGGCTGACGCTGTAGTGCCAACACTCTCAACGCTCAGAACGCTGCTTGTGCATTTTTGGATGCAACTACATGCGTCTGCATCCTTGCGTGAAGTACATTTTGGGCCTTAATTCTGAGGAAGAACATAGTGCTGTTTCTTCAGTCCTCCTCCTCCTCACCACTTCCTGTTGGTCTAGGGGATCAAGCTGGTGATCTTCTCGTCCTAAGCCCACTTCTCCAACCATTAAGCCAAGGCTGCCCCTCATTGCTTGAAATAGCTGCTTATTAAATAAAGAATAAAGACATTTGTAATATAATGGGGAAAAGCCCTTCATGTCTCTATTTCTGTTTAGCACATCACTAGTACATTTTTCTGGCACAGACTTAATCATATTAGCTATTTCTGTGTGGTCACAGTCAAACTGCGTCTAAAACTCACATGACTGGTCACTGTCCTGTGATCAGAACCTCTTCTGCATGGAAATCAAGGTCATGTAAGTGCACACTGAATCACACATGGTTATGTAAGCCATACTAGTCTAGACTGTTTTATCACAAAACTTCCTCTGAACTATTCTATTACCAGAAAAAACATGTATAGGCTCAGAATCAAACACAGCCATAACATTAACACCACCTCCCTGTTTCTACACCCGTCCACTTCCCATTTAGGAGCACTTTGTAGCTCCTATAGTCCTGTAGTCCCTCCGTTTCTCTGCATACTTTGCTAGCCTCCCCTCATCCTGTTCTTCAATGGTCATAATGTTATGGCTGATCGATGTATATTTCCTGGAAAAAAAAAAACATCAATACTATCTCTGCCTCTCAGCCCAGGGGGAACACTATGGTGCCACTTTCCAACTTCATCTGCTGTAATACTGCAGCACAACACTGGATGCCTGTGCTCGCATGTTAGCCATTTAGCAGCAAGCAGATCCTTTGTTCACTTGGAAAGCGCGAGTTCCCTTCAGGTCGCCATGCAATAAAACAGAAGCAAACAGATTTTTTCCCCATAGGGCAGCTGTAGCCTAAAGGTTCGAGAAGCAGCCCTGAGCCTAACCATCAAAACATGGTTAGGCTAACCAAATATGGATGAGGAGAAACTGATTCATGAGGGACAGAACAGAGAACTGTATGACGCTCAGTGTTGTGGTCATGCTGCATGGTGGAAACTCTGGCAGGGATGTGCTGAGGTCATAGGCTGTGCAGTATGGCAGAACCTTAAACTGCAAGTTAGTTTCAGCATAAGGGATAAACGTAGAACACACATACTGTGTTATTTAGAAAATGACACAGAAGCCTCCACAACTAAATGTTATATCAGATGTTTAAGTATTCAGTGAGTCGCCCCTTTACCTTCCCTTTACCACCCTTTAACTTCCATTTGTCTCACTTTTAGTGTTTCAGCTGTAAAAGTCAAAGCATTTTCAGCTTCATTTAGTGATGCTGAGGTCTGGACGCAACAGATAACACCACTATTTACCAGTGAGCTCCCTCACCACGCGGGAGACTGGGATTCAATGCCGAGCTACACCAATAAGATATTTTCTGAACGCTACATTGGCCCACCTCTGTAATACGAGTAACCTTATAAGTAGCTCTGGATCAGCTTAATACAATAAATGCTAAATGTAAATGTAGTGATGTTGAGGTCTGGACTCTGGGATGGTTATTCTGCTGTTCTGGGAACACCAACAGCTCCTTTGATGGATTTGATCAAATGTACATCTTTCATTGTACAGCTCCACGTCCTTTCAGACCCACAGACGTCTTCTCACAGTGGAAGGACGAACACAAACACCTCTAGATGTTTTCAGATATGTAGCAAAGGTGGAGCCTGATTTTCATCTCTCTCAAAGAAGAAAGTGTTGTAAGTGTTGTTTATCTGATGGGAATGGTTTTGGTGGTGTACCAGGTCTTGCATGACTTTCCCTGAGTGTTTTAATTATGTTCTGAAATCCAGTTTTGGCAACTCCTGTTTTTTTCCACTTCCCTAAAAGTTTCCCCTTCATCTTATTTTGAATCTTCTCTGAAATCTCATGAAATATAAAGAAATTAATAATTGCTGGTTTGACTGAAAATTAAACTGAAGGGTCTGACAGAGAGCCATTCATTTAGCCATTATGTGACCATGCTAATAATAATAATAATAATAATAACACCTTTCACAAACCCAATGGTGTTTTTTGCATTCTTCCTTTCTTTCTTTTCTTCTCTTTATGGTCTGGAGGACTATAATTTGAACACTCCCTGTTCCCACGTTATGATGTTAGCCATAGCACAACACGAGAAATACAGTGTATCTTCAATTCAAGTCTACCTTGCAAACAGCTCTCTCTTCCTCAGGCTACATGTCATTAGCAAAGTCTAGGACCTCAAAATACATCTCCAAAGTCAGCAGAGGGAGGATCTGAGTACAAATAATTGCACAGTACAAAATTAAACATAATCGGAAAGTCATTCTCAGATGTCGTGCATGAAAAGTGTAACTAATCTGAGCATCTGTGTCTGCATAATCAGCCAAGATCCCTTTACGTTGCCTGGGATCAGCTCCAAAACAGATCACCATGCATGGAGAAGCTCATCATCACGTGCAATAAAAATAAGCACTGAATGAAAAAGCAAACTTCTAGTTTTCTTCTAATTGCAAACCCAGTCGATCAGCCAAAATGGGTCTGGTATATAAAGTCTGCAGCCGTAGTTTGGGAGTTTTGGAGTCATGCATCATTCTGTAGGTGGTGACGGGTGACATATATGGAATTCCTGATCGAAAGGCTTTTTCTACAACCACCACCACCATCATCATCAACGATCCCTGTGGTAATCAAACTTGTTCCAAAATTGGTTTGTCAGAAAATCCTTTTAGTTATGGTGAAGTTGCTAAAGAGTTCCCTTTAAGAGATCCCTTAAATATCATAATAATACATCACAAAACTACAAACCTCACCTAAATATCCCCAAACAAACCTACAAGCTTTGTTAAATGTGGTGTTTTAATTTGAGCTGGCTGTAGCAGAGCGCAGTTTGAACATCTGGTGGTTATATTCGTCACACACAGTCATTTGCAAATGTTTGGGCACCCCCTGGTATACGATTAATGTAATGTAATAAGTGTAAAGAGGGAGGAGGAAGGGTGAGGACTGAGTCTCATATTTTTTTACATTTATTTAAATCTTCTCATTATATTGTGCGACTACTTGCTACTGGCTGCTAAATTTCAGGATCAATAAAGTAGCTATCTATCTAAATAAGTACTCGTCGCCTACCAAGAACACACGCTCTCGTCTCCTAACATCAGTTATTTTTGCATATTAAAGAAACTGCACTTTTTCTAGGTTCTAATACGGACATGACACCAACTGCAGAATGATGCATGCCTTCAGAGAACCCAAAGATACCCAAGATTTTGGCTGCCAAACATTTCCATTACTTTTTAGTTACATAAGTCTAATAGATCCTGTACAGGTCATGCAAATATAGATCCAGACTAATATATAGGCCTATATTTTATTTAGGATAAATAGTGATCTGTGTAAATCTGATGTCTTAATGGGAATGGTTCAGGCATGGTGCATTCACACCCCATGAACATCCACAGAAACTGATTTTTTTTTTTTTTTTTTTTTTTTTTTTTACTTTCTCAGTATTTATGGTATCAAACATAAATTAAATTTGCTGATAAACTACTTTTAATGGTGTATTTACACACAGCTTCACCAGTTTCCCAATGGGTTGACGCTCGAGGGGGAATCAGAACATCTGGCAACCCGGGCTAAGCCAGAGCATCAAGCGATTCTCCATCAGTTCAACTCCGATAACTGTCATTTACCACCTTATTGTTAACATTGCTCTTGGTAAAGTGGCTTATTGTCCTTCCAAAAATACATTTAGCCCAAATCTTTAAGCTGGTCGATGCGCTAAAAACCGCTAAACCCTCTTTTTTGACCTCGCTTTTTCCAAGTTGTCCCGCATTGTCGTGGGACAGCTATAGAGACAGCTAGCTAACTTACACGTATGCACCCCTCCACACTCCTAACAACCTCCCTAAAATCAACGTTACAGCCTCTAATTACGCTAAAAAGACACAATCCGGCCCAATAACTGTTAGTATGCTGCAGAAACACGGCGGCGATGTGGAAAGGGCTGTCTCGCGGACTTTCGGAAGTTTGGTAAACACCGCGCCATCAGCTCCGCAGCCAACTCCATGTAAACACCTCCATAAATGCCGGAGCAGATGAAGTTTGTACTCACACAGATTCTCAACTCCGGTACAAGTCATGATTGGGGATGTTCCTCTGGACTGACTGGATTGCTTCAAAATGGCAGAGATAAGCGAAGCAGCTGCTTTCCCTTTCCTTCCCTCCCTCCCTTCTCTCTCTCCTCCTCCACAACAACAAGGCCTCCAAAACAAGGGACCACGACCCAGAGGTCCAACAAGGGTCCCTAAGTAGCACGCGAGTCATAGACAGATGGAAAATCTTGCAAAATGGTACAAAATTCCTGAAAGAGGTGTAAAACTGTGTCTTAGCTAACACTGCAAACAGTGATCTCATCCATGCTCCTCAGACTGGCTCAACTGGGCAAGCTTCACTCACCCCACCAACCCCCCTCACTCAAAACACACACACAGCTTCCCATTGCATTGAGCTCACTGAGCTTTAGGTGCCCCTTCTGCAAAGTCCAATAACAGATTTTGCTGGGTTCAGATGGTCTAAGCTGGTCATTGATGGTCAGTGCTGTTGTGAGGATCTCATAACTTCTTGTGGTTGGTGTGGCGCAACAGATAACCCCACTACCTGCCAGTGAGCTACCACACCATGTGGGAGACCAGGGTTCGATTCCTGGTCTGGGTGACTGTGCTGGGCTACCCCAATAAGAGTCCTTGGGCAAGACTCCTAACACTACATTGGCCCACCTCTGTAATACGAGTTACCTTGTAAGTCACTGTGGATAAGAGCGTCAGCTAAATGCCATAAATGTAAATGAAGCTGAAGGCCTGTGTCCAGGCTCATGTCCAGACTCATGGAATATCACATGGAGGTTCACTGGTGGTGCTGGATAGTAGATCAAATGGCTGTATTTGCCTTGTGTGCCTTGTGTTCTTCACCACTGTGAAGAAATCTGCAAATCTCTCTGTAATAAATGTAATCGGATTTTAACCGATGGCTGATTTCTGTAACAATAATGAGTAAGTTCTGTCTCTTTTTATACTGTATTAAAATATAATGGCATCTGTATGCCTATAAAAGGGTTTTGATGACATCACCATGCACCGGGGCAGGGCAAACTAATAACAATGGACACCAATTACTGATCAATGCCATCTTCCCCATGTTACCATCTCCCGCCCCATGATCATGCTGAATTTAAATATTAATTAATAAAGAAAATCAGTTCCTGCATTTTTTAATGAATCAAATCACCCAGTTCAGTTCTTATAAATGATAATAATATAATAAAATTCATACAATAAATAAATCTTATCAATATAAAATGAATTAATATGTTTGTTTTTTTACTGATGTTTCTGACTTTCTCTTTAGTACAGTATCTCATGACGCCTGATGGAAGTATCCCCTGAAGATCTGATGCCTTCAGCAAACACAGACATAAACACACCGCTTCCTGAGGTCATAGGGATTTTGAAGGGCTACTATATGTATATTTTTGACCTCAGATTCTTGTTTTCTGTTCAGACTTCAAGCATTAAATAAGCATAAAGAAGAAGTGTACAGTAAACCATGGAGCGAAGGAAGGCGTGTTCAGAAAGTAGCTTTGTCAAACCTCTACCTTCTTGATTCTTTGAACTGTACATAAAGATAATTAATTACAATTTTCTACAATTTGTCTCGCATTTAAAATCAGGTATTTAAGGGTAGGAAACCCCCTAGTGGTCAAATTGTAAAAATACAGAATAACTGGTAGATAGTCCACTTTACATTTCATCAGCAGCCATTTATGTCAACTACACACTTTTTTTATTATAAAGACTTTCACAGGAATTTTAGAGGCACACCAGGGCCTCTTCCAACTGAGGAGGTTTGCTATGAACCCCTGCATACTCAGGGTGTCCTGCATTCTGACAGGCTGTATCACCACCTGGTACAGGCACTGCAACGCTCCCGAGCAGAAAGCTCTGCAGAGTGTTATGCTTCCAAACCTTCTCGATTTATACCCCAGCCGCTGTCTGAGGAAGTCAGGCCTCTGCCTCTTCTCACAGCTGCCCAGCAGCAGGAGGTACAGAAGCTTGAAGACCAGGACCAGTGGGTGCAGAGGCCGCTTCCACCCTCACACAATTAGGCTGCTGAACAGACAATAGCGTAGTGGACCGGTCCAGTCTCGCTCATCTGTATCATCACACCTCCTCCCCATACAAACACACACTGCATCCTCCCTGCGTGTTGCAGTAACGGCTGCCCACTGCTCCGGGCATGTGTGCTCACTGTCACCGTGCGGGT
The DNA here is from genome assembly GCF_030463535.1 of Salminus brasiliensis. Taxonomy (NCBI): domain Eukaryota; kingdom Metazoa; phylum Chordata; class Actinopteri; order Characiformes; family Bryconidae; genus Salminus; species Salminus brasiliensis. Next base: position 20,236,161 of record NC_132901.1, on the reverse strand, counting down.
TCACTACAGATGGGTTAAAAGCAGAGGCAAACTTCCATGAATATGGTGGTCTTGTCTTGAAAGAAATGAAATGGCAGCCTTTAAGCACAAGGTGGCAGCACAAATCATTACAACCAAAAGGAAAACCTCTTTGCTGCTTCTATTTAAAAGTATATTGAAATTTCATTGAATTTTTTATTAATGTATATTTCCACAAGAAGCCCAAACCAAAGCCGGAATATCCTGACCGCCCATACCTATAAATTATATACCTTTAACAGGGACTTCAACAAGGGCCTTACACATAAGGGTTATCAGCTCTGTGCTTCACTTGGTTCCTATGCAGTTTTATTTTTAACCACCAATTTTCCCCACACGTTAGACTTAGCCTACAAAGCCAATTGTAAACTGTATTCAGGTTTTCTAACTGTCAAGCAGATTATAAACTTTACAGTTTTTTTTACTGATTAAATCTAGTCCTCAGACATGTTGACAAGACAAAATCAAGACCAGAGAGGGAAGGTTGGGTGGTGAAAATTTTATTGACTACTGTACATCATTTACTTGTCTTCTGGCTTGTTGAAGCAGTAAGTCAGACAGCACTTCCCGCAGTAGTGCCTGTCGAAGTGGCTGGCCATGAAAACGCCAGCACCACACTCATCAGCGGGGCACTCACGACGAAGACGGTGGATCTTGCCGTTTTCATCAACCTGTCAGAAGAAGAAAGTGTTAATTTGGCAAGGCTAAAGTTATCTACAGGTTCCCACATCCAAGATGGGCCATGATCAGAGTGCTGAATTGATTAACCTTTAGAAATCCAGTCTCACCTTGTAGTACTTGAGCACAGCGAGCTTGACCTTCTTTCTCTTGTGCTTGTTCTTTTTTGGGGTGGTGTAGGACTTCTTCTTCCTCTTCTTGGCACCACCACGCAGCCTCAGCACCAGGTGCAGGGTGGACTCCTGGACAGAGTTGGGAAGTCAGTTAGCTTCACAGCACTGGTTAAAAGACACCATTTTATTTTATTTTCTGCACATACAGTAGTCCATTTCCTACCAACCTAGAATGCTTACAATGAGCATTATTTAACTGGAGAACATCCCCCATAGCCTAATCCTAATTTCAGGCTGAAGTGTCTACAAGCACCATTTTTCTGTGCACTTGTAGCCTGAATACGATATTGGGATAAATCTTAGTAATGACGAGCATAAATGATCGATTCTACCAAATGCTTAGGACTGCTCGGCCTTTCAATGCCCATGTATTAACAGTTGGCTCATCATACTTCATTACCATGGCATATCCACGTTTTGTAATATTTACATTAGTGAGACAGAACCAGGTCTTGGTCTACTCCAAGAGTGGTTCTTAAAATTGCCCTCAAAAACCCAAATTCTTCAGACTGTCCTCTCCATTCCAGCTTGCAACACAGAATGAACGGACAATCTGGGGGATCCATGAGAATCTGTACATATTGGTTTTCCTCAGGTTTTTTTTTTTTGTTCTTTATATTGTATATGTATGTGTATGTATATATGTAATTTATCAACATTTTGCATCTAATGTCTTTCTATCCCTTTGCTGCTGTGATACAGAATTTCCCCACAATTTCAAAGGATTATCTTATTAGGATGGGAGAGCAGTGTCTAGCTGAAATTGTTGTAATTACCAAAATAACTAAACTAACACTGTACAGATGTGCACACTTAGCCTGAATAAAATACCTTTAAATTATATTTACAAACAAGTAAATCACTGCTTACCTTCTGGATGTTGTAATCAGACAGGGTGCGTCCATCCTCAAGCTGCTTTCCAGCAAAGATCAACCTCTGCTGGTCAGGAGGGATACCTGGCAAGTTGGTAGAAACAACAACAACCTGTAAATGACTTTAGCCTAGAACAGAGAGACTGTTGCTTCAACAAGGCACATTCATTCAGGGCAATTTAAACATTAATTTAATCTTACCTTCTTTGTCTTGGATTTTGGCCTTGACATTTTCGATAGTATCTGAAGGCTCAACCTGCAAAAGAGGGGGATGATTATGCAACATGCACAAGGTAGTGTGAAAACCCCATCAACCCCATCAACCCCATCATTCTCCTGTCCTTCATAATTGCATTTCTTGGCACCATTAGTATGCTATGTTACATCATGGTCCTGGAGGAAAGTTATTCAGCTCTAAAATAAATGAACGCTAACTTTAACCTCCACACTACAGGGACTAAATCATAACTGCCCATATATTGTATATACAGGACAGAGGTATTCCTGAGAAGGCACATCGCATTGTACATACTTATTCTGTATCAGATTGTACCTTATACTTATACAAATGTGTATATACACATCTACTGTACACATAATGTACATATTTACCCATATATTTATACATACACACCACATCAGTAGCCCATACACTAGCATACTAACAAATTATTTTGCAGGCTACCAGCTAGCACACCAAGTGATCTGCTATATTTGACCTACCCATTAAAAACTACACATACTTCTGCATAAAACAAGAGCCGAGACCTACTGAAGACTGTAACCCCAGTCAGGTATTAATGGGGTTTCCTGACCAGGCTAACAGAGCTGCTCACACGTGCTACAACAGGCAACATTTACACATCGAGACATCCTAACAAAAACACACACAACTAAAACAGGCTGTAATATTGGCTAAAGCTGATCAATAATCGTGTGAATCAGATCTGATGGACTGATCATTAAAACTAAACCCCACAGACTACGAGAACAGCGTGAACACATGCGACTCCTCTGCCCACCTCAAGGGTTATAGTCTTCCCCGTGAGGGTTTTGACGAAAATCTGCATTTTGCCGTCGAGTCCACCTTAAAGCAGAGAAATACAAGCGTTTCGCTACCGTTAGAACCGATTAGACATGTATTATGCGACCATTTTCCACTTTATTTTTTATGATGAACCCGGAGCTCCACTCACCACAAGCCTCTCGCTAATGGCGGATCATGAGAAGAGGGCTTGAGGAGGGCGCGACGGGGTTTTCTCGCCGCGATCGCAGGGACACAGGAGTCCACCGCGAGGCCTGAATGAAAACATGATAAATTAACAAACAGCGGTTTGCGGCGTGGTTTTAAATTCACACAAACTACATGATTTGCATATATACTCAAATATAACCAAGATGCTTTGATTCGCAGAAATGTTTAAAATAAGTTTAAGCAGATGAACTACATTACCCATACTGCACCTCCGTTTCCGTGGCGACCGTGCAGGGCTGTGAACGCGTCTTCGGCAGGACAGATACATCAGATGAAACTTAAATCTTAATTATATTAGAAAACTAACCGTGAAAAGTGCATAAATGGATTTAAAAGGTAAAACGGATCCGCTCGGGAAGACAAATGCAAATGACAGGGAGTTCATAAAGTCACTGCAGGAGTTTATATCGAGTGAGAACGAGCGCCTGAGCTGTCCAGGAGAAGTGCCTGATGAGAAAAGATACATTATATATAAGGAGGCTTTTGATAAGGTAAAGTTAGCTAGCTGGTGCTATCTTAATGATGGCTAGCTAACAAGATTATGTAGCTGGCTTATATTAATCATTCAGAGCTTTAAAAGACTAGTTAGCTACTTTAAACAGTAGCTAGCTAACCTAAGCTTAAGTGTAATTCATTACTTCTCATAAAACAGCCTCAAAACATGGCTATAAATATCTGAATCATAGCTATCTACATTTACACTAATCAGCCATAACATTGATACCACTGAGAGGTGATGTAAAAAACACTGATTATCTTTATCTACAGTGGAATCTGTCAAGGGGTGGCTGTATTAGACAGCAGGTGAATAGCCAGGGTTTGAAGGTGTTGAAGGTCTTAAAAGCAGGGAAAGTGGGCAAGTGTAATAATCTGAGCCAGTCTGACAAATCAGAACATCTCCAAAACATCAGGCAGGTCTTTTGGGGTTTTTTTGTCTGGTATGCAGTGGTCAGTACCTACAAAAAGTGGCCCAAGTAAGGACAACAGTGAACCAGCGACAGGGTCATGGGCAGCTGAGGCTCATTGATGCAATCCATGGAGGCCCGACCTCACAACCTACAGGACCTTGAAGGATCTGCTGCTAACGTCTCGTGCCAGATACTATAGGACACCTTCAGAGGGGGCAGTGGTGGCTCAGCGGTTAGAGCGCCGGGATATCGATAACAGGGTTGTGGGTTCGATTCCCGGGCTCGGCAAGCTGCCACTGTTGGGCCCTTGAGCAAGGCCCTTTACCCTCTCTGCTCCCCGGGCGCTGGAGTTGGCTGCCCACCGCTCTGGGTGTGTGTGTATGTGTGTTTGTGTGTGTTCACGACCAGATGGGTTAAATGCGGAGGACACATTTCGCTGTACAGTCCACACTGTACAGTGACAAATACGTGCACCTTTATCCTTTGTCTTGTAGAGTCATGCCTTGAATAATCATATCTGTTGTGGCAGCACAAGGGGGATCTACTCAATATTAGGCAGGTGGTGTTAATGTTATGGCTGATCGGTGTATATTCATGGCATCTAAGAGATCGACTAAAGGAGAAAACCTTACTTTTGACAACATGAATTTTGGCGGTTATTCTTTATACTGTATATTCTTTACACTTCTAATTTATATTTATATTTTGATATTATCTTATGAAATCTGTGCATATGTTATTTTTAATTGTATTTGTATTTTATGTATTCTTGGGTTTGATCCTTATATTTTATATATTCTTTCTTTTCACCTTATTGTTTTATTTGAGCCAACCCTTTTTACAGCATTTCGCTACTAGTTGTACCATGTATGATTATGTATGTGTCAGATAAACTCTGATTTATGGGAGAGTATATTGCTGCTGTCCAATGCAAAACATGTATCTCTATTTTTGTCTGTTTTTAGTTTTTTCCATGGTTAGAGGCCTGTAGCTGCTTCTGTACACATAATTCTGGAAGAATAGACCAATAGAAGTGCTCTTATACTGTTATCTTACATTGACTTCCATTCAAAGTTAAGAACATTTTTGCCTTCTCCTGTAAAGTCTGCATTTTGGAGATACATGTTTTTCATCTGGTACTAAACGATATATTGTTTAGTGTGCCTTAGTCTTTTCATAGTTTTGTGGACTGTCCGTAAAAATGCAAAAAATACCATAAAATGCATCAGCCATGTTCATGCTTGAATGGTCAGATCTGTTGTGGTGGCACAAGGGGGGCCTACTTAATATTAGGCAGGTGTGGGTAATGATATGGCGGATCGGTGTATATTCATGTCATCTAGGAGATCAACTAGAGTTTAGTTAGACAAAAAAAAGATAACTGGAGCAGAAGTAAAATTATTATGATTTTAAAATATTCATGAAAGTAAAAATCCTTATACGGCCTTACAAGCCTTACACTGAGATGTGGGTAGGAACTAGTTAAATGCACCCAGTTACATGTTCTCAATTAACAATATGAAGGATTTTTACTTTCATGAGTATTTTTGAATGATGATACTTTTACTGCTCCAGTATATTTTATTCAGCTCCCATTCATCTCCTAAATTAAATGAAAATATATGAATCAAATATTTATGGGCTGGTTTTGAGGCTCTTTCATTATAATTAATGAATTATACTGAAGTCATATTCATAAAGGAGACATTACTGTCTCCTGGGTCATTGTTTAAAGTAACTATTTTATTTAAAGCTCTGAAGGTTGAATTTAAGCAACACTGTGAATGAAGTGAATGTTCACTAGCAGCTACCTTTAATTAACTCTTATTTCCTAATTTTAGGTAATTGACCATGCAGCATCGTACAAAATGCTTCTTTCATCCATCAAGAAAGAATATGATGATTTCATTGCTGCTGTGAAATCTAATGACCTCAAGACCAAGCTTGCTCATGGCAAAATGAAAGCCATGGTAGCACATCCCACCTCCTTAATGAACTTTCAGAGGAGAGCTGCCCAACTCCAAGAGAGGTAAAATGCCTAAATCAGAGAAGTAAAGGTGTAAATCAGAGAAGAGAAGGGAGAGTTGCTTGAACCATGCATGAGTAAACCTTCTGTTACTCAAAATGGAAAATAGCCACCAATACAGCTCCAATTAACCGTATCATGGTAGGAGTCAGATCCCTTTTAAAAGGCTGACACCTGCCACAGTTAAAGTATAAGATCTTTTAGAGGGTCTTTAGTTTGATACTGTGGTGGAAACTCTTAAAGTTCTTTAAGGAATCTTAAAGCCTCTGCGATTAGTGTCGATTAGAGTGCTGCTGCTTTAACATGTGAGGATGTGCAGATTAGTCTGCTACTGCTTTAGCACCATAGTGTGCCAGTAACTTTAGGATTTGTGCCATTTTGTGTGCTGGTTAGTGTGTGTTTGCTTAAGGTTGTACCAGATGATGTGGCAGCAACTTTAAGATGGGCCAAATGGTTTGTTACGGTGGGCATGCTGGTGAGTGTGCCACCACTGCTTTAGATGTCCCAAATGGCATACCAGCAGCTTTAAGATGTGCCAGTTGGTGTGTTGGTTAAAAGGTAAAAGGTAAAGGTAAAGGTGCATGTATTTGTCACTGTACACTGTACAGCGACATGTGTCCTCCGCATTTAACCCATCTGTGGTAGTAAACACACACACACTAGTGAACTAGGGGCAGTGAGTACACACACACCCAGAGCGGTGGGCAGCCAACTCCAGCGCCCGGGGAGCAGAGAGGGTAAAGGGCCTTGCTCAAGGGCCCAACAGTGGCAGCTTGGTTAGTGGCTGCTTTAGAATATGAAGATGTGCCGATTGGTGGGCTAGCATATTTAACATGTGCAAAATGTTTAGAACTTTGAGATATGCCAGTTGATGTGCCAGATAATGTGCCGTTTAGTGTGCCACTGCTTTCGGATGTGCTGTTCAGTGTGCCGGTGCCTTAAGATGTGCCGGTTGGTGTGCCTCTACTTCATGCTAATGGTTCTCTGATGTCCCTTTTCATTTAGCCCAGTATCTTTGAGAAGTAGCTTTTTGTGAGATGGCCAACATTATAACTTGTTCTTTCAGAATTGCTATTATTCAGAGAGATACTGTGGAGGTCAGAGCTGAGATAAAAAGGCTTCAGGACAGCAGAAGAAATCAGAGGGATTCACAAAAGCAGGAAACTTTAGATGACCATTCACAAAATCCTCTTGGACTTATACCAGGTACTGTACCTACCATTCTCTCAATTTAAAAAACACAAAGGTACTATAACTACCTTTCACATTATTCAAAAGACACCAGGAATTGCAACTAAACACAGCAAAAGGCACAGTAAGCATTGCTACTTTAACCGACAGTCCAGAATTCACTCTATGTGGCACTGAACTTTGATGTAGAGTGGCTATATAAAATAATAGTCTTTACCACATATAAAGGTATCTTAAAAAAAAGACACATTTGTGCTCAGAACTCGACTCTGGTGTCAAATATGAAGCTATTGGAGAATTCTAGTGAGAGTGTTCTGCATTTCCTGTATTTGCCAGGTAAAAAATGTCCCTTTTTCATTTATGTACTACTGTTGCAGGTGCATTAAAGCTTAATCCCAGACTCTGATTATACCACAGCTTTGTGTCCTTCACATTTAGGGTATTATCTTACCTTTCCCTTTTTTAGGTCTTACATTCAATGAGTCTTTAAATCCAGAAACCCTGGATAAGCATCTGGAGTTCTTGGAGCAAAAGCAAGGTGATCTTCTGAGAAAGAAAAGGATTCAGTATGTACCAGTGCAAGTGAAAGAAGCCCTGGATATAAAGATGAAGGTCAGCCTGACCCAAAAAGATGTTCTAGTCTTAGAGAACGACAGACTGCAGCTTCGGTAAGAATGTCACTTTGCTAAAACGCAGTTTGGCTCCATGTTTTATCTGATTCCATGCAAGAGCTGCACAATTGCACCAATGTAATAGCAATATGGTGTTTAGTCCATATTGTGCAGCCCTAGTTCTTGCTATTAGCAATGCTCAATACCATATTTCTGGTTATAATACCACTGAATTGTCCTTTTCTCCAGTTTTAAACAGCTGACCTTTCTGAACGAGGCCATGAGCTCCTGGGAAAAAACATCAAGCCGCCCTCCTCTGCTTGAATTTCTGTTCTCCAAATTGGAACGTGTCTCTGAAATGAAAGGTGCCTTTTGGTTACGTGCACCATACAGCAGGTCATTGGAGAACATTTGCACCGCGTTTGACCTGCTCTCTAAGGGCTAATTAAGTTTTTTTATATTCCAGTCTCTGAGGCTGACAGCTATGGCATCAACACAGACAAAGAAGAAGATGATCCTGGAGAAGTCCACAAATCAGAGCTTTTGGTAGATTACATTGAAAGGTATGGAGCTAAGAGACAGAACATGACAAAAGCTAGCCATGGAGAAGATGTTTATTTCTCGATATGATAAGAACTGATGCCAAACAAGACCCTTCTCCATCTGTACTAAACAGGTTGTAGGTCAGCTCTTCTAATTTTGAGCTTCTTTCACAAGAACTATGATAATAAAGCAATGCTGGTGTTTCTTCCACCTACAGGTTCTCAGATCTGTTTAAATTAGGGGAATACGAGGCTGCCGCATATCATGCTGCCAACTCCCCTCTCGGAGTCCTAAGAAACATGGAGACCATGGAGAGATTCAAATGTACGTTCCTCTCTCATGCTTGGTTTTGGAGTGGAGGGTTGTGAGTAATATTTCTCCACTTTCTTTCTCAGCTATCACTGTGTATGAGGGATGGGTTCCTCCTGTACTGCTCTTCTTTAAGGTCTTAATAGTCTCAGCCCAACCCGGAAAGCAGGTGCCAGGGAAGATGTCTGTGGAGGGTGTCCGCTGTGCTCTGCGTTATGGCTGCATCCAGCTGGTCACTTTCGGGGTCACCCAGCACAGGTAGCACATCGCAATGCAGCCAGCACGCTGGCTCAGATACAACAACTAACAGACACCTGTGCTGACCAACATCACACTAGGAGTGATGTGGGGAGGTAGTGCCATTAATTCACCCCTGATCAAGGCCAATTGTGCTCTGTCTAACTCTGGCTGCTGATGGCAAGCAGCATGACCCAGGATTCGACCCAGTGATCCTTGGATCATAGTGGCAGCAGGACTATTTACTTAATGGTGGAATAGATAATAGAAATAGCTTCTTAGTACATTTATTTCCATAGAAAGTACACGTTGAGTTTTCTTTGTTGTGTACTGTGGACATCCAAATATTATTACTTAAAAAAAAGATATTCTTCGTATGTGTCTGTTGCCTTAGGGCAACATTGGGTAGGTCGGGTGCATTGGCTTGTGCAACATTTTGTCATGTAAAGAATTACTTTAGAATGTGAGAATTACTTAATGAATGACATGGCCCAATATTGCGAAACATAAGTAAATGAAAAGGTAAAAAGTTATCAGTTCAGTATTACTGATTCAGTGCAGAGCTGTGGGTTAATGTGGGCTCCTTAATGTAGACTTTGGTTTACTGAAAACTCAAAGCTAAAAATGCTAGTTCTGAGCTAAAAGTGGTTGATTATGTTCCCTGTTCTGCCCCCACAGGTTAACGTACAGTGAAGAATTAGGGGATATGATCAGTAACCATGGCGACAAGGACCCACGCATAGCAGACACTTGTTTGGCCCTGGCCCACATTGTGTACTCAGCCTGCGGTGTGCTGAGGAAGGCAGTGCTTAGCTTGTGCAGACGAGGGTTGACCAGCAGAGCTGTAGAACTCATTTACAAGAACAGAGACTTTACAGTAGGTGAGATCCAGCATTGCACCTGTAGTAGGCGCACAGCATATATATATATATATATATATATATATATATATATATATATATATATATATATATATATGTTTGTGTGTGTGTGTGTGTGTGTGTATTATAGTAGCTTTTATGATAATCACTGCCATTAGACACCATGAATAAAATATACTGTTATTAATTCAAGCTTGATACTGTATATATTCTTTTAGTGGGGCCATGGTAGTCCATGTACAAATAGATAAGAGTATGTCCTTCTGGTCCTACGTAGTTCATACACCCCTGCATGCATCATTTCTTCTGCATGTTTGGGTTTTTGTGTGTCCTTGCCTTAATGACAGTGTCAGTCCTGCCAGTCAGAGATTACACCCACCTCTGTGTTCCTGTACATTCTAGCTTATTCTTCCACTATCTAGGTGCTTCATGTCTAAGCAGAACACAGCAGTTACAGGATCACCGCTGTGAGGTGTATGTGTATAATTTGTCCAAGAGATATAATGGGGGACTGACTGACCAGCAAAATTACCAGACCTGTTGTCCCTAATTATGACATAATTAAACATTATTACGCAGTGAAGAGGATGCATCATGTTTTGCCTGAGGCCTGAGGAGTGTAAATAGTCTTTGTGAGATACAGTATTTCCTGTTGTGTGTGCAGAGGACCTCATGTTTGTGCTGAGGGGATGTCCCAGTCTGACTCTGCTGCAGGATTTGACTGAGCCGTATGGGGGCAAGCCAACCCTTCTGTCTGTGGGCTTCATCTGCCACTCCCTCCTCAGCTCTGACCTGGAGGATTTGGCCTTCCAGCTGCTAGAGAAAATTAATGCTGATGGGCAAGGTTAGTACAATTCATCTTTTATTAAATGCTGTTAATTTTTTTTTCCTTCATTTTACCAGACTTTTGTAGCAACGGTTGCTTATTTGTATCTGAGATATGGAGTTTTTTGTTGCCTTAGGCTTGGTCACCGGTGGTCTTAGGTTTAATGTCTTCTTATGTTGTTGATTTCTTATCTTTTTACTAATTACTGAAAAGACTTGGCTGTTTAACATTAAGGTTCCACAACATATTGTTTATTTAGCACTTAAACCCTAAAGGCATGATTGGCATGATTGTAACATGATTGGACCATATCCCATTTGTCCATTGTCTATAACTGTCTGCAGGTGCCCTACAGCAGACCATCCTGGATGACGTCATGTGCAGTGCTGAGAGCTGGAGTGAGACTGCCACTCGCTGTGTGCAGAAGGAGCGGCCTCAGCTGGCACAGAAGATCATCTCCACCCTGCTGTCCCAGCCTGGAGCCATGTGCCTCCCTCAGGAGCAAGAGAGTGCCGAGCTGATGGATCATGTGTTCATGTAGGAAGCCGGCCACAAGGTGGCGCACAAGCAACAGATCTGAGTCTAACTCTAAAAACAGAAAGTGCCTGTTTAGCAATTGAGGGTTAGTTGAGGGTTGGGATGTGATTATTTGAGCAGAAAAATAGTGTATACACATTTTTACTTAATTCCCCCAAATCTATATAAAATGAACAGTGAACTCTGCTTTTAGGACAAGTCCGGGGTCCTTGGTGACTGCCTTTACCGACTTTAGCTATGTAATAAACTTCAGTCCATGTTTTTAGATCATGCAATGTGTGCTATAGTTAATAACTATATTTTAGTTATTTTACTTAATAGGTCAACACAGTTTAGGGCAAATGTGTGATGATTTAGGCATGACTCTTTTCACACTCCGATGCCGTTAAGCTCACATCCGGTTAGCCTTCACCTGTTGTCACAAGGACCTTATTTTTATTCTTCCATTTAGATAAAATTACACCAATATCAAAACAAACATATTAAATTAATTAACCTCATTGGCGTTATCCTCATTATCATGGCTGTTAATATTTGTGGATGCTCTTGAATAAAGGGCTTTTTTAAATTATTCCCAGAGAAACCGCAGGGTAACGCACCACATCTGAGCATCCGGGCAGTGGGGGCTCAGCGGTTAGAGCTCTGGGTTATTGATGACAGGGTTGTGGGTTCTATACCTAGGCTCGACAAGCTGCCATTGTTGGGCCTTTGAGCAAGGCCTTTCACCCTCTCTGCTCCCCAGGCGTAGCAGCAATGGCTACCCACCGCTCCGGGCATGAGTGCTCACTGTCACTGTGTGTGTTTGATCACTGAGTATGTTTACTAAGTTAAAGGCAGAGGCCAAATTCCATCTGTGTCTATCACTGTGTTGGTTGTCTTGTCTTAAAAGTGACGGCTGCAGACGTGAACGCCAGTTGTGCCATCTTGTCAGTGTGCTACTATGCTGTATATTTATGGGAGACTTAGAGCTGCCTATAAAAAAACATGCAGGATTTTGGAATAGCCGAAAAGCACCGCATCAGAAATTAGGATATTTGGATAGTCTGAATCACTGTATCAGAGGGTAAAGATAAGGTACTAGAGGTAATAAGCAATCATGTTTTTAATTTTGTTTTTATTTGATTCACCATTTGGTACATTTTTGTAACACAAACGCAAGGCATAACTTGCCAAAAGTAGGCAGTAAATTGTATATTAAACCAGAGAAATCATGGAAACCACATAAAAAATTGGGACCTCTACCATGGATTGCTCTTAGCTTGTGTTTGGTCAGAAATGTGTAAATGCCCAGGCTGTTGGTGTGGTTGTTTGGAGAAGGCACTGAGAAACACAGCAAAACACCTTAAATTTGGACTGGGCCATTTGTTTGGGTTCGACTGGAAACTACATGACCTGTTAATAGAAACCGACGGAAGAGAGAACTCGAAAGTGTGAAAAGGGTCCATAAGCTTTCATTACTTGTTTGCTAGTGAAAATGTCAGACACTAAACATGCTTTGACTCATCACCTACAGTTTTTTTATTCAAATGATCTCTTTAATTTTCACTGACCATCTTTATCCTGTACATAGTCCATCATCAGCTAGTAGTGCAGATGACAGGTTTATGTGGATGCTCGTTGAAGGCTGAATGCATAGATAAATGCGTGTTTGTGCCAGCATCACTTTCTCGAGTTAAAAGATCCGTCTAACCCTGTCTGTCTTTTGTGCCGTGATGCCACCGCGCTGGGAGGACGCAGCAGTCGGGAGAAAAGGCCAGCCTTGTGACGGCCCACACATACAGTGGGCTCTTTGTTGTTGAGCTGAGCCACTATGGTAACAAGGCACATGAAAGCAAACGGCGCCCCCTCAGTCCACAAACAACACCCACATTCAGCAATCACAGTCTCCCAGCACCCCCAAACACCAGTCCCAGCCATCCTATCTCTAATTGCACTGTACAGGCCTTCTCCCTGAACCAGAGGGACACTCTCAAAACATTTAATATTTAGGATGGTTTTATGCATGTTTATCAAAAACATATTTCATATTTCAGTTTATGTTTTTGATTTCCTTTTTTGGTCAAAAGAAATTGGCCTCGGGGGGCTCAGAGTGGTTTAGTGGTCTAATGCGCTGCCGCTTTGCAGGAGGGGTTGCAAGTTCGAATACCAAGCCACGCTGCTTTGCCATCACCAGCTGATGTCTGAGATTGCACAATTGGCTGTGCTCTTTCCCCTGGTTACTCTTAATGCAATGCTGGCTGGCACAGGCGTCTGTTAGCTGGTGCGTTGGAGCTGGGGACCAATGCTTTTCTCTGGGCATGTCAGCTGCCTGGCGATGCCGTCATTTATAAAAAGGTGGTGGCTGGCTCTGCATGTATCTGTATGTAAGTTCTTGCACTGCTAGTGCTAGGGGAAGCTGGTAATGGGTGGGTTAATTATGAGAGATTGAATTGCCATTTTTAATTAGATTTGGATTGTTTGTATTGAATTCAATCATAATAAAATAACTGTGTGATTTACCAAACCTTTTTGCAACTTTTACAAGTAGCCCCTCAGTCTGACATTAATAACAATAATAATGGAAAAAATGATATTAAAACATTAAAATGATAATACTTCATGATATTTCATAAATTGAATATTCTAGATACAAAATGAATATAATATAAAAGATAAAGCTTAGCCCTGCACCCCAATGACACCATGTATTATAACAAAAGATCAAGAATGAATTAATCTTTCATTAAATTAATCATTTTTAAAGTGTGTGTGTATATTTGTGTACCATTCGAATCATGGTGACTTGCTCTGGTAGACTTGTATAGATTATCAGTCTGCTCAGGATTTCCTATGCTAGGGGGATGGGACAAAAGGAGCTATTGTACAAGATGCTGATAAATGAGAAAAAGGGTGTGTGTGTCTGTGTGTGTGGGTGTGTGTGTGTGTGTGTGCTGTCTCAGCTTCTGGCTGTTCGGCTCGCCACGGTCGTCATTGATTGCCTGCAGCAAGGGAAGCTGAGGCGAGCTTGAAGCTGCTGCTGGGTCAGTGTGTTGCACAGTGCAGCATCACCGCACCCTCACCTCAGCTCACATAGCGCTGCCCGGCCCTCAGTCCAGCACAGCTACTGTGTCATGACTTGCTTCTTTTCCTCACTGCGGCTCTCATTTCATATCCATGTACGTTATGCTCACAATGTCTGACTGCACAGGCTGATCAAACAGAAGCTGAACGGCCCAAAATCACATTTCCCCCTCGCTCTGAAAGTACACAGTTTAACCAGTGGCCAAAATGTAGCCACAAGCCATGTTTGGTGTCTGACGTTCAGTCATTTAGTTTTGCATTGGAGCTTCGAGGCTAATGTAGCTAACAAGTAATAACAGCTAGCATTACAGCAGTTAGCACTGTGTAAATACCATATCTTTGCCTTGTCGAGTTGGTAAGTAACCTATTACATGTGACACTGTATGACATACCAGGCTAGATGCATACCATCTTATGCAAAAGCTTTGGCCCCCTTGGCCCCCTTTGGCCCCTTTTTTGAATTGAAAAATAGTGAACATAGCTCTGTAGCTAATCTAACATAAAACACAATATGTTAACATATTATAATGCACAGTAATTCTGTCTTTCATAGCACAAAACAAAAAATAAACGTGAAATTTTATTGACTGGAAATCGCATACAGCCCCTTTAAACAGCACTTCATGTTGATTCATTCATGTTTTGAAAGCTTAGCTATGATTATTTACTACATCAAACGCATTAATGTTAAAACAGTGAGTGATTTTCAGTGACGCAGGCCTTCAAAATAGGCCTGGTTTAGCTCTTATCTCAATCCACTGGGTCAGATTGGGCCAACATTGTCCAAATTTCCATTGTTTAATTTCCTGGAAAGTCTTGAATTCTTCTTGATGTGTTCAGTAAATTGCATGTCACCTGAAGTTACTGAAACTTCAGGTCACACTGTCGAACTGACACTGTCGACACAGGTGAACTGTCGCATTTTTAAAGATTAGACTTTCTCCTGAGGCTCGTGATCTGGCTCTGTGATCCTGAATCCAGCCACGTCAAGGCAGTGGCCCTGAATTGCTCTCTCTCATGTCAGCCACAGCGTCTGCTGTGTGAACTGACGTGACCGTCTAGGGAACACAGCCGCTGGCCAAAGCTCAGCCGACCAGTGCGGGGCCATTGTGTGGCACAGACGTGGAGCTTTTTGAGTCATTGAGTCATTTCCAGCCACTTACAGCTTCAATAAGTGCTACTCAAGGGTTTAGTGCCCTGGGTTTAGCGAAGAATTAACAGCATTGTTAACTTTCTATTCCTAAAGGTTGTCTAAGCATTCAGCTATGTCAGAGAAACACACAAATATTGCATCAGTCAGAGCTCCTTTGATGGCCGTTGCTGGCCTCTGCTCACTATATTTAGCCCTCGTAGTACCTGCCCGGTGAGCGTCCACGTTATTTCGGTTTATATGGATTAGATGAATGCTAATATTGGCTTGTGGAGAGAATGGAAAATAGCTCATTGATTCCCAGTGTGGCTGACGGAGAGTGAGGGCGCATTTTGAACCACAGAGTCAGGGCACTAATGGATGGCCTCCAGTAGCCTAACCTAGCTTAATCACACACAGCTATTAAACAGTACATGCTGTTCTGGTATCCAGGATCCAACACACACAGGAAAGGCCTGAGTTGGGCGTGAGGACGCTTTTGCTTGGCTGGTGTGAAGTTTCCTATTCATATATTGGGTCATTAAAAACAATGCGTTTGTCCCATGTTAGGAAGCATAAAGACTTTTTTCTTCTTCCGTGTTGCTGACTACAGGACCGTGGTACATGCTCTGATACCTTTTGGGCCATTTTATTGGGCCAGGTCATAATTTGTACTATTTTGATCATGATTAGTCTAAATTGTAACATTATTGCAAGGTGAGAAAAGGCCAAAGTATGTCATTATTATTTAAAATCATTTAAATGACCCAGAAGTCTGGATTTTTGTTCGTTTTACATCTTTGACCTGGCCAAACATCCCATGCTGGAAACAAGCAACAGCCAACAACTCTGGGAAACCCTGCCACATTCTCATTCAGAACAAATGTTCAACCAAATATTAAAATTTAAACAACCAGCATGCTCATGGGGTTGAACATGGGCTGGGAGGTTTGTATATGTATTGTTACTGGGTTTCACAAATGGTCCCCATTGTTACAGCCCACCCAACTCGCACATGGGTTCCATCTAGGCCGTGTGTGCAGTGTACAACCCAGACAGAGCCCACATTTCACACCTCCCAATCCCATAACTGACCCTGGTTGGACCCTGGTGGGCATATGTGTGGCCAACACGAAATCCATGGACAAGATTTTTGGTTCCCATTTGGGCTGGGAGGCATTGCTGTAGGTCACACAGAAACCACATAGCATATCATGTCATTGTTTTTTATAATCATTCTCCAGCTGCTCATTCTCGCATAGTGCATATCCTGTTGTTAGCTGAAGAGATGTTAAAGCTAGTTGGCTAGGATTTGCATTTAGCCTAGCATGGATACTTCCAAGCTCACTGCTTAGCAGTCTGGAGGTAATGTGCTGCTTAGAAAAGATGGAAAAGATGCTCTCAGACCACTTAATACAATACTTTTTTTTACAACGCCGCCATCTTGATGATGGCAAGAGTGCTGGTGCATGCATGTAAATTTTAGGGGATGTAAATGAAATGAGTAAACACTGTTACGTATATTTTAGGGTTCTGAAATTGACCCACTTTACTGCCCCTATATCGTTCATGTGAGTTTTGTATTTGAATGAAGAGACAACAGTGTTTGACGTTCATGGTTTGTCCATGTACTGAATTCTCATTAACTATGCCAAGCTAAATTTTCCATTTTAGGGCCCCTGTAAATGACTTATTTAAGTTCAAACAACATCAAGCCTTATAGTCTATCCTCTTCCAATTTAGCCCTGACCATAAAAAAATATATACTGTATATTCAGTTTTATCTGAACTAGGTTGTTCCACGGCCTCTAGATGTGTTCCTTTTGGAAATGAGAGCATAATGTCTGCTGGTTTTGGAAGGTGCTGAAGCTCATATACGAAGCCCTGTTCTGCAGATCCATCAGCTATAGTGAGCTCCAGCAACTGCAACAAAGAGTTTAGTTTTAAATAGAGATAGAATAGCTTGTGTGTAAACAGTCCTGGACACGTGTTGACGCTTTTTTTCAGGAGTGTTTTAAGTGTGGTCATGAGAACAAACTAGTGATTTTCCAGTGGTTTTAAAGGCTGTTTCTGTGCTGGTTTGTTCAGTTTTGGCCTGAGTGACACAGAAAGAAAAGCAGAGCTTTGGGAACTGTAAAGTAGAAATGGGTTTTATTTCTTTTTCTTTACCCAAGAAATTCATATTTTTATTTGCTCCAGTTTGTGTTGAGTCTGTAAAAACAGGGTGAGATTGTGAGGTTTACAACCAGAGCTAATGATTAAAAGCAAAGTCAGAAAATTCTACATAATTTAACCATAACTTGTTGGTTGCAATGATGAAATACTTAGTTTTCTTCAACCATCAATGATAAAAAAAACACTTAGTGGCTTTTAATTTAATTGTAAATGTAAACATATTTATGATGAAAATCAGACAAACATATTATGTTAAATCTAATCACATGAATGCACTATATGGTGTCCAGAGACATATTTTGCATTAGCACTACTATGTAGATTTTATTCTTGTGTTAGCACCAAGCTAGCAACTGTTATGCCTGTTAGCAATCTTAAAAAGCAACTTAAAACTAACTATACAACAAATCCTTTCACAAATTGTTAGGTAGAGTATCCAGAGCTGCATAGCTAGCTTTTTAATATTAACTGAATAATTTAGGTAAATGGTCTGTTTCCACCTGTATTTACAACTTTGTCAGCAAATGCCTTCCTTGTGGGAAATGTGGAAATTTGGAGTTGAATGACTGTCTAAATGGACTCATAATGAGAGGTTATTTTCAAGGGCAGAAAGTCAGAAAGACACATGGAGAGTACTGTCTAAAAACCACTGAACCCATTTTTTAAGCATTAATAAAGGCCTTTGGTAAACAAGCAAATCTGATTATTGGATGGAATTCCCCTTTAAGGCAGTTTGGGTTGGCAAGCCGCCTGGCCAATGCACCAAGAGAACACATTTTTTGTATACAAGGTTAAAGTCTCGCATCATCTGTAACTCCCTCCTTGTTGTCTTTTATACACACACTCTTTGTACTTTATAATGGCCTACAACACCTTTTTTCTCTCCAGCCCTTGTAAAACTGTAAACTGTAATTCCATTATTAGCCATCCTATCCATCTGCTCCTTACCTATAGCGTAGAAATTCATTTTAACTGTCCATTTGAGGTGTAGCCAAAGTCTGACTTGCACTACAGAGATTTATGTCTGTGAACAACTAAGCTTTTCTAATCAGCCTTGAGCCACTTCAGCTGTCTCATCGATAAACGTAGTGCAGTAGTACTGCAGAGTTGGGAACCGAAGCAGACGCGCAATATGATACCCAGGCTGAAATAAACCTGAGCCAAAGCACAGTCTTAAATCCATCAAGGAGCCTCAATCAAAATATTACCAGTGCCATGGAGTCGGCACGCCACGCACTCAAGTGTTGACTATTTGAGCTGGCTGCTCAGGTCTTGATTTAGCGTGATTTAGCATTTAGCATTGTTTTAATGAATCAAACTTTTTCGACAGGGTTTAAGCATTTAGGAGACCCACATCCTATATTGTATTTTTTCTACTTATGACTTATAATTTTCTATAATTATATATCATTTTCTATCCTTTTTTCCATTTTGTTACTGTACCTTAAAGCACATGTAAAAGAACTTTGTTCTGATTGGCTGTCCCATTTAGTAGTATATATATATATATATATATATATATATATATATATATATATATATATATATATATATATATAGTGCCCTAAAGTATCTCTACAGTACGTAACAGTCGTGTATCCAACAGATATTATCTGTCCAAAGGAGAGCATGTGGTGTTTACTTTCATCGTGGCTTATGAGTCATTCTCTGGTCATTCCTAAAATCTGGGGTCATCACAGGCTATTCTCTGACAGGCCCAGAGGAATACAGTACCGCCCTCGTCTTTATGCCAGTGACTCTGCACTTTTCACACTGGCGTAGTGCCATCTCCCAGGCCTCAGAGCCCACAGGAATGACTGGAATACTTTTCTTATCTGTAAAGAATGATAGCAAATCCTTCGTCCGCCCAAATCCTGTCAAAGCCTGCCCTTCAAACTGTGAATATCCTTCACTTTGTGACGGTGTAACGCCCAGCCAAGTAGTCCACATTGACTTAAAATGGATTCCTGTATTTTGTTTAAAACATCGACTTTCTCCCTTCCCTCTGAGGTCAACTGGGGTCAAAAGCATTTTGTTTTATTCCTGATTCTTGATCTTCATTTTAAAAAAGGTTATTCCACCCACAGCAGCCCTTTCCCAAATGTACCACGCTGTATTTTTAAAAAGCGTTTTGTCAGAGGATTTTAGCATAAGCAGCTGACTAAGAGCATGCTGTCATCATGATGTTCTTAGTCATAGTCCATATTCTTATTCTGGTACCCCTCACTTCCTCTAAAACCCCTCAAGCAAGCACACCAGCAGGGATGATATCATGGACATTGGCTCTTGCCAGTGGCTTGGTTCAATGAATTTGGGAATCAGGGCTTCATTGGACTGGGCTCAAGCTTTCACATGCTTAGCTGCCCACTGAGGTAGGAAGGTTACTCTAGTCGAGTGCCACCTAAAACAGGATTCCTCTCAAGGAGACCAGGCTATCCCCTTACATGCCTTAAAAATAAACTTAATTGATTGGTGCTCCATCAGCACCTATGAAAAGAGAGCGGCCTAGCCAAACAACTGGCTGCAGAAATGGCTACTTCTGGCCTTGAGGCTGGGCCTTACTAGCCACTTGCAGTTACTTACCTCAGTCCCACCTCTTTCAGTACAGTATACTAATAAAATGTCTAAAATATGATAGAATGTGATTCTAATGTGGTGCTAATAATATGTAGCTCCACAGTAAAGGAACCTGTGAGATAATTGAGAAATATCACATGAATGAATGATGAATAGAATAGGTGATTCTAAAGACTGTAGAGGAAAACTGTAGAACATTGAGAACATAGTTATAATGATATTAACATCTACACAGCATTATAGAAAGCACATAACACAGAAAAAAAGGGATACTGCTTACATTTAACAGTGACAAACCACTTAACATAAATAAAAGCTAGCCTTCAATTTGTGCCACATGTGCCAAAACATGTATAGCTTGTAAATGACATTTAAATGTTTTATTTGAGTATTGTAACAGTCATTTACTTTACCTTGTATGTAGCAGTTTAACTCAGCAAATAGTTTTGGCACAGAGCTGCTGCCACTGTGTGCCATTTCTAATCAGCTGACTGAATTCTGGGTAGACACTGCTCGTATTTACAGTCGGTGATGTATCTTAGCCTCCCAGAAGGCCCAGAATGCCAGTTTTGTCTCAAACACTTGTCCCATTGTAAAGAAAAACATGATCGGTTGATTCTTAACAATACTGGAAGCTAATCTAACAGCCCAGCGTCTGAAGTCTATTGGCCAGTTCAGTCATTCATCAATCTTCTTATCCTCTTCGTCATGGTCAGGGTTGCAGTGGGTCCAAAGCCTACCCAGAATAATTTTGTTCAAGGCAGGCGAACACATTTGAATGAACGTTTAACTTCTTTTATTCATTTTATTAAGATAGTTTTAAATAGAAATGTGTTTTGTGTATATTTAAATCGTCTTTAAACTCAGTCCCCTTACGTAAAAGAAGCATAGGCCTTTAAATCCTGAACATGTGATCCTCCTCTTGTGTGCCACAAACCCTTGGAAAACCCTTAATCAGAACTTTGGCAGTTTGTCAAAAGCCCGCCCCTGTAAGGCCCCCCAAAAGAGTGTCAGTCTTCATGCTTCAAAGAACTGATGGACGCAGACAGACCTTTTTTTGGCCCCTTATCTGAGCCCACTTTCAGAGCAAGGCCCCATTCTTCAGATACCGACGGCTTGCAGGGATCTGGCTCAACTAGTTTTGCATTTCCATTCACAACAAGCTGAAAGAGAGTGACATAGTTTTGCTGTTCATGTTTGTTTGATTAAACCAAATGTTAATAATAAATAAATACAATTAAATAAATTACACAACTTCAAATATAATCCCAAATGTCATCCATGCCCAGTTGAATTCTTTAGCTACAATGTTAACGTGTAAGAAAAACACATAATATAGCAGATAGCATGGTGCTCACTCTTCTAACCTTAAACTGCATTCTGTTGTTCAGGGATCTCTGTTAGACTTGCTTATGTGGTTTCAGACACTGTATGACAGTACTGATGTTATCCACAAAAATGGCATCAAGATGGCAGCTACTACTGGTTATAGCTAAGCAACATACTCACTCTCTCTTTTCCACTGCGGTAGGAATCAGATACAGTCAGGGGTGAAGTGTGGTGCTCAAACTAAATAATGCAGTTTGCAAAGGCCGTATTTCAAGGTAAGCTCCACTGCTCCTGGTTGGATGTTGGATGGACCTTACAATAAGGAACATCTGAGTAAATGAAGCATATGCACGTCACTCAGTGGAAAACAGTGTGAACAGAACACTTAAATTAATCTGCATCACATGTTCATAGTTGTTCTCCATGGAGAAATACCCAATGCTGTTTCGGGAACTGTTCAAGGCCTGCCCAGAAATGCCATCAAATGAATGTCTGAGTGAATGTCTTGAAACAACTCAAAATAAATGAGAAATGGGTGCCCCCACTTTTTTGTCTTGAGGGGCCACAGTGCATTGATTGTTGTGGGCTTAGGGCCAGATTTACACACAAGTAATTCTACAAATGAAGTGGTTTGAAATAGAGCTTTTGCCAAAGCATTTTACATTACATTGAACTTAAATTGCCAAAAATACAATTAAAAAAAAGGAAAAAACATGAGCACCAGGAGGTTATTAGATCGCTCCCCAGTAATGCCACAGCCATCCATAGCAAGAAGTCCAAGACAGCGCAACTGGTTTTGCTCTCTCTGGTTGGGTAGGATGGCCCTTCCTGTTCCTCATCTCTCTTGCCATAGATGCCTGTTAGCTGATGTAAAAGAGCTGACAGTTAGTGTTCTCCTCTAAGCGTGTTCAGCTGTCTGAAAGTGGGGTGGGGCTTCATGTGTCTTGAAGGAAGCACTTGCTAGCACTGATGGGGGACTCAACTAGTGGGTGGGAATTAGCACTGACTAACATGCATTGGAAAAATAAGGATGTAATAAGTTACATAACATACAAGTTATATGTTACCCATTGGTTGAGGGGGTGGAATTGCAGCACCTTTTTTCTGTTGGGTCCACACTTTAGGACAAGGTACTGAAACCTAGTAACCTGTAACCATTCACAGCAGTTGGACAGATATTTCCTATTTTCTTGCAGAAGTCCATCTTAAACACTTCCCCAACTGTGAAGCGATGGGTGATTTGAAAGAGTTTCTCAACCACTTACTTGGTGTGGGTGGTAGAACTTCCTCTTTACGCTGGGAGATCATTAGCAGGAGGAGAAAGAAAAGAGAGTCGACCAGAAAAGTGAGATGCTGCAGGCTGATTAAAGCGAGGATTATAACAACTATTTTTTGAACTATTTAGATCAATTTAATCCGAATTGTTTAGGGTTGTGCCTCACTCTTCCACATTTTACTACCTGAACATTATGTTCTAACCTGCCAGAACAGGACATTCGTATGTATGTCTCTTAATGCCTGCTTGAGGGACGGAAACAGCAGCCGCCATACATGTTACAGTAATCCAAGAGCCCGCTAACTGAGAATAAGCCAGCCTAGCACATTGCACAGGCAGCTTTACATGGCTTACAATGCAAAGCAGTGTAAGAGTAACATGCTAGAGGAAACTACTACTTGCTCCTATGTGAACTGGGAGGGATTACATTACATCTACTGAATAATTTCCTGTAATTCTCACACTTTTTTGTCTGATGTATTGGACTGTTTGCATTATGGGTACTATTGGACATCTCATAACTTATCTCTAACATCACTATCACTGTCTGTAACAGTGTACATTATGTATTAGCTACATTTTACTGGATGCAGATGGAGAAGCAAATGTACAGTTGCATATGACTGTATATGGAATCCATGAATGACTTATTATAGTGCATATTTATCTAACATGACCTTTAACACACCAAGCAATCAGCAAGAATGTAGTACCGCTACGCTTCATGTATTTTTAGAGTTGTGCTACCTTAGCATACAGCTCTATTTCATGTCACATAGGCAGTGTGAACATAGCATGTGCTACAGTATATGTTTATACTTTCAACCCCTTCATTACAGCTTTTTGTTACTCATTAATGTCATTTATAAGGAAATCAACCTTTTTTGGGATTAATATATAACACGCAGGTAAGCATATGTGCTGTCCATTCAACGAGAATTCAACTAATTTTTCTAATTGCTGTGTAATTCCACCAATAAGATGCAAACAAAGTCATTCAGAGTGATATGATATGAGATGGTGGTAAATGGAAGTGTTTAATGCCTCTAAAAGCTCCCTCACAGATGGAGGAACATAACATGAGTATGAATACACTGCCGGATGCCTGAAACACTGTTTTTATCATGGTTTTATGACAAGTTTATATATATATATATATATACACACATTCACATTATAAAACTCAGAATACATGTATACAAAATACAAAATGTTTATATCTATGTTAATGTTGCAACGCCTTGCTCCTATCACCACTATCAGCACTGTGAAATATAGAGTTGGTAAGTTTCTTTTCAACGGGGTCCAAGTAAACCACTTCCAGCCACCTCAACCTTTGAATTATGTAGAAATTCTGAAATCGGTGGTTCCACTTTAGTTCTCTACAACTCTGGATTTGCCTATCTTTCATTTGATGAGTTATTGTAAAGTAAACTAATGTTAGCTATAATATGAACAATCTGTAATATGTAATATGACTTTCCCAATGTTTCCATCCTATAAGATAGCGTTGTATCTTACCTGCATCGTAAGTGGTGTTGCACTGCCCTGTGTTATATAGCCTGTCTTTCTCTGACTTGTTTTGTGTGGTTCTATAGACACAGGTCATGTGTGTTTATTGTTTCATGTCAACAACATACATATATAGGTTTGAGAGTACAGCAAAGGTTTTTGGATCTTGACACTGACTCCGTGACTTTATGCTTGAGAAATTTCTGGCCAGGCCTTGACATTGATAGGAAATAACTTTGACACTGTGAGATTAGCAGGTCTGAGTGGTTCTCTTTTAGTCATGTATGTTGTTCATCCACTGTTCGAGTTCTTGAGTACGAGACAGTAGGGCTGGAGGTAGCAGGATAGTGGTAGCTTTGGTACTTACATAGATCTGTGTGTCGACATAGCAATATAAAAAGACCATAATGGTGAAAGACCTAACCAAAGAAGTAACATGAAGAAGATGAAGTGAAGAGGGCCAAGGACTGATCCCTGGGGTACTCCTTGTGTAATAATATCCATGGCAGATTTGTGTTTACTCAACACAACAAAATGAATCATGCAGGGGTCATGTGCTATTAACTTATGCTGTCTAACTAAGTATTCCTCTCTCTGCACAATCCTTTGAATAATGTAAACCTGAAAAAATTTATTTAATTGAAACGGTTTATTAAATTCATGGAACGACTTGTTAAATTAAGGGGTGGATTTATTACATTGAGGGAACATATTGTTAAAGTGAGGGAATGGTTTGTTAAATTCGTGAAATTATTTAATAATCTGAGAGAATTGAGGGAACAAGTTATTAAATTGATGAAATGGATTTTTAAATGATTTGAAATTATTTAATTTTACACATTATTAAATAGAGGGAATTATTTATTACATTTAGGGAACACTTTATTAAACTGAGGGAACTGTTAAATTGAGGGGACAATTCATTAAATTGAGGAAAGAAGTTGTTAAATTGAGGGGATGGATTATTAAATAGAGGGAACAATTTATTAAATGGATGGAATGGATTATTACATTGAGAGAGCACATTATTAAATTAAGCGAATAATTGATTAAATTCAGGTAACATTTTATTAAACTGAGAAAACAGATTGCTAAATTGAGGGAACAATTTATTAAATTGAGGGAACAATTTATTAAATTGAGGGAATAATAATAAATTGATGGAAAAGATTATTAAATCAAGGGAACGATTTCTTAAATTGAAGGAACAAATTATTTAGTATAGGGAACAATGTAATAAATTGAGGGAATTATTTGTTAAATTAAGGGGGAGATGTATTAAATTGGGGGAACAGATGATCAAATCAAGAGAATGATTTGTTAAATTGAGGGAACAAATTATTTAAAAGAAGGAACGAATTATTTAGTAGAGGGAACAATTTATTAAACTGAGGGAATAATTTGTTAAATTAAAGGAGAAATGTATTAAATTGAGGGAACAATTTATTTAAAAGTAGGAACAAATTATTTAGTAGAGGGAACAATTTATTAAACTGAGGGAATAATTTGTTAAATTAAAGGAGAAATGTATTAAATTGAGGGAACAATTTATTTAAAAGTAGGAACAAATTATTTAGTAGAGGGAACAATTTATTAAACTGAGGGAATGATTTGTTAAATTAAAGGAGAAATGTATTAAATTGAGGGAACAATTTATGAAATTGAGGGAACAAATTATTTAAAAGAAGGAACGAATTATTTAGTAGAGGGAACAATTTATTAAACTGAGGGAATGATTTGTTAAATTAAAGGAGAAATGTATTAAATTGAGGGAAGGGACTGTAAAACTGAGCGAAGGATATATTAAATCGAGGAAAAATCTATCAAATCGAGCGTTTAAGTCTCTAAATATGATGTTTCTATGCTGATGCTTTAGTGGCTCTGTAACACACTTTGCCACACACTCCAGTAGAGTTATGTCATCCACCTCTTCCTCCAGCCCGCTCTGCTTGGCCCACATTTTCATGCGGTGGAGTGAAGGTTTGAGAAAACGGGCGTTGTTTTGTCAGACTTGGGCGTGGCCCTTCGTCCCTCGCTGCTTTCCATTGGCTGCTCAGTGGCCAGTCAGGCCTTGGCTTGTATTTCAATATTGGGCAGCAGAGGCAAAAGCGCTTTGGCTGAGCGCTGCTCTGGGCGGTCAGCTCCACTTACTTCACCCTGGCTTCACCAGAACATAAACAAAACCCAGCAGATCTGAAGTGAGCGCGGCTTTGGGCTGAACCGGGGGGGCTTTCAGCGGCAGTTGCCATCTTCGGCTTGAGGAAAAGAGGAGTTTTAAGTCACGTTTGTTTTCAAGATGGCAGACCCTCAAGAAGTTTCCTCCACAACTCCAAACGGAGTGCAAGAGGAGCCATCAGCAGCAGCAGCAGCAGCAGCAGCAGCAGCAGTAGCAGTAGCAGGAGGTGGAGGAGGAGGAGGAGGAGGAGAAGATGTGGTGGTGGTCGGGGACCTGAAGGGGAGCAGCAACGAGGCCGTAGCTAAAGAGGAACGTGTTGAAGAAGAGACTGAGGGGAAAGAGGTGGTGGAGTGTGTGAATACACAAGCCGAGGAGGCAGGTTTAGATCTAGATCCAGCTCCAGCTCATGTGGCAGAGCCGGTGGCGGAACCAGTGACAAAAGAGGAGCAAAGGGAAGAGGAGGAAAAAGAGGAGGAGGAGGAGGAGGTGGTGGTCGTGCCGACAACAGACAAAGCCGAGACTGAGCTGTCTGAGAAGAATGACTTGATTTCTTCTTCAGAGGAAATTGTTCAGAAAGAGGAGCCAGAGACGCCTGAGGAGCAGCAGGTTGTTGCAGCAGTAGCAGCAGCAGCAGCGCCAGTGCAGGAGGTCACGGCACCACCAGCAGCAGCAGCAGCAGCAGCAGCAGCAGCAGAACCCCTGAAAGCGCCTCCGGCTGAGGAGAAGCTGCAGCAGCCTGAGCAGCAGCCTGAGCAGGAGCCAGCTATCACTGCAGTGCCTGAACCTGCAGTCTCGGTTTCATCGAGTGTGGAGTTTGAGGAGCTTACATTTCCAGTAGAAAAGGAGAAAGAGGTGATAGAGGAGCATCAGGACTTCAACATTAACGTTAACGTTACTGCAGCCGGTGCAGCACCCGAGGAGACGTCCAAATCCGCCCCAGTGGAGGAGGAACCGACTCCGGCAGCCCCTGCACCATCATTATCACGTGAGTGCTGCTTGTATTTCTGTATGCTAATCGACATCGTGCTCGTGTAATCCGTCTAATCTGTGCAGAAGCCTCTGTTTTAGCCCCTAAAACCTGATCTATTGACAAGCCAGCGTTAATCACAGCAGCACCAAGCCCCCACCTACTTAGCTATAGCCAGCTTAGGAGGCAGGTTTCACTCCTAAAGGATGGGCCAGTGTGTCTTTTAATATCCTCAATTAATAATGAACACTGGATAAATAGTGCAACGATACAGACAACAGTAGATAACGATCCTGATGATGATGATGATGATGATGATGATGATCATGCATTAGTTAGCCAGCCAGCTAGCATGGCTAGCTAACGTTATGTGAAGAGAACCTGCGGCCCACCTGTTTCTGTGCCAAAAATGGCAATGAACGCTTGGATAGAGATGGCAGATCACCGTTGTGTATTAGTGGGACTGTCGTTTTATGGTTAAGACCCCTTTACGACTGTTTTCAGCCACGCTTCAGTGAATGAGGAGGGGGTCTGGCTAGCCAAAGCTAAGGGGGGCTGTTTCTGTATTGTTGGTGGGTAGCAACACTGTTCAAACAAAGGAGCTCACACCCTCTTCCAGAGGATGGCTTTGGGGGCTTGGAGAGAAGGAGAAGAGGACGTGGCCCTGATTCTGCGGTGATTTATCATTTTCTGAGATTATTTAATGTCATTTTCTCCTCTGTTTAAATTAACATAAGAGCTTAATGATTTAGCTAGCTATGTAGGCTGGGGAATCTGAAGTAAGGTTACCTGATTATTTGAGAAGGTAGCTATAGGTATGGAAGCCGGTGATTATTTCCATCAAAGCTCGGAAAAACATGGAAGTTAAATATCTGTTATGCTGTAATTTGCTCTGAATGTGTGTGTGTGTATGGGGGGGGGCAAATCCCCTGACAGGAGGCCACAAGGGCGGGGTTGGTTGAGGTTGGGGAAGTACAAAGGCGAGCTATGACTGACATGGACTGCTGAGGTCATTTCAGTAGTATGATTCAAGGCATCAGACACCAAACATTAAAGGCTTTCTTGGTAGACTAATCTGGTGGACGTCTCTCATAGTAAGTCTGAAGCGTATTGAATTGGTGGTGCAGAGGATGGTTGATGAATTAGAGCTGAAAGACACACAAAGCCACTGAGAAGTAAAGCTTAGCCTTGCCTAGGCCACATTCACCTGCCTTTTTCCAGACATGGATTAAGCCTGATTTGGTCAAAGTTTCAACACCTTTTTAGTCCAGGCTTCAATGTAATCTGAGAGTGATGCTTTCTATGTTGAATATTTGAGTTATACCGATGTAATTTCCAAAGCTAGTGTCCCATTTTACAACATTACTGTTTTCCTTGGGGAGCAGTTCATCAACACAGTCAGTGAAGGCCCAGTGTGGCTCACAAGTGCCAGTACAATGATGCTGCAAATTTCAGGGACTGCAAGCCATTGTTTCATGGGTTGTCAACTTTAACCCCTTTAACTTGATTTGGTAGACCACACCCTCAAGCAGTCCACATATCTGCTAGATGGATTTAGGGGGAAGGGCTGGAGCCTGGTTTAAAACATAGCAAAATCCTATATATAGACCAAGTGGTCCATGCTGCTGGTGGTGGTGTTCATTTCAATAGCTCCTTCTCAGTAATGCTGTAAAAAGCAATGCTTGTGAATGAATGTGCTGGGTGTGTTCTCTCCACCAATGCTTGCTCATTGGGCCTTTTGTATGCTGTATCCTGAAATTATAGTGGATGTCATGATTTGCAGTTTACTGTCTGCATGCAGATGTTTTTGTTCCATTCCATGGAGCAGGCCTACGTAGATGCTGTTTTCTGAAGTTCGCCTACGTTTTTTAAATGACAAACAAGTCGTAAAAGAACCCTTACCGTGGTCGTTAATTCAAAATGAACCGTAAGCTAGATGTTCCTTTTATATTTATGGCATTTAGCAGACACTCTTATCCAGAGTGACTTACAAGGTTACTCATATTACAAAGGTGGCCCAATGGAGTGTTAGGAGTCTGGCCCAAGGACTCTTATTGGTGTAGTGCACCATAGCCACCCAGACCAGGAATCAAACCCACATGGTGTGGTAGCTTACCAGCTAGCTTAGGTAGTGGTGTTATCTGTTGCGCCACACCAACCACAGGTGATGTCTTTGCTTTAATGGTTTACACTTCAGGTGGGTGAACTATGCAGTCAGGGACCAAGGTGCAATCTCACATCTCCTAAATATGTCCACCAAATTTGGGCATTATTTTAGGGCTGAGGTCATAAAATTGTTAGGTAATTGAACGGAACAGTTCTGAATGGAGTGGTTTCCTACCTTAGAGGAAGGTGTGTTAATGCAGGGCCTCACCAGGGGTCATCCACCGTCCTATTGCACTTTAACCCTCTTTATTAACATCAAAGTTGATGAAGTTATGGATAAAGAGAAGTAAGAAAATGATAATGTAAAATGAACCATGGTTGGTTTTTGGTGCATAAATCCACCCAAACATGAGTGGACCTGAAGTTAGAGGACAAATTTAGGTATTAATTATGTAGGTAAGGACCATTTTAATCAAGACTGTGGTCATTAATAATGTACTTAATGTCTTTAGAAGATTAACTAAAACAAAAACATTGTCTGAATAGCAGATATCTTTAGAATGCCAGCTCTGGGATGCAAGTCAGTGATCTCCATTGATCTATGTATCACGTTTTCTAATGTGGGGGTGGATGCAAATTTGTGAGTGCCTTAAGTCTACTGCATAGTCACTGTTCTTTCCTGCTTTAGGTGGGTCATGTCTTCTGGTGGCTCATAACTGTCCTTATTACACAACATTATTACTTTTCCTTTAGATGAACCCAGTCTTCCTGCCCCTGCGGCTGCCCCTGCTGCTCCATTTCCGCCTCTGATGCAATTTACTTCAGGCAAGTTCTTTCTGCATGCTACTAACACTCTACATTTCTACTTACTGTATTTGGCTTGACATTTATGTGCTTCCTTACTATTAACTATTGACTAATAACTGATTCATGCTACCATGTATGACCAATGTTTGGAGAGCAAGGCCTATGCAGAGTATTGGAGTTTTTACATTAAAAAAGTAAAAACTAATGTAAGAAAAGCTAGTTTTCTTTGTGTGATTGAGTACTTGCTTTCAGTGAATCTCATTACCGTTTAAAATGTTTAAAGCTCCAGTCAGGAATCTTTTGACATGATTTTGGTGGGAGCACTCTCCAAAGGTTTCCAAATGCAATGATGGAAAAAAATATTGACTAAAATGCTCATGCTCTTAAAGTCCTGATTGAAGTTTTACGTGTGAAAGTCTGTGAAAGATAATCTGCTTTAACCGGTTTAGGTTAAGTTAACAACAGATAATGGTCATTTTGGTCTACTGCATGTTCTCAGTGCTTGCAGATTTTCTTCATGGTGGTCTTTGAGTAGATGAGCTGTGTTATTTGTTCTGATGTATCTATATTAACATCTATCTATCTTAGAAGCAGGGAGTTCTTCTGCTTCTGTTTACCCTCTCTTCTTTCCATTCCTCTCTCTCTCCTGACTATTTGGAGGAAACCCCATGCCCCCCCATCAAGGAAGATGGTTAACATCAAGTTTGTAAAACCCAGTGCCATGAAATATGAGTTGCCAACAGGCAAATTAACTTCCCCATTTTTGTTGGTCAGAATAATATCATGGCACCTTTGGAAATCAGGCATGCACAGATATCTCATGCCCTTTCAGACCAGACAGAGAACAGAATGCCAAAACACAGGTGCTTACTCTGAAAATGTCTCTATGGTACATTTGAACGTTATATGCCAAAAGGTTGCAATCAAGAGGGATTGACCAAGAGGGTTGGGGAACATAAAACCTCCATTGGAACCGCTCCATCTCAAGTACCCTCTATGCACAAGATAACCCTTAATTAAAATTTTACCTCTAATTCAACAGAGTACGGAGATTCTTCACCCATAGCTTCACAGGACATCGACAAGATAACCATGGATTCATTCGGCAATGATTCACCGTCTAGGAGCATGTCTAGATACGAGCCAGACGTACTAAACCAGTCAGACGACGACTTAATGTTTGAAATGAAAAAACCTTTTCAAAGTTTCTCGCCTGTTGACAACCCCAGCAGTGAGTTCTCTCATTTTGGAGAAACTACAGCAGACACAAGAGCAGCAACCATGTCAGATAGTCCATCCCCAGATCTAGTCCAGAACGCTCATGATGGAGAGCTGCAAGATGAGGTACAGGACTATGAGCCATCATTTGATTCCAGGGAAGCAGCCACTGAATCACTGAGGCAACAGCTCGCTTCCTCTGACCTTTTCACAACCACTTCTAAAGAGCAAGAGGAGTCTGGTTTACCACCCTCTCTCCCAGACATCTTAAAGTCTTCTCCACTTAACCCAGACAAAGTAGACTCTGGATCGTCTGAGGGAAGCCCTGATTTCAGTCCAGTCCATAGAAGTGGAAATGATTCGCCAAATGCTCCTTTCTCCCTGTCAGGGAACAATCCGTTTGCTTTTGAAACCAAGGTTCCTTTGCTTAAGGAGATGACTGAGGAGACTGAGGCAAGAGCTGCTGCTGAAAAGGCAAAGCAAGGTGCAGAAACAAAGGTGTTAGAACAGATGTTTGGCGCCTTCGACCTTGTCAAGGAGGCTGAGATCTCTCCAAAAGGCAACGAGACCACCATTGAAGACCAAGATGATTTCAAGACTTTGGGTCAAGATTCCGTTCAGATGGTTGACAAATTTGAATGTCTTAGCTTCCCAACTGAAAAGGCCCGGGAACACTCTGATTCTGAAAGCCCCTCTGCAGATTCGCTCTCTCCGGTTTTGGAGGCCATGGCGAAAAACCCAGCAAGTTTCCAGATTGATCCTGAAAAGAACATTGTCAAGGAGGAAGATGAAGCTGCTGACGAGGTGTCAGAGCAAGAGGTGTCATCTGAAGAGTTTGAGTTTGTCGAGAAGCCTCCTCGGGGTGCCATCGATGAGTTTCTGGAAACATTAGACAACTCCAAGTTTGCCAAGGCAGCAGAAATGGTTGATGAAGAGGAGGACATGTTGCCAAACATCGCAGAAAAGCCGGTGGAGGAAGACTCCACAGTACAAGAAACAAAGAATCAAAGTTCTTACCTTCTACTCACCGAACCCTTAGATGGAGCCTCTCCAGCCAGAGGCAAGGCCGGTCTAGAATTGTCCGATTTTCAAGTGCCCTCCCAGGCTCCCTTGGCCCATTCCCCTGTGGTCAAGACCGACACGATGACCACGAAGAAAGCAGAACCGCAAGCAGTCAAGCTGCCTAGCCTGAGAGCAGGAGCAGGTAATTTAGCAGGCGATGTAGCTGCTCATTATCATTTCAAGTCATCACCTTCCCCTCATCTCCAGTCATCTTGTCGGTCTTCATTCATTTCCCTCATCTTTTTTTTGTCTCCTGCATGGTTCTTTTGTCACTCTGCATGGTCTGATAGTCATGATGCATGTATGTAGTGGTGGTAATGAATGTTTAGTTATGCATCATCCATGCATTTTCACAAACCTTTTTTGTAAAGCCCTTTACCTTTTTTGTTTTACACATTCCATGTTCCAGCATATCACTGGACAACGTTCATGTTTTGTTTTCCATAAAAGGAACAAGTTATGTTTCAATATTTAAGATGAAGATTGATTAGGGTTTGAATCAGATTAGGTTCTTTCGGTATGTACCCTTCCTTGTTTTATTTTTGTAGACAATTAAGTGTTTCCTTTGTATTTGGAGCTTAAAAAGAAGGATGTTCCTTTCTACTTTAGCACTTTTATGAGCTTTAAATTAATTTCATGGCTTTTTTTATTTTAGGGTGTTTTTATACCTTTAGTACTTGTAGTTTCCTTGGTCTGGATCAAGCAAGAAAGGGATACATTGTTGCATTTTAGTCCTGGTTTGCTTTGCATTCATACTGGCATATTTGCAATCGAACGAAAAGGGGGGGGTGGGGGTGACATATGACACGCATGACACGCAATAGCTAGGGGGAAAATAATGTGTTTAAATGACTTTAAACCTGGCTTATTAGCTTGCAGCGATAATATCAGTATAAAACCACATGTTTGCTTCAAATGAACCGCACCAGAGTCTGTTCAGACTCTCTCTCCTGCTCAGTCCTGCTTTTTTGGTGCGCACCAGAGTTTAAAAGGCAGCGTTCACACTACCCTGACGAACCATACTAAAAGAGCAGTCTCTCTGGGGTTCGTTTTAATCAAGCCAAAGCTGACCAGTCTAAACACACCCCTAAAGTACTGCTTATCTTGATTTTCTCTGAAGAGCTTATCGTAATGAACGTAATCATGAAACTTCCTGTTTTCTGTATCTCATACCAGTAGTTTAACAATCTCGTTGAGTCAGCCCGGTTTTCTCAGTGTGGTTAATAAGTCAACTGCACACAGCCCTAACAGAACTATTGCAGTGTGGATTGTGTTAAGGGTCATTTTTAGTTAGTTTTTATTCTCCATCAACACTTATGCGAGATGGACCCTTGATACATTAACCAAAGCATTTCATAAGATACTTTTCTCAAAGCTGTAAAGCTAGTCCGATTAGCAGTCACAGAAATCTCCTATGTACTACAGGTTGCCAGGGCTGTACGAATCCACATGCCTGCATTGCAACACCAGGTCATCAGGAGAAGATAGATGGTTTATACACCAGTGTTGCCTCATTTGTTTGACATGAAGCACTTTGTTGGTTACATCAGCGAGTGCGCATTGCCTGGTGGCAGGTTTATTTGAGCATGGGTAGTCTTGGCCCTCAAGACCACACCTTGAAGTGGACACCTTTGGAATGGACCTTGTACCTCAGATTTGCCTAAAATCTGTTTATTCAGGACCATTGAGCTCTGTTAGACTGTGACTACCATAACCTGATTGTTAAAAAAAAAACAAAAAAAAAAACAGGCAGGCAGTGGAGCAAAGGTCCCTTTTTGTCTTTGGTAGAGGCGCCCTCTAGTGGACGTCCCTGTAAACTGATTACATTATGCTAGAATATTGCGCACTGTCTGGCAGTTGAAAAATGTACATGCTCAGTTATCATTGCTTTTATGTGCAAGTTTCAACTCTTGTGATGGATTGAGTGCATTGGCAGAATACCCATGTGTTTTTCATATTACATGTTTTAAAAATTAATAATTAAGGGTAATATAGTCTATATTTTTAGTTACAAGGTGGTGCTTACATTTTATGTGTATATATAAAAAAAGCCTCTTGTCATGTCCTAGTATCTTTGTGGGAGAGTGTGTGGAGAAGGTGGAGATCTGTGTTTGCAGATGTAAATGTTAAGTAGAAGGGTGTGTGTATATGAGGGGGTGGGAGGAGAAACCAAGAGAGGGGGAGTGTGTGTGCGAGTGTGCGCAAGGGGGAAATAGAGTCGCTGCGTCAGTGCATTTAGTGGTTCCCCGAGCCAGCAGACAGTCAGCTGACCTCAGTCCCGCAGCCTGAGAGGCAGAGAGCGCGAGCAAGCAAGAGGGAGAGAGAGAGAAAGAGAGAGAGAGAGAGAGAGAGCGCGTGCTGCAGTCACCTTACTTGAGGGAGCTTTCCTTCTCGTCGTTCCAACACTCGGGCTCCCCCCCTCCCACCTCGCCCCGCCCGCCCGCCACTGCAGCCCGACGCTCCTTAACTCAGCTTGGAATGCCAAGCTGATCCCCTGCAGACCGGCCCTTACCATCCACAGGGAAAGCTATGGACAATACGGACAGCCAGCCTTCACCTCACTGGAAAGACCAGGGTACAGAAGCGTTGATTTGCATTGGTTAGACACGTCTTCTCAGGCTAGTTTAAAGGTGACTTCTGAAGTTCTCGGTGGAGGTGGGATTAAGTAGAACTTGAGCTGTTGCTTATTCTGTAAAGTGTTTAATAGCGGTGTCGTATGTCAGTCATGTGGGGAGCGTTTGCTTAGTTGTGCAGTTTGAGATTTGCATGTTTTATTGGTGTTTGCATTTCTAAAGGCTTCTACTTTAGACTTCTGTATGGAGAATGTTCTTGCATGCCTCATGGACCTTTGCACTCAGTATGGCTTGGCTGTGATGACCGCTATGGTGGTGTTCAAAGGTTCTGGGTGAGGTAGGCTGATCTGTGCCAAAAGTATCTGCAGATGTGACGAATTCTCTAAGAACAGCCAGTTCTCTTTACTGCAACTAGCCCATACTGTAGTTTTAGATGGTCCTAAGATGGCCCTGGTGTCCCATGAGTGAAATTCTGGCATTTTTTTCAGTTTTGTTTCCCATTGAGAGTCTGGAGAGTCTTCTTGACTAACAAGTTCCCTTTTTAGCCAACAAATGAGGCATGTCTTCATTTCTAATGATTTCTATATGTTTATTGAGCTTTCTCCTACTTTTGGTATTTTGTGTCTGCTGACCATCATGAGTGTTGCCTTTTGAGACAGAACTAAAGATGCTGTGTCACAATTGACTCGCATTGCAACAGTGAGGGCATTGTGCTCAGGGTCAGCTCTATCTACCACTATAAGATGATATCATTTTTAAGTATGTTGTCATAAAGGAGCAAAGCGTTGTTACCCTAGTGTCTTCAGTAAATGCAGAAAGTTCGCTTTTCTTTGAGTGACAGGTTCAAAGGAATATTGGCCTTTATGTGCTGTAAAGGGCCTGTATTCTACATTTTTGTGTATTTTGTTTTCCTGATTACCACTTGTTTATACCACAAATGTCAATACCAAAAAAAACTTGCACTATCAGGCCAGTTTTCCACTTTTTTGAGCTTAGAATCAAATGGGCTGTTGATGCTGTCCTTAAGAGTGATGCATGTAAATGATCTCTGCTTTGATTGGCTGCCTGGTAGTGTAACTCAATCAAAAAGAAGCCCCCCACATCATGTATAAAAAGGTCTATATAAATTTTTTATTATTATATTTTTATTCTAAGCAGGATGTTTTTGCAGTTAGGTTTCCTTATATGGATAATACAAATATTTAATTAAAATACATGATATTTATAAATATATAAATATAAATACAAATATTTAAATAAAGTCTCTTTAAGAGTGATCTATGCAAATGATGTTCTGGTTGACTGCCTGGTAGAGTGACTCATTTAGAAAGAAACCCACGTTCAGACGTAACTTTAGGGTTAATGCGTGGACTACAGGTCGAATATGTATATGAGGCAGGCCTATGTCAATTTATTGTTTTTTTATGACCTCCCAAAAGCAGTGAATTCAAAAGGCTGTTTTGGCAGCTTACTTTTCATTAATGTTTTCATAAATGAGGTAATAGTACATATGACATATTTTGAAAAGTAGTTTGTTTTCCATGGGTACTATGGGAGTATTATGAATTGGATTGCTGTTATGGTGCCGCGACACTTGAGCAAACTCGAAGCATGCATACAATTTGCATTCATATTAAAATGTGAAGGATGGGGTTAATCGGTTTATTCGGATTCACTTCAGTCACTTGCAGCATTTACATACGCTGTTAAGGGGTGTTTGAATTGTCTGAGGGCCTGGTATCTTGGGATTAGCTGACCTCTTGCTGTCAGGGACCCTGATGCAGTTTTGGGACTGGTTTAGAGACTTTGGTACAGGGATTGCTGTTACACTCCACTACCTGAACGTGTGCTCATGGTTTCAGATTGAGAAGCCGTGCTGGTCTACTAGACTTGATACTTCAACAGCCAAAGTTACATTAAAGGGCCACTATCATGGGATTTATTTATTTATTTAATTCATTCATTCATTTTAAAATACAGTTTGCATGCCTGTGTTGTGAGGTCACAAAATCCTTGCCATCTACCTATCTTAATCAATACAGTAGGTTTGTGAATGAGGCACTGAATAGGGTAGCCAATCAGAAGAGTGTCCATTTACATGCTGGTCTTAAAGCCACAGTAAGCAGCTTGTTTACTTCAAAGGGATGTTCACGTTAATTACGATTAATTATGACGTTTTTGGTTCACAAACACACGTCATAAGTGACTATAAATAAGTAGGATGCAGGCTCCTTAATAACACCTACAGTATTTGATTGCAGATTTGCAGAATTAATGTAGTCTGACCGTGTGTGAGTGTGAGCGAGCGACAGTGCGTCGTTGCCGTGTATGTAAGCGTGTAAACGCATTGTTACTGGTGAGCGTGTCGTCACCGTGCGCGCGCATGCGCCTTCGCGCTCCCTCCGCCGTCCCAGCAGGAAGTACGCTCGCGCTCTCTCGCGCTGCTGTGTACCTTTGCGTCCCGGAGCTTCAGGCGGCGCAAGATGGACGCAGATCGGGGTCAGTGAGTCTTTAATTTTACCCACAGATCATCTCTGGCTCCTTCAGATACGTACCTTAACCTACCTAGACGTTCTGCGTGCGCTGTCTAGAAATGGAGCAGTAGTGCTAGCTAGCGCTCGCCTTCCACACCCCCCCCCCACCCTACCCCACGGTGCTGGTGCAGATGCACGCGGGAGAGGACGGGAGCGGGTTTCCTGCTGCACACAGGCTGCTCCGTTATTTTTAGCCTGCTCAGAGCTGCGCCGTGCTTACCATATGTAGGCAATCCTACCGGGAGAGGCTAAAGCCTTTCACTACGCGAGACGGGTGTATGTGTGTGTGTGTGTGTGTGCGTGAGTAAGAGAGAGGGAATGTGTGCGCGATTGACACGAAAAGACAGAACACGTGCAAAGCAACAAGTGCACGCAACGATCAAACGGCCGTTATTCTTTAGATCGCCGCCGTTTGTGATGTAACAATGCAGGCGTCACGATAGAGTAATGATGATGTAATAATGCAGTGATGCAACAATGCCGTTTTGACGCGCATTCTCTTATCGAACGCCGCTGCTCGCTACATTCAGATGTACAGTACGTTCAGTTTGCGCCACCCATAGCCGTCCGCCAGCCACCCAGCCGCCCTCCATATTTGTCTCAATGTTACACTTGCCTTCCATGTCGAGAGACGTCAAGCGGTCAAAAAATAACCTCTTTCAGATCTAATTCTGGACTGACCTGCCCGGAATTGCCCACCTCACCCAAGGCTAGCTGTCACGAGCAGAAGTGAAGTTCATCTTAGAAGTGACAGGGAATGACAGAAAGCACGTTTTCTCTGGTTATGATGCCTTAAGTGGACATCCGCTGTTTTTGTTTTTGCAGCGCTTGTGTAATATTAAATGTTAAGTTTGATGTCTAGAGGACCTCTCTCTCTCCAGAGCACAGCAGCACTTCGGCCGACCCCCAGACGTGGTGGGTTAAAGGCCGACCATTGAAGACATTGATTTGTGTGGACTGTCGTAAAGGCTGTGCGAGATTAGCCACAGTCTACAAACTGCCTCACAAGTGACAATCCTCGGAGTCCAAGCATTGGTGCCTTTAGGAAGCCGGAAGAACAGTGTTTTAGGAGCAGTGTCAATGTGGGCTCTCAAAAGATGATCTCTAACCAAGTCAGAATATTTAGAAAGCTGTACCATGTTTGAATAGTTGTTGACCTGGTCATTTTTGTATGCAGAAATTTAGAAAAACCAGTGGAATTCCCCTTTAACCCACAGGGATCGGAGTTCTGTTCTGCTGGTTTGTGCTTTTGAGTGAACAGCTGTCCCTCTGAAAGAAGACCGGGATTAAGCTGAGAGAGATGTGATGAGCACACAGCTCTGGTTAGGGTCAGGGTCTGGTCATTTTTTCCAGGGTGAGGAGAGGTTCATATGGGTATAAAGTGGATCCAGTCCAACCCTCCCTATTTTTTTTTTTTTTTTTAAGCCAAATTAGGTCAGGGGAGTAGATAAGCGACATGCCTGCAGCCAAAAATATGGATCTTTTTGGCTTTGGCTTGCTTTTTTATTATTATTATTTATTTATTTGCCCAACCACAGTACAAAGTGGATTAACCCTTAGAACCATCATCTATTTTTACTTCATTTTTTAAAATATATTTTCTCTAATTCTCATATCATTAGTTAGAGTGGGTAGTAGACTGCTGATATGAGTGTTGATCATGTCTAAGCAAATCTATTCCATTGTGTTCCAAAAAGACTTATACTCTACATGTTCATTTGAAAGAGGAAGAACATGTTGAGGTCAGATTTTATTTTTAAGGTAGACTTTCCTTGGTAAAATAAGTGAACCATAAAATGGCTATTCTTAGGTCATATTGTGTTACATATTTGGCATGCAGAGTTCAGAGGTTAGGTATTTTTGTACTCTATTATTGGACTTGTGACTTTGAGCTACTCGTCCTAGATCAAATGAGTACTTGAGAGTATCTGTGTTGAATACATTTTGACAAGTAATAAAAAAAAAAGTCGTTCACATAGTCTTTTTGTTTGACTTATTTTTATTATTTTATTTAATTAACATATTTTGTTATGTTCCTTGACATACCCTCACCTCACCAGATCCTAGTCCACATAATCATAAAGACAAAAGAAGGGTCAAACTTAGATGCTGGGTGCCATATGTGTATATATATATATATATATATATATATATATATATATATATATATATATATATATTTATATGCTAAGTATTGCAGACTAGGCTCATGACTATCTGAATAATCAGTGAATAATATGTGAAATAACAAGATCATATCCAGCTTCTGGTACAGCGTGTTAAAGGCAAATCTAGTAAATTATCTGAAACAGGATATTTAATGTATCTTCTTGTCAAAAAAGGAGCAATTTTGGGCTTATTGTTTCCACCTACTGCTCAAGTTTGACCCCTATTTTATTAAAAAGTGGAATTGCTTTGCTTAGTTTGCACAGTGGTTATGAGCCTTTTGTTCTTGTATTCCAGTGGTGGACCTCCTGTACTGGCGTGATGTGAAGAACACAGGGGTTGTGTTCGGAGCCAGCCTCCTGCTCCTGCTCTCCCTCAGTGTGTGCAGCATCATCAGTGTTCTCTCCTATGTGGCGTTGGCCCTCCTCTCCGTCACCATCACATTCAGGATATACAAGGGTATCCTGCAGGCCATCCAGAAATCTGATGAAGGGCACCCATTCAAGTGAGTGATGGTGTTTGGGGTGGGGACATGCAATGTGCTTAAATTAGATATTCGATCAGTGAATGGATATTTTGTTAACCGCTGGGTAGGAAGAAAACAAAGACTAGGACGGATGTCAATATATTAAAACACATTTTAAATACATGTACATTTTCCATGTTATTTTTCTTCTGTATATCAGATGATGCAACATCACAAAAATCCCAACATGCCTGGAGTAGACATGTCTATGATGACAATTTTAGTTCATAAAAAATTCTCTGTTCTGACCTAAAACAGCCAAATTACTCAGTTGTCTTGCTGCCTAGCTGATTTTATTAGTAACTTGCACTAGGTTGGACTTCCATTAAATCAAAAATTACATAATCAAGGTGAATTTGAAGCTTCTGAAGAAACATGCATATGCATGTCTACAATTACTTAGTTAGTTAGTAGAGTCAAGCGAAGCTTCCAGTCACATTGGATGTGAAAATCTAAGCAAAAGCACATGTGCAAGTGCACAGTCTTAACAATATCAAGTTTACCCATCTAGCTATAAACAGACATTACATCAGTGCTGTCCTCTAGGCATGTTACAGTACAATGTTAGAACGTGGAGCTTCACAAGATTTATGAGGTGTCTAAATAGACACACAGGGTTTTTCTTATATATTTTTGTATTACCTCAATGAACCCAAATC
Organism: Salminus brasiliensis; assembly: GCF_030463535.1. Lineage (NCBI taxonomy): Eukaryota > Metazoa > Chordata > Actinopteri > Characiformes > Bryconidae > Salminus > Salminus brasiliensis. Next base: position 20,195,244 of record NC_132901.1, on the reverse strand, counting down.
ATTCTGCTTCCTGTGATATGAATGTGGAGTCTAACTATTTATAAAATAAATCAGTTATGCAAAATAAAAAATGTGGTGCTGGTAATGTGCTAATTGAGAATGTTATTACTGCGCAGATATTTTTTGCTTGCTTTGGCTTTTTAAGATGTTTTGCTTAGCAGCGAGGTGTGTGTATGTACGTTTGAGGATCTTCGATCATGGCTTATCTGTTTTCCTGGCAGCTATGCAAACTAAGCCTGGCTCTTGACGTCTCATGAGCCACTCATTACGATCAAATAAGCTGCCGGCTTTAGCATAGAAAAAACCGATTGGCCTCCCCTCCCACTAAGCTGGATTATGACACCTCATATTTCTCCAGCATCTCCGTAGAAAGTAATTGCTGAATTGCAAAGATGTCAACAAGTGTCCTGTCCAAAAGCTATGGTCAACAGTGATGCTTGCATGTGGTCGGGTGAATGGTGAACCTGAAGACTTAATGATGGGTTTTTGTCTGTGTAGGCAGTACCTGGACCAGGATGTTGCTTTGCCTGCACAGTTGGTCCATAAATACAGCGACATAGCCCTCGGGCGGATCAATTCCACCATTATTGAGCTGCGCCGTCTGTTCCTGGTCGAGGACTTGGTCGATTCTCTCAAGGTGAGGGTCCTTTTCTCAGTCATGTCATTTTTACTGGGGAAAGTACTGTAACTTCTAATCAAAGGCAAGATCTGTAACTGGATGAACGCAGAGCTGTAGTCCTGTTCACACTAATGAAACAAAAAAGCTATCTTGTCAGGTTGTCAGTTTGAGAATTTACACAGATACTTGCTGTGCTGTACCAGTCGGCCAGTTGGATAAAGCCAATTCAGCTTGAAAAGTGAGGCAACAAGATTTCCTTATGTACACTAACTTGACAACATAGTAGAACACAAAGATTGTAGCAGCTACTATTAGTAGGTGATTGCCATGTTGACTGGTGAGCTGGTTGTCCCCTGTGAAGAAAATAATTGCTCAACTTTAGCCATATGTAACTCTCTTATGCACACATCTTTGCCTTTTTGTTTCAGCTTATAAATTTCAGTGATAAATTCCCTTTTCAATAGATTCGCTTTGGGCAGAACTCATATCGAGGTCTGATCTGTGATTCTGATCTGTGTGGCTGAACCATGACTGTTTCTTACTGTGCATCATGACTGGCACAGGTTCCTAAGCTCATTAATCATAGCCTGGGTCTGGGAATCTTTTTTTTTTTTTTTTTTTTTTTTCTTTAAACACTAAATTTCCTAAAAGATTACTTTTTTAAAATTAATTTGGTTCATTTATAACACCTGGTCATTTAAACATAACGTGTCCTGCAAAAAAAACTCATTGTGGTGTATATTGTGTGTTTTTTGCACCAAGCTACCAAATCACAGCATTATGGTTAACTTTACACCGTTTAATTAGCATCTAGCACCTTATCTTCATGTTCTACATGATTGAGTCCATAGAGGTCTGGTCTTCAATGTTTGTTCTGTTATATTCGCAATAAGACGCACAGCTTTAATTTCCGTTGTGTTGTTTCTTTCTACTTCCAGTTTGCTGTGTTCATGTGGATTCTGACGTATGTTGGTGCCTTGTTTAATGGACTCACTATTCTCATTCTGGGTAAGGCCTGTTCAAGCACATGGATTTTGACCAGAGGTTTGGGTTAATAAGTAATTCATTAATAAAAACATCCACTGCCACTGCAGTTCTTTGTAGAAATTTTAACGCACAGTGATCTGCATTTAGTTAAACTTTTCCTGTCGCAATGTAGTTATTCATTAGTGGGCTTAACATTGACTTGCTCTTCATTTTTAAACCCATGATTGGGTCCATATAAAACCCAGTAAATCCAGAAGTCTAATTTTCAGCCTTCCGACTTCTTGACTGGCCTAATCTATCAAGCCAGATTCTCTGGTGTGCTTAATATCAAACAGGGTGCCAGTCATTAGGATTAGCATTTACATTGAGAGGAAAATTGTCTTTCTTCCGTCATTCTCAGACACATTAGCTACTTGGGTGTCTGCATAATTGCAAGCTAGAGATAAGTGATTTGCATATTCCTGTGAGAACATTGAGGTAATTTGAAAAGACACTACAGGCAGGCTTCACACCCTCGAGTGATTTGATGGCATTCCTGAGTTGTGATACTGTTGTGTAACCGTGAAAGGCTTGCTGTACTGGGCATTGGTCATGGCAAGGCCAAGATGCTGACTTCCCAGTTTTAATTTCATTTTTAGAGAGATGGTGATCTTGTATCTCTCTGAGCTGCAATCATAGCAAAGAGTTTCTATCTAGTGCTGATAATGGGTTCTTTGACCTAACACAAAAGTGGAACTCTAACCCTTTTAAAAAAAGGTTATATAAAGAACTGTCTACAAGGGGGTTTACCTGTGTTTGAGGAACCATTCAACCAGTCAAGGAACCATTTAAGGGTTTAAGCATTCATAGAACCATTGCACTCTTTAGAAGGCTTCTTTGTGGGTTCTTGAGTAAAAGCAGTGGTTCTCTGTAGAACCATGACAACACTTTGGATTAGAGCTGGACAATATGACAATATTTTATTGTGTTGTGATCAATTTTATCATGATGACGATATGCTTTTCTTAGCATATTGAGGATACTGTTAGTGCTTAATACACACTGATCAGCTGCAGGTTTCATTACTAACAGTGTGATTAGACTGGTTTAATTAGATGAAGTGCAGAAGATGTTGAATAAAAATTACTCACTATTCAGTATGGGAGGGTATCTGAAAGGTAGTTTATAAGAATCTGTTGTTACTGATGTCTTTAGTTTATGATTACATGTATTGTGTATATTGTGTATCGTGACAAGTTTTTAAATATCGTGATATAGTATGTTTACCATATCCCCCAGCCCTACTTTGGATGTATTATTGATTGTTTGGATTGGTGGAGAAGATCACCAGATCTCACCCCAAGGGCTCCTCGACTCACAAGTCAAAGAATGCTTTCTTTTTCAATACTATACAGAACATTGTGCTTCGAGTATATGTTATCTTTAGACAGCACCCAGGGGAAAATATGCGGTGGGTAATTTAGTGGGTTTCTGGGTAAGTGGAACATGCTCTGCTTGCCTGGTGGTTACCATGGTGAACTGAAAGGCTCAAGACCTGAATGTTTTTTTCTGATATGTTTCTTTTAACCTTTCAGGTCTGGTTGGTGCGTTCACTTGCCCAATGGTCTATGAAAAACATCAGGTAAGAATTTTCATAGTGACTGTGTTCCTGATAAAGAAACGGTTAGGTGGTTAGGTGAATATTTTCTAAATGCTGTTGGAGGGGATTTCCATCAGATAAACAGCTAGTGTAAGCACTGCAAAGCAGTGTTGGCAGTTTTAACAGATATTTCTATTGTATATCTCTCTTCTGCACTATGTCAGTTTTACCTGTTTTAATAGTTAAAACAAAAATAAAATAAAATAAAACATATGGCTGCTGTCCAACGAAAAATCTCCAAAATTGTGACTTTACAGGAAAAGGCAAAATGCTCTTAATTTTGATCGGTTCATCCAGAATTATTTACATAGTTTTCAGAGTAGCTACAGGGTTCAAACCATGGAGAAAACTAAAAACATGACAAAAATGGAGATGCATGTTTTTCACTGGACAGCAGTGATATGGACATTACGTTTTGCATGTGTAGCTGTTTATTTATAAGTGATGTTGAATACCAAGCTATGTAATTTTTAACACTACTTGTAAATAGTGCTGTCATCATCAATTACATAAATTATAATTATACATAGTAATTAAGTAATCTACCTCTTATTTTGGCTAGTAGGTGGTGTTGGAAATCATGCCTTGTTTTTTACCTTCTGTTTATGTTAATGATGGTGCTGCCACTTGGTTATATTAGTAATTTATTAACATTTTGAATTGATCAGTAAGAGACTATAGTTCACATTTTAGAGTGTACAAAATACATTATTTAATAAAGATAAACAAGTTGAAATAAATGTCTATTTTTTACTGTAGGAAAGTCCAGTAGAATCTAAAAAGAATATGCACAGTCATCCTGTAAAATGCCATCTAGTCATTGCAGAAAGTAGACCAACTTTGAGTGAGTGATTGATGGTGACAGCCCAAGAATTGATTTCTCTCTGGGGGATCATATGATAAGGCTGCTCTATCAGTCACAAAACAGCAGCATTTGCAGTCTATTACAATAGTTAGTGATCTCATTAAAAAAGGCATGTTAGTCATCGAAATTGTGTTTATTCAAGCAGAACAGCCAGTTTGCAAAATGTTTATCCAGCCCCCACTAGGGGGATACTCAACCTATTTCTCACAGTAAATGAACAAACAAACAAAAGCTTAACCATCTTAACTCTTCTTGTTTTAAGAACGACCCATTTTTGCAAATTCATCTGCAAAAGGTACTTGAATGTACTAGTTTGTCGGTTTAGAGGAGAACTGAAAAGTTTGTGTAAAATCAGTTTTGTTTCATTGTCACATAAACAGGTTCCTTTAGACATAGAACCTGTGCAAGTACATCCTCCTGTTCTTATCATTCCTTTCTCGTAGCATGTGGTTTGTGTTTTAATCCTGTTTCAAACAACATGCACAAATAGAACTTTGTACCTCTTAGTAAATTTCCTGTAACCTCCCTCTTACCGGTTTGTGACATTTAGTGTGATTTGGTAATGTTATAAAAATTTTTCTTTATACATACATACATATATATGCTATGTCTGCTTAATCTCCTACAGACGCAAATTGACCATTATGTTGCCCTGGTAAACAACCAGATCAAGGACGTCGTTGGAAAGTAAGTTTAATTTGTCATTGTTGTTTCCTAATGTTAGTTTTTATTTCTATATCTTTATTTGTAGCAAAAAATGTTATACAAATATTTTTCTCAACCTTATGTGATTCTTTATAGAACATTATTAACATGTTGTAATTGGTCTAAAGTCACAATCTTGGAGGAACATCCAGCGGTGCACACTTATTCATGCACAATATTTTCAACACTTAACCCACAACCAGTGGTCATTATGTAGGGAATGCTAGGGTACTTGCAGTCCTTGGATGACAAAACACTTTAGCGCTATCCTTTGGTCTGGCTCAGAAAAATAAAAGTTCTGTGGAGCATCTCAATACCTGCCACTCTGTACTCTTTAAAAACAAAATCCTCAAAAATACAACCCCTAGCATTTATATTTTACATACATTTGAGTGTGGGTGAGTGCATAGCATAAGCCCCACCAATATACTCTTGACAGGCTGTCCCCAGATGCCTGGTTTTGATTATTAATATGTAATGATGTCATGGCTTCCAAGTGGTGCGCTCTGCTTACTTGTATGTATTGATTAAGCCTTGGCTACATCTGTGGTGGTGCCACGGCCATCCATGATTGAGTGTCCTTGGGAGACTAATTAGCTTTGGTCTGTCTGGGTGGGTAGAATGACCCCCTCCCTCTCCTCATCAATTGCGCGATGCTACAGAACAGGCAGTTGCGTTTTTCCTCCAAGTTGGGTGGAGGTGTCCAATGATGAGCTCTTGATTGCAGTTGGCTGACTATGTAAAGCAGAGGAAGCACCCTTGTGCTTCTAGTGTTGGTAGCATCGTGCATTTGGGGAGTCCTAACTTCTATATAACTTTGTCTTACAGTCGGATTCATTTAAGATTGTGTAACATTTTGGATATGAACACTTATGGATCTTGTCTCACTCACTTGTATTGTTTCTGCAGGATCCAGGCTAAAATTCCTGGCGCAAAGAAGAAGGCTGAGTGAACAATGAAGGGCGTTTGTGCTTGAAGGAGTTGGTCACGTTTAGGCTAGTGGGGTTGCTCTGAGCATCAGGGTGTGGTTCCCTCCTCTACACTGTTATTTTCATACATCTCTCTTTCTCTCCTACTGAATCTCTCACACCCTGTGGAAAACTGCTTACAATTCCCCCTTTTTGTTTCTTCTCTTTTCTTCCTTTCCGCCCGAAAATGTCACTACGATGAAGTTGTTAAACCATTTGAGCCACTACATAATTTTCTTGAGACACGGCGTGATCTAAATGAGCGAATAACCATCTTTACTCTGTCACACACCTCTAAGCAAGAAATAGTATTCCATGACCTGGTTCTGTTATTTTCTAAAACCCCATGTACTTCAGAAATAATTTAAATATTTGTTTGTTTTTTAAATGAGGGAGCGTTTAATGGTACCTTTTTTTTTTTTTTTTTTTTTGGGCAAAAAGAAACTCGGTATCAGTCCATTTTTGGTATAATTTAGTGTTACTGTGATTGTACTGTTTTATTGATTAACTGTGTAGACTTTCACAAAGCTTCTCGCTCTTTCAAGTGGCTCTTGTGTTAAACTACTAGCAAAGAGTTACTCCATAGCACTTCATGCTTCTGAGTATTTCTAGGCAAATAGAGTCTTGCAAGATAAGAGCATATATCGAGACATCATTTCACCTCATTGCAGCTATATAGTGAAATCTCTGGAAGAACACGTTTACAAGCGTTGACTTAAAAAAAAAATAATAATAAAAAAAATATTTAAAGTCGTTTTTCTGTGGACCCAATACCTTCAGCTGCAAAGTTATGTAACATGAAATCTTAAAGCATTGTTTGTTATGCAAGTAATTGTGAATGATAACTTCATACAGTCGTGGTGAACTCAGTGGAATGCATTGTGAAATGTAAACAAGCACCAATAAAGCTTCTAGACGAATGACTCCCCTTCATTTATGTGTTATGATGATGTTGAAGCCAAAAAGGTAGTATAGCCAAGGCCAGCTGATGGAGTTAAAAACATGACCATAAAAGACTTCTCCACAAACTGGGGCCAATGGGACAAAAAAGTTTTTGGGCAGTGTGGTGCTACCATTACCGCTACCAAGTGCTGATTGGTTGGTGAGCTGATCAGCCCATTGACTGAGAAAAGTGGTTTGCCCTTACCAAGGTCATGACTGGACATGATGCCAACTGGAGTCTCCGAATGGCTGTACTGTTCACGCTACATGAGTGTGATCAGTAGTGACCTGTTATGTGTACATTATGAAGTGTGCAGTGCAGAAGTGGACACAGATGAGGCTCACAGACACCTTTCACTCATGGAGATCTGAAAATGTGGGTCTCGCAGGTCCTGGAAAGTCAAGAAGAAAACCTGGAAAGTTAGAGGCTGTTTTTCTAGTCATGGAAAACTATTAGTTAATTTAGTTACATCTAGCAGCCATGTGTCTAAAACTAAGTTATACTGTATATTGTATAATAATATTTGAATTTTTTTTTAAGCAATGCACTTCCCATAGTGCCGTGGTACCTTTTAGCTCAGAAAGGGTTTATTAATTGGATGATTTGCTGGATCAGGTTTATTAAAACTAGCGGAAACAAAATATCAGACTGTTCTGTGTTGAGTCGAGTGCGTTTGTCTGTATAAAAAGAAAAATGTCCATTTACAAATTAGGATTTTGTACAACAACTCCAAACATCCTCATTCATGTTGGACTCTGTTGAAGCGCCTTCTAGCCTGTAACCAACCTGGATGACTGGGTGGCAGTAGACACTGGGGTTTGATTTAAGGGTATCAAAGAGTCTTTGGACAAGCTGTCTATATTCACCTACCTCTGTAACATTAAATGAAATTAAATTGTCACTCTGGATAAGAGCGTCAGTCAAATGCTTTGAATGCAAATGTTAAACATGCTGCTTATTCAGCCTTGATTCATGATTGATTTATGAAGTTGATGGAATGAATTGTTAAATTGAGGGAATTATACTAAACTAACTTGACAAATTGGTAATTTAAGGGAACCTTTTTTAAATTGAAGGAATGATTTATTAAATTGAGGGAATGATTAATTAAATTAATAGAATGGTTTATTAAATTGAATGAACGATTTATTAAATTGAAGGAACAAATTAAATTAAAGGAATTATTTGAAGGAACAATTTATTAAATTAATAGAATGGTTTATTAAATTGAACAAACGATTTATTAAATTAAAGGAATTATTTATTAAATTGAAGGAACAAATTAAATTAAAGGAATTATTTGAGGGAACAATTTATTAAGTTAATGGAATGGTTTATTAAATTGAACGAACGATTTATGAAATTGAAGGAATGATTTATTAAATTAAAGGAATTATTTATTCAATTGAAGGAACAAATTAAATTAAAGGCATTATTTGAGGGAACAATTTATTAAGTTAATAGAATGGTTTATTAAATTGAACAAACGATTTATTAAATTGAAGGAATTATTTCTTAAATTAAATAATTATTGATTAAATTGAAGGAATGATTTATTAAATTAAAGGAATTATTTATTAAATTTAAAGGAATTATTGATTAAATTAAAGGAACACCTTATTAAATTAAAGGAATTATTTATTAAATTGAAGGAATGATTTATTAAATTAAAGGAATTATTTATTAAATTTAAAGGAATTATTTATTAAATTAAAGGAACAACTTATTAAATTAAAGGAATTATTTATTAAATTAAAGGAACAACTTATTAAATTAAAGGAATTATTTATTAAATTAAAAGGAATTCTTTATTAAATTAAAGGAACAACTTATTAAATTAAAGGAATTATTTATTAAATTAAAGGAACAACTTATTAAATTAAAGGAATTATTTATTAAATTAGGGAACAATTTATTAAGGTAAGGGAACTATTTATTACATTTATATAATTATTTATTACATTGAAGAAATTATATTTTAAATTAAAGGAACCATTTATTAATTGATAGATTGTATTCTAAACATAAGGGACCTTTTATATCCCCAATTATAATGTCGCTCGCCCGGATCTTCGGGGGTTCAGTGTGTTTGAATGGGGGTCTGGGTGTGGATCGCCTCAGAGCTGAACTCGTATTATGAAAGCCGTCTGAAAGCGGTCACGTTACCACAACTTTCCACCAGCTACTCTTCAATTCATCTGCATCGTAAACTGTGCCCCTGCTTTTCAAATGACTTAACTACACGGCGACATTATTTTATTTAACAGCACATGCATGTTATAATGGTCTGTGCTCTATTTTATAAGGAGAGTTTGCCGATATTTCAGCGAAGCCTCATTCTCCAGTGTTATTGTTAGCTAGCGTGCTAGGAAGCTAGCCAGCTAGCTAACTGTAGCTCCGGCTGCGGTTACAAGCAAATTTACCGACAGCAAATAACCAGTGTAGCGAGGATCTGTTGGGTTTTTTATGTAGTTTGGTAATTTGGTGTTTTGTCGTGATATCTGGGGAACTGTTGTCATGGCTTATTGCTTAACATTCGCTTAAAATGGCATTAAAATGTTTCTGCTAGCGCTAGCTAATCATTACGCTGAACAGATGAGCAGCTAGGTCAGGCTAGCCTTCTGTGGTTTGGCGACAAGGCTGTCAATTTATGTGACTTAGGCTTGGAAATATCGCCTATCTGACAAAGACATGCTTTAGTTGATCTGTTGTCAGTTTCCTAATCGTTTAGCTTGACCTCCAGGCTTCGCTAGTGGCTGGGGCTGACTGTCCGAGTCTACATTTCAAGGCTTTTTATTTTACACGTTATCTGGATCTCACAATGGCTGCAGACCTCCAATCCAAGTACACCAAACTGGCTCAGGAGTACTCCAAGGTAAAGTGCTTTGTGATGTTAAACTAAAGCTAATGATACCATAAAGTGGGTACCATAAAGAGGGGGGCATTTGACATCTAGAGTTGGTGTGTGATCTCTCTGTTCCTGCCTGTGTAGCTTCAGCCTGGGCACACCATCATGGTAAAACCTCCAGCTAGAAATGGGTAAAGGATTCATATTCCGGTGAGAAGCATCCTGTCCTAAACAGGTGGATCTGTTGAGAGGACAGCAGTTGACTTGTGGTGTGCCACTTGTCTCCAGAAGTCTACTAGTAGGCTTAAAATGAGCAGATGCAGATTTTAAGGACCTGACAATTTGATAAATGATCATATTGGCTGATATATGATTTGACCAGACCCTAGCATCAAAATGTATCAACCTATGTAATATTCATATTTTAGAAGATCTAGTTAAACTATACTTTACTGACTGATACAAATGTCGGTCCATAATTGTCACATCTCTTAAACTCAAACTTAAATCATTAACATAAATGGAGTGGATGTGGATCTACCCATTGAGGCTTTAGTTTCTGTTAATCAGCAACCTCTTGTTGCTGTTTTTTAATCAGATATCTTTATGAACGTCATTCTCATGCAAATAGATTAGATTTTTGTAACACTTACCAACCAGTTCAGCCATTATCAATGGTGGTATGGTTGAACTCTGCTGGGTTTGTTTGTGACTAAAATTGTAGTACTTAATCAGACGTCTAGCTGCAAAAAAAAAAAAAAAGTGCAGTTTGGCAGAAGTCAGAAGATTGACTTGAAAAGTATTGGCTAAAGTTAGTTTCCTCTTTTTTGTTATTAAACAAATCAGTTGTTTAAACCTGTAAAACATCATTATTAACAACAGCTTGGTAAAGTGTATTTCTCATTTTCCCCTGCAATGTATTTTTCTCCTGTACAGTTAATAGATAAACCAGAGTGTTGTCATGTGTCAGAAACGCTTAGTCTGCAGACCACCCACAGGCTCTGCCCTTCATAGTCGACTGACTGGCTTCATGGGGATTCAGAGTATTTCCTTAAACTACAGCAGGATGCTGTAACGTTGCTGACAGCGGCCTACTTCCTGACTCTTTCCCAAGTTGCTAACTTGAAATTGTCACTGTTATGTGTCTGTTCATGTTGTGGCTGACAGCTACGAGCACAGAATCAGGTTCTGAAGAAGGCTGTGGTGGATGAGCAGGCCAACTCCAACTCCTTAAAGGTAGGGCAGTTATAGATTTTTATTCCTGTTAGAACTGCAGTGGTGACCTTGTAACGTGACATGGTTAAGGACCGGATTGCTTTGTTTTGATTACAGTTGTTTGTGTTAATGTTTATCTCAACACAAATGCATTTGATCATGACACATAATGCAGCATGATTGATGTTTTGCTTATTTTTGGTGGTTTCATGTTGCAGGTGAGGTTCTTACTATTGCAAAAAACAGTAAAGCCACAGCAATTAACAAGTAATATTTAGATGGTAGATAATCATAGATCATTGTTTTTGCATTGGTCACTCAGTGTTGATACAGTTACACTTGTTTTTGCCTGTGGACCACAGGAGGAACTAAAGCAGAGGGAGCAGGGCCTCAGAAAGGCTGAGCAAGAGATGGACAGCCTGAGCTTTAGGAACCAGCAGCTTGCCAAAAGAGTGGAACTGCTGCAGGAGGAGCTGGTGGTCAGCGAGGCCAAGGGCAAGAAGACCAAGGTGAATTTAGCTAAAAGTTTAGTTTGGTATAATAATGTTTTTCTAACATACTGCTAGTTTTAGTGTTAAAGGTAAAGGATAAAGGTGCACGTATTCGTCACTGTACAGTGTGGACTGTACAGCGAAATGTGTCCTCCGCATTTAACCCATCTGGTAGTGAACACACACTCACACACACACACGTGTTAGGGGCAGTGAGTACACACACACACCCAGAGCGGTGGGCAGCCAACTCCAGCGCCCGGGGAGCAGAGAGGGTAAAGGGCCTTGCTCAAGGGCCCAACAGTGGCAGCTTGCCGAGCCCGGGAATCGAACCCACAACCCTGTTATCGATATCCCGGCACTCTAACCGCTGAGCCACCACTGCCCCTTAGTAAGGTTTTATGTACTGTACCTTAACTGTCAGTTCCTACTGCAATTTGTTATTGTTATTATTCAATAATAATATTATTCAAGGCTTAAGCATGGATAACTTTGTCCAGTTTTGCTAATATAGCATGTTTTTGGTTCTCTAGCAGAATAAAGGAGATTCTCCCTCCCAGACAAGTCTTCAGACCCAGAGTGTGTTTGATGAGGACCTGCAGAAGAAGATTCAAGAGAATGAAAGGCTTCACATCCAGGTAAATAATGAGTAAGCCAGTATAAGGGTGTGACCACCTACCAGTGCTGCCAAGGTCACACATCCACAAACAAGTTGTGTTTTAATGGGATAAGCATCACATGATTTGATGGTGGTTGTCAACTCCAGTCTTTAGGGACTTCCCTGTTATAAATTTATCAGATGAAGGAGATAATTAAAGGAGAAGGAGAAATTATTATTGACATTAAATGTTAGTGAGGTTAGATACTAATGTTAAGCCACTCATTTATTCTTTCGGAGAACACCGTTCTACTGGTCCACAGCTCAGTGTTGTAACTCTATACTCTTTTAGTGCTTAGTGCCCTTATACATGTTAGCATTATGCAGGCAGTTAAATTCACTAATTAGGGATGTTTACAACCTTTAGGTGAATAGTGTATGTACTTCTAGACCAACCAGTTAGTTGAATCTCCCACTAACTCTGTTAATCAGTTTTATGAGGCGGACGAGTTGCACCGCCAGCAGGAAGCGCAGCTAAAAGACAAATTGGAACAGCTGGAAAAGGATGCTGAGCAGCACCAGACAGTGGTTGACAACCTCACAAGCAAATACATGGACACCATAGAGAAACTGCAGAGTGACAAGGCTCGATTAGAGGTAAGGTAGAATGATTGTACTAGGGAAAGGATTTGTAAAGCACCAAGACACTATTCATGAGGCATTACCTGTGTTTCTGAAAGTGTTTTTTCTCTCATAGATTAAAACTCAGACATTGGAGAGGGAGGCTAAGGACTGCAGACTCAGGACAGAGGAGTGGTATATTGTTTCCCTTATTTCTGAAATCCAGCATATCATTACTGTCCTAATAACCTCTGAACTAGTAACTTTATCAGAGAAGGGATTACACGTTTAATGTTCTTTAATGGGGTGAGTGATACCGTTCTAGGTAATTTTGGGCCTTTTTGAATTTTTGTTCTGTCATCATGACTTAAAAGCCTGCAGACATTTTCTAAAAATGAGAGATGTCTCTGTTTTAATTTGCCCTCACGCTATAATCTGCAACCAAATCTTTGTTGTACTATACAAACTGGGAAGGATATGAGCATTTTCTCCCTGTTTAGTCAGCAGCAGCTGAGGAAGTATCAGACAGAGCTGAGTAGTCAACTGAAACACAACAGCAGTGTGATCCAGGAGAAAGTGCCCTTTAACGACACCAGTATGTATTGCAGCATCTCACTCTTTTCACCTTCACATTTCAATCTTCATGTGCAGTAACCAGCAGTAAAGTTTCAAGACCTTTTTATCTTAAGTGTCCTTTTGTTTTTGTTTCTGCAGAATATGATGATTACAACAGCTTGAATGTTCCTCCACATAACAGAAGACATCAAGTAAGAAAACATGATACTTCAAATATTACCTGTAATAGAATATTGTTTATTTGTGTAAAATGAAAATTGAGGGATTAATATTCTGATACTGTGTTTAGCTGAAAGCTCGAGATGCTGCCGGACAGGCTGTGAGTTTTGTACAAGACCTGGTCTCTGCACTCCTCAACTTTCACTCATACACAGAACAGAGGGTTCACATTTACCCTCTGGACTCCTCCATCGAATCCATCTCTCCCCTCAACCAGAAGGTACACACTGCTGCTAGCATACACATGTGGATTAAAGGCTCATTTATGCTCATTGTTAAATATATTTTCAGAAACGGGTGGAGCCTTTTGTCCATACTCTCTGTTCATTTCATCCATGTGGATGCCGATACCTTTTTTGAGCCTCATGTGTCAACAATGTCTCATGCCATACAATGTGTTTAAATTCACTCTTCTTAACAAACCCTTTTAATTAAAGTATCTTCTGCCAGTATTTTATTTCACTAAGCCTGAAATAAACAAATTAAAATTACATTCATTACGTTCCCCTTTTCAGTTCTCTCAGTATTTGCACGAGAATGCTGCATATGTCCGCCCACTAGAAGATGGTTTGTTGCAGCTGCATCAAAGCATCACTGAGGATACAGTCACAGTACTGGTAAGCATCGTTGATTTATCTGTAGAATGTTGTTTTGATCATTTTTGAAGCCTTTTATTCATGTCCTGTGATTTTTGTGTGGTCATTCCTGAAGGAAACAGTGGGACAGCTGCAGGACTTTTCCAAATCATTTTCCACATACACAAGCTTTCTGCAGAAGATTCTGCCTTATCAGCTTAAAAGGTAGTTTCTTTTAGTATTGACATAAAGGGGGTCTGTGCTCTTTTCTTTCTCTTTGCCCTTAATCTCCACCCACTCTTTTAAGTTCCTTACTCTATATAATTGCTTTTTTTTTTATAATCCACCTCTCCCTCCTCTCTGTTTCTCTCCCTCGCTTCGTCTAGCCTTGAGGAGGAGTGTGAAGTACCTCTCTGTACAGCGTCTCTGAATGCTAAGAACCGTGAGCTACAGAACGACATGAAGACCTTTACTGCCGTCTTTGAGAAATTGCAGAACTATATCAACCTTCTAGCCTTACCTAGTGAGTCCTGTACCACTGGCACAAAAACACAGCTACTTATTTTGCACCTTTTACATTACATAAGGTATAGATAGATATTCCAGATATTCCACAGTGACGTGCATATGTGTGTGCTTTAATGTATCTAGACTTCTGAGCTACAAATACCAACGCAATGATGGGAGCTTGTAACAGAAAAGTAATAGAAAGGATAGAAAATTAGTGTAGCGTCAAATGCTTTTGTGTTTTATGAAAGTCTGTGTCATCAAGACATTCCAGTGTTACTCTAACTCTGATACTCAGGCTTTGTACTTTTCACACATGCAGCTCTTTAGCAGTATTTTACTGTGATGCATGTATTTTATCTGCCATAAAAGTACCAGTAAAAGTACATGTAAGTAGATCATTTATTTCTGTATAAAATAGTCATTTAAAAATACACACTTTTTGTACAAAAAAACAAAACCCCAAGTCCCTAGTGTTGCCACAGCCAACCATTAATAAGACTCTCAGAGAGCACAATTGTTTTCACTCTCTGTAAGTGGGCAAGATGACCCTCTTAAACAGGGGGGTCATGTTGAGCATTACGAGAACTCCCTTGAGCATGACCGGTCTCCTCATTTATAACATCTCTGTGCTAGCCTGTGAAAGCGTCTGGTGTCTGATGTAACAAAATTGGCAGCTAGTGTTCTCTTCAGATGTGTTTAGCTGTTCAGTGACGTTGCATTAGCGACAGTTTTAAAAGATATGGTTCGCTGGCTTCATTTGACTCGAAGGAAACACATACTGGCCTTTATTTTTCCAGTACTTGTTCCTTTGGTGTGATGGAGAGTATCACTCATTTTAACTGCTATTTTTATATTGCATGTGAGCACACAAAGCTACAAGCACTAAAATTACGATATAAAGATATGATAAATGGAACAATTAAAATGGATTATAATGACTTATAATGAGGATACAACCGTGTTACAATACCTGATTTTGTTTTTTTTAGAGCAGCTTTCTTGCTTTTATGTTCTGAAAT
This sequence comes from Salminus brasiliensis, assembly GCF_030463535.1. NCBI lineage: Eukaryota > Metazoa > Chordata > Actinopteri > Characiformes > Bryconidae > Salminus > Salminus brasiliensis. The sequence continues at coordinate 20,179,846 of NC_132901.1, read as the reverse complement.
AATTGATTAATGTTCATTTTTATTGTTTATTTGTGTCAGGTGTGCGTTTGGATGCCATGCCTCAGAGCAGCTTCAGTGCTGTTTTCACCCAGCTGGCTGCCTGCTTACATGGATTGAATGATACCACCAAGGGTGAGACCACCAGACCCCTAGTCAGATAAAGGGAATGTCACTCAGTGTGCTGTCCCAGATAAGCCATAGATGCGTTGTTCTGACTTGTGGTTGACTTCCCAGTCGTTACTGCATTATGTAGTCAATGTTATTAAATTATTGAATGTGCCACACTGCATGTTTGAGTAAGTTGCCAGCACACTTTGTGTAATGGAGGCCTGGTTGTATAACTGCTAAATCTAAATATGTGGGTATAGCTTAACTGACATGGGACGCTGTTCCCTGTTCCAAGATAGGTGGTGAGAAATAAGCCTCACTGCTATATTAAGCTTGGACTGCCACTGTGTTACTGTTGCAGTTTCATAGTAACTGCCATAACATTCTCATCATAACACTGTGCAAGGGATAGTTTGCTCACAGTTTAATTATCTGTAAATCACTTCTCATTAAAGTAATATAGGCTTAAGTGTACCACGTTAAATAAGCTTCTGCTGTGGTTCTAGCCTAGTATGGTTATACAATTTAGGCAGGGCTATTTAAATGGTCTCTCTAAAATAGGATATTTATTATATGGCTTTGGCGTAACCTCAATCATCTGGTTCCTACATGGGAGGCTACAGTATGACTGATGTTGATTATTGCTGTTTGGTTGTTTGGTTGATCGACTTTATTTTTCCCCACTCACTCACTCACTCTGTCTCTTTTTTTTTTCTTTACCTGTCTATAGAGCTCTCCAAGCACTACAGTCAGAAAGTAAGTCTGGAACAGGAACTGCCCACTGTCACCCAGAAGCTGCGCACCACCAACGAGTGCTTACTCTCCTCCTTAGCCTCTCTGACCAACAGCACTGGCAAGGTACATTGGGTTTTATTTTCATTAGGTTTAATGTTCTTTGCAGTGTGAATGGCATTCCATCAGTGTTAGAAATAGGGGCTCAAATGCCTCAAATGCCAGATATAAAAATTCTTTATACTAGGTCCCATTTGTTAGTCTTGTGTAGATAAAATGATTAATTGTTATTTTGAAAGGATAATACAGTATAGGGGCAGGAAATGGCCTGGACCCTATGGGCAACCCCAGTTGTTGGGTGCAGGATTTTGTCTCCCTGTATTATATTTGGCATTTATTTTACATATTTTTTAAACATCCAGATTGCCACGTTCTTCAGCAACAATCTAGACTTTTTTGCTTCATCGGCTGGCTATGGACCAAGGGCTGGAGCAGGAAACCTCAACCCGCTGCAGGCTGAAAGCATGCTCAGTAACAAGAAGAAGGCGTCCGCTTACGTTCTCGCACTTAGGAGGGTCAGTGAGACGCCAAAATTATTGTAATGTGGCCTTATACCTTTTCTTTTTGAAAGGTATTTACTTGTGATGATTAGGCCAGTGACATGGACCACAGTATAAGAGCTAATGTTTATTTTTCTGTAGTGGATGTAAAGAGTGTTCTCACTCTCCTTGCCTCTCTCTGGTTTTAGACACGCCCCGAGTCTGTTCCATACACAGAGGCTCTGTCTAACCGCCGCGTCCTGACCAGCTCCACAGAGAGCAGAGAGGGCCTGATGCAGCAGGTACATCTGAGTTTAATACTGGTTTTGCTTTTTACTTTATTATCTCTGGTGGGTTGGACATGTCCTAGCTAACTAGATGTCTTAGAGTGCAAATGTCACATTGTCTCTTCACATTCTGTTTTTAGGTAGAACACAACTAAATTAACACCATATAAAGTCATTACTAAATAAAATGACAATCACTAGCATTTGAGTGAATTCAAGTGATCAATTTAATATTCTTACTGCAAAATAAACCTTCCATTTTTTGTTTTTTTTATTCATAGCAGTATAAAATATTTTCTCACTATGACATTCAAATGCTGCTCATTTTAATTCAAAACCTGATCTTTTGAATTGCCTATCCCTACCACACACACCCTCACCAAACGGTTTGCCCTGCAGGTGCAGCAGAGTCAGGAGAAGATCGCTCGTTTGGAGCAGGAGAAGGAGCACTGGCTGCTGGAGGCACAGCTGGGCCGAGTCAGGCTGGAGAAGGAAAACCAGCGCATAGGAGAGCTGGAGGCTCAACTTTCAGCTGCTTTAGGGGGTGACAGTCTCTCAACCTCCTCACAGACTGGCTCCCTCACGCCTGCATGCACTGACCCAGAAACAGATGACAAGTTTGGCAGAGAGGTGTCTCAAAGCACCAGTGTGGTTAGTGCTACTCATGGGCTTTATTGCTATGGATCTGCAAGTTTTTGAACCATAGAACCTCTCCACTGAATTGTCTTCATCACCCAAATCAGATTACACATGTTTATCAGGGGGAAAAAACGTTTTTGCCTAAATGCTAAACTGCAGATTTTGTTAGCTGTATATGTTTTATAACATTACATAATTTAAGTGTCTCTATCATTAGGTTGGGATGCTAACAACAACCCCCACAAGTGAGACTGTAAGTACTAAGTGAATGGAAAGTTATTATTGTGAAGTGAATGCATTAATTGTGTGTAAAATGTGGTGATCATCATGATTAGCACATAATCATATTAAATTATACATGTCTTTGACAATGATGGATAAAGACTGGAACTGGACGATTAGCTTTGATATTGCTGATACGTGGCACATTAAAATATGCCTGGATTGACTAAAGTTTTGGTGCACTTGGTTGGATTAGGACATCCCTAATTCAAAGATAGATCTTAGATCATGGGAGTGGTTCTCGTTCCTTTGTGAAACATTTTAGTAAGCGATATTCACATAACTGTGTTAGCTCATTTGTTAGGTGCCTCAGAGGAGGTGCATCAGCCCCTTACCCCCCTTAACAGACTGTAGTCTCCTAAAGGAGAGATGTTTTGGTTGGTCTTACTTTAGCCTCTGTTCTGCAGGTTGGAGATGAGGAGTCCCGGGAACACCTGATCAAAACTCACTATATGGCACGAGTAGCAGAGCTGACCACCCAGCTTCAGATGTCCGACAGCAAGGCTGTGCATTTCCATGCAGAGGTAAGCAGCACTGTCCTGTCCTGTTACTCAATAATAGAAAATACCATGTCCATAATGTTAAAATACAAACACCACCAGGATGTAGTTGTCTTCTACAAAAAGCAAATTCTCAAATGTTGACCATAAAATATTGCCACTGACTATGTTTGGTGCAGGGATCATATCTAACTATCTAGCTTCACCCAATCTAGTTTACTAAATGGTTGGGGTTTTTTGGTTTGCACATTGTACATCTTATACATGAGAAAATCATTGTATGAAGTGACCTCTTTTGCCTTTCGATTTTAGTGTCGGGCACTGGCTAAACGTCTGACCATTGCAGAGAAAGCTCGTGAGACTCTGACTGATGATGTGAAGCACGCCAACCAGAACATCACACGCTTGCAGGTAATTTCAAGAGTAAAGCAGAGGTTTTATGCAGTGGAACATGAAATAATTATTTTTATTATCATTATCATTATAATTGTATATGTATTTTGTAAGTTTTTCCTTTAATAATCTGAACAATAAACAGTTTATTCATCCTGATGACAGTTTCTACTATTTATACAGGTAGTTTATGCATATGCATTGTACATTGCTTTGTATGTATTGCAGTCTAGCTGTACAGGGCCATATTGCAGTCACCAGTCAAGTCACCAGGTGTCTGATTTCTGCCACCAGTCTTATGGAATTGTGCAAGCTGCATGCCTTCTTGGCCACATTAGCCTTATAATGCCAATATACAACTGAAAAAACTTCGGACACCGAACAGTCCAGTTTACGTTAAACCGTTTTGTTTGATGGATATGGAGAACCTCAAATCCAATTGTATGGATATGCTTTGTTGGACAGGATGAACTGAGCACTACCAAAAGAAGCTATGAAGACCAGCTGAGTATGATGAGTGATCATCTCTGCAGCATGAACGAAACCCTCAGTAAACAGCGAGAGGAGATCGACACACTTAAACTGGGCAACAAGGTTGGATCCTTACACTGCACCTGTTTATTAAGCAACTTTCAGTTTTAAGACACTGTTCAGTTTTTCTAGTTTTCATATTTTGTATGTATAATATTAACTAATCCACTGTTACTTTTGAACACCTGGCCTATGCACTCATTTGTTTTATATATTAAAATTTCTGCTCATGCCTATTCAGGCTCAAATGTCTGTCAGCATCACATGCCGTTTTGGTGGCCCACCCACTTTTGTTTCATTGGACCATCAAAAATACGGCTTGTTTAGATGTTCCTGAGAATGTTCTTCTGATGACTTGTCTATGAAGGTCATATTTGTGCAGGTGTGTCTGCACAGTAGAACAGTGTACCAACCATTTAAGCACTGGAAGGGTCCTTGAGTTGTCATTTGCCTTTGATTGAAAATAAACTTTTTCCTTTCTGCCTGTGAACCATCTAGGGAAACTCTAAGAAGAACAAGGGCCGGTAGTGAGGTCCAGTGCTACTACTAGCGTCAGAGGAAGTGGAAGAGGGACCAGGCACAGTGCTCTGACTATACAAGCACCAACAACGGAGGCACACAACACCCCACTTCCTGCTCTGTTCTGTCAAATTGGCCAACTTTGACATTGTGCTACATGTCCATACCAATATCTGGTGACGTGCTTCTACATATGTGTGGGTGAGGGAGCAGCTGCTTCCTCCTTCATTCTTTGGGTCAGAGCAGTTTAAGAACTGGGAGATGTGGGTCGTTTCAGCCCAACCACTGACGAGTAGGTGGTGTGTTTTGTGCTCACATGAAAGTCTGTAAGATCTTTAGTGTACACTGTGTTTGTCTGTCTGTTTTTAATACTGTCTTGAGTGAGGGTAAGAGTTTGTGACCAGATTTGGAGTGAAATTCCAAAAAATCTTTAGAGATTCTCTAACAAAGAGTCTGCCTCATACAAAATAGGCAGCAGGTGGACTGCACAGTGTCAATGTGTTTATATTGCGATGTATAGCAACTGTAATTGAGTGAAAACGTGATAAAACCACATTGCTGAACATTTCTATGTGATGCGGCTAAACATGCGGGATGCGTTTGAGTAACATAGCTGCTGTGCCAGATCTACTATATGCAGAAATCTGTGGTACGGATTATGTAATAGAGTATAAGTGTATCTGTCTATGTTACTTGAATACACCCTAGGCTGCATACTGACAAAGATTTCTATACACACACCGCAGGAATAGCGCAAAGTGCTTTTAGAAGTGTAGCTGGTGGTGTTTACATAGCACACAACAATGTTTTCACTGCATAAAATAGTATGGGCAAGTGAAAGCATCTTAAAGGGGAAATCTTCCTATTTTGTTTTTATTTCAGCATCATTTAAATGGTAAAGTTGTAAACAAAGTTTTGGGTGGTTGTGTGTGATATGCACAGTTCTGTGTAGCACAGTATTCCCCAAATATACCCTATTTTTTCCAATGTTCCACTATTTTACGCTCATCAACATTACATATAAACTCAGAATTTTTACGTAGAGTGACAGGTGGTTTGGGACAGTCTTGTTCTCATTGTAGACATGGAGACAGCCGACTCCATTCACCACCACCACCACAAAAAAAAAGTATCTTGAGTAATTTCTCTACATTAAATTACTTCACATCTAACCTCTCTAAACAGTGTTAGCAGAATATTGTGCTGAATATTGTTGGAATAACCCTTTAAATGTAGGCTGTATGTGTAATATTTCACATTATGACAATAAGAGATTTTCACATCCAGTCATTGAAGCGTGCATAGCTTTGCTTCAAGTAATAAAAGATTATTTTACTTGATAAGATCACTTTATATCGTCACTTTAACACAACAGAACTTACTTTTTAAGGTTATCTAGCAGTTGCCCTTTGTATTCTATTATATTTTATGATGAATGGACCAATCGAAACGCTCTGAAATGACTTGCAACTAAAGACATTTATATTGCCTACATTTGAGATGTTTTTACTTGCCAATATGTATATTCTCAGCAGTGCTGTGGTTGATAGGAGGCCTGTTTATGTATTCCTGCTTCTTGCAGATGGCAAAATTCTGCTAATGACTAAAAAATGATGTATTGTGTAGCCTTATTGAGTACAGTAACACACATACACAAATCTCATATAAACACATGTTAATCCTGTGCAGAAAACTAGTATGTACCTCAGTAGTGCTGATTATTACGCATGTAGCCAGAGGAAAAATCAGTGATGTAGAGAGCCTGCAGTTACAATGAAGACCGTGCTCTGTTGTCGTGATCACTATTGTTATGAATATGCACTGAGCAGATTTGTCTGCACAAATGAATCATAAGTGGATGACGAAAAGGGTTAATGTGAATATGTGAGTAAGTTTGTGTCTCATTTATGTTTGTCTTTAATTTTTTCTTTATTACGAAATTATATCCCAACGTTTTATGCAATGGCTTTGAAAATATCCCTCTATCAACCAACGAAGTCAGTGTTGCTTTTGATTAATGTCCTTGAATCGTCACCCAAACACTGAGGAAGATATCAGAAAGAAAAGGACTGTATCCACTCCATTAGAACTGTGACTGTGTTCATGCAGTTTTTTACAAGTGGTGTGCTTAAAAAAAAGGTGATTTATTTGTATTATTTTTATTAATTTTTAATCTGACAGCCCAAAAGTAGTTCCAAAAGTGAATCACACAGGACAGTTTACAAAGTGCCGGTCTGCAAGTTTACAAAAATGTCGTTTCAGCGAGGCTGCTAACACTCTCCACCCTCCAGACTGTACTCCAACTGTGAAGAACTACTACTGGGCTCAACTGCAAAGTGTTTGTCCTGTTTAATCCAGTCCAGTGACCCCCCCCCTCACCAAAACTGTGTACTTTGGCAAACTAAACATGATACACTTGTGAAATAAATAATGCCATTTAAAATGTGTGGAAATGGTCCTTAATTTAAATGAATGATTTAAAAACAACACTATCTTTTTGTATATCCCGGTTGAGAAAGCTGGGGTGAGAGTGCAAGGTCAGCCATGCTCTGGCACCTCCGGAGCAGAGAGGTTTAATGGAGTCACTCAGGGGCCACAACAGTGGGGGCTTATGTGTACAGATGTCACTGCACAGTGGACCTGGGTATCAAACCAACAACCCTATGACCTGTAACCCAGTGCTCTAACCACTAAGCCAGGGCCTTTTCTGCCTGAGGACCTTTTGCATTGAAGGGGAAAGGTGAACATGATGGCCACCACACTGTAGTATCCCTGGTTCATTTAATCATTTATGGTTAAGAACTTCACCCCACAAGAAGAGCTGATCATTATAGTAGATTGAGAAGAGTACAGTGTACTTTATGGTGATATTGAATGAAGAAAGCAGATATGAAACTTTCAGATCTCTGTTCCTTTTGCCTTATTTGTAGCTTACAGCTTCACTACATACATCAGCAGAGCTTGTGGATCCACATGGCTATCGGATCAGACAAAAAATAAAGGCAAACAGAAAAACGCCGTTCAGCTGTTTGGGCGCAGCCTGCGGTCACTTTACTGCCACCCTGTGGACAAACACTGTATGGTTACACTGTTGAATATTACATGCGGTTATAAAATGTTTTACACTAATTTGCAAAGGCACAACGACTCCAAAGATTAGATAATTCACTAAATCAAAATAACATTACTTTTATTTATTTTTTTTTTGGACTTCTCATACTTGTATTTTGCATTAATGGTTTTACGAGATTCCTGCGTATGAGTGTCATTACCTGTCAGAAGATGTACATATGTATATTTTTATAACAGCGTTGTGTAAGGGGTTAAATGTAATTCACTACCCCACCCTAATCATTTTTATAAAGTATATTTTCCTATCTTCTGAATATGTTAGTGTATCTGTGGATGAAGCAAAAGCCTGGGGTGTATGAAGTCAATGTAGTTATTCAGTACTTCAGGCTCTTCTTGAAGTGTTGAAATTACCCAGAAAAGTGACAGAAATAACAAAAAAGTTAGCAAACTTACTAAATTAATAAAAAAAGTGGTCTACATGTGGCAGATTTTGCAATCATTTTTATAATAATACACAATGTGAGGGGATATGGGGGATGGTATGATATGAGGGCTATTTTGGAGAATTAGCTTTAATTAATTGTTCACATCGTTCTCTCAAATATGTAACATGTCGTACAATAACTTTAGGTTGCTGTGGGTCGAGTAGCTGCATTTGCTTCTCCAAGACAGGCTCAGTTCCAACAGCGGCCGCCAGACGGCGCCAAATAACCGATTACATTAATAAGAGCTGAGCTGGATCTCAGACTGCTGTAGTTCCACTGATTCAGCAAAAATAATCATATTTCAGTTTAGAGTGGATATCAAAAGCATTAAAACCCCGCTGGGTTTAACAAAACTGTCCTTACGAACGAATTAATAGCATTAAGAACAAGAATTGTGTATAATCGAGCCATGGGCCACACTAATACAGTTGCTAATGCTTTTATTTTCAGCTAATTTTATTAACTTAACAAATATTGTTTTTTAAAAAGTACACAGTTCTTATCCTGATGAATTAAGTTGTTATCTTGTGATCATCAGTTGATAGGAAATATTTTTAATTAAATCAAGGCCTTTCTGGACATCCTTGCATACACGTTAATTAAAATACTTCTTAATTAGATAAAAAGGAATTCCAGTCCAAAACTGCAAAAACTAGAAATGGACTATGGGGCTTTTACATTTTGGAGAATAAGCTTTAATTAATTGTTCATATCTCCATTGGATCGTCCCTAGCTAGTTTTTGAGAGGCTTTAAGAGGACCCCCGGAGACCCTGGAGGTCAGACCCCTGTTTTATCCCTGTATAATCTGATCTAATACCGCAGCTCTGTTTTAGACCGTTTTAAACTGGATGATGAATCTTTTCTCAGTAAAACTGTTAGCTGTTATTTTTGCTTTAGGATTTTGTGAATTTCGCCACGCAGTGATTTCAGTACTGGCCATCGCGCATGCGCACTATGCGAACTTCCGTCTGCAGTAATGAGACTTTAGGAGTGTAAACACAGAAACTCGGCTGTCGTTGTTTTTATTCTGTGAAAATATTAATAGCTTTCTTTTCGCGATGGGATCCACGGAACTACGAGCAGAATTAGAAAATTTCTTAAAAACGCTGAATATTGACTTCGTCTCCGTGGAGCACCCGGAGGTAAACTCATGCACTCGCCGCGTGGCTGCCTGACCGGCCCGAAATCTACATTAAATATTTAATATTTATTATTTCATGCTTTTTCGGTGCGAATGTGGTAGTTAATTAAAAATTCTCCTCGTTCTCTCAAATATGTAACATGTCGTACAATAACTTTAGGTTGCTGTGGGTCGAGTAGCTGCATTTGCTTCTCCAAGACAGGTTCAGTTCCAACAGCGGCCGCCAGACGGCGCCAAATAACCGATTAAATTAATAAGAGCTGAGCTGGATCTCAGACTGCTGTAGTTCCACTGATTCAGCAAAAATAATCATATTTCAGTTTAGAGTGGATATCAAAAGCATTAAAACCCCGCTGGGTTTAACAAAACTGTCCTTACGAACGAATTAATAGCATTAAGAACAAGAATTGTGTATAATCGAGCCATGGGCCACACTAATACAGTTGCTAATGCTTTTATTTTCAGCTAATTTTATTAACTTAACAAATATTGGTTTTTAAAAAGTACACAGTTCTTATCCTGATGAATTAAGTTGTTATCTTGTGATCATCAGTTGATAGGAAATATTTTTAATTAAATCAAGGCCTCTCTGGACATCCAGTATATTAATTAAAATACTTCTTAATTAGATAAAAAGGAATTCCAGTCCAAAACTGCAAAAACTAGAAATGGACTATGGGGCTTTTACATTTTGGTACTGAGAATTTAAAGACGGTTGGCACCACATTATTAGAAATATATATAAAATAATATTTTTAAATGATATTTTTATTTTATTTTATGCCATCCCCATCACACAGCAACTTAAACCAAGACTAGGCTTAACTTCTGACTGTAAACACAGTCTAAGACTTTTTTCCCCAGAGCTTTTAGCTGTGGTGCAAAACAGCAGAGCCATGCTATAAAGTCAAAACCCATAAACCTGTTAATCAACCCCATTTGGGAAAGATAAAAAACTATGCACATGTGATTGTTGGTTACACTTCTTTATGTAAATGGCCGCTCTGTGGATGTTTTTAATTCCCTCCAGGTTTTCACTGTGGAGGAGATGATGCCACATGTGGAGCATCTAAGCGGGGCCATCACTAAAAACCTCTTCTTAAAAGACAAGAAGAAAAAGGGTCTGTGGCTTGTCTCTGTTCGTCACGACCGACAGGTGAACCTCAATGACCTGGCCAAAAAACTGGGCATAGGCAGTGGTAACCTGCGCTTTGCTGACGAGGCGGTCATGATGGAGAAGCTGAAGGTGGGCCAAGGCTGTGCCACAGCTCTGGCTCTCTTCTGCGATAAAGACCAGAGTGTGAAGTTCATTATGGACAGTGACCTTGTTAATGGAGGCCATGAGCGAGTGTACTTCCACCCTATGACCAATGCTGCAACCATGGGACTGAAGCCAGACGACCTGATGAAGTTCTTGAAGGAGACGGGACATGAGCCGGCTCTTCACAGCTTTGAGTAGATCTTAGCTGTACTACTGTCTGTTACAAATGCAATATGGGCTGGTTCTCAGGACAGGGATTAAGACAGTCCTGGACTACACAGCATTTTGAATGGAAACCTTCCACTGAAATGAAAGTTTAGTTCATGACCATACTTAAGCTTTGTCTATACGTCCAAATGTTTGTAGACATCTTCAAATATGTAGGTTTAGCTAGTTTTAGGTACACCCATATCTGGCACAGGATTACACAGCCTGTATATTCTCCATAGAAAAGCTCTGGACACTATTAGGCAGCCACACACAAGCCCAAGATCACCATATCCAGTGCCAAGCGCCGACTATGAGGGTATTCAGCTCCCCAGCCTTCTGTGGAGTGAAGGAGCACCATCCAGTACCTTTGTGTTGGTTTAGATCACGATTTATAATCCAGAACTAATCCAGCAACAGTACCTGACCCCCTAACACACTTGTGGCAGAATGCAGTCAAATTCTCGCAGCAGCATCTAGGTTTAAAGCCTTTCCAGAAGAGTAAATGTTGGTAGTACAGTCAGGGGCTAACAGGGATTTTGGGCCCCATGAAAAGATATTACACTGGGTAGTTCAACTCTATTAATTCTGACACAAATACTCAGTTAATACATTTTTAGGGCCCATGTCCGTCACAGACCCTTAGAATCCTCCTAACGCCCCCCACCCCCTCGCCACACAGCTCTATTAATACACTTTTGAGAAGAGATGTGCAGGTGTCTACAAACCTTTGGACATACAATGTACTGTAGGTCAATAAACTGTGTTAAGGCTGTTAGTGGGGAGTTTCCAAATGTAAGATTTTCCAGAAAGCAGCGTTTACTAGTTGCAATAGACATTATCATAACATTATCATTTCTCTTAGACAACAGTGTCACGAGGGCGTAATGTACCTAAAGTAGGACGACTTCTGGATTCAGTGTGCCAACCTGTTTTGTAATTTATAGACACTGTAGAAATGGACAACCTTCAACCTTTTAGGACATATATAGACTATACATGTCAGTGTTCACAAAAATAAAATCACCCTGAAAAAATATTTTTCCAACCAGTTCTTTTTATTTTCATTTGAGGAAAAGGTTTTGTGTTGAAGTGTTTAGGACACCAAAAAAAACTGTAGAGATGCATCGATATGGGAATGTTTTTTGGGTTACATTTATAAAATGCAGAAACTGGGAGTAAATCCAGCGGGATCAGCATCACAGAGAAATGTAAAAGCAAAAAGCTTGTATCTCCATTTTTATCATTTTTACATAATACATTTGAAATGTATCATTTATCTATCATTTTAAATAAGATCGTTTTACATTGACTTCCATTGAAAGTTATTATTCCTCTCTCCTGTAAAGTTTGGAGAGACAAAGTTTTTGTGCCATTTATTTCTTTAGGGTTTTAAATGCAGTGACATGAATAAAATGCAATTTTTTTGGTGCTCAGCATTAATCTGCTCTTCTAGAGTCCAGTCATCAATCAGATCAAATATCGGTCAAGTCTAAACTGATCGATGCTCTTCTTTATAAGCAGTTATCTCCTGATGCTGATAGGATTTCTATATCATAGTGTGTCCCTAATTGACTTGACTCTTTTTAGGCCTCTCTGTTGCAGGATCTGCATTTCCATCAGTATTGAGAAGTTACAGATTGAAAGCTAGTCAGAATACAAAATAAGACACAAGCCTTGTTTTATCACATTTATACATTTATGCAAAAGTGAAAAAGGAAGCAAATGGCAGGTCTAAATGGTGACAGTAGTCTTACAGGCCCACACACACTCTCACGCGCACACACTCACACATGCACAAAGCTTGCCAGAGGCAGGAACTTGCTGTACCCTTGTTTTTGGCGACCCCGGTGACCAAACAAGACGTTTCCCATAGAGTCCTTTTTCTCTTCTTTTTTTCTGTATCTGGGGAAACTGCTCACGTGTCCACTTTTGATGGCGGGCAGGAGAAGGGGGGTGTGTTGATCGTCTTTGCTCCATGCAGAATGTGTGATCCATGTTGTGATCTTTTGTGCAGATTGATGTATGAGGTTGGTCTTAACACTTAGAGATGCAGCGTCGCATGCACGCTCATAAGACAAGGAAAGTCCCCTGGCTGAGTTAAAAAGGCCAGCTGATCGAGAGTCACGCAGGCGACCGGCCAGTGTTCGGTAAAAATTCTCCCTTTGCACTCACTGGACTCAAACATTGGCACCAAACGAATGGTCCGCTTAAGCAGTGCACGAGCTGAGCCACCCCACAGTACAGCAGTGCAATCTGTCAAAAATGCTCAATACTCAAGATTCAATTGTCTTCAAAGTCTTGTGTTTCCTTGATTCAAGGAAATTGATGTGTTTTCATAACAGGAGGATCCTTGATTAAAAAAAAAAAGGACATACAATCTTTTAATCTTTTCTTGACGTCGACCATGTCAGAGCTTTTAAAAAAAGGCAGTCAGACTGTCAGGTCGAAGGTCACTTTTCTCTCTGAAGTGGCAGCAGACGAGGAGGAAGTGAAGAGATGAAGAGAGAAGGGCAGAAAATGAGATTATAGGCAGAAAAGGTGAGACAGAAGAGACATATGCACACATGGACCGTGGAACAAAGTGGCCTAAGATGTTTATGTTGTCTCTTATCCATAGCAAGTTACATCGGAAAGAGAAAGTAGTATTAGGAGTCTTGCCCAAGGACTCTTGCTGGTGTGCTTGCCAGGCCGGGGACTGTTGTTACCCACTACACTAACCGGCATACGTGGGTCTGCCTGAATGAAAATCAACCTAATAAACTTGAGAGTTACTTGATCTCACTTGTTAGGCTGCTGAAATTCTGTGGTGATTTAAATGTAAGCAATTAGATGCTCCTCAGCAAAGAGTATTCATAGCATGGATAGCACCATAAGCCTCATTCAGTTAGGATTAGTTTTGACCAGGACAATGGGGTCCTTAACAATTACACTATATAATTATTACAGGATAAGAAATGTGATTTTCACATTGCTGTCACACCAAAAAAAAGGCCATGTGTTGGTTTAGTACCTTTGTTTCTGAACTCTTCTAAAGTTGCTAGAAGTGTGATTTGAGAAATCCTAATGATTTGAATGTTGTCGTACAACTCCTGTGGTTTTCCACGTCTGCCACACTTGTTTGACCTGCTTGATTTGTACCAAATGTTTACTTTCACTTTCCAACACATACACAAACGTCCATTCGAGCGCCTCCATACTTGAGAAAACCTGTGGAAAACTGCTTTTCCACAGGATGTGATGGAACATTTCCAGTCATGGCAATTTACACAGGATTAATTAAACCTGGTGTTTACAGCTCATTTTATAGACGGCAAAAGACAGTCCAGAAAAATGACTAACTGAACAACATTGTTTTAGATACACCGGTCAAATCCTGGGCTGTGTCTGAAACGTTTTAAAAATGCAGTCTACACAGGCAGTAATTGAAGGCAGGAGCTACCGAGCTATGTCCCAAAAAAGCAACATGGCAGAAGCAAGCAGCAGTCTGTACAAATAGAAAATAAAATATTAAGTGAAAAAAATCTTAAATACCTTCTGAGATGAAATGGTCAGTGTAATAGTCAGAACTTACTTACGCAGCTGACAGTGGTTGTCAGTATCCTGACAACATCATGACATCTTTTCATATTGCCTTCAAAGTGCGTCCCAAAGACCATTCTGCTGTAGGTACCTTAATCACAATGTTGCCGTTAACTTACTGACTTGTAAGACCGCATAGGCAGTAAGGCATCAAGGCAGCTGCATTACATTTTGGACACAGCCCTGGACTAATCAGGTTTTAGACTACAGTGAGCAGATAAAGGTAGAAATTAGACAGATTTACTCGCTTACCTTTTTATGGATTTGTGGTTTGAATATATTTACCCTAACACTTCAGCATATTAGTGAGTAAACTAGTTTTCACTCTACTGGGCACATTCAACTTTTCAGACCTGCTTTATTACTGCATTCCAATAATTGACTGCACTTTTTTTTTGTCTTTAACATTTAGTTTAAGTTACTTAAACTAACCTTTGACTTTTGGTGATTCAGCATAAAATGAGAATAGCATCTAAATATTATATGGCCATATTTTAAGACATTTTCATGATTATATGAATTTTCATACAAAAAATATCCAGCTCACACATCTAACAAACTTCAATAACTCAGGACTGAAGACATGAATAGTTTTGGGACCCGGTTTATGTATTGTATGTATTTTTCCTCGTCACTTAATTTCAGTAACAATGCATGTGTTTAGGCTACTCGACCCAATCCACAGTGAGTGAGCGCTGTGAAAGAAAAATACTTGAGATGGCATTGAAATATACTGTATGTTCCAGCGGTCCATGCGAACACAAACACATAAATACAGAGACATGCGCTGGGGAAGCAAGGGAGGTCCAGCCACAAATCTCTAACACCATGCAGTAACTGAAGCCACGTCTGAGAGGAGGGGGCGACTGAAATCTGCTCAGACTACACAGATTTACCTCAGCAGGGACATGGAGACACCCTGTCAAACTTTCACGGAGAAGGAGGGAGAGGGGGCTGTTGAAAGAGGATGTCTGAGGGGAAAAGGGGGAAGGAAGCAGAGCTAGGCCAAAAAAAAAAACCAAACAAACAAAAAAAACCCCACAACACCCCATCCCAACCCACCCCACACAGTGAACCATGCAGGCCAGGATCCATCATCAACATGGCCTCCACAGTCACCAGAGACCAGCACGGAAAAGCAAGCACGTGCAGCTCAGACATCTGTTCCACCTCTCCGGGTTACCATAACGACCTCCCATCCCCCCTCGCGGGCAGCGACACTCACCCCTTCAAGCTCGTGAAAACGCTAGCGCTGCGGCTAATGTTTAGGAGCTTTGCTGCTCTCCAGATCTGCTTTTTGATTTTCTGCGTTCTTGTAACACTTCCACATCTGCAGGACAAAGGCAGGTGATATTACAACTAAATACTTCAAAAACAAAACAAAAATAAAACCCAAAGCAAAAGCACTGAAACTTCACTTCAGATATATGTACATGATAAATAATCAGGAGGCAATAAAATAGAAATAAAAGAGCAACAAATAAATAGAACTCACTACAGTCATTATATATCGTGCTACTACTGTGGTATTATAGGTAAAGTAGGTTTGGTATATGCACCTTGCAGCAGAACCCTTATTTAAGGATGAACTAAAATGTACACTTAACCTTTAATCTCATAAGAAGTTTCTTCTAAGCAGTTGACCTATCCATGCTCCCCTCACAAATGTGTTCCATCATAGCGAACTGTTGTAAAGGCAGTGATTTAAATGGTTTTCTGATCGATGCCACAGAAGCCAGCTTTTGGATCAATCAAAAATAAAACAAAAACCACCATTCTCAAAAACACCGTATTGATTTTTAATTAATAGCTTAGATGCAAAGATTGGTGACAGACTGTGCTTTATGAAGTGTCGTGTTTAAAGCATGACTGCTAGATAGCAGTGTTGTACTCTGTCTTCAGATCCCACTGTTCTGATTGGATGGAGAAAGAGTGAACCTTTTTTTTTTTTTAATACACAGATTTTATTCATATGATGAATGTTTTTTAATATACATTATATATATTTAGCTAAAAATTGATGTGAAAAATGTGCCATATATCGCAATATACTGAATTGTAACCCCTGTATTGTGTATTCCTACCAATAGACAGACCTATTTTTAATTAAGATGTGTGAGTGTGTAAAGCCTTTTAAAAGTCTTTTTAAAAGAACTTTTACCTTTTTTAAACAAACTCTCATTACAAACATGGCTCTTCATGGAACCAAACGTGGTTCTTCTATGGCATCCCTCAAAAAAAACATTTCAAATAAAGGACCTTTATTCATAAGAGTGTGTCAGTTAAGAATCACAAAAAAATCTATTTTATCATATTGAGATATTTAGAACATTTTAAAGTGCATCCTTTAATGAAACTATTTATTTAGCATGCACATTATAGGTCACATTATTAGGACAGATTAAGTGTAGTTTTTCTATAGTGTATTCAAGCGAAAGATAAAGAATAGCCAATTGCGGTTACCAATCCACCTAGATTTAAAAGCCCAGAGCAAAAACATCTAGCTTGTAAACCAAAAACTGACATGTACAATATCGCATTAGGTTAATTAAGGATTTTTTGCCTGGTATTAAACTTTGCAACATCTGCAATGAAAGAAAGCATTTGTGGGCATGGCATTAATATAGTGTGAACAATGTAGTGAAAACGAGTTGGACAGCTCAATCGCACACACAGTAGTACTGTGCTAAACTGATTACAAGTAAACAAAGCAAATACAGAAAACAGAACACCCACATGAGATGCCAGCTGATCCATTCATTTTGATTGAGGCAATCAAAATAGAATCTCAGGATTGAAACAGGGGGAAAAGCCATGCAGTGACTCAGCAATGATGTTGTGGAACCCAATTCTATGTAAGACAGTCCCAGATACCAAGAAGTCTCAACAGTGCAGAACACCAGACATCCCTTGTGCAAAAGCTTTCCCTTTGCGCAAGCCCCAAAATACTGCAAGTTAATCTTCAAGGAGTTACAGTAGTAACTTGTAGGACATATCTGAAGAGATTAAATTTTACACGGATGTCTATTAGTCTTTTAAATAGCTCTGATAAGACAGAGCATCGTGGGACATGCTCCACAAGCCTAATTACTTTATTTAAATATCAAAGTAGATCAACTTCAGCTAACTTTGGAAGGTATGAACACGCAAATGTAGGCACGGGGTACAAAAAATAAATTAGCAGGATGATGAAATTATACAATTCCATGAGGAGCAAAGCTTGTGACTATTGCAAAAAGTTTGTGATTTAGATCATAATCATGGTGATGATTACTGTACATCTTAATAAACAAAGGAACATGTTTGCACATGGATTACATATCTTGTGAAAATAAAAAGAACATAAGACATAAGGATTACCACACATGCAGACATTCAACAGTTGGACAGTTGAAGTTCAACAGAGGGATTGTTCAGGTTCAAGATCAAAGAATCTCCCACAGACAAGCCAAACGGTTCGAGAGCGTGGTTATGAAGTCAGCAACAAAACGAGGAAAAGAAATCAAACAAACAAACAAACAAACGGATACCATGGTAGTGCTCAAAGCGTTCATGCAGGTGCTTAACAATCACCACAAAGGAAACAGGTCACATGATCCCATACATTAAACACAGCCATATTCGTACCACAGCGATTGGCTATCCTCTGAACTCAAGGGAGCTGACTGGTCGGAAACGCTCACATGATTGTTATCACTGCCCCTCCCGTCTATCTTGGTGTCAGGGGGACCGTTTGGCTGGTTCTGACCGAGCTTGGGCTCTCTGGGCTTGAGGGGAGGGCCACTGATGTTACTAACTAGGGAAGTATTGAGAGAGAGGATGGCTTGGTTTCTAGCGCCGCCCGCAAACACCGGCTCACTAAGGATGGAGTCCAGGAAGACTGAATCTACAGTGAAGGAGGGGCCTAGGAAGGCTTGCAGACTGGATAGCTCTGGGTCCTCTACACTGGGGGCGTGGCCAGTGCACGGCATGCTGGCAGACTTGGGCAGCGGTGTGGGGAGACTAGACTGGGGTGGAGCGTGGGCATGTGCTCTACAGGAAGCTTGGTACTCACTGGGCACAGGCTGAGGGCGAGATTTGCTGCTCTTGGAGGGCGAGGGGTCCACAGAGATCGGTTGGCGGCTGTCCTTGGACAGCAGATCATGGATGCTGGTCCGCCGTGT
Source organism: Salminus brasiliensis (assembly GCF_030463535.1). NCBI lineage: Eukaryota > Metazoa > Chordata > Actinopteri > Characiformes > Bryconidae > Salminus > Salminus brasiliensis. The sequence goes on along the minus strand of NC_132901.1, from coordinate 20,161,404 downwards.
GCTGCCCTCGGCTGTGGAGATGACACTGCTTGCCCTGGGAAGACCTGCGGCGGAGGAAGAGGCGTCTAGGCGCTCTGACACGGACATGGCCTTCCCTTGAGAAGTCAGACTGGGTCTAGGCTGGCTCGGACCCTTAACACGGGTGCTCTCCGCCTTGCGCAGGGTGGGGCGTCCTGGCCCTGATCGCGTGGTGCTGGAGTCAGAGGACGTGGCCCTACCACTGGCAGATCGCAAAATGCCCCGCCCCTTGGCACGTTCCTTCTGCACAGGCTCAGTTGCTCCTGACAGACGGGGCGATTCTACAGTGAGGTTCTCCTGGCTGCCAGACTGAAAGGGGCACAACAAATACAGTACAATTAAAAAAGCATTCTAGATATTTAGAAAATCTGACAATTTTAAGTAATCTTTACTACAGAATGTTTTATAGAAAGCTGTACTATTTAATTTTTCCTCTCTTCTCATTTGTCTGTGTAAAAATTGCAAAACTGATGTAACAACTGACAAAAGTGCAACTCTGGAAATAATACTGAACCCCATTCATTTTACACTTGTTATGTTAGCATTCAAACTTTTAAGACATTAAACAGCCTTTAAAGCAAAAAAAGGATTAGGGAAAGAAAGCTGTATTTCTGAAAAAACTGCCTTAAAGAAGACCATTTGATGATCAACAAACATGAGCATGAACCCAAATGAACAGAAAACTGCTGTTCCTGCAGGTTTTTTTACAGTGAAAACCGCTAAAGTTTTTAATAGGCAGTGCACTGACGGATGAAACCAATGGCAGTCATTACAAACTGAAACATCACATTAGATGTTGCCATGGCCATACCCGATACCCGATACCCGAGCTTTGTGTATCATTAAGGAGGCGCTCATGTCACCTCAGGAGGGTCTATGCTCTCTTCCAGGAACTGCTGAAGGGACACCACCTCACTGCCAAGAGAGCCTGTCTTCCTCTTGCTTTGGGCGCCTGTAGGCTCCAGGTTCTTGCGGAGTTGCAAGGGGCTCTGATGAGATGACCTCTGGGAATGCGGCTGCTGTACTGGGCTACTCCCGCTGGACCAAACTTCTGTGTCCAAGCTCAGGCTGAATTCACCACTGCTCTCACTGTGAGGCCTGCTCAGACTGCCGTTCACTGCACCTGGGAGACAAAATGTCAGAAAACAAAACAAACAAAAAAAAAAGTTAAGAGAAAGTGATTTTTAAAAATAATGTTAGTTATTTTAAGTACATTTTTGGAGTTATTCTGCATGCCAAATTCTACATCCCAAATACATAAAAATTTGTCCATATATGGACATCAACTCATTGTGCTGATATATATACATATAATGTAATGTAACAAAACTCCAAAAATGCAGTTGACAAAATACTTAAAATAATGCCAGGATATAAACTGCCAGAAAATTAGACACCCAAAGCCAAACCACAATCAGCTCACTTGAAATTAAGTTTATTTAACATCACCACACCACAAGAGCTGGAGGAAGTGTTAAAGTGAAAATGTTTTCGGTGTTTTCCATTTGATTAGCATCCCAGAAATACCAGTTCACGTGACAGTCGCATCATTTGTGAAAGGCTCTTTAATGTTTTTTTTAAGGATCCAACACCACACACCATCTGAATTAAAGGCAGAAAACTGGTCGATACGTGCATACCTTTATCTTTGCATGCTGAGTCCTAGGAATTACCATTGTTATTATTAATAGTGGCTTTGCTACTATGGAGATTGGCTGAACTGGAGGCTGGACGGGGATGACAGGGCACACAGCACGAAAACAGATCACACTGGGGCAGCAGATGGTCCATGCTGGCTGGAACAATCAGCAGCCATATTTGCCCATAGCAAGCTCAGTGGCAGGTACTGGCAGAGGGGAGGAGCCTTGCAGAAGAAACCATACAATAAGTATCTGAGGGAGGAGGGGCGCTTCACTGTACATAGGAGGAGCTTTAGAAGTGCCAATGCACAAACAAGGCGTGATGTTGTTAAGACAGGGTTGGGAGGAGGGTTATATACGGACCCCAGGGAAACCTTGCAGTAAGAAGTGCTTTAAGAGAACAGAGAACAGGGTATCAAATTCAATCCGTTCTTCTGGAGAAGGCTTCAGCGGTGCATGCAGATGAATCACTTACTACAGATGTTACAGGGGACCCTGCACATGGTGGATAAGGTGGGAGCTGGGGGAGAGAGGCCTTCTGCATTGCTAAAGAGCTGCAGTCCTGTCCAATTGCACACAAACAGCTCACTGTCATAATAGCTTTACACATATTCCCTTGATTGGCAATGCCTGTCTCAGCTAAAGCCTCCTTGTAAATTATAAGTGTCAGATCCTGTAAAATGCATGACCATGGCTATATTTAATGGTGCAAGCTCAATTTCCTCATCAATCTCAACACGTCACTTTGTGTCTTCACTGCTAAATATCTTATACAGGTTTTATTTACTTGGACACTTTGAATAGCAAAGCTGCTTTAACCTTCCTTTAAAGCCACATTATAGCTTCAAAAGCATTGTGATGCTTTACTGACTTAACGGGGAGAATAACAACCTCGTCATGGTCACTCTGGGCTCAGTGGCAACAGCACTGGGTAACTTTGGTGAAGCAGGCAGGAAAGCACTGCGTAACATTGCGTAAATCAAGAAATATTTGTGTAATATCCTGTACTATTACTCTACCTCCTCAGTCCACACACTTCTTTCTCTCTCTCTGCTTGGTACAGAAAAGTACTTCCCGACTGTAGGGGGAGCCAACGAGCAAAAATCACCAACTCTTGCATAATGTTAAAGCTGTTATTTCCACCACTACCTTCCAAATGTAAAATATTGGATAACATAAGTATTTTTTAAAAATATTTATTAAAAATATTTTCAGATGTCATTATGCTAAAAAAAATGTTTAACTGGCTAACCATTCAATACTGAAAAGATAGAAGATCCAGCACCTGAAATGTCATGGACTTAACACAGTTGGGATTCAAATATGAACCTTATTGGAGTCTCATCTTCACAGCCAAATTCTTTTCACAGATTTCCTCAGATGTCAGAGCAGATGTATTTATGAAGATGACATGTCACAGCTCAATCTGTCTGCCTGACCTACTAAAATCACACTAAACTCATATGGCCATTTACAGGCTAGAGCTAAATCTGGCACGGCACTGTGGCTCAAAAAGACAGGCGAGATTACCATACTTTTAATCACTTTAACTGCACGCTGTCAAAAGGAAATTGCTTTATGGAAGATTATGAGACACAGTTTTGGAGAGTCCATTCCTCACCTTGAGCGCGAACACCACTCTGCTCATCTGAAGAGGTTGGTGTAACATCTTCACAGGATGCATTATCTGCAAGGTAGCAAGGCAGACTTTTACATACCATGCGTAGTTTCTAGCTCAAGAACAACTAGAACTGAATTTCTTGTAGCCATGTTGTCCTATTCAGACAAAGGAGCACAGACAACATGCACTATAGTTTTAAAAGGAAATGAAGAGTATAACATGGTGTGCAATGACATGAAAAAAATGAATAAATGGGTACGTGTTGACACCTCTGTTTAAATTACGTTTATTGATTAATGTGAAAATACTTTAATAAGGAAGATTGCCTTTGCCCTACAGCTTTTAGATACTCATTAAATGCCATAGCTTTTGTACATGCAATATTTTGTTTTGCTTTATTATTTTATTATTAAATTAAGTAAATGAACATGATTCAATTACTTGTGTATTACAATATGCATACATGTTTTCTCTAAATGATGCTTTCTTAGATAGAAATACTAATATATGTATCTTAAAATATTTAGTTAATTTTCTAAAAACTGAAAAAGAAAATAAACAAAATGTTTAATTTGCTGATTCATTATAAAATATAAGAATAGTAACCAAGTCTACTTTAATTACTGAGAAATAAATGCATTACAAAAGTTAGATATTTTAGCACAGCTAGTCAAGGTCACCTACATATTCTGCTAATCATGTCATCATGTATAATATACGCCTTATTTTTTTTTTTACACTGACCTCAACAGAGTGTAAAGCACAAAACACTCCACGTCCAGAGAAGACCAAAACAGAAGACCACTTCCAGCACAGACAGAAAAGACAGAAAAGCATCCGAGCATACTACACCAAAAGACTGCTACTCCAGGAGGGAGAAGGGTAAAGATACTGCTGTGTGTGGCCAGCTCTACCTTTGTTCTTAAGCTTCTGCTTGTTGTGGCTGGCGGGCAAACTGAGGGTGGCACAGTTGATGGCGTTGGTAGAGTAGGCCATGGATCCCAGCTCCTTCATGCGCTGGCCACCACCCGCTGACGCTGCGTCGTCAGGGGCCTCCAGGTGGTCTGTGCTGCTGGTCCACTGGCCCCCGGCCAGCGCCATTGTCTGCAGCAGGTCGTTCATGGCTGAGATGGGAATAGCAGGAGGATTATTACTGTGTTGCGACAGCGATGCAGAGAAAGAGAGAGAAAGAAAAGAAAGACAGATAGAAGTAGAGACAGACAGAGACTGAGACAGAGAGATAGAGGCATGCAGTTTCACACCAATATCAACAAGCACAAATGCCTTGGCAAGAAATAGAGAAATTAAGAGAAGAGAGAGAGGAAAAATAGAAGAGAAAGAAATAAGAGGTTGTGCCATGTTAGCATGACATGCACAGAGCTGAAATGAAGCCTCCAATGGTTGTGTTTGGAAAAGCAGATAGAGTGAGACTGTGTGTCTTAATGTGTGTTTGCGTAAAAAGAAGCAATAAGGATAAAGAGAACTGAGTGTAGGACAGTGGACCAGCGTGTGTCACTGCACAGCTTAGTGGTTGAGTGTTAACCCCATCAACTGCCGGGAGTAATTAATGGCAGCACTAACACTAAACTGTGCAGGTCTTGTGCAAGATAGAAGAGAAAAGCAGAGATAGTAGAAGAGCGTGTATGTGCGCCAGATCGCTCCATTTCAGTTCCAACATGGTGACTAGATGGGTGGTAGTGGCGTGCTGCTGATGCAGTGAGTACGGGGTGAGAGATGGGACAATCACCTCACACCACAAGCAGAAAAGAGGCCTGAGTCACAGACAGTGCAGGCCACACACATCCAGAGATATCACACCATACACAAAACCCCCCACCAAATACTTCATCATGTACTACTGCAATTACCTATTACTACACTAATACTATACTACAACACTAGTACTTAATCAGATACTACAGATTCAAATATTACTTTACTAACACTCAATTAGAACCCAAATACCACACAGTGCTACAAACTAGAAGACAACTACAGGCTCAGTATCACAGCTCTTTTCATTTGTAACACATAGGGGTGGGCGATATGGTAAGGACATTACATCACACTATTTAAAGATATTTTCATGACACATCACTTTTTTATATAATATTTTTTATATATATACACAATACTTTGACATGCAGACAGAATGCACCAGTAGTAGCTCATTTTAGAAACTGCTATCTAAATACTATCCCGCACATAGTACAGATTTTATTTCGAATTTTCTGCACTCCACCCAATTAAACAGGACGGATTACGGTCTTTGTAATGGATGAAAGTGAACAGTGTTATTTAGGCAGCGCCATCATAATCACAATAACAAAATGAACCACAATACAATAAAATAGTGGTATGGTATGACGGTTCATTCGGTAAACTCTGTTTAAAAGTCGTCCTATGGTCCGAATTTCTTACATACCCTAATAGGGTTGGCAACAAAAAAAAGTGCAGAATGAACTTTAGATGAACTTTCTAAAAATATGTTTTAAAGAATACATTAATGGCAGGTTTATCCATCTCTTTATTATTTAGTTGTGTTATGCGCACACACACTTGTGTTGTAAATATAGTACAGTAAACCACTGTTAACCTATATAGACAGGTCTACTGTTTCTAATAAGATTCTAATTTAAAAGAGGGCAATTCTTTATTCAATTAGGTTCAATTAAATTTTACTGGCAAAAATAAATAATATATGAATACATGTCTTGAAATACTGTGATACATATTTTTGGTCATACCACCCAACCCAACAATAAAATAGGATCATACTGTCCACCTCTAATAATACATATCACTCATTTGATCTGTCTAAAAATACAGGCTTATTTACTTCAATAATAAACTAGTGTTCACAAACCAGTTGCCAGTTCATTAAGTATACGTCCCTTGTACCTGCACATATTCATCAGCCATGAATTGTCAGGTAGAATAACTATACAGGTGTGCTTTATAGGTCTACAAATACTGAGTGTGACCAATCTGATGCTCTGCAGACTTTTCCAGCTTCTCTTTCAGAGGGACCACTGTATGCCCACTGCAGGCTCTATGGTAGTTGGTTAATCTAATCTAATAAACTGACATTTCAGTGTATACCCAGAATCAGTCATTATGACAAAAAACTCAGGAAAGGTTGTGGGTAACACATGCATGTTTCTTAGCAAAAACAGCCTGTGATTTTCAAATAAATCCTATTAGTGAAGCTTTGTGCACAGCATTCTGAACACCTGGTTCGATAATCGAAAGCAACAAAGCTAAAAAGTGGGAAAATAAATCTACACGGAAAAGGATGCAGGCATGGTGGAGAACGAAGGGAGGGAGCCAGTAGCCGTCGGGACTCTTACACATGGAGCGCCGGTAGATGGCCTTCTCTTTGTCTTTCTCCTTGGATCTGTTCCTCATAAATGGCAGCCTTTTCAGTGCTGTCGCAGGATAATAGAAGGTAAGGCAGAGGAGGAACACAACAAGCCCACAGAAGGAGATATGGAGGTGGAGAGAGCAGGGAGAAAACATACTGACATTAACAAAGCTGTACAGCCAGGAGAATGAACAAACCAGACCACCATTTTAACAGACTCCCTCTCGCTCTTTCTCACACACACACACACACACACACACACACACACACACACACACACACACACACACACACACACACACACACACACACACACACACACACACACACACTATAGAGTATACATATTTTGGTTAATATGCATACTAAATCACAATTACAGGTGAAAAACACAGTAAGACGGCAGTGAAGGGGGTTGTCTGAGATATGAAGATGCTGCAAGTCCAATGCCAACACTGTACAGAAGCCAGTACACACACAGAAGGGAGATGTTTATTAAAGGGTGCAATTGAGGGAGCAAATGGTAACACCAGGGGAGCAGGACTTCAGGGTGGGGGAAACTGCTGAGAGTCATCTTAAACTGTAATATGAGTCCTATAATCACATTCAGGTCCTGAAGCAAATTTCCATTTCTAAACCAACTTTATGTGAAGCTTCTTAAAACTGTACATAAACACCCTCGATTCAAATATAAAACTGTAAAATCCACACCCATTTCTTTAAATTTATTTAAATAATTGCCTTACAAGGCATTTTGGAAAGAGTTTACTACATTTAATTTACCATTTATCAGAATGTATTTCCACTTGCATCATTTTATATATGTTATCTTATATATTTTGTAGCTAACCAGCTTTAATATGCATGTAAGGCAAGTTGACCTGTTTTTATAAGATGCTACATAAATAATAATCTGTTATTATTTTACTATTATTTATTGATGTGACTATTAGGGATGTTCTGATCCAGGATTTTCCCCCTTTCAGAGTCTCTGGACAAAGCAGCAGAATTGTTTTTTTTGGGGGAGTGAAGGATTTATATTAACTAACATATTAACTAAAACTCTTTAACTGCTGCTCTGTGTGGCTTTTGTTGTTTGCTGCATCACATTTACAGCCCGCAATCACTGGATCAGACTGGGACATTTCTTTTAACAATACAGCAGAATTAAATTGTATCATAACTACTATGTTGGCTTGTGGCTAGTGTATTACCTTGGAAATAACGAATAAGTTTGAGGCTAAGCATTAGATCAGGACACTATAAAGCACAGCTTATATTTCTAATACTGTACTTTTATACACATTGAATGCTTTAATAAAAACTGACAATAGAAATGTTAACATATTAATGTAAGGCACATATCCAGCTACTTCTTATTTGTATTTAAAAAAAACATCACAATATTGTATCAAATTGAATTCTGAAATATGTGAATCATTACATGCTCTACTATACACTCCCTTTTATCACACATTCTCACTTTACACATCTGGGTTGTGTTCTATTGGCATGGTAGAAAGTGACTTATTTATATAATGCATTGCACCTTTTAATAGTGATGGACAGTAATGAATGCCAGTCACAAACTCTTAACATGCCCTGAGACAGGACAGTTATGCTAAAGCCCAAACTCGCTTGGCTAAAGCCTACCATTGGAGGAGCCTTGCGCATTGCTGTGCTGCGCTCTCCTCCCTTTTAGCGCAAAGAGTAAGAGAGTGAGAGAGTGTGAGAGAGAGAGAAAAAGAGAGAAGAAGAAAAACAGGCAAATCAAGCATTAGGCCAGAACAGCAAAATAAAAGTCTGCAGTAGAGATGTGCAATGAAAGCTAGCAAGCATCCTCAAGCGTTTCTGCCTGCAAAGAACTTAAAGCCAGAGAACGGAGGAAGAGAATGTTCTGGTATCGCTAAAAGAGAGAAACAGGACTGCTTCTGTCTGTCTAGTCTCTCTGTTGCAGCTGAGATCACAGAACGTGGGAGAAAGTCATTTCTGTAAAAATAAAGATGCTTGAAATGGTTCCTTGAGTGATGCCACTGAAGCAATTGTAAATAGAATGTGTGAGTTTAAAGAACTTTTGCTTGATCTGACCTATTTAAAATATCTATTTCGATTACAAAATTGATTCTTTATGGAACCCAGAAGTCCTTCTGTCACTCAAGGAACTATTTGATGCACCATAATTTTTAAAAGTATAGGTTCAAGTGAAAGTCATGTGAAGGGTCTCAAATTGTTTCTTATATTAATTACTGTATATTACAAAACTGATAGGGGTCTTCTCAATTTATAGACTGTGCTGGCTGGAAAAATTTTAAATGAGGGTATACAATACTCACTGCTGCTCCTCTTGTGGCTCAGGGGGTCGTCAAGTGATCCAGAACCCATGGAAGAACTGTCCTGGCTGTCTTGAAACGCTGTCCCGGCCAGGAAACCATCACTAGACTCTGAGCGGGTGGGTGTGATGGTGAGGGAGCGCATCCGTTCGCGGCTTTTCGGCTTGATCAGCTTCTTCATCTTTAGTGTGATCCAGTTGCCCCTTCTGTCAGACAAGGACAAAGTATGTCAGAGAAATTGTGCTCTGTGTTCCAAAGATGAATGTATAGAAAGCTAAGCACTGCCAAAAAATGGTGACAACTCTGTATCGCCATTAAAATAAATGACATGCAGGACAACAAAGAGCACTGTACTGTGCATGTCACAATCCATAAACACAGCAATATGAAAGGAACACAAAGTCTCCATTTTGCACAACACAGCCAAAATGTAGGTCTGAGGGCTGGTGTCAAAGATCAGTGAGCATGCAACAAAGCTTCATTCTTGATGCAAAAATACCTGCTGATCCAGGCTCTGAAAAATGACCAAAAACATGTACTATAAGTCTAAACTGGTTCATTCCTTAAGTACAACATTCAGGCCTCAAGCTAGAAAAAATTTAACATCTAAAAAGACTAATTTCCCGAAAGGCAATCAGAACATCGCTTAAAATCAACACATACCTTCGAGGAGGCGAGGGATCATAGAATTTGTATTGATCCATGATTTTCTCCTCCAGCTTCTCCTTCTGTCTTCTCAGTTCATTTAACTTGTCTCTGGAAGAAGTATGAGATGAAACGGCAATTAACCCTGTTCCTGCACAGTCTCAATCTATCACATTTAGTTCCAGCCTTAATCTGATACATCTGATTCTTTACATGAAGAACCAGCTTTAGAACCAGCTGAATATTAACGCTACATTAAGCAGAACTAAACTCTGGTGAAAGACCCTATTAGTCTAGATGTAATATGTGAACCTGAGTCATTAAGGTAATATAAGTACAGGAGGTGGTATAGTAATGATGTGGTAATGTCGCACATGTATTGCCTCTGCTCCACATGGAAGAGGTCCTTGCTCTCCATGGTCTGCTCCAGTAGAGTCCGGTTTTGCAACATCAGGGTCTGGATCTGGTCCAGCAGGTGCCGGTTCTCCTCCTCCAAATTGCCTTTCAGCTGGCTCAATAACTAGAGAGAGAGATTAAATGGGTTTTTACATGAGTAATCACTCTTACTGTATACAGTGTAACATACATCATTCTGCTTTATAGCGTATAACGTCACAATAAAGCACAATTAAAGTGTCAGTTCGTAATTGCTCAATTCACTGCCTATCAATTCCTTAAATGAGTAATTAACAATATATCATTCAGAATCATACACAGAACTAAGAACTGCTACACGTTGACTTTACCAACTGACTGTTTACCTGGTGTACAATATAGCACAGACCTTGTGTTGATGTGCTGTTATGCAACTACAAATGTTAAACACTTTATCTGGTCATAATGTTTTGGCTCACCCCTAATTTTGAATACCACAAATAAAGGAGTGAGTCTGTATGTCAATTTCAGAGGGACACATTTATGACTTAATAACAGGGAATAAGGAGCATTCCAGGGAGGCAATGTGTACTACTCCCCCTACCCAAAGTCCAATAGGACAAAAAGAAAGAGGCAAAGTCTGACATGCCCATGCCAGAGGCTGTAAGATCTGTAATGAGCACATGCATTCCTGTGGAGAGAACCTAACCTTACTCAAAGTTTAAACCAGATAGAGGCTGAGCTTGGACATCTGCTAAAAGTTGACCTCTCACTCTATTGTATGGAATTCCAAAACATGATGACAAGCCTAACCAAGCTTCAGACAACACAATGTAAAAGACTTTCTCTTAGAACGCGAGAAATGAGTCTGTGGGAAGATAAGAGATATTAGTGTCAGATGTCTTCTATCACCCCCCAGACTATCATCAGGAAAGGAAATAGTGAAAATGCAATATCCATCCTCGTCCTGTTTATCAGCATATTAGATAACAGAGTGAAGAATTCACCTCGCACTGGTTTGTGAGTTTGGTGGAGGTGATGTCCAGCTGCTGGTACTGTTCCTTCAGTTTGGAGAACTCAGCCTCCAGGCGTGTCTGCTCCAGTTTGGCTGCGTTAAGCTGGCTCTTCAGGTTCTTGTGGTCTGTCTGCAGCCCCTCATTGTCTTTCAGCAGCTGCTGGTATGTAGTGTTCAGCCTTGGGCAAGAGAAATAAGCCACTTCAATACACATGTATCCTATATGGAGTTTTTTTGTACAAATCACATATAATTCACATATAAGTCTTTAATATGCTGTGTGTATTTTTGTATGAATGTGACCATACAAGAAAACTGGCTTCTTGTTTGACATATGTAATTTAAGTAGGGAGGTCACTAAGCTAGTTTTATACTGACAAGCTTACTTATACTATTCTGTTGTTTTAACACAGGATTCCACAAATACACATAATTTGTTGAATATTTTAAAGTGAGGAATAATGTTTGGGAGTAGGAAAAAAAGTAGTAACTAGGCACTTCATAATCCCACAGACTACAGATATGAAATATGTAATATTACTAGTATGTGCTGGTTTAATCCACTCACTTGTCATTGTCTTCTTTCAGCTTGTGGTACTCTGCAGCTGTGGCCTGGTGACTCTTGTTTTCTGATAGCATCTTCTCCTGCTCAGCCTTCAGGACTTTCTCCAGCTCCTCCAGTTGAGCTTTCTGTTTCAGGAGTTGGTTATACCTGCATATTCAAACAATACCGATTCCTTATAAAAGCTAGCTTTCAGACTTTCAAGCTGATGACTTCTAATTCTTTTAACCCCTTAACACTCCAAGGCTTATTATACACTAAGGCATATTACTCAGTAACTACAGGGACTTCTGTACAAACTATTCTCTGGTAACAGAAGGTTGTAATGAACTGCTGAAAATACACCCAATACCCATAATTCCAATACCTTTATTTCAAAAGTGATAGGACTAAAAAAATGAAGTAATAAAATTAAAGTGAAAGCTATTCACAAAGACATCACTCTTCTTGTGGTACGAGCCTATGCCTGATCTCACCTGTCCTCCAGGTCACGGTGCTGCACCTCTAGACTCTTGTGTGCAGTCTTGAGGCCACCATGTTTGCCGATTAGTGCCTCGTATTCAGCAGCCTGTCGCTCGTGGAGAGCAGCCAGCTTCTCATGGTCCCGCAAGAGGAGCTCGTAGGTGGTGCGGAGCTCCTCGCGCTCTCGCACTGCCCCATCTCTCTCACTTTCAGCGCTGCACTGCTGGCTCTGCAACTGAGCATTTTGGGCCCCCAGTGCCGCACTCTGCGAACTTAAGGTAGAGTTCTCCACCTGCAGATATCAGAAGAAACAGGAGATGTGATCCTGACTCTACTGAATGTGGAGAGCACAAAAGCCAGTTTGGTCATTGCTGGGCAAAGTTTGGCCATTAGTGTTAATCTAGCAGCTAGAAGTGTCCTGATTTGATCCAGAGGACATGTGTTGATGGATCAAGTATCAGCCATTTTAAACTGACCATCCTTTCTTTTCTATTTTTCTGCTCCATTTACAACACAACTGTTAAATGGGCATCCTGAATGGACACAGCCTGTAGCAGTGTGTATTAGTTATGCACATATCAAAGTGTGAATTTCTCTGAAGTATCTTAAAGCAACAAGTTGCTAAATCACCAGGGGGCAAGAGATCAGTCAAACTGGATCATAAACAATATAAAATAATACGCAATAAAAAAAGTCAAACAAACAAACAAAACATCATTCTAGAGTGGCACATTATGCATATATAAACAAAGTAATTTACTGCAATATAAATTAAATATGATTTTAATATATTTGAAGATTCAAAGATTCAAACTGTATTTACCGATACGCAACATTAAGGTGCTCATATCGGACCAGGAGGCAAGAAAATGGATTGGAAACCAGCAGGTTACATGGCCATGGTAATGGCTTCTGTTTTGCTCCACTACTCAGACAGTATTTTCGAATCCATTTAAGTTTGGCTGTCTGAACCATTAAAATCAGACTCCGAGACATAATCTCCACATTCAGTGAAATGATCAAGTACCAGATAATCCAAGTGGAATAAAAGTGTGGACTCAAGAGAGATGTCACATTAGGACATAAGGACAAGTTGTTAGTGACTGTGTTTCATCTGGCAATGACTGAAAATGCTTTTAAATCTAAAAATCCCTGTAACATTTATGGGAGAAACTTGCAAAATGTAAACACAGCTGCAGATGAAACTAAGTCCAGCGTTACATGATGACCTAAATTCGACTTGATCTTTTGCGTGATCTAAATCCCTGTACAAACTGTGCCATATTGGATGCAAAACCAAACCTAGCATTCAACTGGTCATGATGGCCAGAGTGCTGTGTGACAAATATGTTAAGCTGTATGGATGAGGGAATGAATGTGGTTTTAACATTTACATTTACGGCATTTAGCAGACGCTCTTATCCAGAGCGACTTTGCTATTTACCCAAGAAAAGCCTTAGCTAGTTAGAATAGACTAATAATTCAAAAGATACCTCTAAGCTTAGACATTGCTAAACACAATACAATAAGGCGACCATAGAACTATTCGTCCAAGTACTCTCGGAAGAGGTGGGTCTTCAGTCTTCAATCTGATGCAGGCAGCTACAGGAAGCCAGTGGAGAGAACGCAGCAGTGGAGTGACATGGTTTTAAGATGCTACTGACCTGCAATTTGGCATTTTGGGTCTGCAGGGTAGTGTTGTTCTCCTGCAGCGAGGCGGTCTGTCTTTGTAGGGCTAGAATCTGAGCCTGGAGATTACTGCTTTGAGTCTCAAGCTGCTTCAGCTGGGTTCGGAGGGCTTGCTTCTCTGCTTGAAGTGTGGCATTCTGATAATATGACAAAGATAAAAGACATTCATTGTCACTGCAAAAAAAAGAACTGCAAGTATCTGTTTTGGAAGTTAAAATTTGTGATGGGCAAGATGGAGGTCACTTACATTCCTTTCCACCTCTATGAGGCGATCTTTGACCTTCAGCAGCTCTCGAGTGGCCTCGTGGCTTTCCTTTTCCCACTTACTGACACTCTGTGAGTTCCCACTTCCTCGAGGAGGCGAGCTGTGGACCATGCGCTCCTCTTCTTCCCTCTGACGAAGAGCTTCATAGTTCTTCTTCACCTGACAAGGTGAAATGAGTAAGTGAGAGGGGAATAATGTGAGAGTTACAGTCTGTTTCAGCGCAGAAAATTAAAAACATGACCCAGCATTCATTACTTGAATATACAAGTGTGATTCTGAATTGTGAGGCAAATAAAGCAGACAAGAGCAACAGAACCGACCCAAATTCTTTTATGAATCATCTCGTAGTCTTATGTACTCAAACGTTTTTACCTTCACTTTTATATTTTACAGTTAATTAAATCTCTTCATGGGCCCACAGTGTAAATAGATTTCGCATGATTGAGTGGTTAAAGATTCTCACTGTTTTGAGTTCCTGGCGGAGTTCTTGGTTGAGGTTAGATGACTCTTGTAGTCTAGCTTCCAAGGAGGCAATCTTCTCCTCCTTAATCTCTAGTGAAGACTTCAGAGTGGACTCCAGCTTTGACTCTAGCAGCTTGAATCTGAGATGTACAGAAGATGTACACATTTACAATCAACAAATCACTTTTCAATACTATTTTCATGATATTTTTTTTTCCAAAACTGCAAAATTCAATGGAATGCACCTTCACGTGAATGTTACAAAAAGGGCTTAGGAAAGATTTATGATTATGTAAAAGTCCATGCTGTCCTCCAGTAAAAAAACAAAGCTGCTGTGAAGTGCTTAAAAGAAATCCAAGCAGAGTAGGCAGAGTAAGCAGAGTAGACAGGACTGCCCAAGAGCAGGCAGGACTGCTCAAATATGGCCCATTTGATTTGGCTCACCAGAAAATTAACCCTCTAACCCAGTAAAAGAACATGTTTTATACTATAAAACTTATTCTTGTCATGCACCACAACAATATATTTTGCCTCCCCAAAACAAAAACTCTGGACTCCACTGGTCAAAGGAAAACATTTTCTAACATATTCTACTGTAAGTGGTTACGATTATTTGGCTAAGTATGCATCATTAAGCATATGTAAATGGGCTGCCAGTAAATGCAAATTACCTGGCATCAGAGCTCTGTTCATCATGCAAGAGTCCCTCTTTATTGAGGCCGATCTTCTCCAACTCGTGAGTCAGTTTCTCCAGGTCATTATTCATCTGCTGACTCTTCAGTTTCTCACTTACCAGCTCCTGAATCGCAAAATATTAGAATCAGAGCAAAACTCCAGGCTCTACCACAGAATCTTAAAGTTTAATGATAAAATCCTTAAAAACCCTCAGACTTAAAAAGCCATCTTAAACGAATAGTTCAGCAAAAAATTTGTACAGCAAATGTAGTCCAGGGCATCTAGTTTCCCTTGTTTTATACTGGGAATCCAAATCTAATGCAGTTTATGTAAAATTATACCAAACCTAAATCATACCATATGTGTCTCAAACCAAACTTTTTAAATAACATATTATGTGCAGTAACCTCAAACAGACTAGTGGAATTATAACAATGTATGACACAGTGATAAGACATTTTCAAGTGTATTTGAGGTAGGGGGACAATTGTCTCTCTCTTTCAAATTGCTTTGTGAGCTGTATAAGGGATGTACCTCTCTCAGGGTGACCAGTGTCTTTTTGTCAATTGTAGCTTGCTTCACCAACTCCTTGTTTTCCCTTTCAAGGTCTCTGACACGATTGCAAGAGTCTTTTAATGTGCTAACTTCCTTGCTAAGGGCACGATTCTCCTTCTCAAGGTGCGAAATACGCTGATTGTCATCATCTAATTTGGAGTCTCTGATTTCAGCCTGCTGTCGCAGACGCTTGTTTTCTTTCTCTAACTGCTTCTTATCTTTCTCTAGCTGAGAGCTCTCCTGCTCCAGCACCTTGTTTTCCTGCTCCAGCTGCTCTAGACGCTTGCTGGAAATCTTCAGCTCCTCCAGAGACCTCTGAATGCTTTGGTTCTCGCTTTCCAGGTCCTGAAGCTCACCTTCCAGTTGCTGGATCTTGCGGCTGCTGTTCTCCAGGGCCTTCTGGAGACGCTGGTTCTCAGAATCTAAGCCCTGGTAGCTCACCTCCAGTCGCTCACTCTTTTTGGATGAAGCCTTCAGCAGCTCCAGGCTCCTCTGCAGTTGGCTCTTCTCGCTCTCCAGTTCCCTGTTTTCCAGCTCCAGTTGAGCAGCTTTGGCACCTGTGGACCTAAGTGATTCAGCTGTACGTCGCAGTTCCAAGTTCTCCTCATCCAGCTGGGCATTCTCCTTCTCCAAGGCCTCTAGTTGAAGGGCTGTGTTCCTCAGCCCATCGATCTTCTTCTTTAACCTCCTGCTCTCAGAGTCCAGCTCAGTGTTCTCCTTCTCCAGTGCCTCCACCTTGTCACAGGTGATGCTGAGACTGGCAACTCGCTTCTGCAGCCCCTCGTTCTCCCGCTCCAAGCGATGCACCTCCATTTCCAGCTCTTCTGATTTTTCACCTTTCTCTTTGTAATATTCCAAGTCTTTGCGGAGCTGCTTGCGCTCAAACTCAAGCTTGTTGAGCTTGCTGCTGGTCTCTTTGATTGAGTCGTGAAGCACACGATTTTCCTTCTCCACATCTTTGACCCTGGCCTCAGCGCTGACTTGTGAACGCTGCCTAAGAGAGGCAACAGTTTGGTTCAGGTGCTCATTTTCCTGCTCCAGTCCCTTCACCTGCACCAGAGAGAGAACCAGAAGCTGTGAGCTCAGGTTGAGTCTTTATAAGGTCACAGAAGTCTATCGTTATTGCATGTTTCAAACAAACTGAGTAGTTTCATTAATGCAAATTCTAAGTTTTATAGCATTTTAGATTTAGATTTGTAAGTAGAACATTTTTGCTAAAGATGGACTGATCAGGGTTGTTAAGGCCAATAATCAATGATACCGATCAAGGGTGGGGCATTAAAGTGTCTGATCTTCCACTGGAGCCTTGATAACTTATGTCCGATAACTTATGTCCTATGTCTTATGTAAGAGTGTCTTATGAAGTATGTTATGTTCACCGGTGCTTTTTCATTACTCATTATTTATCAAGTCTGTTTTTCCATGTTCTTATGATCTGTGTCCCATTATTTAGTTAGTGCTAGTAAAATGCTTCTAGCAAATGCTAGTAGACTGGATAGTTAAATGATTTGGGCATACCCATATTCACAATTCAGCTGAAATATCACCCAATATAATAATTTTATTTGTTGAGCTACACATGCATGTATATTTAATTACTGATATTTAGATGCTGTCCAATTTTGTTCAACCAGGGGCAGTATTCTTATTGTAGCCTATAAAAAAAGTTGTACAATACCTTGTAGCCTAAACATCAAAAACAAATGATTTTTTTCTGATTGTGCAGACCACTGCAGAGCACCTTGGCCCAGTGCTGACCTGTCTCTCAGAGTTCTCCCTCAGCGTCTCCAGGGTCTTCTGCAGCTGTGCTTTTTCCTTCATCAGGTCTGAGCTGAGGGTCTCTGCACTGCGCAGGCTGTCTCTGTCTCCGCGCACCTCACTTTCCAGCTGCTCCAGCTGTGCAGAAATGGTGGGTAGATTTAGATTACACACGTGCACAGAAACTGATTGTGGTTTCAAGGGGGGCAAGAGGAGTGCAGCTGTAACCCAATCAGACTTTGGCCCCCAACCCTCCTGTTGTTTGAGCTCAAATGTGGGGTAAAGGATCTAAAAGAGATAATTAATACCCTCTCTTTGCTCACACTCATGCAGGGAGAGGGAGGGACCGTGTGCATCTGCATTGTCCCTGAAACACAGAAACAGCTGCAGTGCAAAGCACTTGGGTGGGTTATCCCATGTCCTTGCACACATTCATTTTTTTTTTTTTTTTTTTTTTTTTTTAACATACTCAACACTTTCTGCAGCACATAATTATACAGCATACACACACAGACACACACACTTAGCCTAAGCCCATCACATACGTATGATCTATCTGTAGTATCTAATTCTGCCAAAGCTGCTTAAGTGACAGCTTAGGGCAGCACACGTCTGGGTTGAGAGCAGCCAGCGATTGTACTTGAGCTACAGCATGACCCTCTACTTCACTATTGCATTAGTGCAACTTTTCTGCCTTTGTGAGGGAAAATTGCATTTTATTCATGACCTAATCTAAGCTCAAAATGGATTGTTAAGCTTCCTGAAAAAAGCTAGAGCCCAGAAGAATGGCCTGTAAAGACATCTTCAGGCTTCTTTTGTTCCCTCTGTCGCTCTTGTCTTTGCTGAGCTACTTTTAGTACGAGCCACTTCAGTGAACTTATTTTATGTGTGTGAGTGTGGAGCCCCAGAGCAAAGACAGTATACACGTGCACCCAGAGACAGAGAGAGACTGACCTTTTGGCAGAGTCTCTGGTTCTCCTTCTCAGCTTTAACGAGGCGTGTGCTAGCCTCCCCACAGCTCTTCAGTTCCTCCACAGTCTTCAGGAGCGCTTGGTTCTCCATTTCCAGCTTCAGGAGTCGGCTGGAGGTCAGTTCATTCACCTCATGACCCAGAGACTTCTGAGGAACTACAGGCATGTATGCAAAAATAACAAGTATTAAACCTTCTCACCTGCACACTTTGACAACTGTTACAACAAGCTGAATTGAGCTCATCTGGTAAACAAGCAGGGTTTATCTGGGATTTAGGGCCAGTTAACCTTATTAGCTTTGTCAAACATGGGCCGGGTGGTAATCTGGGACTTGCGGTCATTAAATATTAATTACATTAATCAATCATGTGTGAATAAGCCGGAGGCAATCTGCAAGCTAGCCGGTACTAAGGCTACAGGGGTTGCTTACCCTCTGTGAGTTCAGGTGTGGTTTTGGAGAGCTGCTCCAATTCCCAGCCCAAATGCAGAGATTCATCCATGCTCTGCTTTTGAGCCATCTCAAGTGTCAGGTTTTCCTCCAATAACTCCTCTATGCGCTTCCTGTCCATGTCCCGCTCCTGATAAACACACAAACACTTTAACAGAGAGCCTGTATGAACTCATGGTAATGCATTCAGACCATCAAGTTCTATTAGCTTTAGCTCATAGCTTATAAAAGTTCTCCAGTCCTCTTACCATCTCCATGTCATGAATTTTAGCTTTTAGCTGTAGATTCTCCTTCTCCAGTTCGTGCAGTTTATCGGAGCGTGCTCTGGAGCCTTCTAGCTGGTCCTCCAGCATGCTCTTTGTCTCCAACAAAATCTGATTGTCCTCCTTCAGTTCCTGTGTTACCACATATGACCTATTAATGACTATGTTCAATAGAAAGACCACAATATAACCTAAGCAACACCATCTACTAAATGCAAATGGACCTAATAAACACCCAAACCATACTAGGGAGTGCATGAAGTGTTGTTTGAGCATGCACAGCATGG
Source organism: Salminus brasiliensis (assembly GCF_030463535.1). Lineage (NCBI taxonomy): Eukaryota > Metazoa > Chordata > Actinopteri > Characiformes > Bryconidae > Salminus > Salminus brasiliensis. The sequence goes on along the minus strand of NC_132901.1, from coordinate 20,141,999 downwards.
TCACTGGCTTTATAAAAATGTCTTCTTCAGTTTTAGAATACCTCCACTCTGGCTCTGTAAAACTCAATGTCATGGAGCCGCTCTTTGTAGCGGCCCACTTCACTCTCCAGCTTGTCCACTCGGATGGCCTTCTCTCTAAGGGCATCAAGCTCATCACGGTAGGCCCTGGCAGATCGTGCATCAGACAGCAACTGAAGGTTCTAATCACCACACAGACACACACATAAATATCAGAGTACTGCTGCATGTAGGCATGTAGTCAATGGGTTAGTACTAATCCAGTCAGGAATCAGGATTTCACTATAGTGTTTTGACACCTTCCTTGAGCACAATATGCTTACAGGTCATTCTAAAAATACTAAGGCCAACACACGTGCTGTTGTATCTAAGTGAAAACAGCTGAGCCAATAATCGGGTAAGGGAATGGACTTAATCATCCCAAATGGTGATAGTAAGACCGCAGTAGTTTAAAGTGTTAGCTAATCCTAAATAACAAGGGAAACAGTATTGCTTTGAGAGGGAGACAAGGAGAGAACAAATGAAAGTCTTAATATAATTCATTATCTCTAAGCTATGGGCTCTCTGATGGGGTAGGGTCTGATAGCTATTGAAGTGTGTATGTGTGTGTGGGTGTTAATGGTTGGTCTGAAGAGGTCAGTGTAGTGCTGAGCAGCAATACAGGCTGTCTGGATGTTCTACCTCCTGCTGAATCCTCTTCAGCTCCTTCTCCAGGTTCTCAAGCTCCTGCCTGCAATCCATTAACTGCTCACTCTTCTCTTCCCTGGAACATAGAGAAATGTCTTATAGCAAACTCCACCTCCCTCCTTTTTTCCATCCAATCCCAGTTTTATGATCAGTTTTCCTTTTCTCTGTAATTTAGCAAAGTGTGTGCCTCTCTTCACAAAAGCTAAAAGCTACTGATTTAAAAGTTTAAAACTATAATATGAGCCCACCAAAAGAATGATTAATATGACCAGTCAAACTGGTCAAAAAAGAAGCACTCTCTGCTTCAAGTTATTTAAACTATAACTATAAACTAACCGTTAAAACTATTACTATATAAGTATAACCTATATAAAACTATAAACTATAATATCCAAATAAACTATAACTATTTCAACTATAACTACAAACTAACCTTTTCAGTGTCATAAAGGTTAGGTAAAGTTTATGTTAGGGGTGTGTGTAAAGGTTTTGTTGAGGGCATGCAAATCTATAACGGTCCCCTCAAAACATCCCGATAGCGTACAGCAGAATGGGCACAAAGGACTCTTCTGATTGGCTCCTGTTCTCACATAACTATCTCTTACCCCTCTTAAAGGAACACTTCCTCAAAAAATGCTAATGTGGCTAACAGTAAATACCCTGTGGGGACCAGTTAACATAATCTCTTTGTTATATGCAAACATGGCTTCTCTTTTGAAAGACATGTTTCTTTATTAATGATGGATACTAATAATTCTACTCTCAGTCATCTGTACCTGATTACATTCACTGTGAATGACCACCATCTATTAAATGGTGCTGGAATGCATGAGGTGTAATTTGAGCATGTAAAGCATGCTGACAGGGGGGGAATGTGGGGTGACTCAGGAATTCTCAGCAGTGCCGCAGAAGAGACGAGCGCATCATCAAGAGCTTTCAGTGCAGCGTTTTTGGCTGTGATGTTTTTCTGTGTCACTGAACAGTGGCGTGTCAGTGTAAACAAATCACTTAATTTTAAAAAAGTAAGAGGATGAAGACAGTGAATGTAGAAAACGTTCATGTGCACACACACACATAATTACTTCCTCAATGACATCATGTTTCTGTAAATCTAATAACCTTGCAGAGGAAGCTTGTATCACCAATGACATCTCTGGAGTTTATCAACTACACTATATGTCCAAATGTTTGTAGACACCACTTAAAATGAATGTATTCAGCTACATTAAGTTGTACCCCTTGCTGACACAGATGTGCAAATGTACAGCTTGTCTAGTCCCTGTAGAGAGGTTTTGCCAATAGAACAGGACTGAAGCAGATAAACATGAACCTATTGGCACCATGCCTAATGCCAGGCGTGCACTAGAGGGACATAAAGCCTCTTAGTATTGAACTGTGGAGCAGGGGAACTGTAAGTGTTCATCTTTGGGATGAGTCAGGGAGTTGGGATGAGTCAGGGAGCTGGGGATGAGATTGGGTTGTGATTATCCAAGATCCTGACTTCAATAATGCATATGTCGCTGAATGCAATCAGATCTTCACAGTAATGCTTCTCCACAATCTAGAACAAAGTCTTCCCTGGACAGTAGACACAGTTACTCCAAAAAAGCAGGATAAATTATTTTTTAATGCTCTCGATTTCCAAAGAAACAATGAATAAGCAGGTGCCCAGATAGTTTTGCCCATATAGTATATGTATGCTGGCCAAACCAATGTTTGAACCAATGTCAGAAACTATGGTGCCATATGGCAGATACACACTCAATAACTCCACCCTAGTCTCACAAAGCAAAACACACAGAGGAAAACAAAAAAAAACAAAAAACTACTTGCTCAGCCTGAGCGCTGCAGCGCAGAGATGAAAACTTCTTTTTTTAGTGCTTTGTTGTGTTGACAAAAATAGCCCGTCCTCTTTCTCTCCTCCAGTGCTCTAACCATGATGGGTAAGAAGAAGGAGATGGGACACGACAACCGCAAAAGCGACTCTGCAGTGATAAACAGCGATTTTGTAGAGCTCTGAGCTTTGACTAGAACATGCAACCACTCCATAAGTAGGTCAAAGACGCTTGAAGAATATCCAACATGCTAGATTATCATCTGATCTGGGCCAAATCCCCAGACATCTGATCCAGAGTCAGGCCCGGTGGACGCTAGCGCCGGCTTCGTCCCTCAACTGTTGCCTTGCACACTGCACATTCTTCACCATGCTGACATCACTGTGACAGGGTCAGGGCATAACTAGGACAACAGGCATCTAGTGGAGGCTTGAAACATCACTATATGTGTGTCAGATCCCCAAGGCTCAAGACAGAGCTAGCTGGAAGAAATTAGAACTATTCGCTTCACATTTCAATGAATCCAAGAAGCAAGTTGCAGGTCTTAATCTAGACTTCAAGTGAACTAAACAAGTGCTGACTAATGCACAACAGCATCATCCTTTCTGGCTTGGACAGGTTGGCTACAATGCACTTATAATGAGAGGAAGTTGATTTTAAAAGTGCTTCTCCATCTGAGTGACCGCTACCTCTAAATCACACCGCTGTGTATTGTCTCTCAAGGTTAATGTACTCTTAAGGAGGAAGTTCAATTATTTACAAGCCTGCAAAAAGCTCTTGTACTCTAGCCTCACCCAGTCAGACCAAGCAAAGCAGAGATATAAGGGAAACTGTGATCATTTTAAAATAATGGCCCTGACAACATCAGGGAGACCATTCTCCCTGACTTGACAGTCAGCTTTTGCTGTTCTCAGGAATTTTAGAGAAAATAGGCAGCAGTTATGAACAAGGATTATGTGTTGAATCTTTTAGCTTGTTTTTTTTAGTCTTATGCAAATGTTTAAGCACCTCTGGTCAAATTACATGTAATTCTAATTTCAAATAAACATACATCCTCATACACTTTACACACTTTAATGCACAAGTTAATACACAGTGACTGTTTATTTGCTGAATTTAACATATTTGGAAATAAAATATTTGGATTTTCATCTGTTTTTTTTTTTTCCCCTGTAGAGAGCCTGTAGAGTTTACAATAGAACACCACTAACACCAATAATTTTACCAGAGGTGCCCAAACCTTTGAATATGCTTGTACAAAGAATACTTGTATGTCAACAGATGATGGAACTTTTTGGAGCAGTGATACTCCACATCCCACAATTCTCGTGTTGATGTTGGCGCTCTTCAAAAGAAACAGTATTTATAATGGAAGTAATAACTGAGTAAGGTTGAGGTGAGGTTGTACCTGGTAAAATAATATGCACTAAATAGCTTATTAGAAGTTGCAAACAGAATGGTAAGAGTTTCAAATGATGGGTAAGTAATGGGACCTAAATGGGACCTCTTTTACCACAAGCTTCATTAAAACAGAAAATGTTGGTCTACGAACTCCACCATTACAGACGACCAGACCGTAATTTCCAGACAATTGTTTTTTGAAGTCTGAGATTATCTCTGCAAAGGCTACCAGTCTATCAGTTACTTGCTCTCCTCAACTTTGAAGTTTCTCTGCTCTTGGCATCTATGATGGATGGGACCTTTTAGGACTAGAAGGGACTGAGCAACGGCCTTCACCTAGTTTTGAGATTAGAAGTGATGAGGAAAAAGTAGGACGTATGAGTCACGATTGTAGTTGCACTTTGAAGTGACTCAATTTAAATAATTTAAATACGTTTCCACCAGGTTCACATTGTATTTTTTGGCCACAGTTGGTAGGTAAAATGTCTGGTATTGCGAACCTCTAGTCAGCACAAAGCCAAAGTGCTAAACCACTTGGACTGGGACTGTACTTACAGTTCCTGTCGGAGACGTCGGATCTTTGCCTTGGCATCTGCCAGCTCCACCGATAGATGCTGCCTGCTCTCGGTTCGGCGCATGCTGGGTGAGTCGTTAGGTGACTGGGCACTGGGTGCAGGGGGCGAGTACTGGCCACAGTCTCGTTCCTGGGTCAGTTCCACGATGGTCTGAAAGCAAAGAACCATTGACTGAGCAAACAGGGTTTTCAAATCTTTTCATATACCGACCCATTTTCCATTTCTCTTAAGAATTTGACTTCATTTATGTACACTTTTAGAAAATAAAGGTGCTATAAACTGTTCCTTGTGTGATACCACAGAACAACCATGTTTCTTCCAAATAGAACCATGTTTGTAAAACTGATGTAGAAGATGTAAGAAGAAACTAGTTTAAGTAAGAAGACATTGGTTTAACATTTAAACCGTATCATTAATTAGTTTAATCCTTTAAATGTTTCTTTACATGAACACTAAATGGACATATGTATTGGGACACCTGCTCAATTATTGTTTAAGGGTATTAAAAATAGTTTATCTTGCTTTTGATGGAGTAACTGCCTCTACTGACCAAGGAAGGCGTTCTAGAGTTTGGAGATTGCTGTGAGGATTTATTTGCATTCAGTGACACAAGCATTAGTGAGGTCAAGATTTTGGATGATCACCACACTTCATCTCCAACTTCCCAACTCATCCCAAAAAGTACTGAATGGAGCACCATTATTCACCATAGTTCCACTGCTCCACAACTCTGGGAGGGTTAATACCCCTGTAGCAAATGCCTAGCAATTAGCATTTAATGTTTATCGATTCCTATTCTATTGGCAATACTACTTTAGGACTGGACAAGCTGCGTGTGTGAATGTGCACATCTGTGTCAACAGTAGAGTAGCAACTTGGAGTAGGTGAATGCATTCATTAGAAGTGGTGTCCAGAAACATCTAGACATATAGTCCCTCTCTCTCTCTCTCTCTCTAGGTGATGTAATTCCGGACCACAGAAACCCTACAATACAAACAAATGCTATTACACATCAGTGAAAGGGAGTGCTTTCCACAGAGGAGAACTGTTTTTGATGAGTTTCTAATTGGCTTCTCTTTTGTTTAATCAACAACATAACCACATTTGTTCTCTTTCTATGAAGCTTGCACCATAGGCTAGCCATGAGAAAGAAAGAGTCCACTGCAGGAGTTTGGAGAGCATATTATTACACTGGCTGTATACAGTGCAACAGTAAACTCGGCAGGCAGCATAAGCAACCTTCTCCTCCTCCGTTCTGCGTGAGGTCTCCAATTAGGGAGAGGAAAGAGATTAGGGCAGTTATGCTGTGCTAGTCCGAGCAGCCGGCCGTGATGATTTCATTAAATTAAAACCAGAAGGCCAATAAGGGGAGCGCCACCAGAACTGGCCAACAGGACTGAACATGCTCTGTGGGGCTTGTGCTAGTGGAGGTTAGGGAGGGGTCACTATGTAAGTGGCCAATGCTGAACTGGGACGAACAGAAAGGGCATTTTAAGAACCTATCTGTAATCAGCAATTTCATCTCATCCCTCCTGGCGATGTGTGGGAGCAAACGAGAGAGGAAGGGAGAGTGCGAGTGACAGAGGGTGAGAGAGAGTAAGCAAAACTGATAGAGCAAGAGAGGGAGAAAGACAGAGAGGCAAAACGAAAAGAGGAGGGAAAATGGTGTTTTAATGAACAGCGGCTGGCCAAAGTGAGGCTCTGTAGATCATTATCCAGGCCCAGAAGAGCAGAGAATACTGGGAATGCCCTCAAAGGTCACTGCGACTCTGTGGGAGGGTTGAGCTTAATCAGCCTCACCTGGAGTACAAAACACTACATATGCTTTTACACACTCACACTGAAGGCTAAAATGAATATTCAGGGTTTCACAGCAGACATTTGTTAACAAATCAGATAGGACTGCTTGATATGGCCAAAATACTTATGGCTTGCAATACATTAAAACACGTGGGTCATGTGTATTATTCAAAATGCTTACAGCACATAGAATGAAACAGTCACTGATAGAGGGTTCAATTTGCATATGTGTTTCTGTGATAAAAAATATTCTATTTTGAAGCCCTATAGAATATGACAGTAGCCATTAGTACACCACCAGTACATCTCCAGAGGCATTACACGTAATATAAACATTTTTTGTCCAAGTTTATTGTTTTTTATGGATATGCTCTTCTCACTCTCTCTTCAATACCTCCAGTTGTTCATCTCTCTCATCCACCAGGTGTTTGAGGTGGAAAGCCAAGTTTCTGGAGAATGAATCCAGGTCTTCTGGGGGAGGCTCCCCACCTTCCAGCCACTGCAGATCCAGCACATTCTCCTGATTGTGGGTAACCTAAAAAACAGCATCAGACTTGTAACCAAATCAACTTCAGTACAAAGAAGACAAATAATACTCTTAAGAAAATGCATGAAAACAAAAGTCCATCAGAAAGTTTTTGTGGGACTTTGGTCTGGTTCAAATGTTATGTTTGAGTGTCTTTTAACTTTTAACATTATTTATTGTTCTCCCTCTTTAGTTTTCTAGTCTCTATTACATTAAAACACCTTTCAACACTAAAGACATTTAACTGTTTATACCAAAACAGTTCAATACAAAACAGTAAAACAATGGGGTTGGTCAGGTCCAGACAGAATTTGTTTAGGATTCAGTAGGAATGTCCTCTATATTCAGGAACCTGACTCTATACACGTTCAGTTTGAAACATCTGGGCCCCCTCTCAATAAAACACAGCCAAGGACATGTGAGAGTAACAGTTTCATGGGCTGCTTCTTACCTCCTGAATGTGGGATGCAATTGCTGCCTTTGTGTCAAAGTCCAGCGTCTGGATTCTCTCAATGTACTCCTCTTTTTCATCACACTGCAAACAAGCAGAAAAAAAAGAGAGGACACTGAGTGTGAAATGTGAAACATGCAACTAAGACGATATGTAGGAGAGCTATACCTTCTTCATCTTTCTGCCATTGTCCATTTTTTACTTTTATTGCATAATTTGAAAACCAGTCACTGCCTACATTTTACAATGAACGAAAATAACAGAAATGGTTCAAAATGACTTAAAGTAAAATCTTGTTATATGCACTTATATATACTGCATCTTTTTTTGTTACAATTCTGGAGCTACAAAGTTTTCTTCTAAAAGTGAGGATATATTGTCTAGCACTATTCTCAGAAGACAAGAGCAGAGAACATCCTAACATTTTTTTTGTTTGCTTAATAATATGTCATTTTTAGTATTTAGGCAAAATGAATCATTCCTGTGAGGATTTCTCTTCCCTTGATCACATATAGGGGAGTAAAGCACAAATTAAGGTGGGGTAAAACCAGCATTTTAAACATAGTTAAATGTTAAACGACATGCCTTTGGTCATTTCGTATCCTCATAGCAACATAATGTGTTACCACAAACTCGAACACGTACAGGCTGTACTTTATTCGAGCCAGCTCTTAATCCAACTACGAGTTGGTTATACGAGTGGTGCTATATCACAGTTGTGAATTCTGTGACTCAAAAACATAACTCAAAATTAGAGAACATATACGGTGTCCTCAACAGTTTATTACACAAACATGTCCCAACTTACCCCACATGTCCTCTATTGTTAAGAGGAAAGAAATCCACACAGAAATGTGTACACACACACACACACACAAAGAGCCTGTTTACACCTGCCATTAACATGCATTTTTGGTGACCGGACTACGTTCATATTTCACTTGCCTGCATGAAAAGTCCGCATAAACACCCTTAAGACACATTGTGATCGAATTACAACCAATTCACTCAAACCACATTCACAAGCGTGAACAGAAATCATTTTCTTGAGATCAGATTCAGTCAGGCAGAACCATCTATTGTTCAACTGCATTGTATTATATTGTATTGCAGATACTATCCAGAGACAAAACACGTGTTAATGCTAGGTGTACAAAATGGTCCATATTACACCCTACGTGGTCATAGCAAATATAAAAACTAATGTTGGTTGTGAATTCTCTTTATATTTGCAATGATTAATACTATGCATACCACATATATGCAAATTTCTGCCGCTAACAAGCTCACACCTACCCGTCAGTGGGATCAGTGATCAGTACAATACAATAAGCAGAGTAGCAGGAGTTAAGGAAGAGATTAAAATTTGTATGGTAGATTCAGTTTGATTATTTCACAGGTTAGCTACAGTGTTTTGGCCTTGATGTAGGTTGAAAGTGATTTACTGTAGTCTGTGTGAGCAAAATTATTGTGTGTGTGTGTGTGAGAGAGTGTTAAGCTTGGGGCTAAATCAGAGAGGCCCTCCTGTGTTGCCGACAGCCTCTTGCACAGATCTCAAGATTGGCCTGCTGCCAACCACTGCCACCTGTCACGATCATAGCATTAGCGGCTACTTCACTTTCCACTTAATACAATCTGGAGCTTCTCAGGAGACCCAGAAATGCAGTTGCTCTTCTGTGGGAACAGTGAGCGTTTTGTAACCTCACCTGGACAGCACACCCCAGCAACAGCAACAACAGTTTCTTCACTTCTGCCAAGCCCTGTTCTGAAAACAAAAAAAACATAAACATCAGCCTAAAATGTAATCTCTTCCTACCACTGTATCTGTTAAAGGACAAACCAAAAAGAAACAACTTTGACATTAAACTGTACAACAATGGCAAACTACATAAAAGAATCCACAGAGTGTCTGGCTTTAAGAAGATCTCTACATCATGGTGGCCTCAGACATGATAGGCTGGCAGGGCAGCTGAAGCTGTGGGAGCTAAAGTGTTAACACAGCAGAACTAGGCAGAGGAATTGTGCCCTCAGAGGGGGAAAAAGCAGGTGGTTCCTCCAACTGGGCCACTCGGCTCCGATTAGTCCACTCGTGCAAGGAGGGGTGGAGCCCTGAGAGGGGCCAATTACAAATAAACAAACGGCTTAGAGAGCGGGGCTGTTTAACTACAGTGGAAGTAAAGCTGTGAAGCATCTGCGTGGACATGAAAGACCAAAATCTGTGTTCATTTAGAGCAAACCCAAATACAGTGAAATATGAGGAGAGATGGAGGTAATATAACTAAACAAACAGTGAGGCAATCATTTGATTAAATGTATTAAAATCATTTGTAAAATGTATTAAAAGAAAGAAATACATACACATTTATTACTACTTAACACATCTACATATGATTAAAACATGGTAAGAGAGGATTTTGGAGGAGCCTGTTTTATTTAAACCAATGAGTGGTATCATCATGGCCAGATCCAAAGAGCTCTTTGAGGCATTGAGATGTGTCTCCAGCAATCCTAAAATGTAGTCAGCATCTATCACCCCTGTTCCATAAGTCCTGGCCTTTATCTATCTGTTATGTGTTCTCTCAACAATCTCAAACTTTAGTCTTGTCCTAATCTTCTTCTTGTGGAAGGCCTGATCCCTTAGATAGGCTACCCAGAGGATACACGGTGAGGGAACAGCGTAGCTAACAGGATGTTTTTAAAACGAAAAAAAAAGGAAAAACATTAAAGCATGGATGTTTTTTCCATCAGTGACCTATATTTAACTCTCCCTGGTCAAAAGCAGCACAGATTACCACCAAATGCAGCAGCCGGACTGCCAGATAGAAATGGAGGCTATATTTGGGCGCATGGAAAAACACACACGCACACCAGTTTAGAGGAACACCCTTTAACTTTTCTGCCTTTATTTATCTGTTGCAGATACAAAGATTTTAAAAAGGTTTTGCTTGTGCAAGAGAAAAGAAAAATCAACAAATTAAAAAAAAACATACTTATTACTCACTGTCTAAGCATTGCACTAATTTGAGATTCATAGAAACAGAAGGAAGTGGCCGTTAAGGTTTTTTTTCATGAGAAAAGGCTTTCTGAGGTTGAAATGAGTACTGCAGCGCTCTAAAGCACAAACACAATATGATGGGTTACATCGGCCATGCTGAGCTACCCAGGCAGAGAGGTATAAATAGAGTGTATGGAACATCTGCTTTAATCACTGAATGTGCTTAAAAAATGTTTGCTCACATATATGCATGCACACGAGTGTACCCACACACACCTGCTTTGAAAGGAAGCGAAAATTTCCATGCATGCAAGCTTAAGATAAGGAGACGTTGCGTCTGTGTGCAGTGTATGAATTATTCAAGGAGGCTCAGAAGAGAAGACAGAGTAGAGAGAGAAGAAAAAGAGAGAGCGAGAGAGAGAGAGGGAGAGAGAGTTGGGGGGGCTTCTAAAACTGTGCATAAACATTCGCCTAACACAACCTCTGGCCTCTCTGGGGTCTGCTGTGACGGAACTGTGAGTTCTTCTCCGAGCTCTTTCGTCATTATCCTTCCATCCTGAGAGGAAACAGAGGGGTCACAAGGATACTGACTAACCCTGGCCTGCTCCTCCCCTTCCTGTGAACAATGACTGCTGAACAGGAAGAGGAAACCGCTCCTCAGGGGGACCCCTGTGATTAATAATGCCACAGTTTCCTGTGATCTCATAAATGACTGTATCCTCTACAGCAGCGGTTATCAACTGGGCTTGCCTCAGGACATACATTTGTCCATTATCGTTGAGCCATGACCTCAAAGCAAGCAAAATCCAGCCTAATAACTCTAATGAGGGTTGTCTGCTGATATTGGGATAATAACAGAATCAGCAGATGTTCAGATTTGATTGATATCTTAAACTGAGGGGCAGAATGTATAGGTGCCAAAATATCAGCATTTTATTCACCTTACTGTATTGGAAACCCGAGGCCCCTATTCTGATCTCTGCCCTTGCCTTTGCTGCCAACACAGTGTGCAGAGCTGTTTAACAGACAATTCCTCAGCCACCTCCGTGGTGACCCATGCTTCCTTCTGGCTGACACTATAGCTAAAGTGCACCTGTCATGACTCAGCAGTTCTACCCTCCAGTTGTTGGTGTTGATCTAAAAACAAGCAAACAGGACACCTGTCAGACAGCCATGTGAGCGCTGAGTGAGTCAGTATGGCCTGGAGTGAATGAGCAAGGCCGCTGAACCAAAGGGAGGGCAAGATGGCAAGATGATTACCAAGCAAGGACAGTGGGGTCGTTTCATGACATGCTTCTGTCTCACATAGTGGATTGGGGAGAAAGAGAGAGACAGTGTGCATCAGCGAGAGAGCAAGAGAGAGAAAGAGAAAGAGAGAGAGAGAGAGAGAGAGAGAGAGAGAGAGAGAGAGAGAGAGAGACTGACTAAGAGCAAGAGCAAGAAAGAGAGACCTAGAGCAAGAAAGAGAGACCAAGAGCAAGACTAAGATAGACCAAAAAAACCCTAAAAATGTGTGTGTGTGTGAAAAACAGAGAAATTAAAAGTCAGAGAGAGAGAGAAGTGAGATTTCATCAATAGCTAACTCCTCGTAGTGTAGGGTTGACTCCCACTGAGCTGATAATGCTCCCATCCCCCCCAAGCTCTAATAGCTGCATAATAAAAGCCACATGGCCAACTACTTTCAGATGGAGCACCACTGTTCTGCAAAGCTACTGTGGCAAAGGTTACATGAGACAGACACCACATGAGACATGACAATACAGGCCAAGCCTATCAAGAGTAATGTACAGTACCGTGCAAAGGTTTCAAGCACCTAAGCACATTATTAAAAACTTTTTGTAAAATCTCCCACATCACATTAGGGCAGACACAGGTAAATATAAATACAGAGAAAAGGAATGAGAATTTCTCTTTTTGAAGAATTAGTTTAGATCGTTTGAGGAACAAAGCTTGGCTTCGTATTTCTCCTGGACGCCCCCAGACAATTCCATCACTTGCTAAATGATTGAACATCATTATGCACTGATAACTGTGATCAATACTAGGCTGTCATGAAGGGAGGTGTTTTACTGAGCAAATAAACACTTACTGCTTAGATGATGAGCTTTTCATTAATTATTTTCACAAGTACCTAGAACTTTTGCACACTACTGTATTTAACAGTACTGGCTACCAGCTGGTTAACATACATTCCACCTATTACAATCCAATAAGTAATCTTGCTTTATTGCATTATTTAGCAGAAAGAGTCACAAAAGAGTCTTTTATCCAGAATGTTCAAAGCTATTTATGATTTGTAATATGCTTATCAGTGTTCTACCTCCTGCACTAATGCAAGATGCTTGACTGTCATAAAAAATGTGAAAGTCAACCTGACCAACAGGTGAGGTAAAATAATAAAAGCATACATACAATTTTACCTACCCATTTCACCAACTCACCAGTAGTACAAACACTAAATTTATGGCACATTTTGTCCATTTTTATAGATCAGTCAGATTACCTTGACTGTTCAGGGCAATTGTGGAATAGTTCTAGCATGCATTATACACAGATACTAGTATCCCTCAGATACTATCCCTCAGATACTAGTGCCCATTTAGTGCTCAAAGCTTTACATTTTGGGGCAAAGTAAAAGTTGTGTCAATTAAATGAGTGAAAATCCTGCTACAAACTAAATTACATTAGTTTTAAATAACCAATGTAAATTAACACATTTAAATTCTTTAAGATTTTCCACTTAATTTCTACAAATGAGACAAAATGAGGATGCAGAATAATGCGTCTGTTATGTCAAATAGACTAGACTGAATCATTTGTGCCCCTATTCAAATGTGCTGAACTGATTCAAAAGAGGTGGTGATTGGCTCAATGTGACATAGAGGAAGCATATGTTAACCTTCACCCTCTCTGGAGGCCAATGGGTGGTGGCCATCACACAAAAGGGGAAAATCTACATCAAGCAAGAGCTGGATTTAATACTAACCAACACCTGTAAAAAATAAAAGCAGTGCTTCAACATCTATTCAGTACCTGTGAAGTTGTATTTATAAAATGTCCAGTCTAGAAAGAGCACTACTCTACATGCAAATCCCCTGTGGGTGCGTCCCACTGTCTAATTCTACAAATGCAGCGTAAGCAGGTAAAGCTAACCCTGGGGGTTGGGATGTACCCAGCATTTGGAGTCAGCTTATATGGGACACCTACCAGTAAGTGGGGTCCTGCCAAGCACCAGTACATTGGGCAGAGGCATCATCACCAGCTGCTGCAGGGTCTCCTAGAAGAGAGAGAGAAAAAAAAAACACACACACACACACACACACACACACACACACACACACACACAATTGTTATTTGCCAGCTCAAGCATATTACTTTTTTTCTCAGCTGTGTGTACTACCTGCTGTCACAGTCAGCACTTATTCAGTTGTCATTGATCCTGCAACTGGCAATCAATACCAAGTGCCTTAATGGCCTCCTTAGATCGGCTGGCTACAGATTTTCCCACACCAGAAACCACTGGAGACAAAGAAAAGTTGCTGTTATAATATGAGCATTTTCATTCTCATAAAATTATGAATTATTATGAATTATGAATCATGATTTGCTTGACTTTGTACATGACTGTTGACATCTGTGTGAGGGTAATTCTTCATCTACTAGTACAATCCAATCAGTACAATCCACTAAGACAGATAGGACATAAGACAGATAACCAGCCAATTAGCTTTAGGCTTATATGTGTATTAAGTGAACAAATAAGATGATTAAATCAGTAATTAATTATTTTATGTTAAATACATACAGAGGCGTTATACATGAGGAGACAGGCCACTGTTTGAAATATAAATGGGAGTTCACTCAACACTCAACATGGTGTCTGTTTATGAAGAAAATCACGCCTTTCAACAAAATGAGCTAAACAGCCTGCCTGGTTTTGACAAGCAGAGGAAACCAAAACCCTTCTATGATGTTTCACCAAAACCCTTCTAAATCACGTTTCTGGTGCATTTCTGAGCCGAATGCTATTAACTATTCATGAGGTTTTTGTCAGATTTTATTAGTGTTATTAAAATATGTTTTCGAAACAGTAATTTGACCTTCAGTTTCCAGTATTTCCATCTCCTACCATTCACAGAGATCATGGAGATCTCGTATGACTGGAAATAACTGCCCAGTAAGATTGCACAGATGACTGTGAGTGAACAGACTTATAAGACACATTAAGATGCATTGATAATCTTATTATAATCGCATCACACCCCTCTGAATTGTAAAGTGCCTAGAGATTTCCACCCCTACTACAAAGTTACCTTTTGGTTATGATAGCAACAAAAAATGGAGAGTTTCAAACAGCAACAATCTATCACTGCAAATGAGGGTTTTGTCCTCAGCCAAAAACTAGAAAAACATGTAGGGCAGTACACAAACACAATGTACCATCAGCATTGTCTCATATTAGACATAAAGACCATAAATCAGGGTGCACAACTCCACTGCTGAAGTGTCAGTATACTGCAAAGATTGTAACAGGCCTGTCATGATCAATCAATTTTTATATGAATAATCTTATTATGTTAAGTTTATGTAGTCTATTAATATATTAGTAAAATCCTCATAGTTCAAATGGTTCATATTGGCTGATTGCTTCTTGAATTGATCATATTGGCTGATTGCTTCTTGAATTGATAGTGTGGTGACAAATACTACCTGTATTGATGTGAACTGACATACCTTACTGTACATAGCATTGGCATTACTCTATGTAACAATTAATATGTTTCAAATGATTGTATTCTGATATGCTTCATTTTTCTATCACTATCCTGGTATTTAATGTCATAATTCTTGACAGTGGACAATTTAACACATTCTTATTTTAAGCATTCACAAAATGTCAAATAAAAACCTGAAGAAGTATTAGGTCCTTAACTTGGTACACACCATTAACATTAAACTGATATCTACATAATACATGAAAAAATCTCAAAGAAATATGGAACGTCATGTTGTGCTGACAACATTATTTTATTAAAAAATTCTGATTAAACACCTAAGGGTTTCTTCTGTATTGACAGAATTAAATCCTCAAGATTTCCACAACATAATCCCCCTGGCAAGGACCAATATAATCCCTCCTTTTCAACCATGTGACTGAAAATTCAATTCCACTGGGTAAAAACGAGCTAAGGTAAGCAAAGAGAGGCTCAGACAACAGGAGCTTTCATCTTCCATCGCCTGTCATACAGTGAGCAGTCTGTGTGTTATTTTATTGCACTTCTAAAGGCCTCCGGGACCGTCCTTCAAAATCAGAGAATCTAGGATTTCTACCGTCTCAACACAAGAAAAAGGCTGAGAGTGAAACCAGGAGGTGACAGATGTTGTTACTGGTTATTTATTTAATGGCTTTTACACCAAAAAATGTGTGCACATTCTAAAGTTTCCAGCGATTACCAATTTTGAATCAAACACTGTAGCTCAGATTTCTGACGCCACAGGCAAATCTAATAACAAATAAGGCAGTAAGACACCATGGCCTCTCTGAGTCACAGAGCAGAGGTCTGCTAATAGCAGGGTTCTTGTTGTGAGTCAGCTACCTTCTCATCAGCAGAGCATAAAGGACACAACCAAAAATAGAGGTGGATATCACGGCTGAAACATGACTTATTGAAAAGACATGACCAATGACAGGACACAGAACTGAACAGACCATGTAAACATAGTTCCGCCATATGTAAAATCAGTCATAACATTAACACCACCTGCTCATACAGTGGACAAAGATTGACAAAAATCATGCAGGACCATTTCACAAGCCAGAGTTCCACTTGGACCTTCCTCCCGCTCGTTTTTTCTTGTAGCCACATGTAGAGAGAACGGCTCACACATAATGCATAGACAAATGTTTTGGAAAACCTGCTCATTCATTTCATACCAAAAATCAAGGGTATTAAAAAGTGTGTATGCTATTTTTGTAGTAACTGTCTTAGCTCTAAGGATTTGATTGCATTCAGAAACGAGAGCGTACGTGAGTTCAAGGGGTTAGGTTATCACCACCCTTTAGGGTTTATATCCCTTTAGCCCCTGCCTGGCATTAGGCAGCATGGTGGCAATAGGTTCATGTTTATCTGCTCCAGGAAGTCAGATTCTATTGGCAGTACTTCTCTACAAGGACTACATAAGCTGCGTGTGTGCATTTGCACATCTGTGTCAGCAATGGGTGCAACTTAACATAGCTGAATGGATTCACTTTAAGTGGTGTACTCAAATATTTGCAAATGTAGTGTACACGTTTGTTTGAGTGTAAGTTACTGTTTGCAGAAAATTGTTAAATATTTTACCAAATTTCTTTTTACCAACATTCTAGCCTTTTAACATTTTACATAAATTTAGGAATAACATGGTTCATTTTTATTTTTCTGTTTATTTTTTTCCCCATTGTACCGAACTTTTACAAAACTGTAACTTTTGTGTCCCACCACACCCCTAATGTTTACACACTAAATTCTAAAAAGCAAAATAACAGTAGTATTAGTTAAAGGATACACTATTGGCATATTCACTCACTATTCTCTCACCAGCGACTGCAAACAAGAGTGTCAGTGTGAGTAACAGAAACTGTGACAGTGAATTACTGGTTTAAAAAGTACACAAAAGACCACACAAACCAGGCACACACACCTGTCACTGCTGTGGCAATAGAGACACTCTTGGTGCCGCCCCCATCACAGACACTGCTACCACATACACACCAGCTCATGCTCATGTGTTTAAAGACCAAAGCTCATAAAACCCCCTGACTGACAGACGGACAATAACCCAGCGGAAAAAAATCCTCCATTCATCTCTGTATTAACAAATGATTCACCGAAACAGAATGAATCCTACTCAGTGACGGGCTCTCGTAAAAGTTGTAAAAATGCTACTGACATGTTTGTACAAGTGCTTACAAATGCCACAGGCACACCGACCAGCTGGAGAGAGATGTGGAGCATTTATGTACAAACAGTGCAGTATGTATGAGCAATACATGCATCAGACCCTGTATGTACGAAAACAGAAGGGAGGGAGGGAGCAAAGACTTTAAAGGTGACAGAACTACCACCTGTACTGTGTTCTGGGGGGCTTTCCTACACGCCTCCGGCTTCACAATTCACACCTCTTGTTTTGTGAGAGTTTTTTTTCTTTTTTTTTTTACATCCTGTTCTGTCTTGTGGAACACAATGAAACGACTCAGAATAGCTAGAGGTCCTGCAGTTTCCCTTTTCCCCAAAGCTTAAAATGAAATTACAAGTGTGAAACAATAATGATGCTATGTTATATTAATAGTATATGGATAAAGCTCTTATCCATATTCACTTATATTTAAATTAGGTTACACAGGTAAGAGAATTTAGTGTTCGAAGTGTTGTGTGCTGGTCTATCCAGGGAATCAGCCCTGATCTGTTACGGGAAATGTAACGCTACTATGGTAAAGGGTAAAGCCCTTTTGTTGCTCAGGACTAGAATGTACGTACACTCAAGGTCATGTGTTAGAGTTACTGTACAATGACAGTATAGTAATTTACTTGTTATACATAAAAATCTTAATGTATTCATTTTCTGCAAAGGAATAAAATTCATTTATAGGCCATATTTGACAAGTAACAAAATAATTCAAGATTGCACTTAAGTGATGTGCGCAATAGCTGTATATAGGTCTATACTATAGGTCTATGGTCTCCTTATTGACTTGTTTTTAGTAGTGTCTAAGATTAGAGGTATCTTTGAATTAGTCTATTCAAACTAGCTAAGGTTATTCTTGAGTAAATAGCGAAGCACTTTTGTAAGTCGCTCTGCTAAATGCTGTAAATGTAAACATACACTGAGTATTGTACCTCAGCTTTAAATACGACCCAATAGGTTTTATTCAAACACATTTAAGACTAGATTCTGAGACACGGTGGTAAAGCAGCAGAAAGTGAGAAACCTGCCTGCAGGTTACCATAAAAAGCAGACACTGATCTTTATGGGTCTTTCCCCTTCTGCTGTTTCTGCTTTTCTTCTAGAGCTGATATCAACAAACTGTCAACAGTAGCATGGCTTTGGCATGTGTTGAAAGTAAGAGCTGCATTCTGTTCTGCCTTCGTTTTTGTTGGCTGACACAAAGACGGATGCTGATAACTCACTACTGATGACCTTGAGCACTGGCTCCAATTTCAGACCAACAGTGGAAGTCCATTGTGATCCAGATGTTATCATTTGGACAAGGCTAGAGAGTGAATTAAGGGCCAGGACAGAGGCTTGTGGGCCAAACTGTTGATTGATGTCTATTACATGTTGCCTATGTGGTAAGTGCTGTTTAAAGCCCATTTGGCAGTAGTTGCAGAGTGGCAGGGGCATGAAGCAGGGAGGAGGCAGTAAATGCAGCTGCAGCTCTTAGGCTGCTGTGTGCGGCTACTGTGTGTGTATGTGTGTGTGTGAATAGACTGACAGAACACTTCATTTCCCCTTCGGTCCTGGTTCTGTGTGTGTGTGTGGTGAGGGGCAGGAACAAGGCACACGATTGTCCGGCAGAGGCGCTGGAAACGGCGGCCGCTCTGCATGCCTTAAGAACACTAACGACCTGAATCACACCCATTCTGCAGACACTGTGGTTGCCATGGAAACGCCGGCGGGTTGATTCTCCCCGTGCAGATTTTGGGTGTGTGCACGCGCGAGTGCTGCCCTCATCTTTCCTCCCTCTATCGTTCTCTCTCTGTGCTTCTCCAATAAACCCTGTGAAGGGATGTGCGGCTCTGCGGATGTTGCTGAGATTCAGTAAGAGGTTTAAGTGCTGCCTGATAAAGCATGAAGAGACACTGTTGGGAGACGGAAAAGGAGGGGCAGAGGGGCAATAGTTGATATATGGTGACGTGAGGTTTGCGCTCACAATGAGCAGCTCAAGACAATGAGCAGGCCAACAGTGGTACATGTGTGACATGCTCTTTTCAAACCCAAATGAGTGTTAGTATTTAAATCCCATCCCATTAGATGTGATTATAGACCACCAACCTAATAAAAATATATGATCTTAAACAGTATATAGGAAAACCTTCTTTGGAAGAAAAACCTTTTAGTGAAAGTCTTTAGACCTTAGACTTTATTACATGCAATTTTGGAGCATTTCTATTAGTCCATTCATCATGATTTTGACACTATATAAAAACAACTGCTCATACAAGGTTTTTGCATTAGAAAAGTGTCCCTGTATATTTGTGCATGTTGTTAAAACATCAAAAATAATGCCACTATGCTCAGAGCTACAACAAAAGGCACCTTTTTCATATTAATAGTTTGATATGGAGATGTATGGGCTCAAGTTAAAAAAATATTAACTTGTCTATACCATAGATATAGCATGTAGACACTGTACACTTGGTTCTTTAATGGTTAGTAAAAGCAATAATTTTATAAAGAACTATAATAACATGTTTTCACAATGGTGGGGAACCTTTCGTAGATGGTTCTATATAGTGTATTACACTAATAAGTGTATTAAACTTATTAAAGCTTGTTTAAAACAAAAAACAAAAAAACAACCACGCTAGCCAACATACAGCACAGAACCTTTTTTGCCAAATCAGTCAATAGTAGCATACCTCAGAGAGAACCAGCTAATGTGACCTGTCTGACATATAATGTACAGGACTGCATATGAAAGGGAACTTTGCCTGCAGCCATACCACATAAAGCACATGCCCTAATAAACTAATGAACACTCCAGTGACAATGTAGGCATACAGCAAGCCTTCTAGCTGATAAAGCATCAAAACCAAAAGGAAGTCAGTGGTCACCAACCCTTCCTCCTAAAGATCTACCTTTTTCACCGGTTTCACCTCTAACCTAAATGCATCACACCTCCTTCAACAGAGGTTCAGGAACTTATAAATGTAGTAAAGAGAATGTTTGCCTTCATCTACATTTCAGAATTCATTTTGCATATTAAATTTATTCCTACATTAGGCCTTCACCTAAATATAATCAGTCTCGGAACAGGAGCTAACCTTCCCTTGAGTCTCAGAGGACCCAAGAACATCTAAACTCTCTTGACTGAGCTAAGATCAGTGTTCATGACTCAACCACCAGAAAAAACAACTGGCAAGAATGGGATTCATGGCAGAACAGCATAGTGGAAACCACTGCTGACTAAGAACAATATAAACGCTTGACAAATCTGCCAAGAACCACCTCTGCTCTGGAACAATGTGTAATGAACAGATACATCTAAAAAGAAGCCTTCCAACCAACAGGGGCCTAACACTGCTCCCCCCCATACTAACTGTGAAGCATGGTGGTGGTAAAGTGATGGTTTAGGGATGCTTTGCTGCATCAGGTCTTGGTACTGTTGGGGGATCTATGATTTCTGCTTTGTATCAAAAAATTCTTCCAGAGAATGTCAGGTAATCTGTCTAAGTCTGAGTCATGCAAAAAGTGATCCACAGCACACAAGTCAACCTTCAAATGGACTTTTGGAAAGGCCTGGGCAAGTCCTGTTCCTAAACCCTTAAAAAATGCTGAAGCAGATCTACAAAGAAGAGTAGGCCAAAATCATCACCAAACAACAGTAACACTACCAAATGATTTTTGTTTTTGTTTTTTTAAGTTTTGGTTTAAGATGTAACGTCATTCAGTGCTTGGAATATCAGGCTAAATAAGTGCATTGGCTTTACTATGAAAATCTAGTGAAGCCACTGTGTCTTCTCAGCTATTTGCCTCCAGTTGAACCAGTGCTATTTGCCTGGTGCACAGCCACAAGCATGTCTGCTTCTTCAGACTGCTTAACTAGCTTAATTAATGAATCACCACATCATGACCACATATTGCTGAAACTTAATACTGCACATAATACTAACATGGTAAATGCACATTTACCAATATGGATACCCCACTGTATCAGCTGCTGTCCCCTTTTTCCATGATGCCTTCTAGATGGAAAAAGGGGGAAAATAACCAAAAACAAACATTCCCTCTGCTCTCCAGAGTGAACGTCTAAAAGGCAGTCTTTGTGTTTGTCAGCCAGCTATGTTACTTCAACCCTGCTGTAATTTCAAATGCCAAGACAGACTGAGGCTCACAGATGTGGGCGTAAAGTTACTTTTCCATAAGGGCAAAAGAGGGTGCTGGGTTAAAAACGTCACCTACATCTGCATAGTTGCTTCTAAATAGAGCTTGAAAAAAAAAAAAAAAAAGTCACATGTATTTAGAGCCTGACGCCTGAGGGCCAGGCCCAGAATGGAGCACTGTTTAACTTGCAGCCAAAAAGAGGCCACAAGTCTGTTTCCAAAGGGTGCATTGAGATGCACAGAAGTTGCTGTAGTTTAAAGGGCACCATGTTTATAATAAGTGTAAATTAAAGTCAGTTTGATGGCACAAATTGGGCCAAACAGAGTTATAGCTGTGAAAATCCTTCTTGATTTAAGATAAAGAAGGTCTAGACATTTGAAAAGGCAAAACTTATAATCAAATTAACATCTGTGGTCTTTGATAAAGGGACAGTTGATAGCTCCCATTTAGTGGCAAAGACATTAAATACAACGGGTCACATGTAAGGTCTTATGACAAGGCCAGTTTATAAACAGCAATTATGACTCATAAGTTATGAGACTAAATCCTCAGTAATGCATGGTTTTGGATTAAGCTACATTCTGGTTTTGCTCACATTCGCTCACACTAATGTTAAAAGATACTGTTGAAAATACCATAACAAATACCTATGGCTTTATGGTGTGACCTTGACCAATCACAGCTCAAGAGGGGTGTTACTTTGCTGATCAGGGTATACAAGAAATTATTCATCTTTGCCACTTTACTGATTCACTAATATACTTTAATATATCAGAGTTCAAATATTAGTGGCAGTCCTAGTATTTAGTCCTTATGTTACTGCCACTGCATGAAGCAGGACAATTTATAGTTTAAAGTTCTTAAAAGTGGTTTAAGTCCAATATTCCTGCTTGGTGAGTCCCTGAACAATAGGCTTGTCCAAAGCAGAGGTGAGGAAGTACTGCAATGGCCTATCAGAAAGTGGAGTACATGACCAATGTCAGGCTGTGTAATGATTACCTCTTGTTGTCACTGAACTGATTAGCCTAAATGAGGTTGGTATGCAGTCTCTGGACTATATCAAGGACACAGAAAGAACACAATATCCACCTAGTGCTGGCTATACCGGCAGAAAAGCATTGTTGAACAATCTGTCACCTTCAAAACAGCTGCAATAAACCATCTGTGTGTAACCTGATATTTTGCTCAGGTCAGGGGAACTCACCAGAAGGCCGTAAAAGCCTCTCCCAAAGTTACAATGCCTTTTATTGCTGTATTATGTATTATTTAGACAGCATTATTTTTCCTAGCAAATTCCCCAGACCCTTTCTTCTTCAAACTCCTGGTTGGCAGCCAGCTTTATCCTTAAAAAATCTATTTCCCAGAGCCTCTGATTGTTTTAGCAGTCACACGTCTAGACTGAGACCCTGCCCGCAACCTTCCTCATCCATTAAGAACTACTACGGAAATCTGCAAGTCGGAAAAGCATTACAGCACAATTATTATGGAAATGGAGCATTGGCGGATTTATCTGTACAGCAAGTAATTTTCTCCCTCCTGTTGCAGAGATTCCAAAGCTCTAATATAATGAGGATATGGGGGGTGGGGGTCTTGGTTTGAAGTCAGTTGCATCCCTCAGTTGCGAGGAGAGTTAATTAGCAAGTTTGCACTGCTGAGAGTAAGTTTATGCTGACTCAGCGGTTTTTAATCCTCTGCCTGTAGAGTTACTTTTAAAGCACAATGCAGATTAACCCCCCCACCCGCCTCGCTGACTTCGGTAATATTCATATTTACAACTGCTACTTTAATTCTGGGTCAGCCAATGTGTACTCTCAAGTCTTTACATACAAGTCACCCGGGGATGGTTTTGATTGACTAGAATAAACTGCAAACTGCATATACTGGACTCACCTACCACCTAATCAAATAGGCAGGGCTGGGCTAATTCAAATGACAGGAAAATTAGGCCAAATCACTAAAGGCTTTACTTCCAAGGTCACTGGAAGGTCTTTACTGTAGAAACAAAAGATGAAAGGTTAATTACCGACATTAAATGTGATTCAACAACAGCGTCCGACTAGGATCAAATAGATGGGCCCCTTACTTATTTATTGTATGTACATGCGTTTACGTGGCTATTTTTATGATTTTATGACTAAACCATCTTTGAATTATCTCAAAAACCATTCGTACTGACTACAGAATCCAAAATATGTTCTGGGAATATGGAAATAGCTTAAAGCTATAATTCAGGAGCAATGGGGCATTCCTTTTCCGTGCTCTATGTGCCTTACCCTCTTTTCTCACACATTCCAGCAGTCCACTTCATGCAAGCTGTGTCACGTACAATTCCTGATCTTTGAGCATTGAGACACCAACAAACAACCCAGTACCCTTTAGTCATTTAAATTTAGAAATTAGTAGGGGGTGCATGTTTTATACTCAGTAAAATAAAATGCTAACCATATGTACCTCCAGATCAAAGATGAAAGAGCTAGGTCCAGAGGTGATGCTATCACTTGGAAAGAAGGCCAAATCACTTAAAGGCTTGATTTCAAAAGAAACATGAAGGCCTTCAAAGTAAACTATTTTCTGAAATTGCAGTCTGTTGGAAATGGAAAAAATGGAAGTAAATGTAAAATATAAAAAAATTATAATTAATTATTACATTTAATCCCTAAATTATTATATAATTTTGGAGCATTTATATTGGAGTATTCATCTTGAAAAATTGGCGCAATGTAAACAACAATTGCCAAATTCAAATTCTGTGAGAAAGAAAAACTAAACAAAATTTAGATTTGTGACAGTATTAGCTAAAACTGCACTTTTCATGCCTAATTTTCACTGGCTATTGATGGGACCTGCTCAGATTGTGTCCCTTACCTGTACACACTACTAGATTACGCTCAGAGTCACCTGTTTGATATGCTCTGACTGATCTAAAACACGATCGGGAGGGCAAAATTCAGATTCACCTCAGATTCACATTTCACACTCAGTCATACACAACCTGAGTATCTCTCCACATGTGGACTCTGACTGATGAGAATTGTGTAGACTAAAGTCAACCAGCACAGATTCAGCATTAGTGTCCATGCATGAACTATATGGACTGGGGAATTAACATACTACTTGCTAACAGACTAATTTAATTCAAATAAATGTAGAACACTTTGGTTTTCCATGTTATGGGTCATTTAACATTAGATCATTGCTCAACCCTGTGCTTTTCAAAATAAAGTTAAGCTTATGGCTGGATTTGTACATTTTTACAGTGGAGTTATCACATTGTGCTATACTCCACTCTTTGCACTGCAAACCCCTGCCACAAGATACAGAAGACCTGCTCTTAACAAGATTGATTTGAGACACAATCTCATTAGATCAGCAGCCTATAACGGTTTTGTGTTTCATTGCTTAAAGGAAAAACACATTGACAAATTCAATGATCTGAACCTCAAAGTCTCCCGCAGCACCCAATATTGAATACACACATTGAATTAACCACATCTATGAGCTTCAATGCTTGTGTAATGCATCTGCAATGTGCTTGAGCGCAGCTCCAGTACCGGAGAAAATGTGGTACCATCTGGAAAACAGGCAGCATTCCCACATCACACCAGCCACAGGCATATGAGTGCGAGTGACCAGAACATAGCTGCGTTTCCATGTGAAGATCAGCTTGGAAGAGAGTCACTGCTTTCAGTTTGATCTAACCATCTTTTGATGAACACATGTTTTTAGTGCTTGGAGCTTTTATTCCCAGTAAAACATTGTGACAAGGTGGTTACAGTTTCCAAAAGTATGTTGTTTTACCCTGGTGTGTGTTATTTACTCCAAACTGGGATTCAACATGCTCTCAGCAAAACACCAACAAAATAGGAAGGCTATGAGAAAGGTTAAATCATGTATAATGACCAACCCGATCAGTGACATTAGGTCAGCTTTCTTAAAAAAACAACAAAAAAAAAACCCATGTAAAGCACCGCTGACTCACCTGATAATATGTTTTGATCCGGCGTATAAGGGTGGAGAGATTCTGTATACGCAATACTGGGTCATTGTTCACTTTCTTGTTGACTCGCTGAGTGGATGCTTTAGGATTTCTGCAAAAGAAAAATAACCACAAAATTAGTTAATTGCCTGGTTAGGACAAAGCAAATGTAAATATGGCAAGTCTTATTTGTTGCTTGTGAAAGACCACACTGTAAAAAAGACAACTTGTATACTTAAACGACAGAAAATACAAACAGCAGAGTTATCCGCCATGTACTCCAAATTTACAATAACCTCCCTGGTAACTAAAGTTACAGATAAATATTACACACGGAAGAATTCCAGCTATTAAGAGCATTTTAATATCAACAGTACAACCATGCTGTTAATCCGAACAGCATTACACTAGCAGGCAAGCCCGTCACAGGCAAGTTATGCACAGAACATTAGAACGGTTATATGCTTATCTATATGACTAAACAGCAGACAGCAACCCTGTGGGAAACACGGTCATGCTTGTAACAACAACACATTTAAATTGCATTTAGTGATATATTTATCACAGCAATTATTACTATTTGGGTTGTACTGGGAGGGGTTTTGGTGGTGGAAGGAGTCTTGGAGAGATGGATACATTTACACTGCTAGAACATGTGGCTCATATTTGTCTCAGACCATCTTCCTGAAGTGGTTTGATTGATCAGACTTGTATCTGTTCTAAGTGCGTTAATTTTTACGTGCCATACCCAGATATTATCCTGATACTCAAGACATATTTAGTGATCAAGTCAAAGTAAAGAAAGCTTATCAGTAGACCATATCAGCACTTCAGTAGACATGTGACTTACAATAACTGTTTTTTGGGGTATTAGATTTTCATACATGTTGCTAGTAATATAATATAAATCAACAGTGACATAATAAATAGACAGTGACAGCATTATTGGAATATTCCAATGCTTTTAAAGAAAACAGTATAATAACAATGCTGGTTTACAGACAGTTATCCAACTACATGTGACAGAAGATGCTTGGGGTTGCAAGTTTGAATTCCAAGCCATATCACTTTGCCATCAGTGACCATATTACGAGAGAACACAGTCAATTGTTGGTAAATAGTGCTCTCTCCCCTCATCACTCTCTTCACGATGTTGGCTGGCATGGTTGTCTGGTAGCTAGTGCGGTGGAGCTGGGCACCCAGAGCTTTTCTCTGAGCGTGGCAGCTGCTGGGTTAATTGGGAGTACCAAACTGGGAGAAAACTAAAAGAAAATTAAACAAATGTAGTTTATACACAAAATTAAGTTTTGCTTGTTAAAGTTGAAAATAAGAACTTAACAAAAGAAAGCAAGACGACGTTAAGTATGTCCAAATGCATTTGCAAAGCAACCAATATGTTCACTTGTAAAGTTACTGAAATAAAGGCATTTTAACATATATTTATAATATATATTCATAAATGCCAGTATAGTCTGTTATCTTTTGAATCATGATGAAAATCTTCTTCAGCTTTTCTGAAAAGTAACATCTGTGGAGCAAAAATAAATCTCACAAACAACTTTTCAGGAGCAGAAAAACCCCTGGGCTTTCCACTGTTTTGGCTTAATTATCCCACAACTTCAAAGTGTTTCTTTTTTTAGCTCCAATAGCTTTAAAACACCTAAATCGAATAAAGGACGAGTGAGCAGAGTTGAAAACAGCCAAAGGAAAGACGGCAATAGATTATAACCAAATCCATCTTGCCCTTGTTCTTTAAAGTTCTAAATGACTTCCAGCTGACCCTATAAGATAAGCTAATTTTTCCAACAGAGGAGGAACTGAGGAGTGGAGACATAAATGCAAAACACCATCACACCTTCTATTTATTAGCGATTACTATTCGGCAATCTCTCATAGGCATAGAGAGAAGTTTGGATTCTCTCAAAGCACCATGCTTTGATGGTCTTCAAAAACGAACATGGTCTATAAAGCACACAGAGATTAGCACATCTACTGCTTCGCTGACCTTCTTCACTGGCAGATGGCTTGTGTTTAGTTAGCCGCTGACCTCGATTCTTGCCTAGGCTCGTCTGATCCAGCTGCCATGCTGTGTAATGCAGTGCAATGAAAAATCGGTTGTGCAGATGCAAATGACAGGTAAAATGTGCAAACGGCACATAACACAACTAAGATTACATTAATGTAAGCAATTTAGAAGAGTTTCAATGTGGGGCTCATTACGTGTGCGTGTGGATGAATGTGTATCTGTTCTAATTAAAGGTGCAATTATTTTAAACCAGTATTGGGGGAGAAAAGTTTTTTTTTGATATGTTCAACATTGGGACACCTGCTCATTCATAGTTTTTTTTTTCTGAAATCAAGGGTATTAAAGAAGAGTTTATCTTGCTTTTGTTGTCTCTACTGACTGCTGAGCATTGCTGAGAGGATCTGAGTGCGTTCAGTAACAGGAGAGTAAGTGAGGTCAGGATGTTAGATGATCACCTCCCCAACTCATCCCAAAAGTATTGGATAAAGCACCATCATTCCAGAGAACTGCACAGCTTAATGCATTAGGCATTGTGCCAATAGGTTCATTTTCATCTGCTCCAGAGTGTCTTATTATATTGGCAATACTTCCCTACAGGTAAAAGACAAGCTGTGTTTATTAGAAGGGGTGTCCACAAACATATGGACATATTGTGCTTGTGTGGAGATATATATATATATATATATATATATATATATATATATATATATATATATATATATATATATATATATATATATAGCCACAATTGCTATATTGGTACATCCCTAGTGGAAAACACTATCAATGAACAAACCTAGGCATTGGGGTGCAGTTTTGCAGAATCAGGGCATTGTTATCATATCAAAACGTCGAAATACAAACCGAACTCTGACCGTACAAATAAAAACATTGCGTTTTCACACATATTCTCATCTCCATAAGTTCTCAGCACTAGTGTATTTGTTGTATTTTGTAAATATCTCATTGAGACCCATATGCATCGCTTGTGTTTCAACTGAACCTTGACACAGTTTCTCCTCTCATCCTTAACTGTCCCAGATACACACATACACTCCATGCAGACATCCACAGACATCCGTGGCTATTCACTAGACGGTGAAATGGCTAACTCGTCCGTTCAACTGTGTCACTCATAACATCACGTGACTTTTCTAATTCCTTCAGTAAGAGGGCAATGGTAGAGCACTGTAAATTAGTCCATACTGTAATTAATAAAAATGATAAAACAGCTCATGAAGACCCCCACTGCTACAACAGCCTTTCAGTTCTGTCATTTGTAATGGCTCTTTTGCAAGGAGGCTCTTTTGCAGTCTTAATGGCTCCTTTTGCAAGAGCCGTAGCTGCTCCCACGCGCACACACACCACCACACAACTGCTTCTCAGTCTTGCAAATCAAGGAACAAGGTCCTTTTTTAAGAATAGTGTGAATACACCCATCCTCACGTGACCTCAAAGCGCATGCCTATCCAGGAGGCCTTTTAGACGGCCTCAATGGGGGGTGGGCTTAAACCCTTAATTAAATACCGCGGTGGGAGCTGTAATCCTGTCAGCCCAAGTGCTGGTTAAAACACAGAGTGAGCTGGCCTTGTGGATGTTAATTTTCATCCCAAAAATGGGAAGGAAATACGGAAGCCAGCATGTAAGGGTTTGGCTCAGCTTCCATCACCCTCCCCAGTTGTGGTTAAGTAGGAGTGTAAAAATGATCTGAAGATGCAAATTCAACTATGCAGGTTATAAACATTGTAATCAATATAGTTAATAATAACAACAGTATTCACTTTTTTTTTTAATCTATAGTCTATAGCATAGCATATAGCGTATATACCTATGTACAGTCTCTGCTTGTTTCCTAAAGAACTATAATCACACTGGACTGTCACAATTTTGAGACACTTACACCTCTGTGTAGTTACACGCATTACTGTGGATAAAGCCACTTGAATAGGAGCTTTTGTAAGAAAGAAACGCGAGGAGAGATGGACTGCATCGATGCAGCAGTCCTTCAGACATCGGTGGATAAATGCAGAAGTCAATAGTCAATGCAGAATGCGCCACGGCCCCGGGCGCTGCTATGCCACGAACTAACCTACTTCTGACAGGCTGCATCATTCTCAGCTGGCAAGGATGAGGAGGGGGAGGACAGAGGCGGGATTACACAAACACTGTCACGGCACGAGTGGCCTTTCCAGCGGAAAGGGGAACGGTTTTCCAGAGCTGTTCTAGACATGCTGGTGACACATGAGACAGGGAGGAAAGAGAGGGTGCTGTAACTGAAGCAGCACAAACTTCCATCCATCAGAAATTCTGAGAAAGACATAAACATGTCCACACTAGAGGGCAAATGCACTCACATTAGTCACCCAACAAGTAGGACACCAATTTCTGACCAATCAGAAAAGACGTGAAGTGAAACAGATCAGTGTGCAGTCTACCAGCATAAAGTGATTTTCAAAGGGAAAAAGTAAGAACTGTAACTTGCTAATTAAAAAAAATATTTAACTTACTTAAGTAGCTACATCAAAATAGCTAAATTAACCAATAGCTTTTAACCAACATACTCTACAATGTGCTAAACCACAGCATCTGAAAGGCTATATTCCCTGCAATGCTAACTCCCAATTTCTACACTGTATATACCTGCATCAGCAGATTTGCACATAAAAATGTTGGATATTGACTCACAATTCCCGTATTGGAGCATCCATAGTAATTAAGGTTTTAAGTCTATACTTAAACCGAAGACATCTTCAAAGTTCACGCACAAGTCATACAGTGTGTTTTTGTATTTGCACTACATGGATTTTGTATTACTTTAGGGCTGAAATGCATCTGTAGATTTCCATTGACTTAAAGAATTCCTACAGTCCTCAGTGTGGCCTTGTTAAAATAACAGCCCTTCAAGGTCATGTCGGCTGCTTCCTGTGAGAACAGCATTAGAGCATTTTTAAATGGCACAACATCCCCCATTCCATCAATCCAGAATCTGAAAGTCATTCCACTGATTCCACATGAAAAAAACCCTGATCACACAGATGCATGCTGGAGAAATCAAGGAGGTGTTTCTTCCATCCTGTAGATAAGACTGGTAAGTAGGCCATCAAGAGAGAGATAGAGAGGGAGAGCAACAGGGAAGCAGGAATGGATGGAAGATCATTTTCAGACTTGGCAGATAACAGCAGAAGAAACAGCAGCAGCAGCAGCAGCAATGGAGCTGGGGGGAATGGGGCCTTCTCCTACCTGTCTGTATCTCCAGACCAGTCTAGACTGACGTCTTTGATCTGCTGGCATAAAGAAACTGGCAAAGCCTCTAGTAAAAAAAAAGAAGAATGCCTTACACCCCCACCCCCCCTCAACACAGGACAAAAGAAGACACGTGTCGCTTTGCTAAAAAACAGAAAGTGAGAAAAAGGGAGAAGAAAGCCAGAACAGCATTGTCTCTGCTGATGTGGGTCTATCCCATTATCACCCTCTGTCTGTTCGTAAAAAAAGCACCACGGGGTGTGAACTGAAGCTGCTCCGGAGAACACAGCCCAATCGGGGGATTAGCGTAATTAAACTGTTGTCGTTCAGGAGATATCTTATCGGCTCCAAAGCCGGCCTACTGCTGGGATAAAGTGGCAATGGTCTGTGTGAATCAGGCTAGTGGGGGGTCAGTACCAGTAATGTTGAGTAGTGGTATAGAAATGTATCAGTCCATTGTAAAGATTCAGAAATGAAGGTAGTTTTTTGTAAAGAACTGGAATCAAGACCAATCACTGTGAGATACAGAGATTCACACCCCTGGTGTTGACAGGAGTGCAGCCCCCTGGAAGATGGCAGTGGTCCAAAGGTAGAAGCACAACATGGAATCTGTCAGTAGCAGCAGCAGCTTCAGGTGGTGCTCATAACAGCGTGTAACTAGGAGAGCTTCTGGTTTTGTGGAGCAGTGGTCACCAAAGGGGCAAAAGAGTGTGGGACTGGGCAGCCATTGCCGAGGGGCAGGGTGTTCACCTCCACCATCTGTGCTGCATGGTCTAAACCGTTAGATAATCCAGGCGGGCGTCTCTCCTGCAAAGACGACTTGTGTCTGCTAACACACTGGCTTTGTGGCCCTGCCACAGGAGACGGAGCAAGACATGGAGCTTTTACATGGGGGGGCATCATGTGCTCCTCAGTGATCCACAGCAGACGCAACCACAGGATAAAAGTAATTTATTTATTATTATTTCTTCCTCCTCAGTGAACAACGATATTGAGTAATATTCATCAGGGTATTTCAGATATGTATTAGCGCCATACTTTTGTACCAAAATAAGATTAGATTAATAAAATGGTCTAAAATGTATATAAATACTTCTAATTAGGTCTAAAAAGGTCTAATAAATACTATAAATTAGTCACTCATTGTTGTCAGATGTGCTGTCTTTTCACTCATACACATTCCTGTTAATACAAAACCAGCACAACCCTAACAGACTCCCAGCTCCAGGGCATAACTCTCATCTACACCCTTACAAGTCAAATTTGTTAAGACGAATGGCAAGATCAATTCCCTTCAAGCATTACTTCTGGATAATGACTGACCGTGTCAACGTGGCAAGTTGAAGCCCTTTAGGAGTATTGATTGTGAA
Source organism: Salminus brasiliensis (assembly GCF_030463535.1). NCBI lineage: Eukaryota > Metazoa > Chordata > Actinopteri > Characiformes > Bryconidae > Salminus > Salminus brasiliensis. The sequence goes on along the minus strand of NC_132901.1, from coordinate 20,110,011 downwards.
CTGCTGCGTGCCAGGAGTTGAAGGTATAATGCATGTAATGCCAAAAAGTTCCTTCAATTTCTGCTGGCCATATTAAATTATACTACAAAGTGCAGGACATTATGTCTGCCACCGTCTTTCAATAACTGATAAGTAGTACTGAAACTTCCTAGAAATCTGAAAGCTCTTGGCAGACACAGAGAAAGGGAAATGACCCTATGATGCTTCTTAGACTGGCAATCTGAATTCAATTAGGACAATCTTTCTCAACACTATGGCTGACACTATGGCTTGGGCAAAGACCACTGTACACAATTAACAAGAGAGAGCAAGAGAGAGCAAGAGAGAGAGAGACAGAGAGACAGGCAGGAGAATCACAGCTGTCACTAATCCCATGTGCGCTTTGCTAAAGATTTACCAGTGTCCAGAAACACTAACCAGTTAACATGCCTGCCAGTTAACAAAGACCTGCTTCACTTCACTCATGGACAATGTGCCTTCTGTCTGAGAGCCATGCTGAGAGGATGAGTGCCAACAGCTGCCCAAAGCTCAGCGCCAAAACTAACTGCCTAAAAATGCTCAGTAACCAAGGGTAGTCTTTAGCTGTACCTCATATTAGAGAGGACAAATAAATATGCATCCACGTCACCTAATATCCAGCCTAATAACATGTTCCCAATCAGGCCCGCCAATGGGTCACGGTATATCCTGTAGACCACGATGACAGGACACATAATATCACCATGAATGAGGTGATTACTTACTTAGATTTCAACACTTGTCTATTAAACCTGACTGTGTGCGGTAGGTTGTGCTTCTGCACAAGAACACTAGAACTGCAGTCTGATGGTACGGTCAACACTGATAAACTGATAACAGACAACTTTACAGTCCAAAATTTACAAAAACAATATGGCTACACAGAACTGGGCGATAATGAAATGTCTAATATCTAGTATTTTTGGTATAATGGGATCACATGGCATTTAAGTTTGTGCTAATAAAGTTAATGAGCTTCCTGAGTGCTGCTATTCTGTCTTACAAACCAGATTTGTATTTGCATTATTTTATTCTTTCCAGATATGATGTTATCTCCTTCTAAAATTACAGCACAATCACAGCAAAATGACCCTTATAGTAATATAGTAAACAATAATCAGACAAAAACTACCTGTCCAGTCCAGGACACATGTACTAAAGCACGAATTCCAGAAACTAAGCCTAAACTAGCTGTATATTGGTATGGACAAAATATCACCCAGCACTATGGTTATGGTTCTTACTAACGAACCAAGCTCAGACCCTTTATACACACTAGACAAGAAGGAACGACTTGTAGACTTGATTCACATACACTCTTAAAAGGGAAGGTGCTACAAATAGTTCTTTCAGCGATACCATAGAAGAACCATGTTTGTATAACGTTGTATAAACATTTCAATTAATAAAGAAGGTTTACATCAAGTGTTTGAAGGTTCTTCACTTCCACACATCTCTCACACATCTCATGGTTCTTTATAGGACCAAACGTGAGTTTTCTATGGCATTTCTCAAAGAACCATTTCAGACACCTTTATTTTGAAGAGGGTATGTTGTCAGTGTCTGATGATCATCCACATGATTTTGCAGGCAGCCCTATACCTCAAAACGTATCCAGCAGTTAATGACCCATCACTGACCAAGATGGCCAAGGTTCTTACTCAAAAATGTAGCAGTTTGTGATACAGGTCTCTGTAGAAGTACAGCACCATCTATTATATAAGCACAGAAGCGGCACCAGACCATGTCTTACTTACGGTCTATGTGACTGTTCCAATATCATCCAGCTTTGCTTTGCTTAGAGGGGCTAAAAACATTTAAAAAATCACACATGCCAGACTTTCCATCTGTACAAAGCAAAGTACTGCAGTATTTCCATGCATGCACTATTTCAGGTGCTGGAAAGCTCTCTGTTAGCACAGTACGGCTCAAACCTGTAGTCTGGCAATGCAAATTTTAGCCCTGAAGGAAGCAAAGCCATGGATTCCTTGCCAAGCATGTGAGAGAAGAGTGGAGAGGGCTGGATTGCACAATATCTGCTCCATGTGCAGAGCAAATTTCTTCCTTTGTGCATTCACAAAGGACAGCAGGATGACCTCAGGCTTTCTTCATAAATAATAATACCAAGTACTTACATCTGAAGCATGACCTCGTTCAAGTATGCTCCATCCACTAATTCAATGTATTCAGAAAGCTTGCTTCCATCGCTAGTGACTGGCAGGACCACGGTCTTCACCTGCAATGTGTCAAACACACACATTAGTAACGTGGCTAGCAAACTGGAGGACGATCTGGGGCGTCTAGGAGGAAAATCTTACCCAGGCCACCAGAGGAGTGAGTAAAAACTGCTCCAGCAAAGGCGTGAACACCTCGTTTTCCATCTTCTCCACGTCTTCTCTGAAGGTACTCCACAGAATAGGTCAAAAACTAGTATCTACACAATGACCACGGCTTTTAATTCGGTTTAAATGCTTCCCCTGTGCTTCATTTCGTCAAATACACGCTCTCTCTCATTAGCTAAAATCCCAGACACAAGCCCAGTGGCTTTAAAACCGCAAATACAAACAACGAAGCTTCAATTAGCTGTGAATTATTTCTCAAATTAGCCTCTGCTGGGAAATAAGCAGCGTTACGGCGCATTATCTCGCTTTCTTTTAAGACTGGCCAGCTTCCTAGCTTAACCTTAACGTTTTATCCTCAAGGCAGATTAAACAGCAAAACTAGAAACCGAATAAATCGTCCCAAACATCGTCGCTTCGTCCTTTTTTAGGGCGAAAAGCAACGGTTACGTTAGCCTCCCAAGCAAAAAACGCCTTAGACCAGCCATTCAAAATGAATGGGGAGAAAAATGACAAGAATGAGCCGTTAACCAACGACAGAAAACGGCAGAAAATTCGCCAGATTAGGTTTAAAGAAGCGTAGTGTCCTTCAAGCCATCTTTAACGTTTTCCTGTAGCACGTTTCCCTCACGAAACCGACTTTTCCGGACGGCAATTCCCGTTTAACGACTGTCCCAAAGAATGTGGATTTTGGCAGCGGTGGTTTTCTCGTCTGTCTCCGTCTGAAGGACCGTAACTCGCGAATGAATCGTTCTTTTGAACCGGTTCGTTTGAACAACTCAATCGAACCGAGTCACATAGATCGCACAAATGAATCGCAGTTTTAATCCGTGTTGTAGAAATAAGATTTAACCACGCTTTCCCCACACAATTTAACCTAATAACAAAATAAAATATCACACATTACCATTTCATATTACGTATGAAATAGTTTGCACACCAGACCTGATTCACCTCAACATACCCATATCGACCAGATACTGCTTATGGCCTACAGTCGTTTTGTATATTTGTATTATATTTGCAATAGTTTTTTTCTTATCTGTTTCGATCACTGTACCGTTTACAGTGTTTCGTTGTACTTTGCAATCCAATATTGTACCATTTGGATTGAATTAGGAATATTTACAAAGCAACATTGTTGAATTTCCATCTGCAGCTGCCAAAGAAATATACTGGGAATAAGGAATAAAGAGTGCAAATATTGATCTGATTTGATCATCGTTGTGATTAAGCGCACTTAGTGAAGTAGATAAGAATAACAGACGACTTGTGAATCAATGAGCCATTCGATAGGACGCCAGATGAGTTCAAACTGTCAGTTCAAAAGAACCGACTCGGCAAATTGAATCATTAGCTGCAAATGCTGAGATTCTCAGTCCGCGCTTATTGGTCCGTCTGCAATCCCCAGCCTATAACCACAGTTTCCTTTAAAAAAAAAGAGGCGTAAGTGGGGTTGAACGACAGTGCATTTTTAACTTAGAGTCTTATATAGCTTGTAGATAACTGTCTAGATGCAAATTACATTATTTTATGGTACATAATCTACAGATTTAGGGTTCTAAGAAATCTAGTGGACTATTTAGGTGTAGCACCTTTATTTCATGACCTATGAAGTGCACTATTTTAGTGTAAAAGCATTGACCGCTGCAGTGCTCTGTGTAGAGGGAAAGGAGAAATAAGCAATAACGTGTATGGAACGAATTACCCGGATGTAACCCTAATCTCGCATGCTTGTTAGTGATTGAGTGCGGGTTGAAAGGCGACAAACGTTTACACGTTTTGATCAGTGTGAGGAGGAATATGGGTTGCCAACAGTGCATAACCAGCTAATATCGTGGTTGTTCCGGCGTGATTCGTTATTTTGGTTGATTTTTAGATCGACTCCCGTAACCGAAATAATGAAATTTCATTGTTTGCGGCCGTTGTGAACAAAAAACGTTTTAACGTACGCACATGGTCTAGACTTATGATATAATAAATTATGGAAATGTGACAAAAAATGATTAAAAATGTAATTTTCCACTCAGGCGTGTTTTCCTTTGTTTGCAGATCTCGGACTGCCCGTATCAGCGATGCTGCTGTTAGACACGCCAAACAGCGGCCTCTGGTGGTCGCTCGGTAACTCGACATTTCCATGCATATGCATCACATACATTTTACACTATTACACAATGTTCTGAATTATCTTACAATACGTGTATAATATGCAGTCTGGGGGCATGTGCAAGTGTGCACACTCCACATGTAATAGCCTCATGTAATCCGACTAAACACACTGTCACTTGACTGATAAACAGGATGACCTACATGAGCGGAAGCTCTCTCGTCTGTCCTGTGGAGCTGTTAATGAAACTTAAATGATCCAGTCCCCTTCCCACTGAGCACCAACCCCAGGGCGATTAATATATACGAAGGATAAAGTGGGGTGTGGCAGGCAGCCACCATGTTGCCCAAGACAAAGATTCAAAGGCCTGCATCAAAGGCCTGTACCAAGCCAATGCATTTTTTGCATTTACCAATCACCAATCAGCCATAACAATATAACCATTGCCATATTGATTGATACTTGCCAAGGGTGAGATATGCATATTAGGCAGCAAGCAAATGCACTCTGATAAGAGCCAAATTATGATGGCTTGAGCATCTCCAAAACATGAGGCAGGTCTTGTGGACAGTTCCTGGTATGCAGCAGTTAGTACCTGCCAAAGGTGCACCTGGGAAGGGCAAATGCTGAACCACCAATAGGGTCATGGATGCCCAAGGTTCATTGATGGGATCTATGGAGGCCCCACCTCACAACTTACAGGTACAAGGGGGACCTACGCAATACTAGGCATATTGGTGTATCTGCCTATTCACATTACATTTATGTCTCAGACTGGGATGCTATTTGCAAGATGCCCAATACAGGGCAACCAATCAGAACAGATGTAATTTACATATCAGTCATGAAGGCACGGTAACATATGTATGTTTAATTCTGAGAGATAATAAGAGGTTAGAGGATGGTCATGTCAAATTGAACCGTGGTTGTTGTTGATAACCTAAAAGAGTATGTTTACACTCTTAATGCAGGTGCAGCAAAGGGTTCAATCAGCGATGCCATACAAGGAACCACTTTTGGTTCTGTGTAGAACCATTTTTTGGAAACAAGATGTGTGTGAAGAACCTTTTAAATGTCTTATATGTATATTGTATAATGTACAGGAGTCACACTGGAGTCAGTTATTAACTAAGAATGAATAAAATAAACTAAATATAGATTCATAAGCTGTTACTAGCACAGATGGCTCGATTCACCCTCCAAATCCCAAATTCATGTTCTGCACCACCCCAAACTGCCTGACACATGAGCACTGCAGTCTCTCAGACATGCAATTACTGCAGCATCACCCGTCACCATACTGCTATCTGCCCTTACTGGGGAGGAGAACTGCTGACATGAACATGTTGCCATGCCAACCACCACTATCACCAAGCAGCAGCCACGGCAAGGCGCTTAACCCCTCCAGTCCCCTTCACCAAGGCTGGGCGATATGGCCAAAATCTAACATCATGACACCTGGAGACATTCATGGAGATTTATGGCATTTAGTTCTTCTGAAATGGAACAGAACTGATGCACCAGCAAAACTGCAGTGTTCACACTGAAAATCATGGGCTAAGTTCCAAATCGTTCCCTACTGTATGAATAGTGCACTGGATAGTAGGCATGGAATCATATGAGTATTGGCTGGGCTAATGGGCTAAAATCTCTGCATTCTAGAAATGTTCTTGAGTGTTTATATGATTATACAAACCTTTGAATGTGTCAAAGTTTGTTTCCAAAGCTTAAAGCTGTTCATTGAAAGTGATTTTGTTACTGTGATAAATGAAAAAGCATTATTTCTTAAAAGAGTGGCATACCATATATTATCATTTTTCATTATGACATGGTCGTTTTCATATGTCCACACTGACTAACATGACAACAGCATCTACAATATCGCAAAATAAATTATTTAAATTAATTATTTTCTAAAACAAATATAAAAATACAAAAATATTTACAACATGTATTTTGTTTTTTAAATATTTATTTATATTTATTATTTTCAGGATTTAGTGAAAAAATTGTATCATTTGTGTCTGTCTTTCAGTTTAACTGACCACCCTGTCACTCTAACAGACCTTTTCTTTAAAGCTGTGTTCCAGAGCCTAGGCTGAAGCCAAGGTAGGCTGCATTTCTTGGCCACTACATCATAGAAGCCTGTTCCAAAATGAAGTTTCCTTTGTGTACAAGTTTTGAGCGGGCACCTTCCCGTAACGTCACCAGGCAGATTGGTTAGACCGTTCCAGTTTCCATATGATAGTCCTGGCGAGGACCCACCCTCCCTCAGCAGCAGCCTAGGCTTTGAAACACAGCTTATAAATAATGTACTGTTGCTTTAAATGGCACGCCCGGGACAGCCAGGGACAAAAAAAAAAAAAAAAGGCGAGTTCTGATGTTCTTGTATATTGTTTATTTATTGCCTTCTCATGTTAGAGAGAGTTCATCAAGCTGAATCCAACCACCCTGCCATGTGTATTAAAATATTTACACTATCAATGCAAAGAAATTATGTTTCTGATTGACTGGCATGTGTGATAGGTCAGGAATTTAACCACATGAAGACCATTTAGAGTAACATCTACCACCCCGTCACATTTTATTGCAAACATAGCTCTGTTCTGCTCACTAATGTCTTACTTCTGTAGTGAACACTATGTAGTGAATAATTTGTGAAATATCCCAAAGTATCTCAAAAGAGAGCCATCTCAGTGTCAGTCCAGGTTCGATCCTCGGTGATGCCACAGACATCCCTGACCAGGAATGCCAGAGAGCAGAGACCTTGTTTCCTCTGGGTGGGTGAGACAGCCTTCCATGTCACTCTAATACTCAGAACAGTACTAGCCGTTGTGGATTTCACTTGGCTGACGTTACAGAACTGGTGGTTAATGTTCTCCTCCAAGTGCGTTGAACTGTGCGGTGCTGTTGCAATAGCAGAAAAGATAAGTTGATGTGATTCGGAGGAAGATCGTGTTAGCTTTTACCCTCCAGAGGGTGTCCACGTATGTCTGGATATTTTTAAGTTATAAGTTTTGTGTGTTTTGGCCTCCCATCCACATAAAAATGCCATTTTTGGTCACTGGAAATGTTGTGTGGACAGGAAAAAGGAGCTTTATCAAAACTTATGATGCATGAATGTTTCTGGCTGAATCTTAAATACCTCCTTACTCCCTGTATAGTGAACTACATAAGTCATAAAACTACGACAGTCTATACACAGATAGCACTAGATCTCGGATTTCAACATATGAATAATATATGTTACAAATATATAACGCTCTATTTAGATTTACAATCTGTACTTTATGTCTTGCATAGTACGCTACATAGGCAGCAGTGTGTAATTTGGGATTAAACCCTGTGTTTAATCCCAGATTACTGTGGGCTTTCTATGCAGTGTTTTGATGCCTCGATTTATGAAGTACTGTGGCCCGACACAAGGCTAAAAAGCTCATGCAAGCGTTTTCATTTGTGTGGGTGGAAATATTATAAGTAATAAGTGTGGTGTGGGTCGGGGAAAATTTACAACCCTCCCAGAACCGTTTGTGAATATAAACAAATAAGATAACTGTTTGAAAATGGTTTGTCCAGTCTGGTTCTCGGTACTATGTCGTTTACCGCTATATACTGGTTCTGTTTACTGCCCAGCTGTCCACAATTTTATATATTGTCAACGTAACACAAAACACTTGTATTTCCAAAAAGGTATCTTTGCAGGAAAAGGAAAACCCTTTTTGAAACTATGTAAATAACAACTGCAAGATTCACATTGTCCAAATGTGAAAAATGGTAAAACTGAGATATACAAGGTTTTCACACGACACAGCAATATATTAGTAACAATATACAGTACAATGTTAAAGACAATGTTTGGCAACATGTCAGATTATGTGAAGGTCAGTACAATAGCTTTTAACGCAGCCACTTTGGCGCAGAATTCAGTTGGGTACTCTGTAGTGTTATATACTGTATATAGAGTTGTTTACATCAGTTCTGATTGTAAGTACTGCCAATATTCTGAAAACCATATTGTAATGTTTATCCCAACAATAATAATACTGAATATGTTGTAGCGTGTAACACCGCTTCCCTTCACATGGTAGACTAGGGTTTAATTTCCGACCCTGGCCAAGGGATACCAAAAAGTCTTCCAGCATGACAGAACTCCTTGCACCACATTCATGCCATTAACGTAATATACAGTCATAACACCCCCCATCATTACTCTTAGCAAACAGATGACATTTTTGCTGCAGCTGGTGGCCTTCCGACGTTTCAGCATATGTGCTTCACAAATGCAACCTACTGTGAGCCATATGGAAAGAACATAGGCCTACAAGACAACAGTCTAGAGTCAGATTAAAGCATACTGGTGGACTGAACTGCACTGCTACTGGCAAGCCTTCTTTTATATACTCTTTTAGACAATGTCCAGCCACCGTTAACATGCTATTATTGATCTAGTATCTGGTAATGGAAATGGACCTGTTAAGATGTTTGGATCAGAGACAGAACAGGAAGTTTTATGGTCTAAAAAGCATTGTGTAAGTGTGTTCAAGATTTCTCCTCTCAAACATAAGCTTGGCCCAGAGACTGCAGGACAGCACAGGGCTTAAAAGGCAGAGAAAAAGAAAGGTAATAAAGATAAAGAATTAAGAAGAAAGAGAACAAAGGTCATTCAGAATGTGTCGAGATATAATAAAACATGGCTTCAAGTAGTCCAGCGGGCTAAAGCTGGACTTATGCTGCCGGACATCTGTAGCCGAGCCTGAGAGAGCACAATTGGCCTTGCTGTCTTCAGGTGGATAGATTGCTCTCTCTCTTCCCACATCACTTCAGTGTAATGCGACCAGGCACATTACTACGAGTGTGTTGGTTGCCCGGTGATGGTACACTGGCAGAAACTGGTGGCTGGCTGAGATGGGAAAGAAGCCAACTTAGAAAGATAAGGAGGAAGAAAAATTTTAGGAATTGTATTTGTGCTTCAGAAAAGACCAACAAGGCATAGGCAGGACCACATAGCTGGACCTTTGACTAAATTACACAAACCACAATCAACAGCCCCAGACATGTCCTGACTTTACACTCTTAAAAATAAATTTGCTACAAAAGGGTGCCTTGAGCACAGAAGGAACTACTTTATATGTTAGGTTGGAGAACCTTTAAATTGGTTAAGTACCTTTATCATCTTTTTTTTAAACATTTAAAAGCTTTACACATACATTTCTTTTACAAACATAGTTCTTTATGGAGCCAAAAAAGGCTCTTCTATTGAGCAACAATTAAGCAAGTCAAGAAAAGATTGTTTAAAAAAAAAATTCAAATCCACCCAGAACAGACAATTAATACCTAAAACAAATACTGCCATTCCAGATCATACCGGTTGCAGCATTAGATGAGTGTTCATTTCTGGTACAAAGACAGTATCTAAAAACCAGATTCAATTAGACCACTTGTTTAATGCCAGGCTCAAATTTAATCTGAACTTTTTTTTCTCAATTATCAAATGTATACAAATGCTCTAGAGTGGAGATAATGGTAGTAAATGGACTTGTACAAAAAGTCATGAGAGAAACAGAAACAAAATCTTCAAGAAATTAAGTCTGAATAACCTGAAAACAATGCAGGTGGGGTTCCAACACTTTCAACTGGTTGTAAAACTGGATGAACTTCAGACAACACCGATTCAAATCAGGGAGGCCCAATCGTGCTCCAGATCCATTCAGCAGAATTTAACCCTGCCTTACGCAACATCTTATGGACTTCAGTAAACCAATCATGGTCTTCTGGAGCATCTGGAATGGTATTCTTTAGGAGCACGGGACGGTCCTCCCAGGTCTAAACGGTGATAGGAATGTCTATATAAATCAGCCAGACTGTGTCTGACTGTCAGTATTTAACACTTAAGGAATACAGTGTGCTGGTGACAGGAAGTATCTGGTGATGATGCCACTTGCTGAGGAGAGCCTGCGCTCCTCAGAAAGAAAGAGGAACATGTGGATTTGCAGACAGACTTTCAGACGTGGAAATTCTTCTCATGACAAAATGAACTCAGTCACAACACAGACACCCTCAGACATGCTTCACTCAGCTGCGAAATGACTTTACTGCAGTTTAATACACGTTATTAAAATCAGCAACAGAACTTCTGGTTTTCTTCAATGAACGAAAGAATTTTGATTAAAAAGGGGCAAACTGTCATCCCACCTTGCTGTGTGCCAAAAGAGGAGAGAAAAAATGTACACTGGCAGGAGTAGTTGTCCCCTCTTTCGTATAATAAAAAAAATATCACTGAAGGGGAAAACAATTAAAAAGAGGGGGTAGGGGATACAGCTGTACACTACTCGTAATAAACTCATGAATACAAGATTTCAAACATCTGAACTTGCGCTCCAAGTCAAGGACAATAACGAGTTCTACTCCTTAGACCCATGTCTGTATTTCTATTTTTTGTTTCAGCCTCCCCATTCAACCTTGCTCCCTGCACCCATCCTGGATCAAGAAGGACACAAAAAAGGTAAAGAAAGATGCGTGGCTCGGTAGGCTCTGCCAATCAAGCTTCCAATACTAAGTGGCTAGTCCTGCTAGGCTGACTGGCTCTCATGTTAACCCCTGCCCCACTGACGGGAGAAAAACTGGTTGTGATGAAGTTCAGCACCCCTGCTGGTACAACCTGGTACAACAGGATCATGTAGAGGGGAGATGGAAGGGGAACAAAAAAACAGTTGAGAGGGCTCAGGTGACCGTGGCAAAGGGTCCACTCCTCTGCCGCCCAAAGTCTGATAGTTCTTGTGTGGGAGCAAAAAGGTAGAGCTGGGGGCAGGAGGGATGGGGTGTTTGGGGTTGGGTCCCTAAGCCCATAAGAGTGGGACTTGGTGGCACCATGGGACATCAGAGTGAAGGACTGCAGCTGTGTCTTACGAGCCCAGTCGTGGCCGTTTCCGTGGAGACATTTCCTCCTCCTCATCTTCCTCTTCTTCGTCATCTTCATCTTCGTCATCAGGGTAGTCCACAAGGCCAACCAGTCCAGTCTGTGAAGAGAAGCACAAATTTAAAGAGAAACATTCAGGCCACGGTAGATAAGGTAAATACCAATGAAAAGTAGGATAAGCCAGTTTTAGTAATTTTGTTAGGTAACTAACAAGTATATTTGATTATCCCAATATAAAAAATATGCTTTGTAATAGAGAACTCAAACTCTTAGTTTGTGTAGAGCCAGCATAAGAGGTGGTTCACTTATCTGAATAAAATACCATTTATCGCTATTGCATACCTCATAAAATGCGCCTTCCAGAAAACACTACATATTAAAATAGGTTTTGCTTTGTGTATATTTGGGTTTTGAATAACACTCCTCATTCCCAATTTCCAGAAAATGTATAAACTAAACAAGTCAAACCAACCTTTACCACTGGGGTGGAGGGCAGTGCTGCTGCCGCCTTGCCTGAGGAGCCAATAGGACTGGCAGGGGAGGCAGACGAAGCTGGTTTGCTGCTGGCGCTGTTGTTTCCGTTGGCGGCCCCTGCAGAATGAGAGAAGGTAAACTTAAAGCTGGCAGTTGGCGTCCGCTTTGGAAGGTTCTCCTTGTCCTCACTTTCTTTAACTGCAACGAGATAAGAGATGTGTGTGAGGAGAAGTGAAAGTGCCTTTCCAAAGAGGAGATGACAATTATACAGATCAGTAGCAAAGAGAGAAGGGGGGAAAAGAACTATATAAACTATAGGATACCTTTTTTGGCCCCCATGTACTTTCCATAGGTCTCTGGAAATTCTTCGTCGACTCTCTTCTCAACTGCTGCTTCTGTCTCGTCTTCATCCTCATCTTCATTGAACCACATTTCTTCATCATCTTCCAGAGTCCGAGCATCCCGACGGTACCTGTAGTGAGGTCAGTTAAAGACATCAGATTTCAGTAACAAGTAACAGTTCTAAGACTAATGGAGTTTAATATGTATTTCACTTAACATAATGCAAACTGCCTGGCTAAATAACTACACTCCTAAATCAAACTACACTGAGATGTCAAGGAGTCTAAATATAAAAGATAGATTTCATTAAAATGGTGATGCTTCTTGACTTACCTGCTGAGCCCTCGGCTCTGTCTGTCCTTCTCCTGCTCGTAGCGACCCTTCAGGCCTTTAAATGTTTGAACATACTCGATAGATTCAAGTGCTTTGTAGAAGTTATCGACTATGTGAGCAATGAGTGATTTTATGTCCTCCTAAAATAAAAAAAAATAAAGCCTTTCAATTTTTGAATAATGTAAAAATTCATCATTTTTTAAAGATTTAGCCAAGTTCTTACCACTTTGATGAATTCAAACAGTTCTATGATAGCGGAGTTGAGAAGATTGTATCTTGTCCCGTTGTCCAACAAAGCATTAATGACTGGCTCAAACAGGTTCCCTTTAATAATGTAGCGGTTGTAATACTCATCCTTTAGTCCTATTATTCTCCTCATGAACCGCAAGGCACCTGCACAGGGAAAAAAAAATTAGCACAATCCGCTGTATTACACCTTTCTTTCAACATTTAAAAATGTCCCCACTGAGACTAAAATCTTGTTTTGAAGATTTAGAAAAACTGAAAAGCGACAACAATGATTAAGAATGTTATATAAAACGCACTGATGACCCAACAATCAAATATTTCTAGCAAATTCTAGTAAAGCTTGCAAAGTGTCCTTGAAACATAGCATCTTTGTGAAAAGGGTTCTGTGCTAATGGGACATACACGCTTCCTCACTGTGACTAGACAGTCATTTTTCTAGTGCGACAAAAGTCAGTCTACCCCAAAAGATCTGCAGTACAAAAAGCACACCCGAACAAGACAGTTACTCCTGCCTGGAGACTCACATAGTGCCAGGAAGGTGTGCTTGGAGTTCATAAGCACCAGCACTCTCCGCAGTAGGTCTTTATTCATTATGTAGTTCTTTATGTGGTAAGTATGGTGCTCCACACAAAATGTCAGCAGCTCCAGTATAAGAGCCAGCAGCTGAGCAGTCTGGAAATTATCTGGAGGTAGCAGGATAAAAGAAGAAATTGTAATCGATTTAAAAATAGCAGAGATAGCAATGGTATATTGCTAAGTACCAAAAGAAAACCATGCTTACCTGGACAAACTGGATTGACCTTTGTAGATTCTTCAGGTAAATCTATGGAAAGTTGTTTAAAGAAAACATTTACTACAGATATCTTAATTTGTATTACTTTACATGCTCAAACTAAACATAACTAAACACTAAACCCAATAAAGAGCTCACCCTTTCTCTCTTCTGCTGTATTGGCCAGCAGTGGGGCAGTGAGGACATGCATGCAGTACTTGTAGAAAAAGCTGAGAAATTCAGTCTTTTCTGTTTTCTGGGGATTTAAAAGTACAAAGAGGAAATAAAAATAAACGTTAATAAAGAAGATACAATTATAAACCAGTTTTTGAAATCATGACCATTAAAAGAGCACCTGACAAAATGTTTAAATAATAATTAACTAACAAACTACCGTGTAATAGACTTTAAACATGTCCTTCATAACTAGTCTAAAATCCTGCATTTAGAAGAACCTAGACTCAGATACAACAAACAGACAGGCAATAGCCAGTGTTCATCTTAGTGGCTATGGGGTCAAAAAATAACAGGGCCTTATCTGTAAGAGTCATTTCCGAAGGGCATGTTTCTACAAATGACTACTAGGACACACTTCATGGGATCCAGCAAAACAGAAACAGTTTTTTATTTTATTTTTTCAAGGCATAGTAACTCACGTTAGTGGGTGCCAACATGTTCTCAGGGTCAATGAGGGTACGGAGAAGCCCCATGAGCTGAACCGCACCGCCGAGCTCAGGGTCCGAGTCGCAGATCATTTGCTTTATCACAAGGTTGATCAGCAGAACATCCTGCATTCACAAACACAAATGTAAATATAACCACAAGTCCCTACGAAGCCTATAAATTGTATCACATGGTAGAGGAAAAACGAAACACTGTTACCCCCGAAATGAGGTTAATTAGTCGTACGTCACCGAAAAGTCTTGTAAATCAATGCAAAAAAAACCCACAAGCCACACATTTAAATGATCAAAACTAACATAGAAACTGACCTGTGTCATTCTATTTAATTAAAGTATAGCTTAAAGCTATAAGGTACAGCTTTAAACTCCCTCGTATGGTCACAGACTTTCAGACACCTCATGAAACCAGTCATTCACATCTTTAAAAATACAGAGGAAGTCAAGAGCTGGGATCCACCCAAATATGTAAAAACAGTTAATGGTAGCTTGATCTCATCAGTACTACCACAAACCAATACCCATCTGCACATCTACCCATCTAACCCATCTGCTTGGTCTAATTTACAATTCTCATTCAATACTCATTTATCTAAGGTTAAAACAGTTTATGTGGTTTGGACTGGTATGTTCATCCATTGCTTCATTAGAATGTTTAATGCTTGATGAGCTACAAAAGCTGCAAAATTTGTTTGCATAAGACTGCATGCAGCATGTTGGTCTACATCATTAATACTCACATCATCATCTGCCTGCTGTGGTTCCTGCATTACGAACTCTCTGACCATGGAAGGACTAAACTCCACCAAATATGAGAAGATATCTGTGGCTGCAGCTCTTACCTGGAGGTCGTCCATACCCTAAGAGATTAAAACAAGATTATATCACATGCACTGTGGAGCACAAAAACTTGCCTTCCCAGGAACTTAACACAGAACTACTTATTATTATTGTTAATACTTATCAACACTTCCACATTAGATAAAAACGTCAAAGAAAGTATTTAACTCACCATAATGATTTCCAGTGCAGGGAGAATTCCTAGATTTGCTAATGTTTTGAAAAAAGCATCCCTGTTTTGAGGTTGCAGTGTTTGTGAAAAAGCACAAAACTCTTTGAAAAAGTTGACCTGTGTAAAAAAAATAAAAAAATAATGACAGTTATCCAAAAACATCAATACAGGCAACCTGTTTAACCAAATGCAATCTACTGATTTAAGAGGGAAAGATGGCACAATTGTGTTCTTACCAGCTCTCTCCTTTTCCCATCCTCTGTTGCTTCATCTGTCAGCTGAGCAAACACTTCAGTCAGGAACTTCTCATCCTCCTAGTAAGCAGGAGAAATTTATTTTAATTAAAGACTAAAAGTAGTCTCTAAAAACACGATACAAGTTTTTATACACATTTAATACCCACATATTATGCAATTGGCCAGTATATTAAAATTAAGATGCCCAGATCGGAGGACCTTACTGCAGAGTATCGTGTGGATACTGATCTAATTCAGTATCTAATTATCTGTGTTTTTATAAAGAAAAGTCACAATTTAGATAAAACCTGCTGCCGATTTACACTCAAGTTAGACATATTTTAAAAGACTTGCAATACAGTCTCACTGACCTCCCTCAACTACTGATGTGGAATGACCACTTTGTAGTATGGTGAATGCTCAATGATTCACTTTTCTATAGTGTGTGCGAGCGTTAGCCTCCTCCTCTCTGGAGTTTTTCTGCAAGAGTTTCATTTTAAACCAGCCAAAATTCAAGAGAAAAGACATGCCTACAGCGGTTGGTGGCAAAAATGATCTAGATGTACAGATATGTTAAGTTTTGACGCTCCACTGTAAAATAGTTCCTGACTGCATGTGGTGACTAATGTCCATTACTGGTGCCTAAAGAACACATTGATAAAACTGTTAATAAAAAAAAAGGAGAGGGCTTAAAATAGCTCATACATTCACATCCATAAAACCATGCCTGGATTGAGACGTCCCTAAATAAATAAATAAAAACATGAAAGAGAAACACACAAATCGGTCTGACTCAAGCTGTCAGCACAAGACTGTATAAATAAGGTCTTGTGGCACAAGACTAATGGCACAATTCAGTCAATGCTTTCCAAGTGTAGAATGTAGTTTACTAGATTGAGTAACATTATGTTGGTCAATATAACTCATCTTAAATTATGTAAGGACCCATAGTACTCCAGACATATTTATTCTTCTTCTATTGCTACTTCTCAATGGGATCCAATACACACCCTTGTAATTGGAGGAGTCCAAAAAAAAAAACTGAGTTCTTCTCTAAAAGATCAGATCTTACTCAACAGCATGACATTGTGTAAAAACAACTCCCTCAGTAGAAAGGGTACAAACAAAACTGGACTCTTTAAGAAAGATGTTTTTAACTTTTCAGACATCTGATTGAACTAAAAGACCAAAAAATATATAAATTCACTAAATATACTGTACTAAATCCAGTTGATCAGGACCAATTATTTTATTTGCAATAAAACGTCATGTAGTCTCTTCTCAGCGAAGCATACTATCGATATCCACAATATACACAGAAAAGTACACAGTGATAAAAGGAGTGACCTTACTCCTTTTGTGTTAAACTATGCAGCAGAGAGGACTTACCTGAAGCATGCTAACTATTTCCACCTTGTTGAAAAAGATAAACGACGTGAGCGTGGAAAGGAAGTTTTCTTCAAAGACGGATGGCGTGGGCAAGATGATATCTTGGATGTACTGAACCCGATATGTCTGGTGAATCTTCTGCCTAAGCTCTGAGTCCGTGATGGGGATGACCTCTTTGAATTTGGCCGTCTTGGTGAGGAACTCCCGGTGCCTCTTGGGCTGAACCAGGGCTGGATCGTACTCCAAGCAGCCCACAACGTCCATGATGCAGTCATCGGAGAACATGACCTCGAACAAGGTGGCCTTGTTGAGGAATAGCACGCCACGCACAATTTCATAAAGATGGTGCAGGCCTTCACGGTTGTCCAGGTCTTCGCACGTCCTGAAGAGCTGCAGGAGCTTCTTGATGTAGCCTTCGCTCATGAGCGCCAGCGCCAGCTTTTCCCGCCGGATTGGTGAGGAGAGCACAGAGGTCACCAGATCGGCTATCTCCTCCAGGCGAGCCAGCTCGCAGGCGGGCAGCTCCACCAAGTGGCTGGTCTCTGGCATCTCCTCGAAACGTTCTTCCTCAGATTCATCGATGGGGTCCTGAGTGATCTCCAAGGATGGATCTTTCCCTTGCACCTAAGAAGGAGCAGTAGACACACAGAGTGTGACAAATATACATTCAAGTATGCATATGCATTCAAGTACCAACAGCGATGTCATGTGGAGACATTCTGTGGGGGCAACAGTGCCTCAACTAAACATACACACAGACACAGTGTACATTTCATAATATAAACAAAATATATGGCTTCAGTCACTTCACAAATTGTAGCCTCCTCCTCCTCCTCCCCCGGCATGTTCCAGCTAACCCTGATTATGAGATATGATATTACTAATTTTGATGGAACATAAATGCTTGTAAATGATCCTTCATACTCAACGTTAATTCCTAAACAAATTTACAGCATGGCAGTAGCTGGAAATAACTTTGGTTTTATCAAGAGAATCAAAGGAACAACACAAGTGAGCTTTGTTTAACCATTACAGGGTTGCATGACATCTATAACGCCTTTGAGCCACTGGTGGTTGCTGGCTTTTTTCATCCCCTGTTATAACTTAGAAACAACTCCGCTAGTTTGCATTGCTTTGCATGTTGTTAAAGATTAGTAATTCTTAGGGAGTAAGACTGTAGGTCAATAGCATAGGGGAGTAATGCAGTACTTATTTCCTTCAACAGAAATTACAATGACTCTTGCCACAGTCACTTCCACTAGTTTCTCATCAACTACAACTAGTTACATACGCTACAGCTGTCCCATTCTGAACATGGTGTAATTAGTCTTTCTGCAACAGAGCTTTAGGGATAACGAGAGCTAACTTGAGGAAATACATCAAACTGAACATACCTGACAGATCTTCTCCCAGATTTCATCGCACCCTGCCTTTTCCTGAAAACTCAGAGCAAGATCATAATTTTCTGCTTCTGACCAAACAATGAGGGTATCCTGAAGACAGAGAAAAGCAAGAAATGTCTCATCAAACATTCTTGAGAAACATTACAGGATTATACGAATTGAGAAAAAACTTTTATATTAATATAATTTTAATAATATATTATATGTATTATTATTAAATATTAGATTTTCTCAAAAAAGCTGCAGACTGTCACTCACTTGCTGTTTTTGATATGCTGTATTTGGGCTGATTTTGGACTCCAACAGAAGTGAGCCTGAAAAAGAAAAGCAGAGAAAAAAACACCACAATTTACAACGGTTTACAACACAAAGTTAAGAAGAGACGCTCTGACTGCTATGTATTCAAACTACTGGATAATTACACAAAGTAGACGTGAAGGATTGCACAGTAACTAGAGGGGAAGGCTCCACGTCCCTTTGTTGAGTAATTACAAGTACAGCCAAGTCTTTCGAGTCTCTGTTGGCATGACAACCTTCCAGAGATTCACCAGCGTGGTCCATGTGAACCACAGCTAGCTGCTAATGTTCAATCGTCAGGTTTTTATTAATCAAAAAACATCCATGAGTTTGCTCTATGTGTCCTCAAAGATATTCTATTAACATTATATATTCTATACGAATATAGAAATTAGGTGCTGAAATAAGGGCAGACTGAGCTACTGTCTACTAGTACCACATGTGCTACAGTGTTTAAAAAATATGGCAAGTACCAGTTTCTCTTTTACCAGTAAACCTTACCTAATTACAAGGCCATGTGGAATTAAACTTAAGGTACTCATATGATGAACAGCAACACAACACTTTCGCAACAACAACAATACCACAAATCAGTTCCCTCCACACTAACTATTAAGCATTCTTGTTCATTTTAGCTTACAAAAATGAAAGGTGGCTAAAAAAAAGGGTTTTCTGAGTGATGAACCCTTTTAAAACAGATGCATAAGTCCAGCTGTAATGCTTTAATAAGGCTAAGGAGGTCCACGTAATTGTTCTTCATAGTCGCAGGCCTTTTACAAAAATGCCTAAAAATAATCTGACATTGCTCAAACAACCCACTATAAAAAAGGGCTGATTACTCTGCAAATCGATGCTTTTACGCCATGCATGTAATATAGAAAATCTAATCTTTAATATGTTCAGTAAACTCCCCTGTATTCACCATTTGAATCGATAAAAGCAGACACTTTTAGACCCAGTCTAAAAGTCTAAAATAGCAACAGCTCTGCTGTTCGATAATTCGGTAATGCCTCAGCCCAACCACAACAATTCAGGAAAACAACTATAATGGGAACCAAGTCTATGAACATGAGTTTCCCAATACTGGTCCTGAAGTCCACCAGGTCTGCATTTGAGTGTTTGACCATTTGCAAAGAATGACTCGATGTTGGTTAGATGATTAACATCAAAAACAACACGATTCAGGTGGCACCAGGTCCTGGAGACGCCTGGTGAAGTGATGCGAATTGCCCAGCTACTCCATTAAAGCTTCCACACGGACTCATCTGTCCATGTTTCAGCACATGAACATCATTCATCATTCAAAAATACTCATGATTAGTTACCCAGCACCGTATTTAAAAGCACTGCACATAAAAACAAAACACAAAAGTGCAAGAACTTTTAGTCAAAACCCATTACAGTCATACTAACATAACCGGGCAACACTCTGGATGACCTGCTGACTGTATGGGATCTTCTCTCCTTATCAAGCCTTTGAATCCCAGATAGTCTTTACTCTGCACTTACCACCTAATCTGAGTTAATAAGAAACTGGTGAATGTTTATTTGACTTGGCTGGCTGGCTGGCTGGCTGTTTAAATGTAATCCAGGACACCCCTGCCTTAATTTAGACATTTACTGAACCTCTCTATCCCTACAACTAAACACAGGTCATTAAACTCATTATAGTAATTACGGAGTCGTTTCTGGGTTGAATCAGATGATTCAAAGGTCTTGGATGAAGGGAATGAAACACTATACAAAACCGGCTGATCTGAAAGAACTACAAATCTGACCCCCCAAAAAAATAAACTAATCAGTTTCCCTGATTAGCTTTTACTGAATTTGCTCACACTAATCCAATTATACTATCTTCCTACTTTGGAAAGTTTTTCCTACTTTTGAAAATGTTGCTACTTTGCTTATGAGGCTTGAAATACAAGCAAATCCACTAAGAAAACATCAGATCCTAGAGAGATACACTGCATGTCCAAATGTTTGTGGACACCTCTTCTAATGAATGCATTCAGCTAATTTAAGTGCTGACACAGATGTGCTAATACACACATACCTTTTATAGCCACTGTGGAGAATTAGTATTGCCAATAGAATAGGACTTTCATAAGCACATAAACATAAAACTTTTGGCACCATGCCTAATGCCAGGCGTGGGCTAGAGGGGTATTAAGCACCCCCCCAGAATTGAGCTGAGGAGCAGTGGAGCTGTGTCCTCTATAATAATAATAATAATAATACTCCATTCAATACTTTTGGGATGAGTTTGGGAAAAGTTTGGGTTCTCATCCAACATCCTGACCTCACTAATGCTCTTGTTGCTGAATGCAATCAACTCCTTACAGCAATTAGAGCCTATAGAGTAGCAAGTTCACCAACAGAGGCAAGATTAAGTCTTTTTAATACCCTTGATTTCGAAAAAAGCCTCAATTAAGAGATTTTCCAATACGTTTGCCCATATAGAGCAACTTCCAGTGTTTCATTCAGACAACCTGAACTGAAGAGTCGGACTGTGAGGCTCGCTCGCTCGTTAGCTCGTTAGCTTGTAGGCTAACAGTTTCATTTAGCTTAGCTTAGCTTAGCTTATCCTAGCCTAGCTGTAGCCTTACCGTCTGATTCAGCCCGAACCAGCAACGATATTCCTTTTAACCTCTCCACATATGTAGACGAAACGTGCCCCGTCCCTCTGTCGTCCCACTGTCGGTCTTCGTTTAGCGTGTAAACTTTAACCCGCCGCCTGGTGTCCGACATGGTCGGTTTCGGTGAAGCGGCTCCGAGAACGCTGCTGTTGTTTTCTCCTCTGTTTTTTCCTCAACCCTGGGCTTCAAACTCTGTTACTAACCGCATGTTCCCCCGCACGATCACAAAAACGCACTTCTTTACTATATAACAGTCTAAAGATTTCCACGCTTCTCATCTACAAACACACCGTTTTTTAAAAACAACGTTCAGATGAGTTTGGTCTCCGGCGGCCGTATTCTCTCATCCACCGACCGCCATCTTGTAATCCGATCTGGTGTTAGTGATGGTGATTCTACAACGAAATGAATCATGACTCGGGCGAATCGATTCACAAGCCTGAGCAAGTTCAACCCTTCCAGCACGCCGCTTGCGGTATACGGCTGTTGTGTTGTTTAATGTCATTACTGTTTAAAACTTTAAAATCTGTGCATGTTACAGTATTTTTTTGTTTTATTGTTTCACTGTCGACATAATTTGTATTATTAAAAAACTTTTTTGTTAACAATTTAACATGAATCCTAACTAAAAAACGACAAATTGATTATAGTATCTCGTCGCTTCTACGAAAAAAAAAAAAAGAGATAAAAAAAATGTATCTCTAAAATAGTAACTTTAAATGAGAAGGAAAACTCTCTAAACTATTTTATTCGAAAATATTTTGGAACATTTTTATTCGTCCAATCACCTTGATTTTTTTTTTTTAGAACAAAACTGCCAGATTCACATTAGGTCAAAACGTGAAAAATGTTTTATTTTTCCCGATTGTTTATTGAATTATTTAAAAAATATATTTATTATTTTTTAATGTACTTCGTTTTTATTTTATTTTGTAATTAGCATATTATATTAACATACATGCGAACTAAAAAGACAAACTGGGTCATAGCATATAGCCAGAAATACGGGACAATTCTGGTTTCGTATTGTTTAATAGGATCATTATTTTTATTTTTCGTATTAAATTTAGCTACATTTACCGCAGCGTGGGCTAAATAAACTCCACGGAACGGAAATGAATCTGGGAATCCGACGTTCAACTCATTGAATCAGACAGTTTGAAAGAATCGGTTCGGTGAATTGAATCGAACTCCCCCCTTTTCTCCCTTAAAACATCAGTCAAAACGTTCAGCGCCGCGGGGTCTCCCGAGAGGGGCTACGGCAACCGACTGGGGCTGGATTGGGAACTGTCCGCGTACGTTTTGGCCATTCGGTTGTCGATTCAGTATTAAAAAAAAAAAAAAAAACAACCTGTTATCCTATTTTTGTTTCCAAATATGAACCTAGAAAACGGGAAGCCGCCGTTTATCCGAATGTTACATCTGAAATATTTTAAAAGCGAAGCAAAAAACTACTTGCTTTTATTTGGTCGGTCCTGTTTGTGGTTAATCGGCAGAAAGGCGCTCCGGAAGTGAAGCAGCGCGAACCTCACCTCCAAACGGTCGGAAAGAAAAACGGGTAGCGACGAAAGACGGCTCGACAAAATATGCTCAATATTTCAGTAGCTTTTAGCTTTTAGCGTTTAAATGAAACAGATTTATGCTTTTCTTAAGAATTTCATATCAGCCAGAACCAGACTCCCCTTGCGCGCGCGTCACGCGGCAGTATGAGCACACCAGACTGCGCTCGCGCTTAAAATAAACATTAATAGTTAATTTTCAGGAACAGTAAACAACAACATAAACCCGCCTAAAGCTTTGACTGTGATGCATTTAACAAATTGAGGGCTGATTTGATTATTGCTGCAGCACTTGGGATTGTAGCCATTTAGCTTGTAGGCTATTTAGCCATTTAGGCATTTTTATAGATGTAAAGCTTTGTAGTAAAACATACTTTCAAGTATTATTGTTTTTTTGTTTTTTTTGTTAAAATACATTTTCTGTTGTTACCTTAAAGAAAAAACACATTTGGGTATAAAATATTCACATATTATGATAGTATATATTGTTTAACTAGTACTGCACACTTCAGCAATCATGACCTATTGTGAACATATTTCCTGTATTATAAATAAGGTATTTTATTTTTTATATTGTTTAGAAGTTATTTCTACTAGTAATTGACAAGAATGAATAACAATTATAGGTTTTACATGCCATGGGTAGGAATTAATGGTTTGCCTAATGTTACTTCTGTGGTATAATCATAAGTAATGTATGTAAATCGGTGGTTCAGTTATATTTATTATATGGCAATTGTTAAAATAGCATTGTTAAATTAGCATTCTTTACTCCCCCCTATTTACAGTTGAATTATGTCTTATCAAAAGCTGTGAGAACAACAGCATGTCAAACAGTGATGATAATGCCATATGAGATAGCTGTCTGTAATGGTTGTGCCAGACATGGGGATTTTATTAGTAATACAAAATAATAAATTGCTGCTGCAACACATTCAAGATCTCTAAGTGCAGAGTCTCATCTGACAAACAGTCCAGACATACCATAGTTTGGTCAAATGTGCCTCAATGTATAAATTGCTACAGTGAAACGTCCACATGACAAAAAGATCTAAAATCACATGTACAGAGACCCATCTGCTAAACGCACTGCAAAAGTATGAGAATTAAGGTTGTGCACCTTGTTTTAACACGTTTTAATAATGTAATGTATTAATGTAATGTATTTATCCTCTGGACTGGACAACATCTGAAAACCTGTGTTGCACCAATAGTCAACACAAAAAGTCCTCAATTTGTTAAATGCATTACAGCTAATGCTTCAGGGGATGTTCTGTTGTTTGCTGTGAAGGTAAACTCATGATTAATAGTTTTTATAAATAAATTATAAACAGATCCGCAGGAATCGCGAGCGTAGTCTGTTGTGCCCATACTGCCACGTGACGCGCGTGCACGCGAAGGGGATTTGGAGTTTGTTGTGGATATTCAATTCCTCAAAACAACAAATTTAAATGAATTTAAACACTAAAAGCATCTTAAATGTTCGGCCTTTTTTTAAATCGGGAAATCGCCGTATTTTATCGCTAGCCGTTTCCTGTCTTTGGAAGAGAGGCAGGCGCTGCTCTACTTCCGGGGGCGCCCTCTGCCGATTGGTGTGAGGCGAGGAATCACGTTGACAGGGGCCAAACCGTGATGGCTGGACGACTTGGTCAGAGCATCTCCAAAACACCTCGCAGGCCTTGTGGGGTGTTCCTGGTGTGCGGTGGCTAGTCAGTACCTACTAAAAATGGTCCGAGGAAGGACAACCGGTGAACCGTCAAGGTTCATTGATGGACAGTGTGAGCCAAGGCTAGCTTGTCTGGCCTGACCCCACAGAAAAGTTACTGAATGAGGAACTACTGATCAAAAAAGTATTATTATGTTTTTCATTGAATTATGTAAAATCAGAAATGGGATAACAGGTCGTTGTCCATTTGTGTGCAGTTCTGAAACGAAAATCCAATGGCCAAAACGTGCACAGGCCACCACGTGTGCAATAACTGTGTGTATACATAACACTAAAAAAACACCAATATATTTAGTAAGATTTTGAAAAAATGGATTTGATTGTCATTTATACTGAACTAAACTGACTTTGGTCTGCACATCCTTACATTAAGTCTTACTGTAGTTGCAACAAAACTTTTTTCTAGCACAGAAGATATAAATTAATTTATATTAAGCATTACTTTTCCACAGTTTGTGATACAGTAACTTTTCTGTGGGATCGGACCAGACAAGCTTGCCTTTGGTCACACTGTCTATTAATGAACCTTGACGGTTCACCGGTTGTCCTTCCTCTCAGCACTTTGGGTAGGTACTGACAACCGCACACCAAGCCTGCCTGGTGTTTTGGAGATGCTCTGACCAAGTTGTCTAGCCATCACAATTTGCCCCGTTAAAGTGTCTCAGATTTTGAATCTTGCTCATTTTTCCTGCTTTCAACACCTTTATCACCTTGAGGAACTGACATAACCTGTTCACTTGCTGCCTTATATATCCCATCCATTGACAGGACCATTAGGACCAGATAATCAATGCTGTTCTATTTACATCAGCAGTGTTAATGTTATGGCTGGTCACTGTATTAATGTTAGAAAATGATTTTTAATGTTTACTAGATGAGGGTCATTATCGCTAGAAGTACCAACATTTCTGAAAGTGTATCTGGTATGTAAATGTGTCTAGACATTTAGTCTCTTCAGTTATCCAGACAGGTTATTTGCTGTGTCTGGTTTAATGTTACATTTAAATCAGTATCATGTTGTTAAATAAGGCAAGATCCATTTGTGAGCCTAGAACACTTGTGATGAATAAGATAATGAAGTGCATTGTGATTATACACATTAATTATACATTTACTGTAATAATGTAAACTTAAGGTTTTACTTGATATCTTGAAGCCAACTTTTAATCATTAATACTAATTCAGCCTTTTCACCATTATGTGTTTAAAGGCTTCATATAACACTATATAAAACTGACAGGTAAAGTGAATACCATAGATTATCTGGTTACAATGGCATCTGTAAAGGGGTGGGATATATTAGGCAAGTGTAACAGTCAGTTCTTGAAGTTGTGTTGGAAGCAGGAAACATGGGAAAGCATAATAATCTGAGCCACAAATTATGATTTTTTTTATTAATTATGGTGAAATTATGATGAGTCAAAACATCAGCCAGGTATTGTGGGGTTTTCTTGGTATACAGTGATCAGTACCTTCCAAAAGTGCTCAAGGTCATGGGCACTCAAGGCGCATTGATCCACTGATCCATGGAGGCCCCACCTCATAACTTACATTACGTAAAGGATCTGCTGCTAATGGCTGATTTGTGTAAATGGAATTAATAATATATACACAATATAACAACTGTCATAACAGGACCTTATTAAATAAATAAAATATACATTGCAAGCTTTGCAAGCTCTGTCAGCTTGGCTGGGGAGCGTCGGTACACAGCCATTTTCAGCTCTTTCCACAGATGTTCAGTTGGATTCAAGTCTGGGCCCTGGCTGGGCCACTCAAGGGTATTTACAGACTTTCTCTGAAGTCACTTCTTGGTTTCTTGGCTGTGTGCTTTGGGTCGTTGTCATGTTGGAGAGAAAAACCTTTGCCCCAGGGTGTTCTGGGGAGATTTTTCTTTAAGGATCTCAGTGTACAGTGTACTGCGTTCATCTTTTCCTCTATCAGGACCAGTCACCCTGGTCCCTCTGCTAAAAAGCATCCCTATATCATGATGCTGTCATCGCCATGCTTCATTGTAGGGATGGGATTAGCCAGGTGATGAGCAGTGCCTGGTTTCCTCCAGATGTGGTCACTCAGTTTGGCCAGGCAACCAGGTCTAGGAAGATTCTTGGTGGAAGCCGACTTTTCTATATGCCTTTCAGATAATTTCTTTGACCCCATGGCTTGAAGTTTGCTCAGACATGCACTGTCTTCTGTGAGTCCTTATATTGACAGATATTGGCAATCCTTAGTCATGTCCAATCAATTACATTTACCACAGGTGGACTCCAAATAACATGTAAAAACACCTCAAGCTATATCATTGGAAACAAAATGCAACACAGCTCACTTTTGGGTGTCAGATCAAAGGGTATGCACACTTGTGCACTTGTGTATGATTTTTATTTGTTAAAAAAAGTGCATATAAACATAATAATACAAACAATTGCATTAAACTACACCTACCCCATATGAACATCTAATCCCTCCAACATAATTGAAGTAACTGCACAGGGCTATGCAAATATACATAAACATATGAGATGTTTGAGATATGAGACATGTTTTCAGTGCTGCAGTGTATCTGCTCAGACAGACTGCAGCAAGGGCTATGAGTGTACCAACACGTCACAGGAAAGTAATGTAGGAAGGCTGAGGTAAAACTCCCTTCCTGATGTACAGTATGTGGATTGACTTCTGAGGGAAGGAGGCTGTTGAGCGTAAAAGAAAAAGTGAAGATAGCAGTCCATTGCTGTTACTCAACATGCACCCGAAACTCCTCTGCGGTCCTGCAGGTCAGGAGGAACGGTCTGCTGTTTCCATAGTGATACTCTGCCTTTCATGAAGAGTTCTCACCATTGTGGCTATAGGAGACTGGAGCACTTTACGGGACAGCCTCATCCTGCCATCTGTCGGGTCGCGTCCAAAATATTTAACCTGCAAGATAAAGGTAATTTTATTTTTTGGTCTGAGGCTGATGAAAACACTTCTAACAACATATAATTTGACAACTGTATGGGAACCTGGCCACTTATCTACAAAAATGGGGAAAGCAGCTTGAACATTGTTACAGTGTAGGGTATAATCCTCCACTGCTTACTTTCTACATTAGCCTCAAAACTCCAGTGAAAAGCTAAAGAAGTACATTTCAGACACCAAACAATTCTTGACTGATTGGCTGTATATGGGATGAGGGATAAATGTGTAAATTTGATTATCTGGCAAACTATTCCCTTAAATGTATGGGGACAAATAAGGCAATGGTAAGCAATTAACAGAGCAATTACCACATACGTGAGACTTTACTAATTAACAGTAATTCATAGAAGTCTAGTTCTGTTTTAAATTACATTTAAATTAAACATTTCTATACCATGCAGAAATACTTAAAACAGTGCATACCTGGATCTGTTGCCCAACCTCTAGTCCAAGAGCACTGGGATGTTGAATCTACAAAAAGCATTACAGGACATAAAATAAATAATATATAAATATATATAACATTTACTTGAACAAATGCCATTACTGGTTTTAATGTACAGGTTTGATAGAATCTGAAATGTTTACATTACTATTAACATAGACACTGGATCAGGTGTAAATACAAGAGTGTAGTGGGAGTGTCTTTGTGGGTGCAGTGTGACTGAGCATATAGGAACAGTTCCTGTAAGTAAGTGCAGGGTGCAGAATGTGCTTGTATGGGGTGGAGGTGTGATGAGGAAGGTGAGAACTTGTGGACTGATACACTGCTCTACTGTCTGTTCAGCAGCCTAACTATTTGGGGATTTCCAAATACAGCATAAATTAATCAACACAATAAATGCACAAACCAGCCCCACATTTAGTTCTGTAAACTGCTAACTCAAACGTTTAGACAGTGTAGACTGGTACAGTTGTTGTTTTTTCCAGTATATTTTAGTGGTATTACTTTGCTTGGGTGGTCCATTATATATATGTATATGTATTATAGATACGTCATATATGTTCACTTGACATTCAACTAACATTCAACTGAATATTTATTACATGCAACTCTAATGTTTTGAATGTCTGTTGAACGTAAGCCTGCACCTATAACCCTAACCCTTCACTTAAACCTTAAATCTAACCCTAAACCGTATAGTCAGAGTTATTAGATGTAGGGTTACATTCAATAGACAGAAATTTACATTAAACTGAGGTACTTTCAGTTGAACGTCAGGTGAACATCTACGAGGCATCTATAATGGACCACCCAAGTACAGTGATACTGATGTAGTAAATAGGGATATAATGATAAAGAAAATAGAACAGTGGCTAAACCCTAAATGCCAGGTAGTATAACTGTGGGCAGACAGACCATGTACCTAAACAAAGTAGCGGATATCACATGTAAAAATATAATAATATATATATAGTTCTAAAATGAAATCATTGATAGCCACCAGTTTTTTGTTATATATTTTAGCAATAAACCCCATCACAACACCTACTATTACTAATTTACATTTGATATTCAATTTATCCTTTTAGCTTATTATGTCTACTGTACAATGCATTTTCTTAAGAATGCAATGCATTTTCTTACTGCCACTAACATCTAACCTACTAAAAGTCTCTCAGTGACTTACAAGCAAACATGGTAGTTCTTCTGTAATATCCAACATAAAGTTTAACATTAACATTAATAAATGATTATTTATACCACATGCAAGACTACAAGGTTTATTTTTTATTTTCATCTCTTACTGCTTATTTAATTTGCTATATTTATATAAATAAACATTTTAAATATTTATTTTGTATTTTTATTTTTTCCAATAAAATAAATTTCAATGAACTTCTTATTTCTTTTATTAATGTTACTGATTCACTTAAGTTGTTGTTGTGGTATTGCCTTATTGTGAATGAGCCCTACCCGTTTATGATCCAGCTGTGAGTTATGAAGAAGCACTGGAGACATGTTGGGGTACAGCTTGACCATGACGCCAACGTCCCTGTACAAATATAGTAAAGAAAGAGCAACACTCATCAGCACTACAGTTCTACATTAACTTTCTAAAAAGGCAGCTAAAACGTACAGGTTACATTCTACCTTATCTCTGTGATGGTTGCTGTGTATATGGCACCAAATTCAAGTTGCTGGTCTTGCTGCAGAATAAGAAAAAACCTTTAGATAATACACTTTTCATGTGTAGCTATAGACAAATAAGGTAAGAACACCATGCTTTAATGTTTGCAGAGAGCAGAGGCTCTCAAACCAGCCTCCAGAGCATTAGAGATCTTTTTTGGCTTGATCACAGCTCCCAACATATAGGGACAGAGCAAAATTGTGAATTATTTGGGGGGCCTGGGGACCAGTTTGAGAATCTCTGCATTAAAGCATAACAGTAGTGCTCAAATGTACATCATCTTTGCAGATCTCTGTGATGAGCTCCTGGGCTTCATTCATAGCGTTGGGGGTTGGAGCGAAAACCGAGAAGGTTTCCTCATCCACTTGGCTTATTGTTACACCTGGGAAAGAAATTGACAGTGGTAAGAATGAGCAATATCAGGCTGCCAGCTTCTCTCAAGAACAGCAGAACTGTGTTTAAACTGCAGCTGATCCTTTTGTAAATTCATTAACTGTTGACTAAATATCTGATATGAATTCATTTATATTTTATTTTTACATTTTAATTAATTATATCTACCAAAAGTGTCAATTTATTGGCTCATTATTTTTTGTTTAATTTAAGAAATAACCAATATTCTTGTCAAAAAATAATGTTTACAAAAACAAATATATTGATCTGCCAGTAAAATAAGACACTTTCAGTAACTTAAAACTTAAAAGTTGAAATCATATAATATTCTTACAACAATGTAAACATTTGAAAATGCAGATAAGATTTATTCTAAATCTAAGAGGATTTCATTCACTACAGCTGAATTCTAGACTTTCTCAACCTTGGTCCTCGAGGCCCACTGTCCTTCATGTTAGTGCTTTTCCTGCTTTAATATACCCACTTTAACTCAATATTGGGCTGTTAATCAGCTCATTAGTTGGCTAAGGTGTGTTGGAGCTGGGAAAACACCAAAAAGTCCAGGGCAGTGAACCTCCAGGACCAGGGTTGAGAAATACTGCACTGGACACCCTGAAGTTGTCTGCCATTTAAAATTCCCAGCAAAACTCCAGACAGATCACAAACTCAAGACAGATCCTGTTCCCAAGACTAAGTTACAGTATTTCCCATAGATTTCCCATATGCCCTTCAACAGTACTAGCATTGTCAGAGTGTCCCCAAATGTTAAGTGTTATGACATATATAAAATCAAGGACTTGTAATCTGAATAGATTTTACATTTGAATTTTATTTTGGCCAAAAAAAAAAATATATACACCACATAAACACAGGATGCTAACAAGCATGCAATTAACATCAGCATTTCATGACCTCATTTAAACCAGGCAGCAAGTGAGTTGGGTAATGAAAACACTGGGTTAGCCAGCAGTGTGTTCTGTAATAGCCAGTATTTTAATAGGGTGGGATCTGTGGAAAGCACTACCAGGAACAGGTTGGTGACTTTTCCTGTCAATAAGTGTACTTGACAAAGCCCTGAACTGTACAGTCAAAGCTGAATCTTACCTGTTCGGGCTTGTAATCTGCGGAGATTATGTCCTCCAGGACCAACAAATTGAGCTCTTCTCGACACAGGTACTCGAACGTTCTCTTTGGAGAAAATGGAGTTTTCATTGTTAGAATGGAACTGATTACATATGGAAAAAATTTAACGAACATCCACAATACGTCCATCATACCAACAAGTGGGCCATTCTCCTTTGGTGAGGCTCTTGGTTTAGAAATGGTTTTATTCATAATGGCCAAAATTTCTCTCTTAGCCACTGAAAGAACACAGTAAGCAGTGAAATATGAAATCCCATATTCAACAACTATATAAAAAAGATAACGAAATAATTTAAATACTAAAAAAAATCAGCATGTTATGAATCACTCATGCACTCAGTACCTGTTGCATGCTGTATTGCTTCCATTACAAGCTTTAGAGGAAGCCCTGGGATCTTAACATCAGCCTGTGAGACGGGAAAGCACAGAGCATATAACAAAAATGAACGTTGACCAACAGAACTGCCCCAAGGCACAATAGGGTCCACCAAAATGCTACACATTACCTGTAAAGCTGTGATTCCCTTGTTTGTTCCTGCCATTTTAAAGTCCATGTCTCCAATGTAATCCTCAATTCCCTACATTTACAAAACAATAAAGAAAATGATAAAGCCTTGTTTTACTGTTTCTGGAACAAAATGTTAATATTTAAGTGAAATATATTTACCAAAATGTCAGTTAATAATCTGTAGTCCTGGATTTCACCATATTTCTCAGGGCTGGGCCTGGATATCAGACCAATAGCAACACCAGCCACTGGTGAAGAAATTGGTACACCTGGAAAACAAAGTGTGTGTATAGTTATTTCTATCAAAATTGCAAGGTTACGGTCTACACAACATGATCTTCATTAAGGGGGTTTTCTCATTTGTCCCGAATAATCAAGTCCCCACCCAGTACCGAATCTGCAGAGCAGGGAAAAAAGCTCTAGTGTGAAAATGTCCTTAGACTTCCAGTTTCAACAGCACTGTGGGAATTCCATCATTATTTCAAATACAGTATCTGCATGAATAATATATGAATAAAGTCACTTAAAGTCGTTTGATGGGATGTGCTCCATTCTAGAAACCTTGATAACTGTCTTTAGTCAGAAGTGTTTACAGTGCTAGTGACAGGAACCAGAAGCCTGAACCATTTAACACCTCTACAAAGCTGCATCAGAGACATGCTTATGAACACACTTTCTGATGCCTGCATTTTTACTTCCCTAAAGAACCCTTCCGTTTCTAATAGAGATGTTATATATATTATATATATTTTTTTTTTCTACCCAGAAGGACAACTAAGCAATCCCCGTTCATGTACTCCCCAATCACTAGAATTTTTTTTTAACATAGAAACTTAGACCTCAACTCATACCTGCATCCATTAGAGCCAGACTGCCCCCACATGCTGATGCCATGGATGATGACCCTAGAGTGTAGCATCAAAAAAGGTATAAAATGGCATTTGACAGCTTCCTTAAAATAAAAGTGCTTATGTAATGTAAACAATAGTCTAGTATGACTGCCAGGATGACACTCAATACAATTTGATTATTAAAACAAAATTTGATAATTAAAAATGACTAAAATGCCACACAAGTCATGAGCATTTGATTTCACTAAAAAAACACACCATTGGACTCCAGCACCTCTGAGGTCACTCGTATCGTGAAGGGAAAATCTTTAGGAATGACCGGCCTCAATGCTTTTTCTGCCAGAGCCCCTAAACACACAAAAGCAGAGGTGTCAGAGACATTTATAGCACAATAAAACCGGACTGCACAATACTGGAAAACATTGACACTGCAATAATTGTTTTTCTGTAAATTATATCGCAATATTAAAAAAAATACAGAGATTTTCATCCATTTTTATCAGAATTTACCAGTCACCTGATATTATTATCATGATATTAAGAATGCACTCTGTGTACCCAAGATTCAAGTGAAATAAACAACACTGGGCAAATATAACCTGCCTCTGGTAGATATGTCATGGAAAATAAAAGTGCTGATTTTCCATTTGGATCAAGCAGCAAAAAATGATGTATTTGCCATTTTACATTGAACCTGATATTATACGTTTTTGTGATGTAACTATTGTGTACGGTGCACATGGCAATGCTAAAACTATAGATTGTGCAGCCCTATTGGACATTAACCACAGCTACTCACCATGGCCTAGTTCTCGTCTGTTCATTCCACCCATCTTTCCTATTTCATTGGTTGCATAGGGAGGAAACTGCGCGAGAGAGAGACGGAAAAAAGAGAGAGCAAGCATGTCATAGCGTTATAATCTGAAAAATCGAAAACGTCCAACCAATGGTGTCAATACTCACCTCGTAGTGAAGCATGAAATTCTTGTCTTTGATCCCACTGTTAAAGAGGGAATAGATCTTATGAGACAACAGAGCAGCGTGTTGTATTTTTATTGGTTTTTACACAATAGAAGACACTACCAAATCATTGAATTTACGTACATGGCAAATCAACTACAGATATACACTACCATTCGATCTGATCTTGTGAAAAACACACGGTGTAGTGATGTTACGTTAGCTGTATGTTTCTTCCATGCCTTCAAGCTTAATTTTAAATAGTGTTTTAATACAATTAGTAGTGTTTAATAATTCATTTAGTAAATATTTGTTTGTATGTATTTTTTGGAATATCCAAAAGATTATTATGTCAACTAGACTTTAATAAAGGTATAGTATCAACTTTTAAATATGCAACATTTGAACTCTTTTGAATGTAAATTGAAAACAAAACACTTCTTAGAAACATTACTGGAATCAATAAGTAGACATAAAAGCCTTGCGATTCCCATTCGTTACTTTTTAATGACTTTTCACAAATATTATTCACAAATAAAATCTTTATTTTCCAGGATTTACAGTTTACATTGTGTATATATTTGTAAAACAATTTATAATAAGAAATTTCCAATTATTCATGCAAATTTTCACTAGTTTTTTTTTTTTTTTTAAGTAAAAACAATTACAAGTTAAGATAAGACCTTATTCACAAAAAAGGGGAATATGCACATTTGTCTTGGTCTCAGTTTCTACCCGAGAACCTAAAACATCCATGGCACTCTAGAGCAACATCTTCATTCCAAATGAAGTTACTCCAGAATATACATATACAAGAACCTACTCAGTTACTGACACAGTTCTCAAATAGTCTTTTCTTCTATTTAGTAAAAAATGGCTCATAACAAGTTTAATGCAATTCCAAACAGTCAGCTTTACCTCAGAGCTGTGGTTATGACGTCCGGTTTTATACTGGACTCCAGGGAGTCGAACGTTACAGTGCAAAGCACCTGTAAAAGTAATAAAGATTAACAAGAAAGTGGACAAAATATCTATTGTACTATTACTTACTTTTTGAATAGACTGGTCTATAATGAAAGATTGTAGATGGATCAGATGGATCTTTTTTTTTGACACCAAGTACTCCATCTTACCTGTGTTTGGCCCCTCTGAAAGAGCGCAGAGCCATGCAGTGGCTTAAATACATCTACCTCACATGATATATTTCTTAAAGATACCAGGTCCCGTCCATCACACCTTACACAACAAAACAAAATGGTTATGAGGTTAGTTCAAATATTCACTCGCTAAGCACTGAATACCTGTACAGTTATTTATGAATGCAATTATCTAATCAGCCAATCGTGTTGCAGAAGTGCAGCATATACAATCTTGCAGATACGGACCAGCAGCTTCAGGTTTACATAAACCATCAGAGTAATCTGATCTCAGCGACAAGCTGGTTGGTGGTCTGCTGATCTTCCGATTTTAAGTACAAGTGGTGTAATGATGTGGAATGGTGTAATAAAGAAACAACAGACAGAAACAGAATGGCCAGACTGAAGAAATCCATACGTTGGCTAGAGTTCTCAGAGAACCAGGCCCGTTTTCCTTTATGGTCTTTTAACCAACATCAATACTTTCACTGACAAACCTCACATCCTGACTATTGACTTTAGGTTTATTTGTATTAAATCTAGTCTTACACTGAAACGCACTATATGTCCAAATGTTTGTGGACACTCCTTTTAATGAATGCATTCAGCTACTTTAAGCTGCACCTATTGCTGACATAGATATGTGTAAATGCACACACACAAACCGTGTGTCTAGTCTCTGTAGAGAAGTACTGCAAACAGAATAGAATAGGACTCTCTTTAGCAGATAAACATGAACCTACTGGCACCATGCCTAATACCAGTCATGGGCAAGAGGGGCATACAGCCCCATACAACCCAGCATTGAGCTGTGGAGCAGTGAAACTCTGTTCTCTGGAATGATGGATGGTGCTCCATCCAATACTTTTGTGGGGAGTAGGGGAGCAGGAGATGAGGTGGGGTGGTAATCATCCCATGTCCTGATCTCACTAACGCTCTTGTGACTGAATGCAATCAGACCCTCACAGTAATGCTCCAAAATCTAGTAGAAAGCCTTCTTTCCTGGACAGCAGCGACAGTTACTCTAACAATTTTTTTTTTATAATACCCTTGATTTTGGAAGAATTAATTAATGAGTAGGTGTCCCAATACTTTTGTCCTTTGTGTGCATAGGTGTGCATAAGAATTATCTTGTCTTTTTACCAGAGGTGTATGTGATAGCATTGTTAGGATGTACTCAGACATGTAGCATCTTACCTTTTGTATTCATTAAGAACCAGGTTACGGAAGACCTCTTTAGACACTATGTCAAAGGACTCGATTACTTCATAAGGTTCTGCTTGAGGAAACATTACTGTAAAGAACAGTTAAACAGCTAATGTTACGATGACATTTCTGCAACATTAGACACACTCCTTAAGTACAGTATGATTGTACAGCACATTTGGCTAATTCAGTGACAGGCTTAGTACCATTGTTGATATCGTCTAAATTAATAAAACAACTGTTTAAGGAAAAATGACACTACCTTTTATTTTTTCCTCTGTGTCAAGTCGTATTTTGTTTATAGCTTCATCTCTGGAAACCTGAGGAATCACATACATACAATCAGAACAAAAAAACAGAAGACATACTGAAACAAGAAAGAGAAAGATATATGCTAAAAGTACCTTGTCATGTGTAAAGTTTGTAAAGACAGCATAGACCTTTTCACTGGCCAGTCTGCAAGCATAAATTAAGTATCACCCGTTATAAAATGAACATATTTCATAACAATGGTGGACAGAATTCTCACAATTGACATCATTAATGTTTGAGCTGCTCACAATGACTTGAATGAGTATCTGTAACTGTGAACAATTTCAATGATGAGATTTTCCCACTATGTTGTAAGCCTGTCACAATAACTATTTTTGACAATCCATTGTCTGACTGAGAACTGACTGCTAAATGTCTTTTCTCTGTTTTTCTTGGGAGACGTGTTAGTTGTACGCAATTTACTCAGATTTGGCTGCGTTTGAGTCATACTGATATTTTACTGAAATGTGCACAAATGCCTATATCCGCCTACAGATGAGACACACACAAGGTGAAAGTGTGCTCTTGTCTTTTTTAATATAGGATATATTAGGTCAGCAAAAATTAACAAGGTCATGACCACATGTTTAAAAAGTTGACAATGGAGTTAACGTGACTTACAAATAGGGTTGCAATGAACAATTACTTCTAGAATCAATTCATCTACTGAATATTCTTCAGTTATATAATCAACATTTCCTCTCACTTCACCCTGTCTCAGTGCTGCCATCATCCCAGAGCTCAGTTCTGTAGGGCAATGAAACAAAAGTAGCCATACTGCCCCCTACACTTTCTATAGAGCTTTGCAATTTGTCAGAATTGCATAGAGCATCAAATGAACATTACAGATAACTTTTGTGGTTCAGTAAATTTATATTGTATATTTTCTGTACAGTCAACACCTTCAATGACCAATCAGTGCTAATTGTTGCAACTCTATATAAAAATAAACGGGCATTTCTTACTTTCGAGCATATTCCACCATCTCTGCTGGTGCGATAAAGACTGAGGACGGTGTGCGCTTGACCACCTTCTGCTCTCTGGCCAGCTGCTGGATGGCGTGGATGATCTGCTGGGTGTGTTTCACTCCTAATTTCACTGCATGACAGAGGTCCTGTTGCAGCACATTCTCCGCAGCAGCCTCCATCATCACTGACAAAGAGAAAAAACATTAAAATGAATATACACCAAATAGTCATAATTCATTTCTACATGGCCATTTTTACAACTTATATTGGTCTTATATTGAGCACATTGAGAAAACATCCACAGTGCCGGCTAGAAAAAGAAAGTGAACCTCTGCTGTAATGACCTCTCCAAGAACTAACTGGCAAATGGTTTGTCAATTAAGAAGATGCAATTGAAGTTGCACGGGCGCTTTGTCTTATTATTCATAAATGCAGACTAAACCTAGTTACTGATCTGTTTGTCTCAAGAAAGATTATCTATAGAGCATCTATAGAGCGATAGAGCATCTAAGGAACAGTCTACAAATTAGACGCTTCATCTTTGCTCCTCCATGTCGATCAAATGGTTCATATTAGTGGTTCTATTTGCCAAAGGCCAGGATACACTCACCCACTTGGCTGCAAGGAGCTCCTGCAACCACCAGGTTCAGTGTACTGGAGCTCATTTCCTTCCGAGTCGGATTTACAATAAACTGTCCATCTATGAGACCAATGCGTACCGCACCTGCATAGCAAAATTATACAAATGAAATGTAACTGTAGTTCTATGTAGTGATGTAATCACAAATGATGTATTACATAATCACAAATCCATAATGTAAGCTGAATGCATAACAAAATGACAATTTTGTCGAAAAAAAACTGTAGACTTACCAACAGGTCCATTCCAAGGAATGTCAGAGAGGGCGAGTGCAGCGGATGCTAGGACAAGACAATATGCAGGTAATTACAGACATCCTCAGTGAAAATGGACAATTAATATTCAGCAACAAACTCATTCACTCATACCTCCATTGATTGCAAGCACATCTGGGTGATTGACACCATCAACAGCTAATATGTTGCACAGAACCTTCGTGAAAATACAAGAGGATAGGTTAAGTCTTGCTGTTACATGAACACACTGAGCTAATGCCAATGTGAGAGCACTGTACCTGTGTATCGTAGAAGTAACCGGCAGGAAAAAGTGGTCTGATGGAACGATCTAAAGGCAAACAGATACAGCAGTGAGACAAACTCATGTATCTGCATCTACATACACAATCACAACTGTTACGTTATTATCTGTGCAAGAATTAGCCATGATCTACACTGGTCTGCCCTTTAAAGCAGCATTATGCGAGAATTTTTAGCAAGGTATTTTTTTGCTCATGGACTTCCCCTACATTTATAAGTATAATTCCACTAATGTAAATGCAAATGAAATAAGATAAGATAAGATAATCCTTTATATGTCCCACAGTGGGGACATTCTCAATTGGGTGACAGGTAGAAATCTGCATTTGTTGACAAGCTGGGAGCAGATACAGAACCAGCAGTAGTTTAAAAAAAAAAAGATTGTACACAAATATGACTATGTTGGGCAGCGTTACGCAGTTCTGGCGAGACTTCTCGCTCCATAGTGCTGTAGCAGCACTCCAGCCTGGTGTGGCAATGACAGATATGCTACTCTACCTACTACAGCCAGTATACCATCAAAATGACTCAGAGCCTTGATCTCACCTATGAGCCTGCTGGTGAGGATCTCAGAGTCGGTTGTGCCGAGCTCTCTCCGCAGGTAGTTGGTGGGGATTCTTCCAGCAGCTGCTGCTTTCTGCCTGTAGTCAACCTGTTGGCAGGACAGGAAATAAAGTTGCTGTTCCAAACTGCTAAAATTGAGCTTTCTGCCAGCAGATAAAAGAGCTTGTCAGATGATTATATTATAAGATAATTATATTCACACTTCTGGCCTGAATATTCTTACCTTCCACTTATATACAAAAGCTCAAGCCAGGCAGAGAGAGTTAGCAGATCTTACCACAAGGGGCATGAAGTGGGACGATGATGGTTTTGTCTTGCTGACAGCTGTGACCATCACAGAGGTCTCTCCAAGCTAAACATTAGGATCCAAGAGGAAGTGCAGGGCATAAGAATCACAAGAACATGCGCACCACTTGTTCAGGAGCAAAGTCTTAATAGTACTTTTGTGCCATTCTGTTAATAACGGACCGAAAGATATGAACATTTTGTCGGCTATACCAATTTTAGGGGGCTAAACCCACAACATTTACTGATAAGATTTAACGTTTATATTTTATTTTTTAATAATTTTAGTGCAACAACATTACTGACTGACATGATTAAATACAGCAATACAATTTCAATACCATTCCTCTAAATTAGCCTTATTTTAACTGGTTTATTATGGAAATTAAATTTGAACTGAATATCTAGCTCTATTTAACATATCATATTATCATATTTACCTGCACAATGGAGCATCCATCAGCAAATCTGGCAAGCTTCCCCGTTGATATTTCAAGTTTTCTTGGGAAAATAACAAATACAGCAAAAACAAAAAAATCTTAGCCTTCATTTAGAGATAGCTGTACCGGCTAATCAGTGTTGTAGGGTTTTAGACTTCTACTGCCCACATAGCGCATGAAATAAGTTAGACAATAAGTAGGTCTACTGCCTATAAAGGCTACTATATAGGGCTTGACCCAAATGGTCACAACATGTACAGTAGTGAGCTGTTTCTGGTCCATGAAGTCAGACATTCCTTAAATGTTCTTACCTTCCACCTAAATCAACCGCAGCCCTTCTCTCAGTCCCATGGCTGGCATAGACGCTCTGGTGACAGTAACGCGCGTTCAGCCGAGCCGCCGAAAAGACGTGCCTAAGAAAGTGTCTCATGTCTAAGAAGAAATGTGCGAGTGTGTTCGGTATGACACATGAACACAGGGGCCTAGGGGGCAGCCATCAGCCACATGACCGAAAGCACAGCATTCTCCTCTGTGATTGGACAAGGAGCGTGCAACCTCGATTTCATCGTTCTACAACAAACGCGTAACTTTGGTTCCCACAAATGGTTTATTTATTATTTTATTATTGCGCCCCTTTAAAATAAACATTTTTAATTATTCATTTTTAATGTTTATTGCGCCCCTTTAAAATAAACATTTTTAATTATTCATTTTTAATGTTTATCAATTTAAAATAAACACACACACATATATGTATAAAAATGAATCTTTTTATACATATATGTTTTTTTAATACTTAATATATAAATATATGTTTACTTTAAAGGGGCACTATATACATTTTTTCATACAATTTTTGAAATATATATGTTTATTTTATAGGGGTGACATATACACTAATATTTAATTATAAATAAATATGTCTATTGACATATGAAAATTGTGTAAAAATAAAAAGCTGAATATTGTTTTAAAAACCTATTTAATTTTTCTACTTTTGTTGTTCAGATTTACTGTTTTAGTCACATACACTATATATTAATATGCCTCAGTGCACATATACATACTGTTTATGTGTGTTATTTTCTAATAACATGGTCAATCAGTGAAGGTATTATGAAGGTACTGATGAGAAAAGCTGAACTTAACCAATACGACATAAGTTGTATTAGTTTATTCAGTTTAAGTGAATTCAGACAGTCTGAGCTTTAAAATAATATGGGACACTTTAATTTATTCCTGATTTAAATATGTTTTCTAATTTTTCTATATAAATGAAAAGGAAATAAACAACTCACTGAATGTGTTTACTTATTTAGTGCTTACTAAATAATAATTAATAAAACTTTTATAATAAGTGAATAATGCATTTGGAACTTTTTCCAAACACAAATGGCTAATTTTGTAATTTTGACAATAATTGCAAGCAATTTTTTTCCATCACTATCTTTATAAATTTATCTTAAGATGTACTTATTTATTGAATATTATATAGACCATACATAGACTACTCTCTGATCACTTATTACAAGGAAAACCAGGAGCTGTAAAGGTCTCTTTCAAGTTAAAATCACAACACATGAGGGCGCCATTGATACTTTCATTTTGCTCTCCATGGTGAACATGGACTTCATGCATAATTAAAACCTTATCAACCAGATGAACATAATATATTCTACTCCTTGATAAATACTTCAAGAAGCATGTTTGTAAATTTCCCATGTAAAATGCAATCTTCATATCTGTTTTGTATAATCTGTATGCACTATGATGTCTGAATATTTGATGTACATCTAACATGAACGGCATTTTAAACACTGGTGGATGCACTGCTTCAAAATCAAGAGTGTCATGAACAAAAAAAAAACAATATAGAACGGACATTATACAAAACTGTGTTTATTAAAGAAGACATATCTTAATGCGATGAACTGCTCAGTGCAGTCTATCCATCTGTGGATATATATTCAGTCCAGCACTGCTACTGTACAATTTTCCCCCAATCCAGGAGATGAAGGTGGGAATGCTTTAGAAAGTTACTTCTTGATGACCTCTTCTTTTAGCTTCTCTGCCAAGTGTTTTCTCTTCTGAAGCTTCTTTTTCTCCTCGACAGAGATTTCCTTAAAACAGGACAAAAGACCAGGTTTAAAAATGCAGCTGCAACAAAAGAAAGAAGGTACAAATGGTGCTCAATCTTAGCCTGGGCACCCCCTTTCACTAAGGGTGGGCAGTATGGCAAATGTGTGGATGCTATTGCTTATAGAGTTGGTATAAGAATTACAAGTATTATACATATTAGAATTATGGATACAATTATATTAAGGATACATGAGTTAACTGACCTTATTTGGTGTGTTGTAATTACCTGTTAAACTAAATCAAGTGTGTTGCAGCATAAAAAAAAATAAAAAAAACCCCCAAAAAAACACCAACATGTTTATTAGGTGGGATTCCTTACTGCCAGGACTGAGCACCACCAAGGACAACTCAAACACTACTGTGTGCTATTGCAGAGGGTTTTCCACTGCAGAGGGTTTTTCTACTTGCTACAGTAACACACAGACACTTTTGCGGCACAGATCACCTTCTGAGCCACAGGGCTGACGCTATGAGGCTGTGAGGCATTCACGCTAGCACAGCCCACGTGCCTTTTCAGCACACTCTCCTTTCATTTGCAGTGGAGGAGATAAGAGGAGAAAAGCTCTGATTAGTTCCGGCAAAGAACAAACACAAACCAAATCCTGCAGCACTTTATTTATTTATTTTCTAAGACAACCCCCAGTGTAATTACAGTCCTTAAACAGTCTTGGACAGCCACATGCTAAGGCTTATTACTGAGATCAAAACGAGCAAGTAATTACTACATATTATAATTTTTATTTATTTATCTCTCTCTCTCTACATACATACATACACACACACATATATATATATATATATATATATATATGGCTTATATATACACATATATGCACAAACAGGTATATTGTGCCAATTATGTAGAAATCAACATTATGTAGCATATTCACCTCCACTAACATGTAATAGGCAGAATAGGGTATATCTTTGCTACTTCAAGCTCAGCACACTGCTAACTTGTGAAAAATATTGTAATATTATTCTACCAATGTAGGGGGAAACCCAAAAGCAAGAAATGACAATTCTCACAAATGCTGCTTTAAAACCACTGACACACAAAGTCAACTACTGGCCATCAGACAGCATCAGGTCACTGGTAAATGGAGGTGGCTAACAGCCACCTGTAATCTTAGCAGTGTGTTCCATGCTCTTGGCTCTAGTCATCACTTGGCAATGCTGTTTTGGCTGATTAGGCATGTGGAATCTGTCTTCCTGGTTGGCCATGGGAATTGCGAATTAGTGCACAGAAACGAAACAGAAGGACAGAAACGAAACGGAGCAACCAAGTAAACAGCACT
The DNA here is from genome assembly GCF_030463535.1 of Salminus brasiliensis. Taxonomy (NCBI): domain Eukaryota; kingdom Metazoa; phylum Chordata; class Actinopteri; order Characiformes; family Bryconidae; genus Salminus; species Salminus brasiliensis. Next base: position 20,067,054 of record NC_132901.1, on the reverse strand, counting down.
CTCAGGGGGGATACAGATTATGGATGATCTACTTTCACTTTCACACTACATTTAGGTGAAAAGCATCTGAAGATTGTAAGACATTCAAACAGGGCTAAGCTGACGGATGGTAATCATTAATTGCCTTTAGTTGGTGCTAGTTCGTCCTCGTCAGGTTGGTATGCAAGGTAAAGATGCAAAAGATGCTAGTTACCTGTGAGGGGGGTATTGGGACAGGTGCTGCTGGTGCCTCCTCTGCAGAGACTGGTTTGGCTTTCTGCTCTTTCTTCAAGGCCTGCAGTTTGTCCCTCTGTTGCCTCAGGTACTCTGCTCTCTGGTGAAGCTGCTCCTGCTGGGCCACTGTTAACTCCTAAACACACAAATAGAAACCAAAAAAAATGGGGATGAGATCAGATCAGAGCAGAGTGATGGCATTTCTTGGATGCTAGACAAACAATGCAGAGATTAGAGCGCAGACATTCCGAACCAGTTGGGGCATGTCTGCCATTCTTTACTTACTTTAAAAGGTTTGGAAATGCCAGCTTCCTTTCGTGCCTCTTCTAGCCAGCTTTCTGCTGCCTGGCAAGTAGTCTTCTCTTTGGGCACTGAGTGTGGGGCACTGCATTTGACTGGTGCTCGGACAGCTGGCAGTGTTTTGGTCTCCACAGTGCTTTTGTCTGTGAAAAAGCAAGGAAAATAAGATGACTGAGGTACTAATGTGAAAATGTTGCCACTTACTGATACTGATTTAAAGGGGGCAATAATTAAAATAGCTGGTCATAGTACTTTACTAACTGATATGACGGTCATATATCGTCAACACATCTTCACATGTTTAATAATGCAGATATACAAGGATCCATTTCAAAGCAGGCTTCAAAATCCCATGTCTGGGATGTGATGGTGTTGGCATTTCACCCTCATATGTGGTGTTGCCCAATAGCAAATTTAGCTTCATAAAACACTAAGAATTCGGTTCATACAATTTACTGCTGGGAGAGTAGTCAATTTTATTGGCTGTCTGATATGTCTTTGTAATGAGCTCCAATAAGTTTATCAGTCATTACCTGTGTTAAAAATTCAGCACATTTTACAGATTTACAGGGTTTACATACATGAACAAGGGGAAAGTCGTTAATAACTTTTTCTCCTTTTTGTAATATTTCTCTCAATGTAGGAAAAGCATTTTCAATGGCAACTCTGGTTTCAGGATGTTTCTTATAGTGACATCCACAGCGAAACAGGATTTTGAGTGGTTTCCGCCATGTTTTTATAGCCAAACAAATGGAAAGGAGCATGGAGTAAGGAGTGTCTCAATACAGGGACTGACAGAAGGACAGAGTAAACACAAACAAGGAGCTGTGACAGGGTGCTGGTTTTCAAACTGGTTATCCTCAGGCACCTAATACATGTGTGCTAATCCATATTTTTTCTGTTTGACATATTTCACATTTTTGTATTATTAAGAAAGGGGAAATGTACATACCAAGCATTCAGCCCCAACGAACAGAACAATTATATCTTACCTGATGATTTGGAAGGTGTTTTGTCTGAAGTCCTTTCAGTGCTTCCAGGGATTGTAGACTTCAATTCTCCTGCCTTTCCGTCTTTATTTGAAGAAGTCCCGTTCATCTGTAGTTCAATTTAGGAGTTCAATTTACATTCTTATGCTTGGAATATGATAGAGAAGCAGTCACAAATGTGCTTAGGGCAGCTAAATAACAAGCAGTAAGCGTGCTTCACATGAACAGACAGGCCATATAGGTTTTTGATAACCCCCCACATCCTAAAATGGAGTAAATGAGACTTTTCGCTAAAGTACCTCTTTAAATAGAGGACCTTAATCGTTTTCTCATGCACAGCAAGTTGATCTGTTAGTAACATACATTGCTGACGCCGTTGATTCGCTGGGCTGGAGTGTGGGCAGGGGCTTGAGAGTTAATGCCGTTTCTCACTGGCCTCTCGCTGAAGCTAGTGGAGGTGGAGCCCACCTCTTCCTCAAACTGCTCCCTGCGAGCCATCTCCAGCTCATACTCCTCCTTAGATCGCCTGCAAAGAGAAAACACGGTCAAAACACCGAAATACTGTAGTAACTTGTAATGCAAGAAGATTCTATTCCAAGTATTCTGGATAGGATTATTTGTATATGTGACTTAGAACCACTGTTTTGAGATCAGTTACCTGCAGAGTTAAGGGCAGAGTGTTACATAACACTCTGTATTTTTAGACCGGCAGGGTATGAGGAGATCAGGTCAGTAAGTTTACCTCTCCTGCAGCCAAGACTAACTTTGCACTGTGGGAGGTTCATCAAATGATAATTAACACGTGTGTGTGTGTGAGTGTGTGTTCACTACCAGATGGGTTAAATGCGGAGGACACATTTCGCTGTACAGTCCACACTGTACAGTGACGAATACGTGCACCTTTACCTTTTATCCTTTTTAATTACTTAACACATTTCAAAGAGTATAAAGTAGCTATTGAAACATATGAAGGAGGCAAAGTGAATGTTTGGTGATGCTTTAAGCTCTTGTCCTGCTCCATCTGATCTGTGCTCTGACACTTACTGTGATCTCTTAATGGAATTGATTACTATTAGCTTCTTAATTAATCTACACAGAAACGTCTGGGACACTAAACCAGGAAAATATTTTAAACAAAAGCAGGAAGACCTCCTGGTTTGGCTGAACATGCACAGAAATCCTATCATCCCAGCAGAAGAGTTGCAATAAAACATCCAGTTTCTCAGGAGCATTGGAAGAATAAAGAATGCTTGTGATATAATTTGATAAACCTTTATATTAATGCAGTCAAGCTAGATGCCTTTGATGGATAGATTCCCTTATATGGGCTTTAATTTATAACACAAACCTCAGTTAGCCCTCAGTTAGCAGGGGATGGACCACTGGATTCAATGCAGGCAAGAACATAATTAAAACAAGGCTATAAATATTAACACAGCCGTCTTTTAGCGGGGATCAAACCCACCAATATTAGTGAAACCCTAAGAAGCTTAACTATCCATAGACACACAGGTCTTACAGATCTAGCTTAGTGTGAATGGCACCAATCTCATTAGGTGAGTTACTGCAGACTTCAGAAGTGGAGAACGGCTGCTTGCAACATGTTTTACTTTGGAGGTTCTACAGAGCGTGGTCCGTGACAAACTACAACTTTTTGTGGTTACCAGAGCTGCACACTTTTGGTTACAAACAGTTTTTCACAAAAACAGTTCTTTATGGAACCAACAGTGGTTCTTTGAGTAATGCTATAGAAGAACCACTTTTGGTTTCCTTTCATGAGGAGTGTATTCCCCACTGTGGGACTAATAAAGGACTATAAAGGACTATCTTGTTGTGATTATAGCACTACATGACTTGCAATACATTATAAACACACTTGTGAATCCTAGATCTGACCAGCTAAGGCAACGTTCACACAGCAGCTAAATGTGGCCCAAATCCGAGCTTTTTTGTGATATGTGACACAGATGTGTTATCTGTGTGGAAGTGTGAATCGCAAAAAACACACTGATTCTTATATTTTCATTTGTGGCAATGCGACTCAGTCTGAACAGTGAGAATGGGAATGCATGCAACTTCCGTTGACCTTACTCAGCATTCGCTGTACAGAAGGAAAAATGGACAACAGAAGTAAGGGAGGTTTTCAGTGGCGGGGTTGTGAGGGAATAAATATAAATACAAATATAAATATAAATATAAAGCATAAATATTTGGGGTGAATCCCTGTTCAAACAAAATTAGAAGACACAACTGCTTCTTGTTTGCTTGAAAAAAGGCCTAAAGAAATTGCTGAATGCGAACACATGGCTGCCATGTCAGAATATCATAAAAAGCTTAAAGAAAAGAAACCAAGGTTGCAAAACTTTGGCTGTGGACAAATAATGTGCCCTTTTTACAGCGAGTTTGAACGCATTCTCTGTGATAAGCCCAGCTGTCAGCCACTGGAACTCCTCGATTGCTCCTGTGATAATGGCAAAGATAAAATGTAAACATGACATGAAGCCTTGCTCTAAAAAATAAAAATAACACCCTGGATTTGGTGAGAAAATTGTATTGGGCTGCTTCACCTGCTGTGTGAATGTAGCCTAAGGGACTGGTCTGCACGATGACCAACATGGTTTTGCCTCGTTGGATCATAAAGGCCCTGGTTTAACAGGACAAACACCAAACCGCTGATTTAACTAGTACGTCTAGAGGTGGATCAGGATCTTATCAGAAACAGAAGCACTACAATCAATATTGTGCAGCTCTAGTGGTTACTGATGAAAAGTGGCACAGAAAACATACTTGAGAACCTCCTGCAGGATCTGCATCTCCTGCTGCTCCAGTTCACTCATTACATCCATACCGTCAGTCAGACATTCGGGCAGCGCACCTAGCATTAACACACAAAATCTTCTTCAGCATGGGCCTCCATACATAACCGCATAGACTGAAAAATGTGATGCACTGCATTGGCTTGATTCAAGGGTGTACATAATTTCCACATTAACAAAAAAAATACACTGTATAGACAAAAGTATTGGGACACTTGCTCATCTATTTGTTGGTGTAACTGTCTCTACTGTCCAGAGAAAGCTTCCTGCTAGACTCTGGAGCATTGCTGTGAGGATTTCAATGCATTCAGTGACAAGAGCATTAGTGAAGTTTATCTGCTCCAGAGAGTCCTATTCTACTGGCAATACTAGTATTTGCACATCTGTGTCAGCAATATGTGCAGCTTAAAGTAGCCGAGTGCATTCATTAGAGGGGGTGTCCACAAACATTTGGACATATAGTGTATATCACAATATTCAGTGTACTCTGACTTGCACAAAAACAACTCAAAACTGGCTTTTTTAGCAAACGGATGTTTGAGTACCATTTCTCTCCTTTATGACGCGCAAGGCCTGAAGCTGGAGCTCCACGTTTTTCTGAACCATCAGAGAACGGAACATCTGAAAGTCGTCTGTGGCCAGCACTGGCTGGAACAGGGTCTAAGACGAGAAGGAAAAGTAAAGGGACATAAACATACATTAAATGTTTCACTTTAGGGCCACTGACAGTAAGCAGGGCCACTACTGGTCACCAGGAGTCCACCAATTGAAGGTAGTGTTAACAGTGGGTTGTAATCAGAGCATTATGTGTGTTGTTAACATTCTAAAAACCAGAAATTGCCTGAAATACACCACAGTAATCTTTACCACACTACTCACAAGGTCAAGTTAAATAAGCTCATGCAAACAAGGCTGACTTGCAGAAACAGACAAACCAAGCTTGGAATCTACCATCTCCCACCAGTTTCCAGTGCGGAAATAAAAACACTGAAAGAATGAACTGCAGTTTTGCACCACTGCCAACCAGTAATCTCAGTTCATACCTCACCAATAACAGCACTGTACAAACTGCACACTTAAATGCTCACACATTTGCCTCAAACCCTATTAAGTTGTTCAGTAATCTAAAAAACAGACTTGCTCATGTGGTTTCTGGCACTGTTTGACACACTGTTATGTATAAATACAGACAGTCATCTTAAAGCCTCAATTCTGCCCCCACTTTTGCTCAGGTTGGGTAAAATGGGGGAGGGAGCTGTGTAATTTACTACTGCTTTAACGTCAACCATCTGTCCAAAACCACTTGCCACTCGAGAGCACACATGTACATAAAGGCCAGAAGAGGTGGGGGAGAAGGGAGCTGTTGCTGTAAATGGCTTCTTTTTTGTTACCGTAACAGTCTTTAAAACACAGCACTTTCAAATGACAGCAGATGCGGAAAGGGCCTAAAGCTGGCCACAGTTAAAAAGCTAGCTACATTAAATAGACAAAAGTATTGGGACACTTGCTCATTATTTTTTTTCTTTTGAAATCAATGGTTTAAAAAAAAAGAGTTTATCCTGCTTTTGTCTCTACTGTCCAGGGAAAGATGCGTACTGGGTTTGTGGGACCACTGCTGTGATGGTTTGATTGCATTTAGAGCATTAGTGAGATCAGGATGTTAGATAATCACCAACCTACCTCATCAATCAATCAGTCAAACAGACTTGCACCTTTCAGACAAATAACATTTAAATTCAAGGTGCTTCACAGGGGATTGATGAAAGTATAGGATAAAATAATAGGTGAATAATATTTTATAAGTAGCATAAACTATGATAAAAATTTAAATATAAAACAAAAATCATACAAATAAAATATTGCAGATAATAAAAACAGATACAATACAAATCAAAGTATATAAGTATGGATATTAGGACTAAGAGAATGTCTATTTTAAAAAACTACATAAGTCAGACTGAATAAACAGGTTTTTAGTTTGCACTTAAAGATTTTAATGTTTTTAGCTTCTCCCACATCAGTTGGAAGGTTGTTCCAGCATTTTGGAGCATAGTGGCTAAAAGCGGCGTCACCAAAGGTTTTTGTTTTTCTTCATGGAACAACTAAAGGAGAAGATCTGGAGGATCTGAGGGACCTTCCTGGTTTCTCATTCCCAACTTTCCAACTCATCCCAAAAGTATTGGATCCATCATTCCAGAGAACACGGCTCTACTGCTCCACAGCTCAATGCCGGGTGCTTTATACCCCTCTAGCCCACGCCTGGTCTTAGGTATGGTGCCAGTAGGTACATGTTGATCTGCTCCAGAGAGTCCTATTCTATTCCTAGTACTTCTCTACAGGGACGAGATAAGCTGTGTGTGTGTGTGTGTGTGTGCTCATTTGCACATATGTGTCAGTAATGGGTGCAACCTGAAGTAGCTGAATGTATTTATTAGAAGGGGTGTCCACATAGTGTACACTTCTACACATTTCAAGATAAAAATGCTTCAAATGGTTCCTAAAGCAGTGCTATACAGAGCCATGTTTGAAATAGAGATGGGTATGGGTGTACAGAATCTTTATATTTGTTACGAACCTGCAAGTAAAAGTGAAAGGAAGGGAAGGTTCTTTAGACCTGAAAAACATCTGTCAAAGTCACACCTCCTTATTACAAGCATGGTTCTTTATGGAAGCAAAAATGTTTTTTTTATGGCATCACTCACAGAACCATTTAAAGCACCTATATTTTTAGAGCTTCTTTTCTATGAAAAATAAAGCAGACCTCAGCATTGTATAAACTCCTTAAACCCTACGGTCCCAATTCTGTTATTAATCAAAGTGCAGAAATTAATATAAAGCATTTGTTTACCGTTTTGCGTATTTTGTATTCCTCAGAGTTCTATTTTAGGGTCTAGAAAACTTTTAGTTATGGCAGTAATGTAGCAATGAGGGTAACGATGACTATGTGGGCCTATGACATGTGGGCCTACATACAGGGATTAAATGGCTTATAAAAGATCAGTGATTTCTAAATATGTACTCCTAGCTAAATTTCAGAAACACACTATTTTCACACTGATTTCAAATAGGACCATTTCAAAGAGAACCAAATGAGACCTTAAATTCGAATATGTTGTTCCTCTGGGGTTCCTCACATCAGCGGCATATTTGGGCCTTGTTTGAGGACCATGTGCACACCATGGCAACCTCACCAAACTACAGTAAAAGTCAGCAGATGTGAAAAACAAACAGAGTCAGATCTACAGAACTTCAAAGTGGTGAGGGGTGAACAGCAGGGCACTGCTTTGAAATCCCCTCCATGTGGTAATGATCCAAAGAGCTCATTCAAAATTCAAGAGGAAGAAACACCTCTGAAAACGAAAGTGAAATGAATCCATTCACACTGCCATGCTAACTTCTGCTCCTCTTTTGTCTTGTCTCTGAAATGGTCTGTTCTGTTCGTAAATGGGTCAGAAGTATTGCCTTCTCTCCTCTCCAGGTACGAAGCCCAGATTCTCAGTCTCTGTTGGTAACTTAATCACACGTGGAGGCTTTTTCTAGCTGGGGTAAATCTCAGAGGGCATAGTTGGGACCGTGTCACTGTCCTGAAAGCAACAGCTCCCCAAAGCCGCTTCCTCTGCCTCAGTAACCCAATTCAGGGCTACCCCTACTAATCCCCTCATAGATTGGGTTTACCTGAGTCACTGACACTTTAAGTCTTTCACTGCTGAAACGAAGGTGGAACAAACTACTGTATATCTCTCTTTTACATGGTGAAATGTAATTGTTTGGGGGTGCGGATGGACTGTGGGAGAGCTCAGAATGGATGACAGTTATTATGGTGATGAACCTATTGCAGTTCATTCACATGTTCACTCCCTGCTTCTTGACACTCTTGGTGTTGATGAGCAGAAGGAATAAAAGTGTTGATTAAACTCTAGAGTGTTCGCTTGAATGTTCCCTTGAGTGTGTATTGTTCACACTTCAGCCATCAGACCCAGCTATACCTTCACATACCTGCTGGGTATAAGGTATAGCCTAAGTTCTGCATAATTCAATATCTGATATCTTTACAGTGGCTTTAAAATGGAATCAGAGGTTGTGATGTCTCTGACACAAATATAACCATTTTGAGTTTTATAGGAAATACTGATTAGGGTACAATTGTGACAAATCCAAAACTTTCTTTCTTTGAAAAATTGGTAAAAATATATGTTTATGTCAAAACTTCTTAAATCTCATATTTCAGGCACTATTTAATGTACTAGCATAGCATCATACACAAGGTTCGAAAACTAACCTTCCATAAAAGTTGTCTGATCCTATCTCCAACACTGTAAACAATCCTCTTAAACGTTTCTCTTAAAGTTTCTCCTCTCATTTCCCACCAAACCATTCTTAATGACTGTGTTTACATTCATTATAACATGAGGCCTTTTGGAATTTGTGGAATTCACCCTTACAACAATATATGATCTAAAAGCGGTTTAAAACAAAATGCTAAAGCCATTTAAGTCAATTTTGCTCACCTGCAATGTTTTCGACTTGGCAAAGGGAGACGAGCATGCCTCCACAAACTGCTGCTCACTAATGCCCACTTCTTGCATATAGCTTTCTAACAACTTTTCTACCTGGAAGACAATAAAAGAAATCTTGCATGTAAATGAAATTCCCACCAACTTACAACTGGATGAACTACATGTACAACTTTACAATGTCTTTACAAGGCAAATTAGGCTGTAATTATAACCAGAATTTGATATTTTAAGATTGCAACTGTCCAAAAAACACTTTCTTAACTTTTTAGGGAAGTCAATGTGAAAAGTTTGTATTCCAAATAATTTTGGAGCATTTTATTGGTGTATTCATCATGCCATTTTTAAATAATGTAAAGAACAACTGACAGAATTACTCTGTCAAATGAAAAATGGAGAAACAAGGTTTTTGTGTGACTACACTGTACATACTTACCAGTTGCTTGTATTGCTGATGGATTTCTGTGTAGGTTAATTTGTTTTCTTCTTCGTCATCGAACACTGACAGAAAACAAGACATATCCAAACAGCATCATGCAAAAGGCATTTACTCAAAATAAGCTCAGCGTAAACACTGAGAAACAGCCAGGCACAATCTCATCAACATCATGTCATGATTATTTATCCCTGCATCCTTTGTGAGCTATAGCATTCCATACCTGAAATGAGCTTATTACATAGATGATGTGTTTAGTTTACTAAATGCCTTACCAACAATGTTGGATCAACAGCTGTCATGGTTTCTAGCATAATTCAATATATGTGAATTATGCTTTTTTTTTACATAAATAAACAACCAAACATAACAAGGCAAGATAGGGCAACATATCACTGCAGCTATAAAGTAATATTTGATGTACTTTTCTGTCATAATAACGTTATTTAAATCTATTTAGCTAAATGGAAAAGGTGTTTAGGTGTATAGCTAGTATAAATAATTAAATATTGCTATTACTAGCACTATAAACACTATGTTTCACAGCTTGCTTTGTTTTCAATAAAAAAAAATGCAACGAATCACAACATCTATTAAGTAATATTCGGAGGTATTTTTAAATAATAACGCTTTTATTTACTAGATACATTTACATCAAATGGAAAATATGTTTATTTACATTAGCTAGTACAGTAACTGTAACGCTAGCTACTACTATGGAGCATAAACCTGAGCTGATTAGGTCCCCCCCTAAAAACTATAGCTAATATTAGCCTTTATAAGACATAGATATCTGTTTTAGCTTCCGAAAGGCTACCTGAACATTTGTTTTCCATGAAGTCTGTGACTGGTATCACCCACTCAGGGCTACCGAGGTAGCCTGCGATGCTCTCCACGACCCACTCGCTGTCCTCGGCCATGACGGCCACGGCACCTCGGGGCTTCCTCAGCCAGCTAACCTGCGCCTCACTGCTAGCGGTGTCTCACCGCGCAGAAATGGACACAAACAGCGTGGTCGAAAGTGAGTATTCTGACATTTGTTTAGTGTCGTACGGAGCGTAGAGATCCGTGGAGGTCCTGGACGAGGCCGAGATGAGGCAGAGCTGGAGAACAGCGCGGCGAGTAAGCGAGTCGGTTCACGAACCGAACTGTGCAAAGCTGCTAACGCAGATTAACCCGAAACCATGGTAACGCGTTACGTCAACAATGGTACCGCGTGGCAAACCAACGTCACAATAACAATAAGAGCACATGTAAATTACCAGCCAACAAAAGGGCTTCATATATACATATGTTAGCTATGTTTATATAACTTTGTATGTATGTGTATAATTTTAACCCTCTGACTACTGAGATTTCTGGTAGGGCCATTAGATTAATCAGTATGGTAGTAAAACGGGACAGCAGGTAGATAATAGGTCATTTGTAAGGTCTGACATTTGCACCATTTAAACACTTCAGTAAAAGCTGCTGCATAAAAAGAAGGACTGGTGCTGAGGAAGGTCAAGTCATGAAACTAAATCACATACATCGCTATCTCATTACTCACTATTATAGTATCAAGTACAATCAAAGGCTTATCATAGGGCTATCATATTAGATTTACACTCTTAAAAATAAAGGTACAAAGATTTTTCAGTGATGCATAGAAAAGTCATTTGTTGTTCCATAAAGAACTGTTTTTCTAATAGAGAAGTGGATGTAAGGATCTTCAGAAATGTAAAGATCCTGTACATCACAAATGTAAACGTAAACTTACATCTCACATCTTTACAAAAATGGTTCTTCTGTGGAACTGTTCAAAGAATTATCTGTAGCACCTTTGTTTTTAAGATATAACAGGATGTTAGAGGCTTTAAAAACAGGACTGAGAACAATGTTGGGCACTAGGATTGATTTAGCCACAGGCCTTGACCTGAGAGTGTGTTCCCACTTTAATTAGGCTAAGATGACTGTAAGAGAGAAGGTAATCTGTGGATCACAGCCAAGCAAAAGGTTAAACAGTGTGAACAAGCTTGATGTTCTCAGTTTCACCATTTGCATTTCCTACACTGTAATCCCACGTTGTTTTTTTTACCCAAATAAAGGAGCTCTGCTGTACGCCAAACTGGATCCCACATGTTACTCAACTATTTATGTCATCATTTTCCACATCTATGAGTTCAATCAAATGATAATAATTGAATTAGCAAATGGATCATGATAGGCCCACACTTTTAAAAATAATAAACTTCACAGATGTTGGATTTACTCATTTCTCACATACTGATGTTGCTCAACAAGACCAGTAACTGTGTCAGCTGTGCTGGTTCATTAATATACAGAGGGTAAACCTACACCTTTCCATTGGGTCCTGGCACCATATATGTGCATGCTGGGTGTGCCTCCCCCTCACTCACCATCAGTCTGTCCTTCATCCCCCCAGGATACACCCTTGTAGGTATGCTATTTTTTTTGTTGCATAATGTTTGATTGTCTGATCTCAGTGTTGGAGGCTATTGAAGAGCATGCTATCTTTTTTGTGATACTGCATCACTCACTTTTGCACTACTGCGAAATTAGGTTGTCAGTGTTTTCAGTGGGTTAAAGTAGGCAATTAGCAAATGAAAGGTTATTAACACTCAGTTGAGATTTTGGGTCAAGATAACTCAAAAGCTTAAATTCAAGTATTAGTACTATTAGTAATTCAAGTAGACCATGAATTACTCTGGCATTGTTTGAGTTCTTGTTATTATCTGTAGTAGTTTTCATTTTGCTTAACAAAGTTTAACTTAAAAACTTTGAGGCAACTCATTGCCTGAAAATAAACAAAGCTAGGCCAACTTATCCAGGTTTACAGTTAAACAGTTTTTTTTTCAAAATAGACATTTAAGTCTTAACAAAGTGAAAAAACTGTTCATGGTCTAAACCATCCCACTGAATGAATTGTTTAGGTTTGGGGAAAAAGCATTGTTGTTTAGAGCTAGGTTGTTAGCAAGTGCTGTAGTACACACCCTTTTCATCTTCTATGTGGTTTTATGTTTCTGATGTACTCTACAACAATAGACTCTTCTTTTTCTTTTAAGAATAATGCATGTTTTTAAACACTATGGGGTTTGAACAGCACCCCCACATGGAGTTCCTGAAATTTTTTCCATTGGCCCCTGGCATCATCTATTTGCATATTAGGGGGGTCCCTACAACCCCCTACACCTACCATCAATGTGTAGTCACTCCGACCATGCTACATTCAACAACACAGTTATTGTTCTACAAATGTTGTTTGTATGGTGTTAGTGTTAAAGGATGAAAGCAAGACCCAGTATTTCTAGCACTATTTCTAATTTCTGATTGAAAAAGATGTCAACTGGGTCTGATATAAAATTATTTATTTAGTTACATTTTATTTATTACTAAACTGTTTTATAAAGAAAATCAAATAAATGAAGGAAAATAAGTAAATTGGACTGTTGATGGAAAATGGTGGGCACAAAATCCTGCTTTTGTTGAGGTAATGGGAACTTTCTACTAGACTTCAGAGAACTGATGTAAAAATGGCAAAGATTAAATTGAGCAACAAAAGCATTAGTGAGGTTAGGATGATCATCTCATACCCAGCTCCCTAACCCCTCCCAAATGTATTGGATGGAGCACCATCACCACCAGAACCACTGCTTCACAGCTTAATGTATGGGCTAGACCAATAGGTTCATGTTTATCTGCTCCAGAGAGTCCTATTCTACTTATTCTACATTATACTTCTCTACAAGGAGAAGCTGTGTATTTTCTCTAGCACCACTGTGTCAGCAATGGCTGTGACTTAAATTAGCTGAATACATCATTAGAAGGGGTGTCCACAAACATTTGGACATGTAGTATATGCAAGTATGTAATATTTAAGTTGTAAAAATATATGTAAGTATGTAAAAATAATTTAAGACATTAGCTACATAAGATACTGTTCTGGAGACCAAAAGGCTACAGCTTTCTAGACAACTTTATGTCTATAGGTGAATGCATGTAAGGGTTTTGCACCATCTCTGGACTCTAGATGGCAGCAGTACATTGTTGCGGAGCATTGCTCACTTCACTCCAGCCTCCAGCATCTTGAAGTGCATTCTAGTTAAAACTGCCATAATAGCTCATGGCTTTTCTTTAAGGTTAGTTGTTATGAGAGGCAAAGCTGGGAACGTTGTAGAGAATAAATGGCAAAAGCTGGTTGCTTTGTGATTTTGCCGAGCATCTGCTTGCTTCCCTGGGTTTCACTTAGTTGTGTGTTGCTTTTGAGGTCCCCTTATGTCTACACTGTCCAAGCAATACTGCTTTCATGAGACCTGATTCAATATCCGATATCTAGCTGTTTGTGTTTTACAGCATTGTCAGCTTTGACATAGGTTAGCAGGGATTTTGCTTGTCAGATTGATGTATGTTAATTTTGGTGGCGTATATAAAATGTGTCAAGACTGTGATGTAACAGTTTTAGAGTTTTGGAATTGGCCTGTTTTACATCTCATTTTTTGTTATACTGGATTTTCTTTTGAAGGAGGAACACAACAGTGTTTGCGGTTCATGGTTTGTCACTTCCATGTATCGAACTCATATTCTTCAACTATGCCAAGATAAAGATATCGTTTTCCATTCTTGGGCCCCTTCAAGTCTTTTGCGTAATTGTGGGGATTAACTAAGCAAAGCAGTGGCTAAACAAAACGAATAACTGGTATTTGTGGAGTTACTAGTTTGTGCACTCTTACAGAATGGTTTCTGACAAAGCTATACATCTTAAAATCACGCTTTAAGACTTTTGCAGAGAGCACTAGGCCTTGTTGATTCATGAGAAACACTTCTGTATAGTTTCTGTCAGGTATTAATGTCTACCGGCGTTTATCATGCTAATGCTAAGCACACATTTTGGTGACACTTTACTTGGAGTGGCCCTTTCAGATGAAATAACCATATCAGGCTCTTAACACATCAACAAGATGTCAATGATGCAGCAACATCTGAACATTCAGTAGATTATCAAGACATTTTTTTACTGAAGACTTCTACTGAAGTCAGCTGTTCTTCACTTTATTTGGAGATAGCAGGTTCAGATCTGTAGACATTCACCTGAGAAATCACTGATCATTCAACAGCTCTAATACAGACCTCAAACAGTCGTTATAGACCTGCCACTGACACCTGTCTGGAACTGGATCTTTACTGGATTAGACTAAGATTAAGAGGCAAGGGTGAGGATTAAGATTGGGTTTTAGTTTAAGGTAAAGGTTAGGACCAGGATGATGGTTAGGATTGGGTTTTGGTTTAAGGTTAAGGTTAGGACCAGGATGAGGGTTATGATTAGGTTTTGAATTGAGGTTAAAGTTAGTACCAGGATGAGGGTTAGGATTATGTTTTGGATTGAGGTTAAAGTTAGTACCAGGATGAGGGGTAGGATTAGGTTTTGGATTGAGGTTAAAGTTAGTACCAGGATGAGGGTTAGGATTATGTTTTGGATTGAGGTTAAGATTAGGATTAGGGTCAGGATGATAGTTAGGATTGGGTTTTGGTTTAAGGTTAAGGTTAGGACCAGGATGAGGGGTTAGGATTAGGTTTTGGGTTGACATTAGGATTAGGGTTAGGGTCAGGAGGATAGTTGGAATTAGGTTTTGGGTTGAGGTTAAATTTAGCATTAGGTCTAGAAAGAGGGTCAGGGTTAGGTTTTGGTTTAGTGTAAGGTCAGAGTGAGGGTTAGGATAATAATATATATTTTTTAAAATAATTTTTAAAATAATTAGTACAAAAATAGAATAGGTATATTCATACTATAATTATAAAATACTTATCTTGAAAATACTCAAAAATACAAAAAATTCAAATTCAGCCAAATGTTACTCAAGTACATACCTATCTAATACCTATACTAATTAGTTTATTTACATTTATTTTCATTTATTATATATATTCATTATTATATATATTTGGAACTTGTTAAAGTTAAATATAAATTGTTTTGAATGTATTGATATGTAGTGATATCCAACTGTTGGACACTAGTTAATGTTCATAATAAAAAGCATTTATAAAGTAAGTGACTAATCACTTGATTCTGATTGTTGATTCTAATGAAAGATTAGCATGTTTTGAATTTTTTAATAGCACTTCATCATTGGACACCTACAGTGACCCACAACACACTTTCACAGGTTTTATCTAATCAAAAGCTACTTCCTTGTCAGTTTAAAGGTTTAAACTACTTGTGCTGAAGAAAGGACACAAGCCTGCTGGTATTCCTCACCAGGGAGAACCACAATCCTGCCCTCAGTAGAGGGGGTGTGCAATACAGTTGTACATTGTAGTCAATTACCTTGAAACATGAGGTAGAATGCACTGTCTACTACTCTCTAATACTTCTCTACAAGGACTAGACAAGCTGTGTATGTGCTCTGGCACAACTGTGTCAGCAATGGGTGCGACTTAAAGTAGCAGAATGCATCATTAGAAGGGGTGTCCACAAATATGTAGACATGTAGTATATGCATGTATGTAATATTTAATTTAGAATACACTGTCTGAATTCACAGTCTTAGCAAGTCATTATATGTAAGTCATTTGGGCCTGGTGGGCCAAGAAAACATTCCCTACCTTATACCTTATACCTTATCTCCACCAGCCTGGACTCCTGATACAAGGTAGGTTCCTCCATGGATTTATAATTCAAGCTATTGGTGCCAACCATACTGTCTGAATTTGGCATCAACAACTGCATCTGTGCCTCAGCTGAAAATGTGAATAATCAGAACAGGCCACACTTCTGCTTTGTCATAAAATAAAAATATGGAACCTGTTACCTGTACTACAGGGTTCAGCAAAACTAGAATTACCTTGGTGTTTGTTGTGTTATATAATAAATAAGTAATTGTATGCTGGGAATGGGACAGGTTGCTTCATGTGGAGGCATAATCAGGTACAGAGGACTTTAGCAGGTGCATTAGATAAGAAACGTTAAAGACATGCCCATTGTTGGTGGCAGCAGGTGAATTAGGTTTGTGTGTGAGGGGCAATATTACATCTGTTACTCTGATAGCAAATGGATGGTTTACTTCGTAGAACTAACAGTGCCATTAGAAGATGAGGTTGATGGAGCTTGCGAAAGTAAAAAAGGTTAAAATATGCAGATTTGGTGGGTGATTAGAATAGAGGTGAATAGAGTGGGCTGGTCCCTATGTATCATAAGCAGTTTTTATCTTTTCCTGGAGTATTGCACTTATCTAGGCAGCTTGTTACATATTACAGATGTAAGCACCCTATCAATATGAAGGCAACCTATCATACTGATCCTCTGAACTCTGCAGTATATATAAAAGCAAAGCCCATTGACAGTGAGCAGAAGTGAGGAGACAAGAGAAGAAGAGAGAAGAGGAGTTTAAGAATGAAGTCTTTTGTAGCTGTGCTGGTGTTACTGGGCTGTTGTGCGATAATAAGCAGTGATGACCTCACTGAGCAGCTTCAATCTGGAGATGAACAGAGCTTCAAAGATGAAGTTCAGGGTAAAGCTCAGGGAACTGAGGCCACTGTCTCCAACCATGAGACGTGTCAGCCTGACATCCAGACAGTGCTGAGAGAGCTGAGTGTTAAGCTCGCAGAGCAAAGTGTGGAGCTGAGATACACCCAGAGCCAAATGAGAGTCATGGAGAAACAGCTGGAGGAGCTGAAGCAGCAGAATCAAGGTGGGCGATCAGGTTATGGTTCATGTAAAATATCATGTTTATATTCTGCAGACTGTAGCTGAAGTATATGTGTTCTGCCTGCTTTAAAGCCAGTGGGAAACAGGTGGAAGAACTGAAGCTAGAGAATGAAGGTAAAACAAACACATTACACACACTTTACCTACAGTAGAACTGCAGTGTAACTCTTCATAAACACTTCATAAACGTCTTCTGTACTCAATCTCAGCTCAGGCTCGGGAGCTGGGAACTCTACAAGTGAGATCGAACATCACTGAAAACTACGTCAGAGAGCTGAGTAGGGAGAATGGATGTAAGTGTGTGTATTTAAATATGCTAAATTACCATCTGAAATGCCCTTAAACAACCAAGATTCTGAGATATTAAGAAGTACAGTATATAAACCCTAAAGCGAGCAGTGTAATTCAAATGACAAGACAACTTAATTACATCAAACTGCCGCCAAACACAGTGTCATAAGTACTTAGCTCTGCTGGGGGCCCGCTGCGGGGATGCTGACAACTACTATTTTAATTGGACCTACCATAATCATTAATATTTTTAACATTTGTTTTGCTGTTTTCTGTATCAGGTTATGCTGCTTAATAATTAACAACAGAAAAATTATAAAGATTTCATTCCTATACCTTTGAGATACCTAGATGGGACATCTAAGGCAGAATCTAAGGCAGCATCTAACCTTCTGATTTTAGGTAGTTTCCAGATTTTCCAGAGCACACTGATATTTATTTATTATATAATGATATAATTTATCCAGTCCAGCTAAGTTGCCATTATGGTATTATGGTGGCAGCTCAGCAGTTAATTAATCAAACTTTTTTGGAGAATGTCTACATAGTGCAGTGACTTACCATAACATTGCTTCTCAAAGTATGTTAAATGGAACAAGTGATGTTGACTTTGTATGCTTATTTGCTAACTGTCATTATTTTTACATCTTCATCACAGATAAAATAGCCTTTTCATCATCACTTTCTACTATTGACAGCCCTACAACTACTGGGCCCTTCAGTACTGCAGTTACGTTGAAGTACACTAATGTCTTCCTGAACACTGGCAATGCTTACAATCCAAACACAGGTAATGTTCCACAACTACACTATAAAATTCATTGATAATCCAGTAATAATCATTGTGAACAAACTACTGCAGGTGAATTAAGCTTCTGAGACCTTGGTTATCTCAGCTTATCTGAGAGTTATCTAGAACTGAAGAATCCCTGGGAGTTGGGATGGGAGTGTCCGTTCCAGCTGTAGGCATCCCTGTATGGAGCCCTGGGCAAGGCAGAAGACCCAGAGAATATTTGTCACAGAATTTCTAATAGGTTGAATGTGATTTTTATCAACATCCTGTGTCTACTTGTAGTCCATTTATGTATTTATTTATTGATCTATTTCTTTAATGTTTATTTACACTTCCTTAAACTCAGCTGTTGAATTATCAAGAGCTGGATCAGGTCTTTTTCAGTAATGTAGCTAATATTATTTTGTACTTACAAAGTATTTACAACATGCTTGAAAATAAAAGTGCTGCAAAGGGTTCTTTGGACAATGACATGCAAGAACCACCTGTGATTCCCCGAAGACCCATTTTTATAAAGATGTGAGAATCTTGCAAGAACCTTTACATCAAGCAAGGGTTCTTTTAACCTTTAAAATATAACATTCTTGCCTTTCTGTTTCAAACATGGTTATTAAGGCGTCTTTGTATCATTTTTATTATTAGTAGTGACTGTGCCACTCTGATTTTGATTCTGCTACAGGAATCTTCACAGCACCTGTCAGAGGAGTCTACACATTCAGATTCTCCATTAATGGACACGGTAGCACTTCAGTTCCTGTCGGAGCGTGGCTTTATAAGAATGGACGTCATGTGGTCATCGCCTACTGTCAGCAACCCAGCCATATATTGGGCACCACCAATGGAGCATCTCTGCTACTGGAAGTGGGAGATGTGGTCTATGTAGTTCTGTACCCTAATTCACATATATATGATAATGAAAATAAATTCAACACATTTAGTGGTCACTTGCTTTTCACAGTGTGAAAGGCTGTTAATTACATTGTTAACGAAAAACAATGGAAATAAAAATGTGACCATTTTAATCAAGCACTGAAATGTTTCTGGTTATTACAAAATAAATGCATTACATTAAATTAAATAATTAGCAATTATTTAATAATTGCTAATAATTTAACTCTTAGCAAGTCTGTCATTTTATGTAAGTCATAGTTGGAACTGGTGTGGTCATTACACCATCTCCATAAGCCTGAACCGTTGACACAAGGCAGGTTGGGTCCATGGATTTATGATTCAGTGATTCAAATTCTGACCATACTGTCTATGCAACTCAGCTGAAATTAAGAGTAATCATTCCAGGATACATTGTTCCAAGGAAGGACAACTAATGAACCTGCGAGTGTGTCATGGGTGCCTTAGGCTCATTGATGCAATCCACAGAGGCCCCACCTCACAACTTAAAGGATCTGTTAACATCATAGTGTCAGATACTACAAGACCCTTTCAGAGGTCTTGTGGAGTTCACGCCTCAACGGAAATTTTTTTTTTCATAAAACGAGAATATAGAACATGTTACCTGTACTACAAATATGACGAAAAGCATGCCGGCATAGATGATCTGAAAACTAGGCTTGTCTGGATGCTTGTTATTTTCAGTAAATAATTAATAATTATCTACACTGCTGGTTACATATTACAGATGTTACTGCCTTGTTTATAGCTATGTTAAAGTGGTCACAGTTATAGTGCCTGATAATAACATAAGCACCTTATCATATTCCTCAGAACTCTGCAGTGTATATATAAGCAAAACCCACTGATGAGAGTGAACAAAAGTGAGGAGAGAAAAGAAGAAGGAAAGAGAAGAGACAAAGAGAAGAGACAAAGAGAAGAGGAGAGAAGAGAAGTTGAAGAATGAAATCTTTTGTAGCTGTGCTGGTGTTGCTCTGCTGTGGTGCGGTAATTAGCAGTAATGACATAATTGAAGATGAAGTTCAAGCTGAAGCTCAGGGAACTGAGGCCACCGTCTCCAACCACGAAACCTGCAAGTCTGACATCCAGACAGTGCTGAGAGAGCTGAGTGTTAAGCTCGCAGAGCAAAGTGTGGAGCTGAGATACACCCAGAGCCAAATGAGAGTCATGGAGAAACAGCTGGAGGAGCAGAAGCAGCAAAATCAAGGTGGGCGATCAGGTTATGGTTCATGTAAAATATCATGTTTTATTTTCTGCAGAGACTGTAGCTGAAGTATATGTGTTCTGTCTATTTTTAAGTACTCACAGCTGAAATCAGATTAAAAGCCAGTGGGAAACAGGTGGAAGAACTGAAGCTAGAGAATGAAGGTAAAACAAACACATTACACACACTATACCTACAGTAGAACTGCAGTGTAACTCTTCATAAACACTTCATAAACGTCTTCTGTACTCAATCTCAGCTCAGGCTCGGGAGCTGGGAACTCTACAAGTGAGATCGAACATCACTGAAAACTACGTCAGAGAGCTGAGTAGGGAGAATGGATGTAAGTGTGAATTTAAATATGCTAATTTACCATCTGGAATGCCCTTAAACAACCAAGATCCTGTTTTCTTAGTTTTTGAGGGATATGGAAGTACCACACAGTGTACTGTAAATGACAAAAATAACTAAATTAAAACAAACACAGTGTCTTAAATATACATAACTAGAACATATTAGCTTAGCTTTGGTCGAGGCTTGCTGCAGGAATGGTGACAACCATGTCATTTGGACCAACCCCAATCAAAACAAACAATGTACTAATTAGGACCAATCTCAGCCAGGAGTAGTGTGCTGTTTTAAGTTAGACTGATTATTAATAAACACCCAAAAGTCTATAATGTATTCCTGACTCGACCTTTGAGACTAGACCTTAGCTGGGACATTGAAGGAAGAATCTGAGGCAGCAAGGCTCCAGAATTTCATTCCACATCCGTCCAGTCCAGTTAATTTGGTATTATATGTTCAGCTGTTACAGACTATTTCCCTCCATAGTTTTTTTTAATGTTTTTCTCACCTTTACACATACACTCAGCTCAGCACCTAATGACCAAACGCCAGTGGAGAATGTCTCAATAAGCATTTTCCCATGACTTAGTATGTTGTAGTACATTAAACGGAGCAAGTGAGGTTGATTTTGCATGCATGTTTGCTGACTGTCTTTGTGTGTTATATTTGCTGACTCATTTTTTATCTTTACCTCAGATAAAATAGCTTTTTCAGCCTCACTGTCTACTGACGACTCTATAGTTTTTGGACCCTTCAGTGCTGCAGTTACACTGATGTACAAGAACATATATGTGAACACTGGTGCCGCTTACAATCCAAACACAGGTAAAGTAGGCTACTTGTTCCAACAACAACAACAACAACAACAAAAAAACCCTGTAATGGTTTCAAAATGTGTCATGGTTAAAATGTAACATAGGTTTATAAGGAGACAGATCGATTGGCAGAATGTACACACATGGACAAAATTGTTGGTACCCCTCGGTCCCTCTGACTCCTTCAATCTGCCAAAAGTAATAATAAATAAAATTTATTTTAAAAAGTGATGGTACCCTTAACTTAATATGTTGTTGCACGTTTTGAGGTAATCACTGCAATCAAACGATTCCTGTAACTGTCAATGAGACTTCTGCACCTCTCATCAGGTATTTTTGGCCCACTTCTCATGAGCAAATTGTTCCAGTTGTCTCAGGTTTGAAGGGTGCATTTTCCAGACGGCATGTTTCAGCTCCTTCCAAAGATGCTCAATAGGATTTAGCTCAGGGCTCATAGAAGGCCACTTCAGAATAGTCCAATGTTTTCCTCTTAGCCATTTTTGGGTGTTTTTAGCTGTGTGTTTTGGGTCATTATCCTGTTGCAAGACCAATGACCTGCGACAGAGACCAAGCTTTCTTACACTGGGCTGCACATTGCTCTCTAGAATCCCTTGATAGTAGTGAGATTTCATTGTACCCTGCACAGATTCAAGACACCCTGTGCCAGATGCAGCAAAGCAGCTTGAGAACATAACAGAGCCTCCTCCATGTTTCACAGTAGGGACAGTGTTCTTTTCTTAATATGCTTAATTTTTTCATCTATGAACATAGAGCTGATATGCCTTGGCAAAAAGTTCCATTTTTGTCTCATCTGTCCAAAGGACATTTTCCCAGAAGCTTTTTTCCTCCTGCGGCCATGTCCAGGGAGGTTGGCTACAGTCCCATGGATCTTAAATTTCTGAATAATATGTGCAACTGTAGTCACAGGAACATCAAGCTGCTTGGAGGTGGTCTTATAACCTTTACCTTTAATATGCTTGTCTATAATTTTCTTTCTAATCTCCTGAGACAACTCTTTTCTTCACTTCCTCTGGTCCATGTTGTGTGGTACACACCATGTCACCAAACAGCACAGTGACTACCTGTAGCCCTATATATAGGCCCACTGACTGATTAGAAGATTGTAGACACCTGTGGTGCTAATTAGTAGACACACCTTGATTTAACATGTCCCTTTGGTTCAGGGGTACCAACACTTTTGTCCAGGCCTGTTTAATGAGTTTTCTTTTTTTTAATTATTCTGTTGAAGCATGGTTCAAAATCAATGTCGGATTTTCTGTCGGATTTGTTCATTTTCATAGAATATTTATTTATTATTACTTTTGTCAGATTCAAGTCATTTCTGTGACCATTGTGAGTTATTCTTTCATTAATCGAAGTGTACCAACAATTTTGTCCACGTGTGTACCTCACCAATCCAAAATAGTAATAAGACAGGAAAGATTAAGTTGCAGTAAGATTTTGTTTGTATTCATATCTGATAAACGCCTGTTTTCTTTCTTTTAAATGAATATTACAATGATCACCTTTTCTGAATAGGACTCTATAGGACACTATAGTTTGCATGGTCTTTATTAATAAAGCTCCAGAATGAGATCTCCTGAATGAATAAGTAAATATATAAAAATACTAGTTTGGATTACATAGAAACTCAGTGTCCCAAATGTAGCCCCCTCTGAGTGCCCTCAGGTCCTACCACACTTGGTAATAAGTGTCCATGGAGATGTGCTGTGACAAATGGAAGAAGCAGACCTCTGCCCGGAAGGCGTGAGCAGGCACAGGTCCTCTGATTGGAAAGAGTACTCAAAAAACTAATCTGCACAAATGTGGATTCAATGAGTAAGCCCCCATTGTTAGCACAACCAGCTTATGACTAGGAAAAAGCTTCCAGGAAAACACTTCATATTTGTATAAAATACTGCAGCATGTCAGTCCACATGCAACTTTCACTACAGTTGCTGGTTCTGTAGCTCTCAGCTTGTGAAATGCACATGTAAAACCTGTCCTCTAGTTGTGCCTCAACGCATAGACGCATTACACTTCCTGACTTTAGGGAGCCTATTGGAAGTAATACCAATTCTTGCATAACACTGCATGACTGATGATAACTTTCATGAGCAGTCATATGTGGGTGTATTGGTCTTTTTGTAGACACCAATTGCTTTAAGAGAATTGGATAGCTTCATTTTCAGATGTTTACACAGTTGCTTACAGGAACACACCCAATGTTTTAGCACAAGGTTTTGAGAGTCAGAGAATTGCTTATGAAAGAAAAAAAGCGGACATTTGCAACAATTACAGTGACCAGTTTCCAAATAATAGTACAGGATAAATTGATGATTTAGTTTTTTTTTAATGTTTTGAAAGACATGTGCATTATGTCATGTGCATTTGTTATGTTTTGAAAGTACATGTGCATTAGTTACAGAAGATGTGATCACTACATCTAAAAAAAAGACAAATTATGTAATTTGGCCAAGGGTGCCCAGACTTCTGCAAATTTTCCAGCACCATATTATCATTTGTTTTTATTCTGCTACAGGAATGTTCACAGCACCTGTCAGAGGAGTCTACACATTCAGATTCTCCATTACTGGACACAGTACCTCTACTATCCCTGTTGGCGCACGGCTTTATAAGAATGGAAACATTGTGGTTATTGCTTACTGTGATCAAATCAGTAAATTTGTGAGCACCACCAATGGAGCATCTCTGCTATTGGAGGTGGGAGATGTGGTCTATGTGCAACTGTTCCCCAAAAGCCGTATAAATGATAATATGAATCGATACAACACATTTAGTGGTCAGCTGCTTTTCACAGTGTGAGACTGTTAAATATTTTATTAATGAAAAACAATAACAACAAAAAAAACTATGTGATAATATTCAATAATGAAGATGGATTACATTTCATAAAATAAAGCTGCTGCCAACTTTTTTTTAGTTTGTTTATATTTTTTCCCTTTTCTCCTAAGTTGGAACTTCCAATTAACCCACCCATTTGTAGCTCTCTCTAGCACTAGCAAGGCCCCTGACATTAGACGTGTAAGGGCATGCAGCATTGCCGGGCAGCCAACACGCTTGGTGGAAAGCGATTGGCCTCCAGCTCCACCACACCAGCTAAAGGACACCCGTGCTAGCCAACATCACTTTGAGAGTGCCATCTATCCACCCAGAGAGAGCAGGGCCAATTGTGCTCTCTCAGACTCCGGCCACTGATGGCAGAGCAACATGACTCCTGTGCCATAGTGCTGTTGCCAAATTTAAGAAATGCTGCCTCTCCTGCATTAGCAAAGGAATATTTTAGTATCTGACCAAGATGGAGGACTGTTTGATGTCTAGTGTACTGTTCCAACCCCAGTCCATGCCCATTTCGCAAGGCAATGCAAATTGCAAATGTCTGAATCAGAACTAAGGGGAAATCTTGATGTACTATCCGTTGTCTTGCTTTATTGGCTGTATTAGATTCATTCATTTTAAATTCAACATTAAAATAGTGTGTATGCTGAAATAAACTAAGGATGGTGACAAATGAAAACAATACTACAGTGTAAATGAAAAATGTTCTTAAGTTCTTAAGGTTAAAAAGCTTTTGGTAGTGGTCACAGCGTGGACACTGGTGTACACTGATTTGCATTGCTTTATATCAAAAGAAAGTATGTTTAATACATTATTATTAATACAGTATAATGCATAGTCTGTATAGTCCAAGAGCTCATAAATTCTTACAATTTAATTAATCTAAATTTAATACAATTTAAAGTCAAATCAATTGTAAGTAAAAATACAGGGTATCTATTAAATGTAGATGTGTTGATAATTACCTGACATTCAACTAGCATTCAGCTGAATATGTATTGAATGGCACTAAACTCTAAATTGAATGCAAATGGTGGTCTGTTGAATGTAACCCTACACCTATAACCCTAATCCTGACCCTAACCTTACCCTTGAATCAACCCCAACACCTAACTGTAACCCTAACCTTAACCTAAACCTTAAAACTAACCCTAAACGTAATAATAATAAAACCCTATAGTTAGGGTTAGGGTTAGAGTTAGGTGCAGGGTTTCAATAAACAATAATTCATTTAAGAGACATTTAGTTAAATGTTAGTTGAATGTCAGATGAGCATCTATGACACATCTGTAATGGATGATCCAAGTAAAGTGATACCCAAAAAGTGATTACAGACTTTTGGTTACATTGCAAAATGATTACATTTTGAGTCGAGCTTCAAAAACATCAGTAAAATGCAGCTGAAATTGCTTCATTATTTTGTAAGATGTGTGTGTTCCTCTCTGCCCTCTGCCCTGACTATTTAGGCAGTATTCCACTCACTATTATTAAGAATATCCTCAAGCTTACTGTTCATTCTCAGAGGTGCTGGACGTTTTGTGTCCCTGATTGGAACTAGTTTATTGAAAATTGACTGCTCTATGGTAATTCAATTGAACTCAGTCTCAAATACAAAGACGCTGTTTCAGTGTCTTACAAATGTGTTTCAAAACCCAATAGCCTACTTTAGACTCTAGACACTTATGAGGACAGTAGCACAGGCACAAGGTGTTCAACAAGGTAATGAACAGTATTGGACACCTTGTTATGAGCTTGTGTGTGTGAGCTCGCTGCTATACGACAGCAAACTGCAGTGCATAAACAATCTGAATCCCTCTGTCTTTCTGAGAGTAGCTGTGTGTATTTCTCTTCAAACCGAATGACGTGATAAATTATGCGTATTCCATGTCCACTAGGGTACATCGTCTGTACACTACTTATTGTGGTGCATTGTGAGATTGTTATAGTGGACTGAGAATTTTGCTCTACCAAAGGCAGAACTCCAAAGTTGTGCACTATATATTGAACAGGGCACAGTTTCAGACTCAACAATGGAAAAAGCTGGATGGATACACACTTGCTGACTATAGTTTTGGGAGTCTAATGCTAACATTACATTTTCTGATAGCACTTCCTTATTGAACAACTACAGTGACCTATGATACACTTTCTTGGAATCAAACAAGTAATATAGGGCAAAAAGTCAGACTTTCTGTACATATCAGTTATCAGTTACCTGATAAAAAATTAAAGGTGCACGTGTACACGTGTTGAAGATAGCTAAACCAAAGAAGCAAAATCCAGAATCATCAGACCAGCCTATGTTTTCCAAGCAAGGATCTTACTGGTTACAGGACTTGTGCTAAAGTATGTGCTGTTAACCTCTTGATGCCAAACACCACAGGACACCTTTAGGCGTTTTGTGGAGTGCATGACTCACCTGAAAAATCTAATAATAGGAGAACACAAAACATATAGCATGTACTACAGACGTGACGGACACCATGCAGACTTTGATGGTCCAGCAGTAAATAGTTAATAATTATCTACAGTGCTGGTTAGATATCACAGATGTTACTGCCTTGTTTATGGCTATGTTAAAATGTCACAGCTATAGTGCCTGATAATAATGTAATCACCTTACCACATTCCTCAGAACTCAGAAGTATATTTAAGCAAAGCCCACTGACAGTGCGTAGACGTAGAGTAGAAGAGAAGAGGAAGAGAAGAGAAGTTTAAGAATGAAGTCTTTTGTAGCTGTGCTGATGCTGCTGGGCTGTGTTGTGGTAATTAGCAGTAATGACCCCACTGAGCAGCTTCAATCTGGAGATGAACAGAGCTTCAAAGATGAAGTTCAAGCTGAAGCTCAAGGAAATGAGGCCATCATCTCCAACCACGAAACCTGCAAGCCTGACATCCAGACAGTGCTGAGAGAGCTGAGTGTTAAGCTTGCAGAGCAAAGTGTGGAGCTGAGATACACCCAGAGCCAAATGAGTACTGTGGAGAAGCAGCTGGAGGAGCTGAAGCAGCAGAACCAATGTGAGTGATTATCAAAATATCAGGCTTCATATTCTGCAGAGACTGTAGCTGATGTGTTCTGTCTGTTTTGAAGTGGCTGAAATCAGATTAAAAGCCAGTGAGAAACAAGTGGAAGAACTGAAGCAAGAGAATGAAGGTAAAACAAACACATTACACACACTTTACCTACAGTAGAACTGCAGTGTAACTCTTCATAAACACTTCATAAACGTCTTCTGTACTCAATCTCAGCTCAGGCTCGGGAGCTGGGAACTCTACAAGTGAGATCGAACATCACTGAAAACTACGTCAGAGAGCTGAGTAGGGAGAATGGATGTAAGTGTGTGTATTTAAATATGTTAATTTACCATCTGAAATGTCATAAAACATCCAAGTTGTCATTTTCTTAGTTCTGAGAGACATTGTAAAATATATAAACCCTGACCTAGCAGTGTGCTTTAAATAACAAAATACCTAAATGAATTAAAACTACTGCCTCAGTGTCATAAGTATTCAAATCAAAATTATTCATCCTCAATTGCAAATGAGCTTTAGTAGCATTAACATGAACAAACGTTCAGCTGTTTGCAATCAATTAATTGAAAAAGAATAATTTAGGTTTGTATTTAACTTTGCTAATTTAACATCTGACGTTTTCTGAAACAACTAAGATGCCATTTTGTAGTTCAGAGAGATATTGAGAGCTGGAAGTGTACTTCAAATGACCAAATCAAACTGCCATAAGTATACATGTGCAGAACTTGTAAATGACCTCCTCACATAGCACTGTTGGATGCTTGCTGCAGGGATGCTGGCAACCAAGTATCATGTGAACCAACCATAATCGAAAGAAACAGTGCAGTAATTAAGAGCCATTTCAATCAGTAAGACATCTTGAAACAAATGGGTTCTGTTCAGCAGCTGGTGCACACTGCAAAAACTTAAACCACAGTGTGTTATTTTGACACACTGTTTGATGTGCACTGCCATCTTTAATGTACAATGGTAGACCAATCAAATTTTCCCATGTTTAAAAAGTTGTTTTGCTGTTTTCTGTTTTAAGTTATACAGCTTAGTTCATGTTTAATAGCTGGGACATATAGGGCAGAATCTGAGCCTCTAACCTACTTAATTTATCAGTTTCCGGGGCAAAGTAATATCTGTAGGATGTTTCTCCAGAATTTCATTCCACTATCTAGTCCATTTAATTTGGTATTATGTTCTGTGACAGCATATCACCCTCCAAGGCTTTGTGTTTTCCTCACCAAAATACCTTCAGTTCAGCAGCTAATGAATGCTTTTGGAGAATGTCTACATAATGCAGCGAGTTCCCATAATGTTACTTCTCATTGAGTGGAGAAAGTGAGGTTGATTTTGTATGTATATTTGCTTACTGTGATTATTTGAAATCTTTATTACAGATAAAGTAGCTTTTTCAGCCTCACTTTCTGCTACTGAAACTTCTACAACAACTGGACCCTTCAGTACTGGAGTTACACTGAAGTACACTAATGTCTTCTTGAACACTGGCAACGCTTACAATCCAAACACAGGTAACGTTCCACATCTACAAATAGGCTACTTGTTCCAACAAAAACCCCAAATCTGTAACCTGGTTACAGAATGTGTCTATGAAACCCAATGTCCTTAAAACAGAGAACAGTTGGTCATCCAAGCCAAACAATTCCATTATTTGTAGTATTTTTTTCATCAGAAGCCTGAATTGACTGCATATGTCAGAAATTTGTACATTGTAACTTTGAAATATCGTCCTCCTCTTGAGATATCAATGTAGATATTTTTATTATGATATTAAGGTGGTACCTCTTAATTCTACAACATGCTTAAAAAATAAAAAAGCTCCTACAAATGGTTCTTTGAGCAATGGCATATAAGAACCACTTCTTATTCTGTGATGTGAGGATCTTGAACCTTTAAATCAAGTGAAGGTTCATTGAGGCTTTAAAAGGCTCCTGATACTCACACATTTCTTCAGGCATCTCTGTATCATCTTTATTATTAGTAGTGACTGTGCCGCTCTGATTTTGATTCTGCTACAGGAATCTTCACAGCACCTGTCAGAGGAGTCTACACATACAGATTCTCCATTACAGGACACGGTAGCACTTCAGTTCCTGTCGGAGCATGGCTTTATAAGAATGGACGTCATGTGGTCATCGCTTACTGTCAGCAACCCAGCCATATATTGAGCACCACCAATGGAGCATCTCTGCTCTTGGAAGTGGGAGATGTGGTCTATGTGGTTCTGTACCCTAATTCACATATATATGATAATGTAAATAACTACAACACATTTAGTGGTCAGCTGCTTTTCACAGTGTAAAAGGAAAACCTCAGACTGTTGGTGATGTTATTAATAAAAAACATTGACAATGAAAAATGAATAATGCTAAGCAAGCAATTAAACTTTTCTCTTCTTTAGAATACAAGTTTAAATTGCCTACATTACATTACATAACTTTTTCTGTGTCTATTTTGAAATAAAGCTTTTAACATGTTGTATGTACAGTATTTCATTCCAATTTCTATAAATTATTATTTTTTCAATAAACTTTACTGGTTCAATAACTTTTATACTTCAACATTTATTTTTGTAAAAACAAAACTGCCCGGGTGCAGAAACCAAGTAAAAAAGAATTAGTTATTTCATTTATTAAAGTCTGTAGGTGTCTTTTAGAAGATGGTGAAGTCTGACAGTTTCTAGTACTTGACTTTTCTATAATGTACAGTTTTTAGGTTCCACTATTGATGGTATGCAGTGGTCAGTACCTAAAAGTACTCCAAGGAAGGACAGCTGCTGAACTGGCAACAGGGTCATGGGCACCCAAGGCTCACTGATGCCTGATGGAAGACCCATCTCACCACTTAAAGTACTTGATCTTGGTGCCGGATACCACAGGACATCCATATAAATGTGGCAACTTTACGGGCAAAGAAAACCCACCCCTTTTCACTTTTATACTCTTAATAAAGTCAATGTCCATAGTTTTTGTTTCAGGTCATTTTGAAGCATTTCTCTTAGTTCATTTATCATGACATTTAAAAAAAGGTTATAATCGCTGACCACCAGATGTCACTCTTACCTTGCTTTCCAATCTGCTGTTTTCTGCAGTACATTCTGTCCTGAAAGGCTGCAGCCACGCACTGTGTTTTTCCTGCTCTAAAACACCTCAAATGAGTCATCATCTAACCATCATGCCCCTCCTAAGCTAAGCCAGGTGAGCTGGAGCAGAGAACACATTGGTATGGACAACTTTGACTTGTGCCATATATCACAAAACTTTATCACTGAAGGGCTGCTGAATGTAAAATCGACCACCCAAACTTTTAAAGCGGCTTCGGGCCTTCTCTTTGCTTTGCGGACTGAGAAATAGATGGCTAATCACTCAAACTCAATGTGACTGACGTGTCTTCATACAAAGAGCCGTGAAGTGGTGCACGGCGAAAACTTCAAAGTATTGCACCCTAGTCAGTCAGACTACACTCAGAATATAAGATTAGACTTAGCAGCCCACACCGCATGGTTTCCATGGACACCGCTACAGGATGGAATATCCTCTGTGCAGTGGAATCATTTCTATGTCATTAACGTCTAAATATTAGCATCTACATTCCTCGGCTTGTGTCATCGGTGATCTCGAAGGTTTTGCAAAAACGCCTGATTAGGTCACATGATGGAGGTCAACCTGTTGTTTTATGATCTGAATTCATATCTTGAATATATGCATTTAGTGGAAGATGGTCTGAGGACAGCAGCAGGTAAACTGGTCTTGGGAAATGAAAGCTGTAAACAACAACACCGTCCTGCCTGAGGCAGACTACACAATTAATTTTTTTTGAGTAATGCCATAATAGAACCACTTTGGTTCCAAAAAGTGTCTGGAACTAAGAGTGTGTGTGAGAGTCTTTACACTCTCTATTACATCTCTATTACAAGTGACTCTTCTATGGCAACACTTTAATCTTTATTTTTAATAGAGATTCCCCAATCAGGTAATTTTGTCCCCCGATCCGATCTGAGTCTTTTCATGCTGAGTATCAGTTGATATTGATCTGATCTGATCTTTTGACATCTACTTTTGAAATTTTATTTTTGCTTCTTTTGGCTCCAGCACCTCAGTTAAGTCTTTAAACACTGAAATAAAATGACTTTGTTTTTAACAGTTTAGTAGCAATATCTTTTAATCCAGTCTGGCTCACATCTTACCCTGACCAATCAGCTCCCAGCTTCTGGGAGTCAACACTGCAGTCAAGTCAGTTCATGTGTGTGTAGTGGAGGTATACACTCTATACAGATATATTTTGCTGTTTGTTGACTACTGACGTGTAATAACTGGTTTAAAGTGGGTTTAAAAACAGAGAAAGGTGTGTGGTTCTCCCACTGGTAAAACAGAGCTCAACTGTTTATTTACCTTCTGAGAACGTCCTCACAGCTGCCGGCTAAGGATAATGTTGGTTAATATTGCCTCGAGGACACCAGATGGGGCTGTGAACACTGTGGTTAAAATAAAAACTCGCCAATACCTGATCCATTAAAGTATGCCTGGATCAGACTGGGAGAGCCCTATTTTTTTAAGAGTGTCAGTCAAATGCTGTGAATGTAAATGTACATATACACAAACTGCACCTTTCAAACAAATGAAGATGAACTCATTTGAGCGTGGGATAGCTGCTCTTGAAACACCCTAGAGATCCTAACGTACGCAAAAGTGTTCTCCAGCCCCAATCCCTCAAGGTTAGAGGCATAATTAATGAGGAAAAACAGGGAGAGAGAGAGAGAGAGAAAGACTGTTAAAATTCAGCCCTCACATCCCCACTCCTCCCTCCAGTTACTCCTTTGAAGCACTTCATTTTTGTTGGAGTATAAAACGCTAAGCCTTTTTGCAGGAATTGCAACAGTGCGGAATTTCTTCACATGTTCAACACAAATCAGCAAAGCAGTATGTAGAAGAAAAAAGAAAGGTGGGAAAAATGACATTAAAGTAGCTCCAGGTGAGGCAAACTCAATGCTAATACATTGTTCCTTTGAGATAAACGGCTCTGCATAGGTTGAAAACATTGTTTGAGTGGGCAGCTTTTCTCTGGAGCAGCAGTTTTCCATTCCAGAGCTGTGTCTGAAACTGTGCCCTATCACCACAAAAAATGGCAGAACCAAAAAGTAATGCACTCAGCATAGCGCACAGTTTTGGGCACAGCTTGTGATATGATTGTCTTCATATTAAAGCATCCTTGTGAGAGAATTGGTGATTTTGGCTCTTAAGCTCCCCCTACAGTTGGGGAGTGCAGCTCACTTTTACACCACTATAGCAAATACAAATCATGCTATGAGCTCCTGCTTGTGGACAGCTTTCAATGTTTATTTGTGGACAAGCCTGTGGAAAGCTTGTGGACAAGAGAGATACAGAACCGATATCTGAAATGAAAGAAGCATGTGGACTGAGGCGGTAGAGTAATATTAGAGGATTTTACACAAATATGATTGCAAGTTGTTACACAGTTCTCATGAGAGGTCTTCTGCAGCTCCAAATAACAGGGTTGTAAATGACTGTGCAAAGCCCCATCTAAGCATTTTTCACCTCAAATAAGGTCACATACTTACTGTTTATACATCAGACAACAGCTTACAATACTGAATAAATGCATTCTATAGCAGCTGTAAAAGAAAGGTTTTGCACTCGTCCATTTAGTCAAGTCAAGTCAAGTCAGATTTATTTGTATAGCGCATTTTACAACTGTTGTTGTCACAAAGCAGCTTTACATAATTAGTACTTAATAAAGGACAGAGACAGAGAAGAAAGAAGAAATAACATGAAGGATCAAAGACCCCCCGTGAGCAAGCCAAACGGCGACAGTGGCAAGGAAAAACTCCCTCAGAGCTGGAGGAAGAAACCTTGGGAGGAACCAAGACTCACAAGGGGGACCCATCCTCCTCTGGTCAGAACTATTTAAACATTAATGATAAAAATTACTAAACCAGATACAACAGAAAGTTAATAGTAGTGATAATAATAGTGGCAGACAGCCACGAGTGCATCTAGGTTTCAACATGGCCACCAAACAGGCAGCAGCGGCAGGCGGGAGAGCTGCCGGTCCGCCATGGGTGGTGGCGGGTGGGGGGGGCCCGCTGGCCGGACTGGTAGGTGGCAGCTGGTTTGACGCAGGTAGAGGGGACCTCAGCGGGCAGTCTTCCAGCAGGTCGGGCTGGGTGGCCATTTACTCAGAGAAGGTAAAAAGAGAAAGAGAAAGTTAGTTCTGAGAGGAATTTTATGGAGGGTGGAGAATGTTGAGCATCCGCATCAGAGTGTGTCTGACGACTCCGGCAGGTCTGATTATAACAGCCTAATTAAAAGGAGAGAGCCAGAAGGTAACACGGACACGGGTGCACCCCGAAAACACCAGCATCTATCTGCTCCACCGTCAACAAACCTGAGTGATCGCGTGTAGGCAGTGAGACGACACCTCCAGCATCTCAGTGTACTACAATTCCCTGGGTCCGCGAACCCCTGGATCTTCAACCTTTATCTAAGAAACATTAATTACCAAAAGCTAAACTAAACATATGAGTTTAGATTTAAAGATTGAGACTGTCTGAGTCCCGAACATTATCTGGAAGGTTATTCCAGAGCTGGGGGGCTTTATAAGAAAAGGCTCTTCCCCCTGCTGAGGTTTTCTGAATTTTGGGCACGAGTAAGAGGCCAGCACCCTGAGATCTAAGTAGTCTTGATGATTCGTAGTATACAATAAGATCCCGCAGGTACTCAGGAGCGAGGCCATGTAGGGCCTTGCATGTTAATAGAAGAATTTTGTAGTCGATACGGAATTTAACTGGGAGCCAATGAAGTGCTGATAGAACCGGACTGATATGGTCAAATTTTCTAGTTTTAGTAAGGACCCTGGCTGCAGCATTTTGCACCAACTGAAGTTTATTGAGGTTCCTGCTGGAACAACCTGACAGTAGTGCATTACAGTAATCTAGCCTTGAGGTAATAAAAGCGTGTACTAGCTTTTCTGTGTGTTGTAGTGATAAGGAGTTTCTTAGTTTGGAGATGTTCCTAAGCTGCATAAAGGCTGTTCTACTAATATTAGCTATATGTTGCTCAAATGATAAATCTGAGTCAAATGTGACACCAAGATTTTTAGCTGCTAAACCAGGAATGATGGAAGCATCGGCCAAGTCTAACATTAAGTCTGATAGTTTATGTCTAGTGTCTTTTGGACCTAAAAGGAGAACCTCGGTTTTGTCACTGTTAAATAGAAGGAAGTTATGTGACATCCAGAGTTTTATATCCTTTACACAGTCCTCCATTTTCTGTAGTCGAAATTTATTGTCAGGTTTGGCTGAAATATAGAGCTGTGTGTCATCTGCATAAAAATGGAAATTAACGCCATGTCTGCTTATAACTGAGCCCAGTGGTAACATGTATAATGTAAATAATAGCGGTCCTAAAATTGAGCCTTGCGGAACTCCATATCTTACTTCTGTGTAATTTGAAGATAAATCTTTAATCTTTACGAATTGATAGCGTCCCGTTAGATAAAATTGGAACCATGATAGGGCTGTCCCTGTGATTCCAACCATTTTCTCTAATCTTTCTAGTAATATAATATGATCTATTGTATCAAAGGCTGCACTAAGGTCTAGTAGGACTAATAAAGATACGTAGCCTTGATCAGAGGCAAGAAGGAGATCATTTGTAATCTTCACTAGGGCTGTCTCTGTGCTGTGATTTGGTCTAAATCCAGACTGGAATTTCTCATACATGTAATTTTTACTCAGGTATAAGCAGAGTTGTTGGGCCACAGCTTTTTCTAATATCTTAGATACGAATGTTAAGTTTGAGATGGGTCTATAATTAGATAATACGCTAGGATCAAGATTTGGTTTCTTGATTAAAGGTTTTATAACTGCTATTTTAAGGGTTTGGGGTACATGCCCAAGGCAAAGGGATGAATTTACAATTGTTAAAAGAGGTCTGATTATAATTGGGAGAATTTCTTTTAGCAATTTAGAGGGAATTGGGTCGAGTGTACAGGTTGTACAATTAGAAGAGGAAATCATTTTTTCTAGTTCGGGCTGTGGAAGTGGGTAGAAGGCTTCCAGCCTTTGTTCTACAACTAAGTTATGTTCTAAAGCAGCTACATCAGGTGATGACCATGTTTGATTTAATAAGCAGGGTTGGATTTGTTGTCTAATATTTTCTATTTTATTATTAAAATAGTCCATAAAAACATGACTGGTTAAAGATGTTGGAATCTGGGTTTGAGTATGTGCCTGGCTTTTAGTAAGTTTAGAGATCTCAGTAAAAAGAACTCTGGGATTGTTTTTGTTTTTCTCAATCAGCGAGGCCAAACACACTGAGCGAGCTTTAATGAGTGTCTTTCTATATTTATTAAGGCTGTCCTTCCACGCAGAGTGGAACACCTCTAGTTTGGTCGTCCGCCATTTACGCTCTAGTTTCCGCACTGTTTGTTTTAAGGTACGAGTATGATCACTGTACCACGGTGCAAGCCTTTTTTGCCTCAACATTTTATTTTTAAACAGTGCTACTTTGTCTAAGGTTGATCGGAGGGTATTTTCTAGACCGTTTGTTAATTTAACTAGCTCCGTTTAGACGGAGTGTAAGCTTAAGGTGGATAGGGGTGGGAGGTTTAATTTACCCCTTACTTAGATTTAGGCGATCAATTAGGACACATTTGGAGTCCAAATATGACTTAATTAGTTTTAAACTGGAGCTCCAAGGCTAATGTAGCCTACAAAGTCAGTGTCTGTTATGGTCTCAGGGTGGGTCAGTGCCCATGCACATCTGCGAAGGCACCATTAATACAGAAAGATATTTACAAATTTTGGAGCATCATGCTGCCATCCAGATGTCGACTTTCCAGGGATGTCCCTGCATTTTCCAGCAGAATCCCAAACCATATACCCCCTGATTGCAAATGCATGGCTGCGTAAGCAGAGAGTGCAGGTGTTAGATTGGCCTGCCTACAGTCCTGACCTGTCTCTGATTGAGAATGTGTGGTGCATTATGAAACGCAAAATACAGCAAAAATGAAGGCCCCGTACAACTGCACAGCTGAAAACCCTCGTAATGGAAGAATATGTGGGTACATTCTACTTGCTGAACTCGGCAAATGCTGCACAAGTGTGTTAGTAAAAAAACTGTGACATTACAAAATGGCAAACACTAAGTTTAAAATAAGTAGAATACATTGCTAAACATTTGCTAAACACTAAACAATTGCTATTCAATGTGCGACAAAATGTAATTTTATTACAGTAACCTTGTAATTCGCTCTGGTGACCTTGTAATTCATTCTGAATGAGTGTCAGTTAAATGCCATTAATGTAAACTTTTGTAATTAAGTCCAATATACAGAATTTAAATTTCTGTGTTCTGTGACTTTCGTATGTCACTGGAAAGAATTTCAGTCAAGGAGCCACAATCAATATGCAGGAGAATCCCAAGTTATGGGAGAGGTGGGATGTCTGTTTTAGAATATTTTGGGTTGTTGTTTGATGTATAAATATTAAGTATGTGACTTTGGTTGGGATAAAAAATGTTCAGATGTGGTTTTATATTTAATCGTGTTATTTTGCCTTAGAATGAAGCATGCTGACTTCTCTTTAATGGTGGGCTAAAACTATATGTGAGCCTATAAGCCTAGCCTAGCACATAAAGTACAGCAATCAAAACTTTTGGTAACTATTCCTGAGTTTTACCATCAATAGTAGGATCAGGTAGGGTTAGCTTTTAGCTTTGTACCCAGCCAGCTTATTTGACTTCCCCGGCTTGCTCTTACAGTCTTATCATCTATCTATCTATCTATCTATCTATCTATCTATCTATCTATCTATCTATCTATCTGTGTGTGTGTGGAAGATAGAAGGAGCAAGCAGAGGAAGCCAATTGTTTTATATATCTTATATTTAATATATATATATTAATATTTTTTCTTTTTTTCTAAGTTTTAGTCTTTTAACCTTTTTTTCTATATTCTTGCATTTAGCCCCTTTTGCAAAACAGTTTTGGGATTTGGGGATTGCCCCTTTTTTACAGCTCTGTTTACATGAGTTTTGCTTTTCAAAGTGGAAGCAACAGTGTTTGAGGTTCACAGTTTGTCACTTCCATCTACGAGACTCTCATTTTTGTTCTAAGACATCTTTAGGCTGAATCAGGTTAGAAAAACACCAAAATGGAAACGCTCTGGGGGTGCTTTGGCAATTACATCCAGTGCTAAAATCAATGCTCTCAGAAATTACAGAAATGTATAGTGCCCTATTTTAGGAAAGTGAAGATAAGATCACAAGGTTCTGGTAGATTCCTCTGTGGTTGAAGCTAATGATTTCTTGTTTGATTCACAGGAGCAGGGTGTAGACAAAATATGCCTTGTACCCGATCAATCCTGGTTCTCAGTGTTCTTGAAAAATCAAATTTACACAAGTTTCTCCTTGGCCTAAAATAAAGTCGATCAGCCAAAAGACGTTTGGTGTCTGAAGTTTGCTACTTTATTGTACTGGAGCCAATTGTACGAGGCCAATGTAGCCAACAATGGAAGCCAACGTAAACCAATTAGCATAGTGCTAACCTAATGTGTTTTCTGATCTGTCAGGTAAACACTTTATCATGCCTATATAAAGTGTAGAAAACGTGCATGTTTTCTTGTGTGAAAAGGAAAATAGGGACAGTAGTAGACATTGATTCAGCAGATGATTCCAGAAACTACCCCGGTTAAATTCTGTCAATCATTTTATCGTGACATTCCCTACTGAAGAAAAGGAGTAGGATACAGTGTGTGTATTTTTGTGTAGTCTGCTGAAGACAGCCATTGTGTGTGTAAATGTGGGTGTGTACGAGAGAAGAAGAACCCTGGGAGAAAGAACGTGCAATATAAGTGTAATCTATATCCCCAGCAGCCTTATGAAAAACCTTATACTTTAATATAGCTATCCATAAAGATAGCACTACACAGATATAATCTTCTATTCTCAGTATGGGATCCAATATCGCTGTGTGTTATCCCCCATGCGCCAGTGTATCAGAGAACTTTATCCTTTATTGTGATTCATAGTCCACTATCGTGCTATTGAAGACTCTTTGGTGCTCCGCTACACACACCAAGCTGTTACTGTTACACTAGCCCTAATAAATGGTTGTGTTAAAGCACTATTCATAGCCAGTCGCAGCCAATGATGATCGATGGCTATATTCCTGCTCGCTAGCTTAGCTTATCCAAATGAGATCAGGCGAGCGCATTCCACCGCCTTAGCTGCAGGTAATGAATCGACTCAGTAGCTGTCTACAGTCTACAGTAACGTTATGGAGTGCTACCTTTCTGTTTCTCTCTCTCTCTCTTTCTGACCCCACCTCTTCTCTCTTGTCTCTCGCTTCCCTTCCAGTCCTCTTCCACGATCACTCTTCACTCTTGATATTGAAGAATGCTGCTGTGGCGTCACAAGCTCTGTATACTGTACTGCAGTGTCCATGCCCACAGGACCCTAAAAAAATTTGAGTAAATCAAAAAAGACTATTCTGCACATTGGCTGCCACACATTTCTCTTCACAGAAAGGCCAGTTGTTTTCTGCTATGACACACCTGCAGCATGTAGCGTAGAAAAATACAGAGTATTCTGAATGTAAAGTCGATCACCCTGCCCCTTTAATTTACAGATGGTTATGCTGAAGTATTCTGAGGTAATCCTCCTTCTTCATTATTACATCCAATGTACTGCAATCAGTACCAGTTCCAAAACATCCTCACAGCATGGTGCTACCATCACCATGTTTAACAGCTGGTAGAGGAGGTTTTAGGGTTAAAGACCACAACTTTTTTAACCCAGTTTCTCCAAAATTTAACTGATTTCTACCAGAAATCTACTCGACTATCTCTAGAGCTTTCATTAACCCACCCACTCACTAGGACTCCCCCTATCATTTGGAATTCTTCTGAGACTAGGAGGGTGACAACAAGCACATGCCTCCTCAGAAATATGTGAAGTCTCTGCCTCTTGAAGAGCTGTCATTCTTTCAACTGCCGTCAATGCAACATCACTAGGCAGATCCCTAGCTATCAGCCAACAGACACTTTTGCCGACCAGCATCACAATGGGAGTGATGAGGGGAGAAGGGAAAGGGGAGAGAGGTCTGTCTACTCACTCAAGGAGACTATGGTCAATTGTGCTCTCCCAGGCTCCAGCTGCTGATGACAAAGCAACATGACCTGGTTGCGAACTTGTAATTCTCCGATCATAGTGTCTCTGTTGAGCCAATCAGAGGCTAAATGTCTAATCTTTTTCTATAAATCTTTCCTCCAGAAGGTTTTTCTTTGTCTGTGCGGTCATCTGCAAACTTTAGTGGAGCTGGGGCTTCTTTCATGGACAGCAACCTCTCAGTCCCTGGCGATGCAGACAGTTTTAGTTCAGGGCAGGCCTATGCCTAAGTATTTTGGACCAAGTTCTATATCATCATTCTTCTCATGCTTGGGCTAAGACACAAACCTCATGGGTTTTCAGCAACTGAATCATTACAGAACCCTGTAAAGCCACTATATTCTCAATTATTTTTGGTTATTTCACAAAAACTGCAATGAACGGCAAAATGAATTATTAAATAGCAATGAGGTCCTTTGCATGTGTAAAGTCTATTATCTCTAACACTTTATTACAATGAAAACAATAATCAAAAGGGCTGCAAATGGCACAGGTGTATTATCCAGTAACAGGGACCTCTGTACAAACTGATCGAGCTATTTTTTCATAATAGAAATTTCGAATACTTACAGGCTGCCAGCAGTCTATCGGCTGTTTAAGGGGTTCATTTGCATCCATTGCTGACCATAGCTGACAATAGCTTGTCTTGGACTCTCTGGAGCAGATGAACATGAACATGTTGGCACAATGCCTAACCCTCATGCCAGGTGTGGGCTAGAGGGGTATAAAGCCCCCAGCCTTAAACTGTGGAGCAGTGGAACTGTTTTCGCTAAAAAGATGGTGCTCCATCCAATACTTTTGAGGATTGTTGGGGATGTATTGGGGAGTCGGGGATGAAGTTGTTGATTATCCAACATCCTGACCTCACAACAATAACACCTGGTTTGGTAAATCGGTGCTTAATGGTGTCTTAACTTGGAGGTATCTTTGAATTTTAGCCTATTCAAACTAGCTATAGTTATTCTTAAGTAAATAGCAAAGCACTTTTGTAAGTCACCCTGGATAAGAGCGTCTGCTAAATGCCTTAAATGTAAATGTACATGGTTATACATCAGGTGAGCTGGTGATGGAGCTGAACACATGCATGCTTAAACATGTTCAGGAGGAAACTACAAGTGTTACCTGAATCTGTTGTACTGTGATGTTGGAAAAAATTGTTTTTATTAAAAATCTTTTATAAAAAATCTTTTATTAAAAAACATTTTATTGGTGAGAGAAATTACTTTAAATATTGTCCATAATAAAATGATGA
The DNA here is from genome assembly GCF_030463535.1 of Salminus brasiliensis. Taxonomy (NCBI): domain Eukaryota; kingdom Metazoa; phylum Chordata; class Actinopteri; order Characiformes; family Bryconidae; genus Salminus; species Salminus brasiliensis. Next base: position 20,026,384 of record NC_132901.1, on the reverse strand, counting down.
ATAATAATCTCCTAATCCTCTGCACATGATTCTGCATATGCTCCCCAGACAGAAATTGAGTCACCATGCGTGTTTAACGTGATAGCAACTGCAGACTCCTGCAGAAGGCGTTGCACAAGGATGATCAGCAGTTGTTTGGAGGCGTACGATCATACAGGTCTACCAGCAGTGGCAGACATTCCAGACTACAGGAAATTCTCCTAATTCTTAAGCAAAAGTGAGCAAACGGCTCTTGCGTGCCACCCTGCTCCATATGCTGATGGTATACAGTTCCCTGTGGAATATTTTTTAGAAATGGGTTGTGAAAGAGCTGCGTTGAATTCTAGAAGTAATTCTTACCTGGTAGCAAAGAGATTTTCATTCACAAGCCGTGAATTCCATCACACACCCCACAGGTATTTATAGCCTGATTATACTTTTATACACTTATATACTTAAATATAAAACTTCCAGGTAAAGTTAATTCAAATGAGCCTTAAGCTTTAATTAAAGTTTCACCTAAGCCAAGTGAAGTGACCTTCAAGTCATCATTAAAATTTAACGACTGTCACTGTGTCCAGTCAATTCCAGCATGTATTGAAAGGTCAAAGGGACTAATACATCTTCACCAAAAAAAGTCTCATGGTTTCATTATTTGTCTAAGGTGGAGCAAAGTTTCCAGCAGAGCTCAGGAACAGAATAAGAGCAGAAAAAATGGTTTGCTTGTGCAGAACCAGGAGATTCTCTGTTCTTGCACTGCAAACATAATGTTCCTAAAATGAAAAAGCTATTAGTTACATTTTTTACACAGGCTGTACAGACCTGATATAATTAGGACACTGGAAAGCAATTTGAGTCTGCAGTTGTCTTTGTATTGATAAGAACATGCTGTTCATGCACACACACACACACACACACACACACACACTGATTTACATACTTAAATAATAAGTTTTAGACAATACAAAACAATGTAACCTTTGAATATCTGTTTTGGTTCCAGAACAGCCTTTTCTTTTTCTTTTTTTCCTGATTTTGTTTTGGCTCCTTGAACCAGATTATACCCTATATGGAGAAAAGTATTGGGACACCTACACATTTCTCTCTCACTTATGAGGGACAGATTTAGATATAGAATAGCATGTGAATGAGAGTGTTAGACAGCCAGAGAGAGAGAGGGTTGGAGAGAAAGAGGGGAAAAGAGATGATTAGAGAGAGAGACGGGAGAGAAAGGGAGGGTTAGAGAGAGAGA